>NC_135233.1:279391799-280083299 GCF_051348905.1 Ranitomeya variabilis
CCATCCGGTCATACCAGTCCCTGTTGGCAGCCATCATCTTAAAGCTTACATTTTTTAGATTTGAGGAATTCAAGCGCTCCAATAGAAGTCTATGGACGCAGAATCGCCGCGATTCCGCAAATATAATGAACATGCTGCGTATTTTACCGCAAATCGTTTCCACTGCTGAAAAATACTCAGTATGTGCACAAGATTTGCGGATTGCATTCTAATTAATAGAATGCTTAATGTGAGCGGTTTTTTTTGCAGTTTTTATAGCGAAAAACCGCGGAAAAAGCGCGAAGTGTGCACACAGCCTTACGCTCCTAGGTGTCACTCGTAGTTCATGGACCCACTGTGACACAAACTGGACTTACCCGGGAGGGGCGTGACCTTGCAGCTTGCTGGAGCCTCTCGTGATGAGGTCAGAGTTGTGCGGCAGGTAGCTGCCAGGTGCCACTCCAGGGCAACGTCTGGAAGTAGCTGCCCACCTCAAAAAGGCAGATATGTTACTTCAGATTCACAGGCAAAGCAGGACAGCCACTTATGACAATTATGGACAGGACGGCCACAGGTATAGATTCACACGGTGCAAACTGGACGGCCACAGGGATAAGTTCACAGTTCTGGCTTGGGTAGTTAACCTCCAGGGTGACACAGGTACCTCCGATGTGACCACAGGGTATAGGTACCACAGACGCGGTTTCAGGGATTTGCACACCACCACCACCAAAGCGGTCGCATGAAACAATGACTAACTATGGCAGACTAACGGAACACGGGATATGGGAACATAACAGACTAGGGAAGGGGGATCTGGTAATATACAGTTACACACCAAACCTCCTAACAGAACAGTAGGGGTTGCTCAGGCACCTCCCAGTAGGGGAGGGTGTCTTTTTTATTCAAGATGTCTCCGAGCTATTGGCTGGGAAACACCTTACAGGTGTATGCACATTAAGCTAAATGCCTCCCAGCGGTTAATAATAATAATCATCTTTATTTTTATATAGCGCTAACATATTCCGCAGCACTTACAGTTTTGTACACATTATCATCCCTGTCCCCGATGGGGCTCACAATCTAAATTCCCTATCAGTAAGTCTTTGGAATGTGGGAGGAAACCGGAGTACCCGGAGGAAACCCACACAAACACGGGGCGAACATACAAACTCCTTGCAGATGTTGTCTTTGGTGGGATTTGAACCCAGGACTCCATAAATGCAAGGCTGCAGTGGTAACATTTATCATGTGCGCATGCTGGACCTTTGAGAACAGGGGTACGCGGTCGAAACACAATGCAGAGTGCACAAGGGAGGCAGGAGCATGCCAGGACTCACGCCATGTGCTAGGGCGGTGAGCTAGCCAGCGTCCCTGCATGGAGGCAGAATGGGACACTATGCAGAGGCGCCAGGCATAACATTACAGAGAAGAGGGAGAGAAGAGCTACCTGTACCAATGATGAGACAAGAGGCGTGTCTCAGACCACCTTAAATTCCTTGTGGGCATTTTAGTTAAATTGTAAAGGCATGTCTTAACTTTACCCTAATAGATGAGCTATAAAGCAGCTGATCAGCCAAAGATTCTGCCTCAAATTTCTTCCCATTATTGAGGAGGAAATGCATTTCATATTATTTTAATTATACTTTGTGTTTAATCCATGTGAACATAATTTAAAAAGTGTAACACACTGTGAGATACCGATTTTCCTTATGTAGAGTTTGCATAACCAAATACAAATGCATTGATAAACTGACAAAATGGATAAACAAAACGGTAAAGTAAATTTGTCAGTACGTTTGACCCATCCCCCAACCATTTATAGCTGCATTTACAAGTTTGGGCACCCCTGGTCAAAATTACTGTTATTGTGAACAGTTAAGCAAGTTGAAGATGAAATGATCTCTAAAAGGCCTAAAGTGAAAGATCACACATTTCCTTTGTATTTTAGACCAAAAATATATATATTTTCATACATTTTAAAAACAACAAAAAGGAAAATGGTCTGATGCAAATGTTTTGGTCACCCTGCATGGTTAGTACCTAGTAGCACCTCCTTTTGAAAGTATCACAGCTTGTAAACGCTTTTTCTGGCCAGCCATGAGTCTTTCAATTCTTGTATAAGATTTTCATCAATTCTTCCTTGGAGCATTCTTCCAGTTCTGTGAGATTCCTGGGTCGTCTTGCATGCACTGCAATTTTGAGGTCTAGCCACAGATTTTCAATGATGTTCAGATCAGAGGACTGTGAAGGCTGTTGTAAAACCTTCAGCTTGTGTCTTTTGACTTAGTCTATTGTGGATTTTGACATTTGTTTAGGATCATTATCCATTTGTAGAAGCCATCCTTTTTTACAGGTGGTGTTATGTTTGCATCTACAATTTGTTACAATTTAATTGAATCCATTCTTCCCTCTACCCGTGAAATGTTGCCCGGGCCATAGACTGCAACACAACCCAAAAGCATGATTGATCAACCCCCATGTTTAATGGTTGGCGAGATGTTCTTTTCCTGAAATTCTGGGCCCATTTTTTTCCAAACAAACCTGTTGTTCATTGTGGCCAAAGAGTTCTATTTTAACCTCATCTGTCCAATTGACTTGTTTCCAAAATGCATCAGGCATGTTTAGATGTCCTTTTGCATACTTCTGACGCTGAATTTTATGGTGAGGATGCAGGAGAGGTTTTCTTGATGAATCTTCCATGAAGGCTATATTTGTGCATGGGTCTCTGAACAGTAGAACAATGTATCACAATTCCAGAGTCTGCTAAATCTTTCTGAAGTTGTTTTGCAGTCAAGCGGGGGCTCTGATTTGCCTCTCTAGCAATCCCACGAGCAGCTCACTGAAATTTTGCTTGGTCTTCCAGACCTTATCTTCACTACAACTGTTCCTGCCATTTCTTAGTTACAATTCAAAATGAGGAAAAAGCAACTTGAAAATGCTTTTCTATCTTCTTATGGCCTTCTCCTGCTTTGTAGGCCTCCACCATTTTCAGAGTGATAGGCATCTGCTTAGAAGAACCCATGGCTTCTGATTTTGGTGCAAGGTTATAGGAGGCTGGAGTACAATCACTCCACATCTATTGATACCAATATAGTATTCTCATCCACTGTTATACCTTCAAGTTTAATCAGAAGGTCTGTCATGTCCCTCAAATAGGAGGGTAGAGCCGTGACAAGCGGGTATCGTATATGATCAAGATATATACTTGCGTTCTGACCGAGTGCTTCTACACGCAACACTAGTGGGAGTAGTCCCTTAAGGGGGTTTAGTCCCTTATGGACCTTGGGCAGGGCATAGAATGTTGCTATTGTTGGTCTTTTCGGCAATAGGAAATCAAACTCACTTTTAGAGATCAGTCTATGTTCTAGGGCTTGATCAATAACTGTTTTATGCCATTGGGCATGTGCAATATACCTTTTTATGTTGCCTAAGGATAACACACGATCAAAACCCAGACATTTTCTAGTCTGTGTATATTGAACAGTGCTCACAATACTAACTTAGGTTAATAAGGTGTATGTGATATACTTACAATTGTTTGACCAGTTAAGACATAGGTGATATACTCACAATCTTGCATAGGATTATCTCCCTGTATGTATTTTTTAATGTTACCATTTAGGTCACATATACCGGTTCTCTGGTATTTGACTGTTCACAGTGGTGTTACCTCTTTGCAGGGTATAACAAGATCACTGAGGGCAAGTCAATGAGTGGTGGCGCCATATTGCTTTTTAGGGTGCCATCCTCCACGGCAAGGTGGGAAACCATTAGGCCAAACTAGGGCCAGAATCCCTATAAAGAAGGAATATAAACCAGCTCACCCATGATGCATAAACCAATCTACGGGAGCACGGACCCGCTGTGTCCAAGCGTGTAAAGTCCAAAAAATAAGAGAATGTCCAGCTTCACCGAATCCGTAAAAAAGAGTTTTCTTTATTCACAAACTTTAAACATGGAGGATACAGACTTCAGCACAAACCATATGGGTAAGAATCTCAACGCGTTTCTGGAGACTAAGCTCCCTTAATCATGACAGAATCCCTATCCCTCATATATGTGACCTACCCCTGCTCGGTAAAGTCCCCCCCTTTTTAAAATGTATTAAAGTTGTTGTAAATAGTAGGAGGGTCTTTTTTAAGTTTTTCTGCGGCTGCTCTCACTTCCTCTTCATGTTCAATTCTTTTGAAAGTGGGGACAGTGACGCCAGTGCTGATGGGGCGCTGGGCTCAAGTGTCATAACACCCGCACGAGAGCTCCGGACCACGAGTGCTGACACTGCTGGAATGGCGCCGGCATGGGAGGCGAGTATAAACCTTTTTTATTTTATCAGAGCCAAACATTTAGATCAAGAAGGGGCTGTCCTAGTAGTGGACAGCCCCTTTAAGTAGTTCCACATGTTACAGCTGATACGTTTTACGTCTTCCCATTTGATGTACCTTATAATCTTACTTCTCCAACCTTCTCTACAACCTCATATGCACCAAGCACTAAGACCAAGACTCTGTCTCCTGGGTTGAAGTTCCTGATTTCAGCCACCTTATTATACACTGAGCTTTGGGCCTCTTGGACCCTCTGCATGTGCTCTCTGAAAATCGGTAAAAATCTTTCGATTTGGTCCTGCATCTGCGCTACGTATTCAATAACACTTTTATACGGGGTGGCCTCCGCTTTCTACGTTTCTCTCGCTATGTTCAGCAGACATCTTGGATGCCTCCCATACACTAACTCGAAAGGCGAGAAACCGGTGGAAGCCTGTGGTACTTTTCCCACGGAGAACTTTAAATATGGCAAAAGATAATCCCAATTGCGTCCATCTTTTTTCAATAACTTTTTTACCATGTGCTTCAGCGTCTTATTGAACCTCTCGACTAGTCCATCCGTTTGTGGATGATATACTGAGGTACTTATGAAGGAATCATTGAAGGAAACTCCAAGTCCATTATTATCAGGGTGGTTTGTCAGTTGCCCTTCTTTTCTATGGTGACGGCTCCATTTCTGCACTGATATCCCTTCTTGTGCTATTGTAATGGAACAGGAGTGGAATGGTTATCACCAATGTGACCCTCACCTTGCGTCACGTCAGTCCCACCTTCATGAAGCTGATGTAATGTACACAAACTAATCACTTGTTTGACTACAGAGTTTGCATTTGATTTCTCACACCTTAGAAATACAAAGATACTACTGACCTTACGTTGCTTTTTTCCTTTTTGTTGTTTTTCACCTGAAAATATTATATTTCTGCGGTCTTAAAAAAAAGTCCTGGTAATGTTCAACCCATAATATAAATGACCTATATTTTGGATAGGTCACCAATATGAGATCTGTGGACATTTCGTACATCTGACACCCCCACAGATCAACAGTTTGCCGCATCCAAATGTATTCAATATATAGAGCCGGCACAGCTCCATACATTGGGTATTTACATTGTTCTCAGGTGCTTCAACTCAGCTTCTTTAGAAGTGAAAGAGTACTGAGCTGCAGTACATGAGAATCGCCACTATATAGTCTATGGCGCTGTGCTGTTTCGGCTCTGTAAACTGTGATCAAAAGGGGTGCTGGGTGTTGGTCGCCTACTATCTAATACTGGTGATCTATACACATATCAAGAAAAAAGCTAAAAAATAAATGCATGTTTGCTCAGACACACTTCTTTGAGGAGGGGGAGAAAGCAGGACACCTACTAGCCATGGTAGCAAGGGCTCAGACGGGGAGTTCTTTTATTGGTGCTTTGAAGGATAGGGAACGAGTGGTAGTGAACCAGACTGACCAGAAATCAAACTATCGACATTTAGTGGTAAAGATCAAGAATTTTTAAATACGCCATTACAGTTGGAGGAGTTACAAATGGCCATAGGCTCTATGGCTAATAACAAATTGTCAGGACTAGACGGGCTTCCCACGGAAATATATAAGAAGTTTGGGAAATATTCTACTTCCCCACTTGCTGGCTACCTTCGAGGAGGCGGTGAGGGGGGAACCCTACCCCATTCAATGCAAGAGGCAGTGATAGTAGTCATACCTAAGCCAAATAAAGACCCTTTAATCCCTGACTCGTACAGGCCCATATCTTTATTGCCAACTGATGTTAAAATGATTGCAAAGGTTCTGGCGTCGAGTGTAACAGTAATTTCTACAGTTATACATTCTATCAGTCTGGCTTCATGCCTGCTAGATCCACAGTGGTTAATATCTGAAGATAGTTTCTTAATCTTCAATTGCCGGTGGATGGTGATGGGGATAAAGCTGTATGTTCTCTGGACGCCACTAAGGCGTTCGATTCTGTTGAGTGGGAATATTTGTGGTCGGCGTTGGAAAAGTTTATTTTTGCCAGGGGTTATATATATATATATATATATATATATATATATATATATATATATATATATTATATATATACCGTATTTTCCAGCGTACAAGACGACTTGGCGTACAAGACGACCCCCCAACTTTTCCAGTTAAAATATAAAATCTTCTTAAAAGTCGGGGGTCTTCTTATACGCCGTATGTCGTTTTATAGGGCCGGTGACTAAGGTGCCTTTTGGGGGGGAGTGGTCCTGATGACGAAGAGGGTGCGTCTCACAGGAAAGTGTGAGTGGAGTATCCCCCATTACCTAATTGTAGCTGCAGCATGGGGTCTCTGTGCTGGGGAGAGGCGGCGGCTGCTGCTCCTCTTTGTGCCGCGTGGGTGCTGTGGGGCGGCGGCTCCTCTTCGTGCAGCGTTGGGGCTCTGTGCTGTGGGGCTGCGTATCTTCGTGCAGAGTCAGTCGGGGCTCCTCTGTCATTTCCTCAAAGCCTGGAGGCCCCGGCAGCTCCATTGCTGCTATGCAGTGGCCTCCGGGAAAATGGCCGCTGTGGGCGGCGCATGCTCAGATTCAGATCTCGTCTCCCGAGATCTCCACTCACACTTTCCTGTGAGACGCCCCCTCTTCGTCATCGGGACCACTCCCCCCCACCCACCATATACACATTGGTGTCTGCACTCGGCGTACAAGACGACACCCGGCGTATAAGACGACCCCCGACTTTTAAGAAGATTTTCAGGGGTTAAAAAGTCATCTTATACGCCAGAAAATACAGTGTGTATATATATATATATGCTGTAATGTCTATATTCTGTACAAGTCCCCTCTATAATTTTAAAGCGCTGCGGAATATGCTGGCGCTATATAAATAAAATTATATATATAATTTATATATAGTCTTTCAATGCTTGTATGAGGGATTTTCATCCATTCTTCCTTGGAACATTCCTCCAGTTCTGTGCGATTCCTGGATCGTCTTGCATGCACTGCAATTTTGAGGTCTAGTCACAGATTATCAATGATGATCAGATCAGGTGACTGTGAGGGCGATTGGAAAACCTTCAGTTTGCACCTATTGAGGTAGTCTATTATGGATTTTGACGTGTGTTTAGGATCATTATCCATTTGTAGAAGAAATCCTTGTCACGGACGTGGTTTGTGGAACCACTGTGCCACGGACCGTGGAGAGCCTGGAGGGGTGTGACTAAGTGAACACCTGACTGTTCAGTAGAGCATCTGATGGTGAGGTTAGACTTGGCTCCCGGTGAACGCCAGGTGCCTCTCCAGGACAGACCAATGGACGCGCAGCAGCTGGACCCAGAGGATAGACTGCAGGAAGCAGCTGGCAGAGTTTGTATTAGAATGCAGCAGACAGTTTGCATCAGAGGGCGGCAGACAGTGTTTGTATCAGAGTGCAGCTGACAGGATCTGCAGTTGAGTGCAGCAGGCAGGATCTGCAGTTGAGTGCAGCAGGCAGGATCTGCAGTTGAGTGCAGCAGGCAGGATCTGCATTACAGTGCAGCAAGCAGGGTCTGCAGTTGAGTGCAGCAGGGACTGGTATGCAACCTTACACAACTTAGACTGCGAAACAGGAAGGTTGCTCAGGCACATCCCCGGTGGGGAGGAAGCAATATATACATGATGTCCCACAGCCATTGGCTGGGGAGGAAATAGCAAGTGCACGTGCTGGCCCTTCAAGAAGGAGGGAGCGCACACAAAATGCCCTAAGGACATGTCTAGAGGACCCGCTGGAAGCGTTTAGAGCATGGGGAAGGGAAGAGCTATCTGCAGCATGGGTAAGTGAAGAGACATGCCAGAGACTATGCCTGTCAGAACAGGGATCAGGCGTGGTGCTAACAATCCTATTTTCAAATTCAGCTTTTTACAGATGGTGTTATGTTTGCATCAAGAATTTATTGACATTGCTGGAAGAAATGTAACGCCACTGGCTCCCTTGCCCATGTTCGGTGGAGCTGTTCGTGCATCCAAGTTTTCTGGCACCAGGTTGAATCTATACTTGCTGAAGTGACCCATCTCCCCTTCGTCCTGACTGGTCCCTTGGCAGTACTGGGTATTTCTTTACTGGACCTCCCTCCCCCCCCTTCAACCTGTGATTTCTAACATTCTTGTTGCAGCTAGGCTTTGCATTGCCAAATACTGGAAGTCTCCTACTGTCCCTTCTAGGAATGAACTTATAGCCAAAGTCAATCTCCATTTCAGTTATGAAACTACTTCAGCTGATTGTCTCTCAAAAAAAAATAAGGTCCTGTCGTGGTGGGATCCATGGAGCACGTCGTCCTTTGCATCTCCCAATGTCCTGTGTCTCATTGTTATTAGAATTGTGTCGGTTCTCTGGTGTAAAGGTACCTTCACACTGAACAACTTTCCAACGAGAACGACAACGATCCGTGACGTTGCAGCGTCCTGGATAGCGATATCGTTGTGTTTGACACCCAGCAGCGATCTGGATCCCGCTGTGATATCGTTGGAGTGTGTCAGTGCCGGCCGTAAAGCCGAGCACAGCGGTGACGTCACCGCTGTGCTCTGCCGGCCCTGACACATTCAGTGAAGGAAGCTCTGAGCAGCAGCGCGGACGCCGGGGGACGTGACAGACATCAGAAGGTGAGTATGTAGTGGTTTTTTTTTACTTTTACATTGGTAACCAGGGTAAATATCGGGTTACTAAGCGTGGCCCTGCACTTAGTAACCCGATGTTTACCCTGGTTACCCGGGTGCTGCAGGGGGACTTCGGCTTCGTTGAAGATAGTTTCAACTATGCCGAAGTCATTCCCCTGATCGTTGGTCGCTGGAGAGGGTTGTCTGTGTGACTGCTCCCCAGCGACCTACACAGCGACGCTGCAGCGATCGGCTCGTTGTCTATATCGCTGCAGCGTCGCTGAGTGTGACGGTACCTTTACTCTGTATATTCATGCCTCTGTGGACTGTATACTTTTGTGCCCCCATTCTTCCCTTTCTTTTTTTCCTGTTCCTCCCCCCCCCCCCATCCTGTTCCTTCCCCCTGGTTGGGGATGCTCCTGTTTATATGCCATCTTTGATTCAATAAAACTTTGAATGGTTAAAAAAAAATAAAAAAAAAGAATTTATTGACATTTCATTGAATCCATTCTTCCCTCTCCCCTTGAAATGTTCTCCATACCTTTGGCTGCAACTCAACCCAAAAGCATGACTGATCCACTCCCATGCTTAATGGTTGGCGATATGTTCTTTTCCTCCTGAAATTCTGTGCCATTTTTTCCACACATACTTTTAATCATTGTGGCCAAAAAGTTCTATTTTAATCTCATCAGTCCACATGAATTGTTTCCAAGATGCATCAGACTTGTTTAGATGTATTTTTGCTTCTGATGCTGAATTTTATGTTGAGGATGCAGGAGAGGTTTTCTTCTGATGACTTTTCCATGAAGGCCATATTTGTGCAGGTGTCTCTGAACAGTAGAACAATGTACCACAACTGCAGAGTCTGCTAAATCTTACTGATGGCCTTTTGCAGTTAAGCAGGGGGTTCTGATTTGCCTCCCTAGCAATCCTGCAAGCAGCTCTCACTGAAATTTTACTTGGTCTTCCAGACTTTATCTTGACCTCCACTGTTCCTGATAACTGCCATTTCTAAATTACATTTCGAACTGAGGAAAAGGCAACTTGAAAACGCTTTGCTATCTTCTTATATCCTTCTCCTGATTTTGGGCTTCCACCATTTTCATTTTGAGAGTGATAGGCAGCTGCTTAGAAGAACCCATGTCTGCTTGTTTTTGGCACAAGGTTAGAGGAGGCTGGGTTTTTCTAAAGCTGGTAAATTTGCATCACCTGGCCTTTCCGAACGATGGTAGGGTTATGGCTTGTTCACTAATAGGCTAATTAAAGTCTGAAACCTTGGTCAAAGATATCTGAGCACGCAAATCTCCAAGGCTGCCCAAACCTTTGCATCAGCCCATTTCCCTTTATGTAATTTTTAAAATGAAAAAACTGACTATATATATTTTGCCTTAAATACGAAGGAAATGTGTCATCTTTAACTTTAGACCTTTTTAGAGATCATTTCCTGTTCAACTTACTTAACTGTCCACAATAACAGTAATTTTGACCAGAGGTGTCCAAACTTTTACATGCCACTGTAAGTCCTGGACACCTTCTTTAAAGGATTGTGTAAAGAGGATTCCCAGCTAAAATGTGTAAATGGACATATTTTGGTAAATCAAAAGTTAGCATTACAGTCAAAGTTTGCTATGTAATATATTTAGGCAAAAATATAAGCTTGCACGTTTAGGCGGGCTGCTCTGCGGGACTGAAAAGTCTTAGGCTACATTCACATTTGCGTTGTGCGGCACAGCTTCGGCGACGCAACGCACAACGCATGCAAAACGCATGCACAACGCAGCGTTTTGTGACGCATGCGTTCATTTTTTGCATGATTTTTGGCGCAGAAAGAACTGCATCATGCAGCGTCCTCTGCGCCCTGACAGTTGCGCCAAAATGACGCATGAGTCACAAAACGCAAGACAACGCATGTCCATGCGCCCTCCATGGTAAATATAGGGGCGCATGACGCATGCGTCACCGCCGCTGCGCCGCACAACGCTAATGTGAACGTAGCCTTAGGATTCCAAAATGGTTTTTATTAATACCAACGCATTTCTGGGCTGGAGCGGTGCCTTTCTCAAGGTATAAAAAAGTTTCTATACATTGAGAAAGGTGCCAGTCCTGCGCAGAAATGCGTTGGTATTAATAAAAAAGCTCTTCATTTCCACAGTGCAACCCACTTAACCCTTTCACGACATGCGCCCTACATGTACGGCGCATGCCGTGAATCCCCCTTTGATGTGGGCTCCGGCGCTGAGCCCACATCAAATTCGCGACATGTCAGCTGTTTTGTACAGCTGACATGTGCGCGCAATAGCGGCGGGTGAAATCGAGATTCACCCGCCGCTATTAACCTGTTAAATGCCGCTGTCAAACGCAGACAGCGGCATTTAACTAAAGCTTCCGGCCGGGCGGCCGGAAATGACGTCATCGCCGACCCGTCACATGATCGGGGGTCAGCGATGCGTCTGCAGAGTAACCATAGAGGTCCTTGAGACCTCTATGGTTACTGATCGCCGGTAGCTGTGAGCGCCACCCTGCGGTCGGCGCTCACAGCACACCTGCATTTCTGCTACATAGCAGCGATCTGATAATCGCTGCTATGTAGCTGAGCCGATCGAGTTGTGCCAGCTTCTAGCCTCCCATGGAGGCTATTGAAGCATGGCACAGGTAAAAAAAAAATGTTTTTAAAAATATGAAAAAAATGTAAAAAACATACAGTGGGGCAAAAAAGTATTTAGTCAGTCAGCAATAGTGCAAGTTCCACCACTTAAAAAGATGAGAGGCGTCTGTAATTTACATCATAGGTAGACCTCAACTATGGGAGACAAACTGAGTAAAAAAATCCAGAAAATCACATTGTCTGTTTTTTTAACATTTAATTTGCATATTATGGTGGAAAATAAGTATTTGGTCAGAAACAAAATTTCATCTCAATACTTTGTAAAATATCCTTTGTTGGCAATGACAGAGGTCAAACGTTTTCTGTAAGTCTTCACAAGGTTGCCACACACTGTTGTTGGTATGTTGGCCCATTCCTCCATGCAGATCTCCTCTAGAGCAGTGATGTTTTTGGCTTTTCGCTTGGCAACACGGACTTTCAACTCCCTCCAAAGGTTTTCTATAGGGTTGAGATCTGGAGACTGGCTAGGCCACTCCAGGACCTTGAAATGCTTCTTACGAAGCCACTCCTTCGTTGCCGTGGCGGTGTGCTTTGGATCATTGTCATGTTGAAAGACCCAGCCACATTTCATCTTCAATGCCCTTGCTGATGGAAGCAGGTTTGCGCTCAAAATCTCACGATACATGGCCCTATTCATTCTTTCATGTACCCGGATCAGTCGTCCTGGCCCCTTTGCAGAGAAACAGCCCCAAAGCATGCTGTTTCCACCACCATGCTTTACAGTAGGTATGGTGTTTGATGGATGCAACTCAGTATTCTTTTTCCTCCAAACACGACAAGTTGTGTTTCTACCAAAAAGTTCCAGTTTGGTTTCATCAGACCATAGGACATTCTCCCAAAACTCCTCTGGATCATCCAAATGCTCTCTAGCAAACTTCAGATGGGCCCGGACATGTACTGGCTTAAGCAGTGGGACACGTCTGGCACTGCAGGATCTGAGTCCATGGTGGCGTAGTGTGTTACTTATGGTAGGCCTTGTTACATTGGTCCCAGCTCTCTGCAGTTCATTCACTAGGTCCCCCCGCGTGGTTCTGGGATTTTTGCTCACCGTTCTTGTGATCATTCTGACCCCACGGGGTGGGATTTTGCGTGGAGCCCCAGATCGAGGGACATTATCAGTGGTCTTGTATGTCTTCCATTTTCTAATTATTGCTCCCACTGTTGATTTCTTCACTCCAAGCTGGTTGGCTATTGCAGATTCAGTCTTCCCAGCCTGGTGCAGGGCTACAATTTTGTTTCTGGTGTCCTTTGACAGCTCTTTGGTCTTCACCATAGTGGAGTTTGGAGTCAGACTGTTTGAGGGTGTGCACAGGTGTCTTTTTATACTGATAACAAGTTTAAACAGGTGCCAAAACTACAGGTAATGAGTGGAGGAAAGAGGAGACTCTTAAAGAAGAAGTTACAGGTCTGTGAGAGCCAGAAATCTTGATTGTTTGTTTCTGACCAAATACTAATTTTCCACCATAATATGCAAATTAAATGTTAAAAAAACAGACAATGTGATTTTCTGTTTTTTTTTTTTTACTCAGTTTGTCTCCCATAGTTGAGGTCTACCTATGATGTAAATTACAGACGCCTCTCATCTTTTTAGGTGGTGGAACTTGCACTATTGCTGACTGACTAAATACTTTTTTGCCCCACTGTAAAAGTTTAAATCACCCCCCTTTCGCCCCATCCTAAATAAAACAATAAAAAAAAATTCAAACCTACACGTATTTGGTATCGCCGCGTTCAGAATCGCCCGATCTATCAATAAAAAAAAGCATTAACCTGATCGCTAAACAGCGTAGCGAGAAAAAAATTCAAAACGCCAGAATTACTTTTTTTGGTCGCCGCGACATTGCATTAAAATGCAATAACGGACGATCAAAAGAACGTATCTACACAAAAGTAATATTATTAAAAACGTCAGTTCGGCACGCAAAAAATAAGCACTCACCCGACCCCAGATCACGAAAAATGGAGACGCTACGGGAATTGGAAAATGGCACTTTTTTTTTTTTTTTTAAGCAAAGTTTTGAATTTTTTTTCACCACTTGGATAAAAAATAACCTAGTCATGTTAGGTGTCTATGAACTCGTAATGATCTAGAGAATCACAATGGCAGGTTGGTTTTAGCATTTAGTGAACCTAGCAAAAAAGCCAAACAAAAAACAAGTGTGGGATTGCACTTTTTTTGCAATTTCACCGCACTTGGAATTTTGTTCCCGTTTTCTAGTAAAAGACATGGTAAAACCAATGGTGTTGTTCAAAAGTACAACTCGTCCCGCAAAAAATAAGCCCTCAGGTGGCCATATTGACGGAAAAATAAAAAAGTTATGGCTCTGGGAAGGAGGGGAGTGAAAAACGAAAACGCAAAAACGAAAAAGGGACGCGACTTGAAGGGGTTAAAAGTGCCTGCTTCTATTTTTGCCATTGTATCTCTAGAAGAACCTTTTCCTACAGCCCCGATGCAGCAGCAGGGGCTTTCCATGCCTTCATAGTTGTTGTGCCTGCACACAACACCTTTAGGTGACGGCTACCATCGATTATGCCCATCTCTTACCAGACGGTATTGCCCTATTTTGTTTGCGCTTCTGTCCCTCTCAAGAGCTTCTCGTAATATATTTTCACTCATAGAGATAATGAAAAGTGCACCCATATTGGTTGTTATGTTTGACTTGGCTTCTTTATAGGTAATGACCACTAGTTATTTTGGCTGCATGTTCTTTTAACCCCTACACACACCCCAAGTCTGTTTTCACCTTCATGATCAGGACAAATTTCTTAATTCTGACCATTGTCACTTTGACTTTGTAATAAATCTGGAACGCTTCAACAGATCCCACTGACTCTGAGACTGTTTTTTCGTGACATATTGTGCTTTATGGTAGCAGTAAAATTTGTTTGATAAGACTTGCATTTATTTGTAAAAAGATACAGAAATTTGACAACAACTTAGCAATTTTCAAACTTTTAATTCTTATGCCATTAAACTGGAAAGTTATCACATAAATAACATTTTTCCACGTCTTCTTTACATCAGCACAATTTTTGAAACATCTTTTTTTTTTTTAGAGAGAGAGTTAGAAGGGTTAAAAGTTGACCAGTAGTGTTGAGCGATACCGTCCGATACTTGAAAGTATCGGTATCGGAAAGTATCGGCCGATACCGGCAAAGTATCGGATCTAATCCGATACCGATACCCGATACCAATACAAGTCAATGGGACTCATGTATCGGACGGTATTCCTGATGGTTCCCAGGGTCTGAAGGAGAGGAAACTCTCCTTCAGGCCCTGGGAACCATATTAATGTGTAAAATAAAGAATTAAAATAAAAAATATTGCTATACTCACGCAGCCTGGACTTCAGCGAGGGAACCGGCAGCGTTGTTTGCTTAAAATTCGCGCTTTAACTTCCTTACTTGAAGTCCCGGCTTGTGATTGGTGGCGCGCCGCCCATGTGACCGCGACGCGACCAATCACAGCAAGCCGTGACGTAATTTTAGGTCCTTCAGGATTTTAAAATTACGTTCCGGCGTTGTGATTGGTTGCGTCGCGGTCACATGGGCGACGCGACCAATCACAAGCCGTGACGTCACGGGAGGCTGGACACGCGCGCATTTTAAAACCACGACGCAACCAATCACAACGCCGGAACGTAATTTTAAAATCCTGAAGGACCTAAAATTACGTCACGGCTTGCTGTGATTGGTCGCGTCGCGGTCACATGGGCGGCGCGCGACCAATCACAAGCCGGGACTTCAAGTAAGGAAGTTAAAGCGCGAATTTTAAGCAAACAACGCTGCCGGTTCCCTCGCTGAAGTCCAGGCTGCGTCGGAGAGGTGAGTATAGCAATATTTTTTATTTTAATTCTTTATTTTACACATTAATGTTGTTTCGATACCGATACCCGATACCACAAAAGTATCGGATCTCGGTATCGGAATTCCGATACAGCAAATATCGGCCGATACCCGATACTTGCGGTATCGGAATGCTCAACACTATTGACCAGCGATTTCTAATTTTTCCAACAAAATTTACTAAATTATTTTTTTAGGGATGACATGACATTTTTAAGTGACTTTGAGGGGCCTAATTGACAGAAAATACCCAAAAGTGACACCATTCTAAAAACTGCAAACTTCAATGTGCTCAAACCCACATTCAAAAAGTTTATTAACCCTTCAGGTGCTTCGCATGAACTGAAGCAATGTGAAAGGAAAAAATGAACATTTAAATTTTTTTTTTCACAAAAATTTTACTTTAGACCCAATTTTTTTATTTTCACAAGAGTAACTGGAGAAAATGGACCCCAAAATTTGTTGTGCAGTTTCTCCTGATTATGCATATATATGTGGGGAAATACTACTGTTTGATCGCACGGCAGGCTTGGAAGGGAAGGAGCGCCACTTTTTGAAAGGCAAAATTGGCTAGAATCGAGAGCGGACTCCAAGCCGCATTTGGAGAGCCCCTGATGTGTCTAAACAGTGTCTTAGAGAGGTCTCTTTGATTGTTGTTGAGAGTACCACATGCTGCGGTAGCTCGTGCAGAGAGGGACTCGAGTGGGATGCTGGTATAAAAGTTATCTACATAGAGGTAATAACAGTGTTCCAGCAGTGGGTGCGCCAAATCCCACACCATATTCCCTCACTCCCAGGACAGGGGGACATTCAAGGGGTTGAATCCGGGTTTTCTTCCCTTCATAAACTCTAAACCTGTAGGTGTACGCTGAGGTACTCTCACATAGCTTGTGGATTTTAAATCCGTACCTGGCCCTCTTACTAGGCAGGTATTGCCAGAGTTTGAGCCTCCACTTGAAATGAATTAGGGACTCATCCATGCAGATGTCCCTTTGGGGAATGTACACCTCAGCAAACTTGTTGCTGAAGTGGTCCATGACTGGCTGAACTTTGAAAAGTCAGTCAAAGTTGGGGTAATCTTGGGGAGGACACTGCATTACCATTCTAAAGCAAAAATTTGCAGATGGTCTCAAATCGTTTACGGGTCATAGCCATTCTGAACAGTGGAGTGTTGTATAAAACATCAGCACTCCAGTATTGGCAAAGTTCTGACTTCTTCAGTAATCCCATGTAAAGGACAAGGCCCCAAAACGTCCTAATTTTTACTGTGTCTACAGGGGGCCAGGTAGAAAATGATGAAGGGCGGTTTGGGGCCAAAAATTGCTGGGCGTACAAATTAGTCTCTGCCACCATGAGGTTCACAAAATTCTCAGGGAAAAATACTTTGAAAAAGTAAATTTCTGTGAGGCTGGTGGTGTCAAAATTGATCCTGATTGTGCCACAAAATCAGGAAACTATGACTCATAATCTTTGGGGGGGGGGGGGGTGAGGTCCATACGGGGTCAGTAACGGTGGCCGCTGGTTCATTTTCTGTCCTGGGGCATCTGCTTGGCGGTTCGGTATCACTTGAGGAAGCGGAGGAGGACAAATATAGGAAGTTGGCATCCTCTCTATCAGTGTCGGAGGCAAGGAAGGCGTATGCCTCCGCTGAATACTGTGATTGGGATGAGCAGGATATTTTTTCACATATGTGCTGTTTGTGTGTGTGTACTAAATTTTATTCAGGTGTGTGTGTGTGTGTGTGTGTGTGTGTGTGTGTGTGCTTGATGTAAACTTGATGTAAAACTTTGTGAAAACAAACTTACTAAAATGATGTCCGTAAAAAAAAACTAAAAAATAAATCACTGAGAGCCTGCGACTGTCACTAACCATGACTATATTCAGTAAAAAATACTGTAGTAGACTCCAGTTACTACAGTACATTTTTACCGGCCCTATCTAGTCCTGTCAACTAATCTAATTTTTTTTTTATTTCTCTTTACTATCTGACACTAACTCTGACTAATTTCTGTAAAAAAAACTGTAGTAAACACAGCTTACTACTAGAGATGAGCGAGTATACTCGTTGCTCTGGTTTTCCCGGCGCTTGGGCAATAATGATTTTATGCTTTGCCCACAGTTGGGTAAAGCATACTGCGCACGTGCGAGAGGATATTTGAATACGTACGCTCGGTAACTCTGCGCAAATGCAGGAATTACCCGAAAAAAATGCATAGAGCAAGACAGGAGAGGGGAGAGACGGACAATAAGCCCCACCCATCGTACCAGACCGAGCAGATTTACATACACCGCGGGAGGAATATAAATGGTATTTATGGATCATAGGTGAGGAGTCGAGGGGTTCTGGTATAATGCATAGGTGACACTAAATTGAATGATATTTTTACATGATATCCCAAAAAAGTGGTGACAGATTCCCTTTAAGCTATATTAATTTCCATGACCGTCCTTGGGTCTGATATTTAAGATATAGGGCGTCAGGGATGAATATCACTATTTGTCCCTTGTATTGTGTAAATTGTCCACAAACAATGAATAATTCTATACCTTTGAAAACACACCCCCTGTTGCGCCTCACCCCTAAATTACACCACTTTTGTTTACTTTTGCTGGTGTTTTTGGGATAAAAAGGTAACAATTCTAGTGAAAGTGGTCATCAAATTGGGAGGAGGGTGACGTTAGGGGACCTGTTACCTTAGTCTCGTATCCATTCTTTGCTTGGAAGCTGAGGGTCCATCTGCCTAGGACACCAAAATACCTTGTCCCAGCCCTGCACTGTGTCTACATCTACTCTGTGGACATGTTGAGTCACTTATCCCTACAGGCGCCTCAGAAGCAGAGGGAGTCACAGCAACAGGCGTGTCTCATGTCATATGTAATGAACAGCTTAGATCCTTCTGCTCCCACCAACTATCTACGTCTTAAGCTTCTTCTTCCTCCCCTCTTCCTGTATTGATTAATTTCTTCGAGGATGAATATCTCTATGAGGGTGAAATCTCCAATTCACATTCTGGCCTGGACGAGGACCAGTGTTCAAACAGTTCATCTATGGTCCTCAGCCTTGTCTCGTCTGCTTAAGACACTAAGAAGTTCCAAGGAAGTGTCCTCAGAAGAGAAGACACTATGGTCATTCACAGAAACAAGTTCAAGCTACGTCTTCCCTCTTCTTTCCTTGTCAAAGCAGATGTGTGCTGGTAACACCTTGGAACCAGACCAGCCAAGCTGTACCTGGCACACCAATCTACTCAGCCAGCTAGTCTGGGCCCCGGCATCTTTCTCTTTACTAGAACCTCCTTTACCAGATATACTCCAACTGAATTTATCTACACTTCATTTCATAGCATGGATGTTAAAATTGCATTACTAAAGCCATAGGGTTTCTCCAAACCGGTTGTCTAGACCATACATAAAGCAAAAAAAAACTCTTTGTGCATGTACCACAAAACGTGGAAGACTTTTTTTGTTGGTGCAAAAAAGGTGCTTCCAGCCTAGGAGTCTAAAAATGTCTCCACTTGATTTGTGTTGGCCTCCGGAGTTGTATCCACCATCAAACTACTCTTCTTTGTGGTCTTCAAAGGAAACCACAGGAGAATTATAGGTCGTGCAGTGCTTCTTTGGGAATTTAAATATGCAAATAGCCTCTTCAGAATGAAGGGGACTTGATATTTGACTCCACCTAGCAATCCTAAAAGTTAACAACGACCCTTTAAAGGAACATGTCATCAGTTTTGGCCCTGAAAGGTGATGGCCGTATCTTAGATCAGCCAAAAGTGCTGACAGGTTCCCTTTAAGCTATGTGTTCATGATCCGGAAGCAGCAGCGCTTTGGACGCAGTGTATGTTTGCTGCGTCCAAAACAATGCCTTCTATTAAACACAGATAAATCTGCATGTGCTCACTGAATCGTGCAGATTTACCGCAATTTACTGTTGCGGAGAATAGCGGCTCCACAAGAGAAATTGACATGCTGCGGTCTTAAAAGACAAGCTACATGTCCATCTCCACGGGTGATCCGCAGACGCATTTGCACGCATAGTGGACATGGGATTTCTAGGAACCCCATCCACTATGCTGTATCATCTGGGCGCTGTATATTTGAAGCTACATAAATAAGCAGCCTCAAGGCCGCAGCAATTCCTAATCGTTGTCACATACCCTTAATGCACCTTCTTTGCACTGATGAGGGCAATACCCTGAAACACGTGTCTGCAAATAGAGTTTCTGGTTTGCCTCCTTATACTAAGTCATGCTAAAAGTTTGATATTGACTTTTAGAATTGCTACATCCAATAAATGGCATATATATCCGATAGTTTTGGGCACAAAATACTAATTCTCCTAAATGAATGATTAAATTATCCTATCAAAAAAGCTTTGAGAACTTCTTAATAAAATCAACAATTCTTTATTAAACACAATTAACAAAACACATAGATTGTATGTAGTATGTGATTAGACAGTACATGATACCTTCAAGTAAGAAGTGGTACAAATATTAGATAGTTCTTAAAATATACATGATTATTCTCACAAAAACACTGTCCTCATTATATTGGACTGTGGAACTATATTCACCATAACCTTCACAAGAATTGCAGTCATAAATTGGGGAACACTTAAACAACAGAATATACCGTATTTTTCGCTTTGTAAGACGCTCCGGATTATAAGACGCACCCCAAATTTTGAGGAGAAAAATAGGAAAAAAAACTTTTTTTAATAAATTGGTGGGGCTTCTTATAATCCAAGCGTCTTATTGCTTACCAGGGGTTGTGGCTGCGGTGGATCAGGATCCCAGGGTCGTTGCTGGAGGCAGGAGTGGAGCATTGCTGCAGGCTGGGATGAGGGAGTCTGCATGGGGGCTCCTGTGCTGCAGGCTGGGATGAGGGGGTCTGCAGGGGGCTCCTGTGCTGCAGGGGGGCTCCTGTGCTGCAGGCTGGGATGAGGGGGTCCTGTGCTGCAGGGGGGCTCCTGTGCTGCAGGCTGGGATGAGGGGGTCTGCAGGGGGGCTCCTGTGCTGCAGGGGGCTCCTGTGCTGCAGGGGGGCTCGAGTGCTGCAGGCTGGGTTGAGGGGGTCTGCTGGGGGGCTCCTGTGCTGCAGGGGGGCTCCGGTGCTGCGGGGGTGTCTCCGTTGCTGCAGGGGTGTCTCCGTTGCTGCGGGGGGCTCTGACGACATTTTGTGAAAGGCCAGAGCCCCCAGCAGTTCGTCCATGGACTTCGGGAAAATGGCCGCAGGGAGGTGGCACATGCGCAGATGGAGATCTTGGGACCAAGATCTCGAGAGATGAGATCTCAGCGCTGAAATCTCATCTCCCGAGATTCCGGCGGCCATTTTCCCGGAGTCCGTCACAGAGGAAAGCATGGACGAACTGCCGGGGGACTCTGGCCTTTCACAAAATGTCGCCAGAGCCCCCCCGCAGCACCGGAGCCTCCAGCATCACCCTGGGCAGCAGCGGGCAACCGCGGCAGCGGTGGCGGGCGGCAGCGGTGGTGGACAACCGCGGCGACGGACACCCCCTCATCCCATCCTGTAACTGTAAGCGGTATATCCGCTTTGTAAGACGCATCCCCATTTCCACCCCAAATTTGGGGGAAATAAAGTGCGTCTTACAAAGCGAAAAATACGGTAACTCCAAGTAAATCAAACTTCTGTGAAATCAAACTGTCCACTTAGGAAGCAACACTGTTTGACAATCAATTTCACATGCTGTTGTGCAAATGGCGTAGACAACAGATGGAAATTATTGGCAATTATCAAGACACACTCAATAAAGGAGTGGTTCTGCAGGTGGGGACCACAGACCACATCTCAGTACCAATGCTTTCTGGCTGATGTTTTGGTCACTTTTGAATGTTGGTTGTGCTTTCTCACTCGTGGTAGTACGAGACGGACTCTACAACCCACACAAGTGGCTCAGGTAGTGCAGCTCATCCAGGATGGCACATCAATGCGAGCTGTGGCAAGAAGGTTTGCTGTGTCAGTGCAGCGACTGGAGGCGATACCAGTATACCAGGAGATGTGGAGGGGGCCGTAGGAGGGCAACAAACCAGCAGCAGGACCGCTACCACAACCTTTGTGCAAGGAGGAACAGGAGGAGCACTGGCAGAGCCCTGCAAAATGACCTCCAGCAGGCCACAAATGTGCATATGTCTGCACAAATGGTTAGAAACCGACTCCGTGAGGATGGTCTGAGTGCCCGACGTCCACAGATAGGGGTTGTGCTCACAGCCCAACACTATGCAGGACGATTGACATTTGCCACAGAACACCATGATTCGCAAATTCGCCACTGGCACCCTGTGCGCTTCACAGATGAAAGCAGGTTCACACTGAGCACGTGACAGACGTGTCAGAGTCTGTGGAGAGCGATCTGCTGCCTGCAACATCCTTCAGCATGACCGGTTTGGCATTGGGTCAGTAATGGTGTGGGGTGGCATTTCTTTGGAGGGCCGCATCGCCCTCCATGTGCTCGCCAGAGGTAGCCTGACTGCCAGTAGGTACCGAGATGAGATCCTCAGACCCCTTGTGAGACCATATCCTAGTGCGGTTGGCCCTGGGTTCCTCCTAATGCAGGACAATGCCAGACCTCATGTGGCTGGAGTGTGTCAGCAGTTCCTGCAAGATGAAGGCTTTGAAGCTATGTTCCCCAGACCTGAATCCGATTGAGCATATCTGGGACATCATGTCTCGCACCATCCACCAACATCACACCACAGACTGTCCAGGAGCTGGCAGATGCTTTAGTCCAGGTCTGGGAGGAGATCCCTCAGGAGACCATACGCTGCCTCATCAGGAGCATGCCCAGGCGTTGTAGGGAGGTCATACAGGCACATGGAGACAACACACACTACTGAGATTCATTTCCTTGTCATGACGCATTTCCACTGAAGTTGGATCAGCCTGTAATTTGATTTTCCACTTTGATTTTGAGCATCATTCCAAATCAAGATATCCATGGGATATTCATTTTGATTTACATTGATCATTTTTATGTTTTATTGTTCTCAACACATTCCACTATGTAATGAATAAAGATTTGCAACTGAAATATTTAATTCAGGGATATCTAGGATGTGGGATTTCCCTTTATTTTTTTGTGCAGTGTATATAGGATGATTTTTCACATTCTTTTATTATTACACTGCCCTCTAGTGGGATAGAAAGAATTACATCCTATTGGTGATTTAAACCATATATCCTGCTGCAATCATTTCTATAGTTCCTTATATGCCTTTTTGCAAATTATGCCAAGCCAAAAGGATATAATTCTTTCTATCCCACTAGACGGCAGTGTAATAATAAAAGAATATGAAAAATCATCCTATATATAACATTTCTGTATTGATTTTGTATGAATAAAACTGTGGAGATTTGTGACTGCGATTCTTGAGAAGGTTATGGTGAATATAGTTCCACAGTCCAATATAATGAGGACGGTGTTTTTGTGAGAATAATCATGTATATTTAAAGAACTATCTAATATTTGCACCACTTCTTACTTGAAGGTATCATGTATTGTCTAATCGTGTACTACTTACAATCTGTGTTTTATTAATTATTGTGTTTAATAAAGAACTGTTGATTTTATAAGTTCTCCAAGCTTTTTTGATTGGATAATCCAATAAATGGCACCAGAGATTAAAGACCTCTTAAGCCGGGATCACACATACGCGAGATACGGCCGAGATACGGCGAGATACGTGCCGGCGCCAGAGGAGGGTTTTCACCTGCGAGACTCGGCTGGATCTCGCGTATGTGTGATCCTGGCCTAATTCTGATTTTTTTTTCTGTAGTGGATGGCTCATGCAGCCTCTCTTTATCGTTAAATCACAGCACCATGGAACCTCAATTTGGTATTTGAAGTGCGGCGGCGATCAAAGTTTTAGAAAAAAAAAACTGGGGATGAAAAATGTGTCAGAGTTGGAGTCGTGTTTTGATTGGCATTAAGATTGTGCTTATGTTCTTGCCTTGAACTGGACTTTTGTCAGCACTAAGCCTCCGATTCATCATTGCTGTTTCTCCAGCAATACTTTTCTGGAGTAAATTGCCCCTTTTTAGTGGTTTTACTATGTGTGCCCTATTCTCAATATGTTTTGCTCCCCTTTAAGCTCTTTGATTTTCTTTACACATTTGCTGAGCCAGATATTTTAGAAAGATTCATGCAATGCCACATTTACCAAGTGTCACATTTTTTAGGCACATCTCACTTAAGTCCCTGGATTTAGTAAGCTTTCTAGAGGAGTTTGGTCAAAAAATGTGGTGCTTTTTTTTTTGTGATTTTACAATTTGCGACCTTTGGTGTTGAAAAGTTGAACAAACTGGTTAAAGACAGAAATAAAGAGCCTTTTGATTTTGAGCCAAATTCATGAACCAAGAACCATTTGGAGGAATTTGGTCAAAAAATCCCAGCAAATACAAACAAAAAAGGGACTTCAAGAAATAGCAAATGCATTTTTGTTGGCTTGTGCATGCAGGCTATGTAACGGAGAACAATTATCTTGTACTAGACTGCCACCTGCTGGCCAGTCTACCTTATACAATACTTTGCTGGAGGGTTTACTATTAGTGATGAGCGAATGTGCTGGGATAAGGTGTTATCTGAGCATGCTCATGTACTAACTGAGTGACTTCGGCATGCTCGAATAATATGTTCGAATCCCTGCAGTTGTTGACAGCTGCAACACATGCAGGGATTGTCTGTTTGTTAGACATGCAGCCGTGAAAACTCGAACATATTATTTGAGCACGCCGAAGCGACTCTGATAGCACCTGAGCATGCTCAAATAACGCCGTATCCAAGCACGTTTGCTCATTATTATTTACTATTAAGACTTTTTTGTTCACCAATCATGAAAAGTGCACTTGAGTAAAATGGCCAAATTAATTCAGTTATGTGCCTCTTAATTTGGTGCATCCTTTAGCGGCCATGCAAGAAATATACTCTAGTCAGCCACCCAATGACATACCTTTTATCTCCAAACATTGACTGTTCTATACAAGCAGTTCCTCAGGTTCGTTTATGCTTACTTGGTCATTTTGTTAATTTCACAAGTTATTGCTTCTCCACGCTAGCATAGAAACTTTCTACTTTGTGTCCATCTCCTAGTGGCAGAAGCTATAGCCAGGACTCAGCCTACCCCATAAATGCTGCGAGAAAATGCTTCTCTTATCCGACATCCGCTGTAAACATACAGAGCACATTGGGTCCGCTGGATGGAGCAGGCTCAGGAGTTGAGCCTGCACACCGTGGCTGGCAGATACATGCTGTAATATTTAGCCAGCATCCAGACGTCACGGCAGTGTCCGGAGCGAAGCTTCCATCTCTGCTGCTAATCTCTAAACAAATGTGAGCCCAGGACCGCCATTCTGAGAAAATAAAAAAATGTTTGACCCATGAAACTAAAGTTGAAAAAAAAAGCACAAAGGTGAAAATTGACTGAGATGGAAAGGGGTTGCAGCAAGTCACAACAAAACAAGTTTTGGAGTGTTTATTGGCTGGGCATGCAAGCAGCTACAAGGAAACAGCCCTCCCTGCCCATCTACCCTGCCCAACCAGGTGAAATCCCAGCTAATTGTACGCAGGAATTCACCGGACATCAAGCCATGGCAGGAGGACCAGTAAAGAAGCAGGGGGACACTGAGAAGCCGGACCTGACATCCAAGATCAGCAGATACCAGAGTGGGCTAGGCAGCCACAGCAGGACTAGCAACCCAGCGAGCCATCCTGTGGGGATGCAAAACAGACTGATGACGATTGGATTTCCATAGCCACCCAGACTTAAATGGAGCTGGTCACCATGAACATGCAGCCCAAGTTATAAGCAGGGGTGAGCAGAGCAGAATGGTCAATAGTTTTGTGAGAAAAGATTCAGTAAAACTTGTGCATTAATGCGAACCTGTCGGCAGGATTGTGCACAGTAACCTACAGACAGGCCACCCTGGAGCACCAGAATTTCATTAACTGAAAATAAGGATTAAACAATAACCACAAGACAGATTTCATCACCAAGGTATCAATCAGTATAACGGCGCCGACCTGACATTGTAGGTTACTGTGCACAAGCCTGCTGACAGGTTCCCTTTAAATCATTTAATCCTCTGCTCTGAGCGGTTCTATCATTAACTGACAGGTATCTCTGTATTCTAACTTATACAAAGAAAGCGGTCACTGATAGGGATTTTCGGACCTGTGAGTGGTCCTGAAAGAGCAGAGTTATACTGAATCTTTTCTCACAAAACTACGATATATATATCAATCTACTCTTCTATGCTTTATAACATGATGCCTACAGATTGGACTGCATTTTCATGGTGAAACACTCCCATTAAAGGATTTGTCCCATGAATAAAGAACATTTTAAGCAACTTGTCTGTTTCTCTGTATTCTTAGGAAAAGTGTCCATTGACTCTGGAGCAGCAGAGAATTTTACATAATTTTCATTGGACAAAAGACTTTAAATTCCCAAAGTTTGTTGGCGGATGGCTCTGAAGCCGATCTGTGAATAGCTACATAATACCGGTCATTGACTTGTTGTCCAACCAGATCGCCCACTGGGGATCATCATGTTTTCATAACGCCTCAAAGCTGTACCTCCACACCTTCTCTGAATCTCTGTTCTACATCCACAGCCTCTTTTACCTGCCTCTTTCCAGGACTTTGCAGATGTCTTCTCCAAGCAGATGGCCAACACACTACCTCCTCATTGGCCATATAAATGGTCCATTCCCCTTCTTCCAGGTATGGAACCATCCAAACAGATTTTATCCTCGATTTCTCTCAGAGATGGAGAGAATGTAAGCAGGGCTGTGGAGTTGAGAGTCCGTTTTCGCAGAGTCCGTGTCTTGGAAATTGAGGAGTCGGATTATAAGCCTATACCAACAAGAAACTGGAAAGGGGATTCATCCAAAAACCTTCATCCCCAGCCGATGCAGGCTTTTTCTTCATTAAAAAGAAAGATAGGCCTCTGATACCATATGTAGATTATTGGGATCTAAATAAAATCAAGCTGAAAGCCATGTATCCATTGCCACTCCTCCCTTAAGGTGCACTCAACTGTGAATTGTCCTAAATCTGAGCTGTCATTCACAGACTGGATGCAGGTGGAAGGGCTGGGGAATCAGAGGGAGCAGACCCCCTGTACAGTCCAGCCTCTGTGCACCGAAATAAAGTTAGAACGCAAATAGAAAAATATTTAGAATTGAGAGTCCTCAGTGGTTGATACCTTTTAATGGCTAACTGAAAAGATGGTAACAAATTGCAAGCTTTCGAGACTACATACGTCTCTTCATCAGGCAAAGACTAAAACAAATTCTGAAGAATCACATATTTATGCACAACATAGTATAGGAAAAAAAAAAAAAAAGGGGTGAGGGGGAAAAAAAAAACCATGGATAAGCCAGGTGACATGAAGCAGAATTACCATGGGTGATAAACAGTTACGTCCATAAATATTGGGCCAATTCTTAGATAAGGAATGTTTTATTGTCCTGTGATTAGGGTCTGTTGTGATGACCCCCACATGGTCTGATGGGCAAGTTCCTTAGTTGTAGTTAGTTGATGTAAAAAGACATAAATCCGTGTGACACATTCATTCCTGCAGTGTCAAAGGTCGTCATCAGTTTATATTCCCAGACTCTCCTGTCTTTCTGCGAATTGAAGTTACTTTTTAGTACAAGTAATTTCATGTCCATAATGCTATGATTTGGGAGACAGAAATGTATTGCCACAGGTATATCCATTCTTTTTTCTTTTATTGTATGGCGATGAGAGTTCATCCTTGTTCTCAGTTTCTGCCCTGTCTCCCCCACATACAGACCCCCAGTTGGACATTTAGTACAAATAATTAGGTACACCACATTAGAAGTGACGCAGCTGAAGGTACCTGGGATCTTGTAGTCCTGATGTGAATTGGGGATCTTTATCTTGTCCGTGGTCATTATAAGTGGACAGGTTTTGCATTTTTTCTGTTTGCAAGGAAAGGTACCTGCAGCTGTTGGAGAGGACAGGGAGCTTCTGACTAAGAAGCATCATTGTCAAGATAAAGATCCCCAATTCACATCAGGACTACAAGATCCCAGGTACCTTCAGCTGCGTCACTTCTAATGTGGTGTACATAATTATTTGTACTAAATGTCCAACTGGGGGTCTGTATGTGGGGGAGACAGGGCAGAAACTGAGAACAAGGATGAACTCTCATCGCCATACAATAAAAGAAAAAAGAATGGATATACCTGTGGCAATACATTTCTGTCTCCCAAATCATAGCATTATGGACATGAAATTACTTGTACTAAAAAGTAACTTCAATTCGCAGAAAGACAGGAGAGTCTGGGAATATAAACTGATGACGACCTTTGACACTCTAAATGCAGGAATGAATGTGTCACACGGATTTATGTCTTTTTACATCAACTAACTACAACTAAGGAACTTGCCCATCAGACCACGTGGGTGTCATCACAACAGACCCTAATCACAGGACAATAAAACATTCCTTATCTAAGAATTGGCCCAATATTTATGGACGTAACTGTTTATCACCCATGGTAATTCTGCTTCATGTCACCTGGCTTATCCATGGTTTTTTTTTCCCCTCACCCTTTTTTTTTTTTTTTTTCCTATACTATGTTGTGCATAAATATGTGATTCTTCAGAATTTGTTTTAGTCTTTGCCTGAAGAGACGCATGTAGTCTCGAAAGCTTGCAATTTGTTACCATCTTTTCAGTTAGCCATTAAAAGGTATCAACCACTGAGGACTCTCAATTCTAAATATTTTTCTATCTACTGGCTAACACGGTACCAAGATAATAGAATTAGTTCTTACCGGTAATTCGGTTTCTAGGAACCTTCCACGACAGCAGTATCGGAGGATGTCTCCCCGCCCTAATAGGGGACAGGAAACAAAGAGGTTAAATACCCCTCCCCTTCCTGCAACCACCAGTGTTTTTTCTGGACACAGTAGCATGTATAGTTACCATTTAAGTGCAGGAATCAAATTTATAAAACAGATAGGGAGGGAAATTAGTGCTGTCGTGGAAGGTTCCTAGAAACCGAATTACCGGTAAGAACTAATTCTATTTTCTCCAGTCACCTTCCACGACAGCAGTATCGGAGTGATACCAACCGCTAAATTCTTTAGGGAGGGACAACCGCCTGCAGAACACGTCTGCCGAACGTTAGATCCCTGTTGAAGTTGAGCCTGTAGTGCCTGGTGAACGTGTGTATTGACGACCAGGTGGCGGCTCTGCAAATCTGCTCTGCTGAAGCGCTTCCCCTTTCCGCCCAGGAGGTTGAGACTGAGCGGGTAGAGTGGGCCTTCAGAGAAGCTGGGGGTGATAGCTTTTGAGAAGAGTATGCTAGGCTAATGGCCTGCTTTATCCAATTAGCGATTGTGCTTTTGGCTGCCTTCTTGCCCTTATTACGCCCTGACCACTGGATGAACAGGTTTTGATCCAACCTCCAATCCTCCGTTTGCTGGAGGTAGAACAGGACCACCCTGCGGACGTCCAGGGTGTGAAAGACCTCCTCTTTAGGATTAGAGGGATTGGGACAGAAAGAAGGTAATATGATGTCCTGATTTCTGTGAAAGCTTGAAGCTACTTTAGGTGTAAAGGACGGGTCTAATTTGAGGATTATACTATCCGTAGTTATAGTCAGGAATGGTTCCTGAATTGATAAGGCTTGTAACTCCCCTATACGCCTGGCAGTGGTGATAGCTACCAGAAAGACCGTTTTGAGGGTTAAGATCTTTAAGCTAGATGCTCAAAGGGGTTCAAAGGGGTCCCCGGTCAGACCTTTTAGCACCAGGTTTAAGTCCCAAGGTGGGGTATGGATCTGGAGTCTCGGACGGATTCTGGTTGCCGATGATATGAATCGTTTCACCCATCGATGACTTGCTAGATCCCGGTCAAAGAAAGCACCAAGAGCTGACACCTGAACCTTTAGGGTACTTGGTGAAAGACCCAGCTCTAAGCCCTTCTGTAGGAATTGAAGAATCTGCGCAATATTTGGGTTGAAAGGATCCGGACTGTTCGGGGCACACCATGATGAAAATTTCTTCCATATCTTGCCATAAATGGCGTTCGTTATTGGCTTCCTACTTTTCTGTAGGGTTTCGATTACTTCCTGCGAGAGTCCTCTGGCTCTCAGGATCTCGGCTTCAGTAACCAGGCTGTCAACTTTAGTTTGTGTAGGTCTGGATGGGTCAGGGGACCCTGTTGAAGAAGGTCGTGTCTCTGTGGTAGCGGAATCGGGCCTTCTAGACACATGCCAGTTAGTGCGCTGAACCAGCTCCTTCCTGGCCATAATGGGGCCACCAAAATCGTTGTGACTTGATCCGTCCGGATCTTCTGCAACGTCCTGGGTAGCAATGGTATCGGTGGAAAAGCATATGCCAGGGTAAACTCCCAGGGGTGGGAGAACGCGTCCAGTCCTAGTGTCCCGTTTGAGGGGGTCAGGGAGAAGAAGGTGTTTGATTTTGTGTTCTGAATGCTGGCAAATAGGTCCACATCGGGAGTTCCCCACCTCTGGACCAGGGCTAGGAATACCTCCTGGTTTAGAGACCATTCCCCTGGATGGAAGTCTCTCCGGCTGAGATAATCCGCCTGGGAATTGTCCAATCCCCTTATATGAACTGCCGAGATTGACATCAGGTGGTTTTCTGCCCAGGAAAAAATCCTTCCAGCAGTCAGCTTCAGGTTCGAGTGTCCTGTGCCCCCTTGGTGTCGGAGATATGCCACGGTGGTCATATTGTCGGACATCACCCGGACATGGTAGCCCTGGATGATGACAGATGCGGCTTTTAGCGCCTCTTCCACCGCTTTCAATTCCCTCAGATTTGAGGAACTGCGTCTCACATCTGGGGCCCACAACCCCTGGAAGTGGAAGCCTTCTATCACGGCGCCCCAACCTCTCTGACTTGCGTCTGTTGTGAGAACTCTGAGGGGAAGCTGATCCCAGCTGACTCCTCGGTGTAGATTCTGGGGGTTCAGCCACCATAACAGAGAGGATCTCACATGCGAGGGAAGGGGAATCTTCCTGGTTAAGGCCATCTGAAGTCCTCTTGAGTATGCCAGGATGTGTGATTGAAGTATTCTCGTATGGGCTTGCGCCCAGGAGACTGCTTGAATGCAGGATGTCAATGAGCCCAGGACTGACATAGAGTCTCTTAGAGTCGGGGCTCTTTGATCTCTGAACCTGGAGATCCTGCGGACAAGATCGGTCTGACGGTCCTCAGGTAGAAAGGACATTCTCTTCTCCGAATCCAGAAGGATTCCTAGGAATTTCTTCTGTGGCGAAGGCTGGAGGTCTGATTTCTCCAGGTTCGGGATCCACCCGAGAGATTCTAGAATGTCGAGGACTCTTGTCACATCCTGATTGAGACGTGAAGCGGATGGAGCGATGATAAGAAAATCGTCCAGGTATGGTATGACACAGATCCCCTGTTGACGAATAAAGATTACCGCTTCTGTCATGATCTTGGAGAAGACTCGTGGAGCTGACGAGACTCCGAACGGGAGGACGTTGAATTGGTAATGGCTGACCCGTTTGTTTTGGGAGATCGCGAACCTGAGGAATCTTCTGTGGTCTGGGTGTATTGGCACATGATAGTATGCGTCCCTCAGGTCCAGCGTCGCCATCACCCAGTCCTGACCGATCAGCGGGATTGCTGATCTGATCGATTCCATTTTGAATCTCCGGTATTTTAATACCTGATTTAGAGGTTTCAGGTTGATAATGATGCGATGTTTCCCTGAGGGTTTTTTCACCACGAAGAGGTGGGAATAGTGACCTTCTCCTATTTCCATATGTGGTACCTGGGAGATCACCTTCGCTCGAAGCAGGTCTAGGATATCCGGCATCAAAATTTCCCGAAGTCCTGGGGATTGTAGGGAAGTGATAGACAGACGATGGGGAGGAGGACTCTCGAACTCCAATCTTAGTCCCTCCCGTATGGTACGTAGGACCCACTGGTTTGTGGTAATCACCTGCCACTGGGAGAGGAATCCCGAGAGTCGACCCCCGACCGGAGGGCAGTCATTGTTTTTCAGAGGCCTGAGTCGGTTGGGGGACCAGGATGTTTCTGGCTTTTCCTCCCTTGGGGTAACTCCATCGTCCTGATTTGCCCTTACCCCTGTAATTCTGCTGGGGGGTTTGGTCACGGGGGGGGGACGAAAAAAACGCTTATTAGGGTTCTTTTGTTCCGGAAGGACCTTCTTCTTATCCGAAGCTTTGTCCAAGATTTCGTCCAGGACTGGCCCAAATACATAATGACCCTGGAAAGGTATACCGCAAAGCTTAGACTTTGAGGTAATATCACCTCCCCAGGATTTGAGCCACAAAGCTCTTCTAGCGGAATTAGTGAGAACCGCTGATTTAGCGGCAACCCGTACTGATTCTGCGGAGGCGTCCGCGAGGAATCCGGTTGCCCTTTGGAGCAGAGGAAGAGAATTAAGAATCTCTTCTCTGGGTGTACCCTGCACCAGGTGATTTTCCAATATACGCAGCCAGAGGAACAGGGATCTGGCTACACATGTTGATGCCACGTTGGACCTCAGTAGGTTAGTTGAAGTCTCCCAGGATTTTCTTAATAAACTCTCAGTTTTGCTATCCATGGGATCTTTTAGCTGGGAGGACTCTTCAAAAGGCAGGGCCGTTTTTTTGGTTACCCTTGAAACCTGGACATCGACCTTGGGCATTTCGAAAAGAGAACAGTCTCCCTCCAAGGGAAACCGGTTCTTGAGTTCTGATGGCACATTTAACCCTTTCTCTGGAAGGCCCCACTCATGGAGGATGAGACTTTCTATATTTTCGTGTATGGGGAATCCCTTTACCGATTTGGGCTTTAACCCCCCGAACATGTCATCCTGTACAGAATGGCCCTCCACCTCCTCCTCCACCCCCATGGTGCCCCTCACCATAGACACTAATTCCTCCAAATCCTCGGAGGAAAAGAGACACTTTTTGTTGTCTGATTTGGGAGCAGAGGTAGAGGCAGAACTCTCATTCTCCCAACGGTCCCCTGAGTCAGAAGTATGCACTTCTCCAGAGTCAGAGACTACAGGGGCTATTTTCCTTTTTTTAGCAGGAGGAGGCTGTGGTGTCGGGGGCTGGGAGAAGGTCGCCATGGAAGATTGAACTTCCTGCCTGATGAGAGTCCTGATGCTGTCCATGAGAGGGCTGTTCAGCACGCAGAACCTCGTCTGTGCATGGCTGGCAGAGCTTTTTATATGTGGAGGGAAGCTTGGACGCACATGCAGCACACTTGCAACTGGGCACCTTCTTAGAGGCAGAAGCCTTGTCTCCCTAAAGGAGAGAGAGAGAAGACGGACTAAGTCGCTTGATTTTAGAAAATGGACAGCAAGGGACATCATCCCACTACTTACGGCAGGGGGGTGAGCGCTGGGCTCTGCAGAAGCAGAGTGAAGGGATTTGTCGCCATCCATATCAGAGATCTGACTATAGAGGGTATAGACAGGAGGTCTTACCTGGAGGCTTCCTTAGCCAGGAATAAATAGGTTACCGAGGCTCCCAGCGAGATTGGTGGTGCTCCTCCCCCTCGTGGTGTCCGTTTGATGGGGGGGGGTCAGGGACGTGGGACGTCCATGCCGCCACTGCATGTCCCAGCTCAGGACGCTGAACGGCGCGCGCGGGAGCTGCGGCGCAAGGAGCCGGCGAAAAAAACGGAAGTTCGGCTGAACGTCACTTCCGGTGCGCGCGTGCCAGTTCCAGCAGCAGCGTGGAGGGAGGAGGAAGCCGGGGAGCTTGAGAAGGACCCCGGAGCACCGCACCTCCCTGCTTTGCCTCCCGAAAGAGGCGCAGGTAGGGCGGGCAGGGGTCCCAAGTCGCGTGGAAGGTCACGGAAATGGGAGCAGTCTGGATGGAGGAGGAGAGCGGAGCCCCCGACCTCGACTGCCCGGCTAGAAAGGTAACAGTGCTCCCGATCGCCGGCCACGGCAGCACTATCAGAGAACCTCTTCATGCCCCATAGGGGACAGGAAAAACACTGGTGGTTGCAGGAAGGGGAGGGGTATTTAACCTCTTTGTTTCCTGTCCCCCATTAGGGCGGGGAGACATCCTCCGATACTGCTGTCGTGGAAGGTGACTGGAGAAATATTTATTTCCTGTATCAGAACGCAAATAGTTATTTAATTAGAACAATGCAATTTTCTTCACTTAAGGTGTCAATGTAATCAGTATTTGGCCACAACCACAAGTTGAGCATTTTACCTCAGTATTTGTAATCCATAAATCAGAGAGAGTATAATAAACACGTCGCCACTTATGCATTTTTCACCCGATCCTGGGTTTTGGCTTCTAAATACTGATGCAAACTAACCAAATACTGAACGTGGCCTTTAAGCAAGCGCCATTACAGTCAAGTCTTTACATTATAAAATTGTGTTGACAGGTTCTCTCAATAATAAATTCCAGAAGCTAAGCACTGTGGATTGACGAATCAGGCTCGGCCTCAAAAGTGTTAAGATACCGCCTGGGATTGGTATAGGAAGAGGTTTCAATGCTGGTACTGTTATCTAGAAATCTAGAATGAGTGATGGGAAGGCTGGAAAGAGAAATGCACATCTGCACCATGCTAAAGGCTGCTCAATGTAGTTGTTACACCATTTGTGCCTCTTCATTTTTGGGGGAACATGTGCATGAATAAGAATATAACCACCACACTTCCATTGTCATTTTGTTCCATTTTTATTACAGCAGAAACCTCCTCACCCTATAAAGGGACAATGAGGTTGCATATAAGGTATATACAAAGCATACACTTGTTAAACGTAGGGGAGGTAGGTCTAAGACAGTGGTGTCTGTTCTATTGGTCCCTCCATTCCTTTGGGGTAACTTTACCAACCGGAGACAGATTCCAACAAATTCCAGTTTGCGTTATCACCTGAAATAGGAACAGAGTCAATGAGCACCAAGTAATGGAAAATAATAAGTCTAGAACTCTGCATTAAATAGGTAGATTATAAGGCAGTTTTAGGGCTTCAATGTATGCCTTTCCATGATTATATGTTGTATCTACAGTGTTACCACAGTCAGATAAGGCATGACGTGAAAGTACAACACCAATAAAAGCAACTGAATTATGAAAATGAGGGTTTCCCAGGTTACAGGGTACAAAGTCCTTGCAACACATGACAGATGCCTCACTTATTGGTTTCATTCAACGCTCAAATACATCCTGTATCAAACATGTTATTTCCAATGGAGCATAGTTGCGCACCACATCAAGTCGCCCCATCCCTGGCTGCGTAACTAGGAAGGCAATTTTATTACCCATCTGAGAAACTTGATTTTTTAAAATCAGTTTTTGTGATAAGTGGCATGTTTTGTTTTTACACATCAAAATCTAATCGCAAAAACAAACAAATAAAAAAAAATCTTGCAATTTTTGAGCTGGACAGACCTTGACCCTATTTTTTGTTTCGGAGCATCTAATGAGTGTGCACACGGCTCATTATGAATGGAGGGGGAGCATGTGAGCTGTGAGAACCAGTCCTGTTGTCCCATGTCATCAACTGTGAAGAGCTGTTACCTCATTCTAAGGCCGGGATCACACATGTAAGAAATACGGCCGAGTCTCGCATGTTAATACCCGGCAACTATGAGATCCATGTTGTATATGTATATGCAAGTGTATTGTGCGAGGCCCGACATGTCTAGTCTGAATGTGACCAGGAGTATGCATACTTGTATTGTAGCCTAAGGCCGGACAACCCCTTTAATAGAGAAATCATAAGGCAATAATACAGAAAATATGTAACCATTTTACTTTTCAACTTTGCCACATATCTTTTTGTGCAAATAAACATTCAAGGATACAGCGGGGAAAACACGTATTTGATACGCTGCTGATTTTACAAGTTTTCCCACCTACAAAGGATGGAGAGGTCTGTAAGTTTTATCGTAGGTACACTTCACCTGTGAGACAGAATCTAAAAACAAAATCCAGAAAAATCACATTGTAGGATTTTTACATAGTTAATTTGCATTTTATTGCATGAAGTATTTGATACAGTAGAAACACAGAACTTAGTATTTGGTACAGTAACCTTTGTTTGCCATTACAGAGGTCAGATGTTTCCTGTTGTTGATGTTGACCAAGTTTGAACACTCTGCAGCAGGGATTTTGGCCCACTCCTCCATACAGATCTTCTCCAGATCTTTCAGGTTTCGGGGCGGTCGCTGGGCAACATTGAGTTCCAGCTCCCTCCAAAGATTTTCTATTGGGTTCAGGTCTGGAGACTGACTAGGCCACTCCAGGAACTCAAAATGCTTATTACAGAGCCACTCAGTTGTCCTGGCTGTGTGTTTTGGGTCATGCTGGAAAACCCAGCCATGACGCATCTTCAATGTTCTTACTGAGGGAAGGAGTTTGCTGGCCAAGATCTCACGGTGCATGACCCCATCCATTCACGCTTCAAGTATGTAAAATTCATACAATGATTTTCTGTTTTTTTATTAAAGATTCTGTCTCTCACAGGTGAAGTGTACCTGCAATAAAAAAAGACCTCTCCATTATTTGTAGGTGGGAAAGCTTGGTAAATAGTCAGTGGATCAAATACATATTTTCCCCACTGTACATAGATTACTTTGCATGCTAAAGTTTCTTACAATCCCCCTCGGCATTCCTTATATCTTCAGAGGATGAGGGAGTTCCCCCAAAATGCTGTGTCCTGCCCGAACATGAAGGAACAGTAAGGGCAGACTGCCTGGCACTTCAGCAAGCGTAAAGCTTTATTCTTCAGCGATACATTATATAGCTCTGAACATTAGCCAAAACTAGATGAAAGCGAAAAAGTTTAAAAAGTTGAAAACTCAAGCACTGCTGCACCCGCAGTTATATGGAACGAGTGAGCTCCCGTGTGCGCAGATTAAAGGACTGACGAAGCTGAAACCACATGTAAAAGGATGAACAAGTGTGAAGTGAGGTACAGCCCTGTGCACAATACTTACATATCCCCAGATGGAGACACAGAACAGGGCTCCAGATGCCAGAATGAGGGTTCCATACTTGTCATGAAAGTCAGGAGCCGCTCTGCTATGTGTCTGCCTGGAGACCGATCTCTGCACGCCACGGGCTGCAAGACACAGAAAATGTATTATCAGCACCATGTCATCCTCAGAGGTAAGGGCACCCCGACATTGTAGTATAGTGGATGAAGGCCGCACGCTGGATGTGATACCTGCTGCTTTCCACAGCTACAATTACGGATATTAAAAATCACTACAAAATACTAAAATATTTAGAAATGAGAGTCCTCAGTGGCTTAATTTAAATATTTTTCTATCTACTGGCTAACAAGGTACAAAGATCTTTATCTTTCCTGTACGAAATACAAAGAATGAAGAGATTCCAACTATCAACTGTTGAGAAGTGTTCTTAGGCCATGTTCTCATGTTCAACTGAGCACAGCGGCTCAGTTTTAGCCCTACTGATTGGCAGCGCGGAGGTCCTGGGTTCTCCCCATATTTGCGTGTGTTTCCCCTACAGTCTAAAGATATACTGATGGGGAACTTAGATTGTGAGTGACGATGGGGACAGTGATGGTGATGTCTGTACAGCACTGCAGAACATGATGGTGCTATATAACCAAACATAATAACAATACTGCAGTCAGTGCATGAGAAACTATTTGGGCCAAGCGCATAAGCCTGGAGAAAAAAAAAAAAAAAAAAGACAGAGCGATGATTTTTTATAATCCACAGCACTAGAGGGGTGCTAGTAAAAGTCCTCCAGAAGTAATATAGCAGGAGTCAGACAACATGATCCGCCTGCTGTACAGGGCACTGGATGCGCCCTGCTACACTTCAATGATACAACAATCAATAACAGACAAGTGTAAGTACACCAGCCCGCACAGTCACAAGGGCATACAGACAAGGCTACTTTCACACTAGTCCGTCGGTACGGGCCGTCGCAAACTGTCGGCCCAACGGACAGTGTGTTAAGTAGCACAACGGGGGCAGCGGATGCAGTTTTACAACGCATCTGCTGCCCCATTGTAATATCCGGGGAGGAGGGGGCGGAGTTCCGGCCACGCATGCGTGGTCGGAAATGGCGGACACGACGCTCAAAAAAAACCTTACATGTAACTTTTTTGTGACGACGGTCCGCCAAAACACGACGCATCCGTCGCACGACGGATGCGACGTGTGACCATACTCGCTAATGCAAGTCTATGGAAAAAAACGCATCCTGCGGGCAACTTTGCAGGATGCGTTTTTTCTCCAAAACGACGCATTCCGACGTACAGCAAACAACGCTAGTGTGAAAGTAGCCTTACACATTAGGACTGGCGACTACTGTGGTGGTAAAACCGTGGGGTATTGTCCATAGCAACCAAAGAAAAGTCTAGGCTGAGACTGCACACCTTTGGCTGTGATACAGGTTACAGGGCCAAATATCACAGTATGGGCTGCTAAGTCACAGTGTAAGTAGGTGAGAGGGGCCACACTGTAACGCACAAAACTAACTGGTTCCAAATGTGTGGCTGCACCTTGCAGGTCGTAATGAGACCCCATTCACCTGGACTAAGATGGACAATAGTAGGGTCACAGACCAACATGTGGCTGCACAAGCTGTTCCACGTCCAGCATTATAGAAAGCCATGATCAGACTGGCTGCCATGGAATATACCTGAACGCTTGTCTGTAGCGGTCTGCCATACAGGAGGCCAGAAGGGCAACAGAGGGCACATTGGACGCCAAGGTGACAGGGCCTTACAGCCCAGTACGGGCCCACACCTACTGCTGGATCACTACAGAGCACGCCCTGCCCACAGGATACAAGGAGGACGTGACGCTCCGCTCACACACACAGGGCTCTGCTGAGCACTACATCAAGCTGTGTGGCAAAATGCCCCCAAATACTGTATCACGCCGGAGCCACCTCACAACGAAGCCAGCGGGGTCACCGTGGACACTGTGCCACTCTCTAACCAAGTGCTTCTCTGAAGTGAAATACTGGAGGGTCCACAGCCACTGCCGGCTTCACTCAAATGAATGGCTGTCGGGTTTAGAATCGGAAAACAGCTTATTTTGGGGGATCACAATAAAAACCCTGACCTAGCGCTCCACGCAGAGCCCTGTAAGAATGCAAGCCGGACACCGCAGACGATACACCTCAGACCCCCGCACATGACACTGATGCGCGGGGGAGACCCCCTTATATGACATTGCTCTGCAGGGGGAGACCCCTACCTACCTCACATGACACTGCTCTGCAAGGGAGATTCCTACACAGCGCAGCCCGACATTGCTCTGCAGGGGACATTCCTACACAGCGCAGCCCGACATTGCTCTGCAGGGGACATTCCTACACAGCGCAGCCCGACATTGCTCTGCAGGGGACATTCCTACACAGCGCAGCCCGACACTGCTCTGCAGGGGACATTCCTACACAGCGCAGCCCGACACTGCTCTGCAGGGGACATTCCTACACAGCGCAGCCCGACACTGCTCTGCAGGGGACATTCCTACACAGCGCAGCCCGACACTGCTCTGCAGGGGACATTCCTACACAGCGCAGCCCGACACTGCTCTGCAGGGGACATTCCTACACAGCGCAGCCCGACACTGCTCTGCAGGGGACATTCCTACACAGCGCAGCCCGACACTGCTCTGCAGGGGACATTCCTACACAGCGCAGCCCGACACTGCTCTGCAGGGGACATTCCTACACAGCGCAGCCCGACACTGCTCTGCAGGGGACATTCCTACACAGCGCAGCCCGACACTGCTCTGCAGGGGACATTCCTACACAGCGCAGCCCGACACTGCTCTGCAGGGGACATTCCTACACAGCGCAGCCCGACACTGCTCTGCAGGGGACATTCCTACACAGCGCAGCCCGACACTGCTCTGCAGGGGACATTCCTACACAGCGCAGCCCGACACTGCTCTGCAGGGGACATTCCTACACAGCGCAGCCCGACACTGCTCTGCAGGGGACATTCCTACACAGCGCAGCCCGACACTGCTCTGCAGGGGACATTCCTACACAGCGCAGCCCGACACTGCTCTGCAGGGGACATTCCTACACAGCGCAGCCCGACACTGCTCTGCAGGGGACATTCCTACACAGCGCAGCCCGACACTGCTCTGCAGGGGACATTCCTACACAGCGCAGCCCGACACTGCTCTGCAGGGGACATTCCTACACAGCGCAGCCCGACACTGCTCTGCAGGGGACATTCCTACACAGCGCAGCCCGACACTGCTCTGCAGGGGACATTCCTACACAGCGCAGCCCGACACTGCTCTGCAGGGGACATTCCTACACAGCGCAGCCCGACACTGCTCTGCAGGGGACATTCCTACACAGCGCAGCCCGACACTGCTCTGCAGGGGACATTCCTACACAGCGCAGCCCGACACTGCTCTGCAGGGGACATTCCTACACAGCGCAGCCCGACACTGCTCTGCAGGGGACATTCCTACACAGCGCAGCCCGACATTGCTCTGCAGGGGACATTCCTACACAGCGCAGCCCGACATTGCTCTGCAGGGGACATTCCTACACAGCGCAGCCCGACATTGCTCTGCAGGGGACATTCCTACACAGCGCAGCCCGACATTGCTCTGCAGGGAACATTCCTACACAGCGCAGCCCGACATTGCTCTGCAGGGACCATTCCTACACAGCGCAGCCCGACATTGCTCTGCAGGGACCATTCCTACACAGCGCAGCCCGACATTGCTCTGCAGGGACCATTCCTACACAGCGCAGCCCGACATTGCTCTGCAGGGACCATTCCTACACAGCGCAGCCCGACATTGCTCTGCAGGGGACATTCCTACACAGCGCAGCCCGACATTGCTCTGCAGGGGACATTCCTACACAGCGCAGCCCGACATTGCTCTGCAGGGGACATTCCTACACAGCGCAGCCCGACACTGCTCTGCAGGGAACATTCCTACACAGCGCAGCCCGACACTGCTCTGCAGGGGACATTCCTACACAGCGCAGCCCGACACTGCTCTGCAGGGGACATTCCTACACAGCGCAGCCCGACACTGCTCTGCAGGGGACATTCCTACACAGCGCAGCCCGACACTGCTCTGCAGGGGACATTCCTACACAGCGCAGCCCGACACTGCTCTGCAGGGGACATTCCTACACAGCGCAGCCCGACACTGCTCTGCAGGGGACATTCCTACACAGCGCAGCCCGACACTGCTCTGCAGGGGACATTCCTACACAGCGCAGCCCGACACTGCTCTGCAGGGGACATTCCTACACAGCGCAGCCCGACACTGCTCTGCAGGGGACATTCCTACACAGCGCAGCCCGACACTGCTCTGCAGGGGACATTCCTACACAGCGCAGCCCGACACTGCTCTGCAGGGGACATTCCTACACAGCGCAGCCCGACACTGCTCTGCAGGGGACATTCCTACACAGCGCAGCCCGACACTGCTCTGCAGGGGACATTCCTACACAGCGCAGCCCGACACTGCTCTGCAGGGGACATTCCTACACAGCGCAGCCCGACACTGCTCTGCAGGGGACATTCCTACACAGCGCAGCCCGACACTGCTCTGCAGGGGACATTCCTACACAGCGCAGCCCGACACTGCTCTGCAGGGGACATTCCTACACAGCGCAGCCCGACATTGCTCTGCAGGGGACATTCCTACACAGCGCAGCCCGACATTGCTCTGCAGGGGACATTCCTACACAGCGCAGCCCGACATTGCTCTGCAGGGGACATTCCTACACAGCGCAGCCCGACATTGCTCTGCAGGGAACATTCCTACACAGCGCAGCCCGACATTGCTCTGCAGGGAACATTCCTACACAGCGCAGCCTGACATTGCTCTGCAGGGACCATTCCTACACAGCGCAGCCTGACATTGCTCTGCAGGGACCATTCCTACACAGCGCAGCCTGACATTGCTCTGCAGGGAACATTCCTACACAGCGCAGCCTGACATTGCTCTGCAGGGACCATTCCTACACAGCGCAGCCTGACATTGCTCTGCAGGGGACATTCCTACACAGTGCAGCCTGACATTGCTCTGCAGGGGACATTCCTACACAGTGCAGCCTGACATTGCTCTGCAGGGACCATTCCTACACAGTGCAGCCTCACACTGCTCTGCAGGGGACATTCCTACACAGCGCAGCCTGACATTGCTCTGCAGGGGACATTCCTACACAGTGCAGCCATGTCTAGAAACCAAACACAGTCGGCACCGTCCGATCTGTGTCACCATAACCGCTGAGAGGACTGCGGCTCCACAACAATGTGCGCAGTGACCGCCCGCAGCGGCCTCACCCCACGTCACACACAGGCGGAAGCGAGCATCTTACCGGCCAAGGACAGCGCGGACCTCGCCAGAGGGAACATGTCACCACCTCACGGTACCCTTGAGAAAATGAAGGAAAACAAAATGGCAGTTCAGGATATCCCGCAGTGGCCACGCCTCTTTAGAAACGTCAGGAAGTCCTGGTACCGCCTAGACGCAATGCATGCCGGTACTTGTAGTTCTACTGCCGACGTTTTCTACCATGGCCCATGCTTGAAATTGTCTCATTTTGCTTTAGTTCAGTTGCATTTCTCTCTGTGGCACAATGCAGCTAACGTTCACACGTCACGTGACCTGCGCCACACCACCTCAGGGCACGGCAACACAGTGCCTCGTTTCCTGCAACTTTCAACGTGCCGTAAAGCTGTAGCCCCAGATGCTGCAAAGTGGAACCCTGTTTTGTCAAAGTGTGACCAATTGTGTAGGTGCATCCCCATGGTCTTGGCATTGCTTACTGCCTTCTCTCATAGGTTTTCATTAAAACTGCATCCAATTTTATAGAATATGACGGCTCCTGCTACTTTGTAGTGGTGTGTAACATATTGTTAGGCTTCTTTCACACTTCCATTTTTACAATCTGCACAGGATCCGTCAAAATGTTGAAATGACGGATCCTGTGTAGATTGTAAAAAACGGGTTCACTGGGCCCGTTTTTCAGACGGACCCATCTAGGCTATGTGCACCTCTTGTGTATGCTGGACCGGACCGCAGCGGGACCGCCCTTGGGTGAGTATAATAGAACCTCTTTTTCTCATCTTTCAGGATACATCGGGGGCTTATCTACAGCATTACAGAATGCTGTAGATAAGCCCCTGATGACGGTGGGCTTAGCTCATCTTCGATTTTGGGGGTGACAGGTTCCCTTTAAAAAGCATACACCCTAAGTTCTTCCAGCACTGTTACAGGAATGGCCACTACAGCACTGCACTTAACAGCTAGTGTCCATTATAAAATTTAAAAAACATACGGTACCTCCGGGACCAGCACCATTCCTCTATTGTCTGTCAAGGAGCAAAGTATATGTTCTTTTATCATGGACACTATGTGTTAAGATTGGCTTTGACCAGTAGTGGACAGCCCCATAATGGGGGTTATCCCACCAAGAACAGTATGATCAGTGGAGTCCAACTGCTGGGTAAAAGGAGAAACTGGACCCCAAAAGTTATTGGACAATTTGTCCTGAGTACGCCGATACCCCATATGTGGGGGGGAACCACTGTTTGGGCGCACGACAGGGCTCGGAAGGGAAGAAGCGCCATTTGACTTTTTCAATTAAAAATTGGCTCCAATCTTTAGCGGACACCATGTCGCGTTTGGAGAGCCCCTGTGTGCCTAAACATTGGAGCTCCCCCACAAGTGACCCCATTTTGGAAACTAGACCCCCCAAGGAGCTTATCTAGGTGCATAGTGAGCACTTTGAACCCCCACATGCTTCACAAATTGATCTGTAAAAATGAAAAAGTACTTTTTTTTCACAGAAAATTTCTTTTAGCCTCAGTTTTTTCATTTTAACATGGGCAACAGGATAAAATGGATCCTAAAATGTGTTGGGCAATTTCTCATGAGTACACCGATACCTCACATGTGGGGGTAAACCACTGTTTGTGCACACGGCAAGGCTCGGAATGGAAGGAGCGCCATTTGACTTTTGAATGAAAAATTAGCTCCAATCGTTAGCGGACACCATGTCGCGTTTGCAGAGGCCCTGATGTGCCTAAACAGTAGAAACCCCCCACAAGTGACCCCATTTTGGAAACTAGACCCACCAAGGAACTTTTCTAGATGTGTGGCGAGCACCCCTAAGTGCTTCACAGAAGTTTATAACGCAGAGCCGTGAAAATTAAAAATAATTTTTCCTTCCTCAAAAATTATTTTTTAGCAAGCAATTTTTTATTTTCACAAGGGTAACAGGAGAAATTGGACCCCAAAGGTTGTTGTCCAGTTTGTCCTGAGTACGCTGATACCCCATATGTAGGGGTAAACCACTGTTTGGGCACACGTCGGGGCTCGGAAGGGAAGTAGTGACGTTTTGGAATGCAGACTTTGATAGAATGGTCTGAGGGCGTCATGTTACGTTTGCAGAGCCCCTGATGTGCCTAAACAGTAGAAACCCCAATTGACCCCATTTTGGAAACTAGACCCCCCAAGGAACTTATCTAGATGTGTAGTGAGCACTTTTTACCCCAAGTGCTTCACAGAAGTTTATAACGCAGAGCCGTGAAAATAAAAAATCTTTTTCTTTTCCTCAAAATAGATTTTTTAGTCTGCAATTGTTTATTTTCACAAGGGTAACAGGAGAAATTGGACCCCAAAAGTTGTTGTCCAGTTTGTCCTGAGTACGCTGGTACTATATGTGGGGGTAAACCACTATTTGGGCACACGTCGGGGCTCGGAAGGGAAGTAGTGACGTTTTTGAAATGCAGACTTTGATGGAATGGTCTGCGGGCGTCACGTTGCGTTTGTAGAGCCCCTGATGTACCTAAACAGTAGAAACCCCCCACAAGTGACCAAATTTTGGAAAATAGACCCCCCAAGTAACTTATCTAGATGTGTGGTGAGCACTTTGAACTCCCAAGTGCTTCACAGAATTTTATAACGTAGAGCCGTGAAAATAAAAAAATCACTTTTTTTCCCCACAAAAATAAATTTTTAGCCCCCAATTTTTTATTTTCCCAAGAGTAACAGGAGAAATTAGACCCCCAAAGTTGTTGTGCAATTTTTCCTGAGTACGCTTATGCCCCATATGTTTGGGTAAACCACTGTTTGGGCACACGTCGGGGCTCGGAAGGGAGGGAGCACCATTTGACTTTTTGAACACAAGATTGACTGGAATCAATGGTGGCACCATGTCGCGTTTGGGACCCCCTGATGTGCCTAAACAGTGGAAACCCCTCAATTCTAACTCCAACACTAACCCCAACACACCCCTAACCCTAATCCCAACCCTAACCATAACCCTAATCCCAACATACCCCTAACCCTAATCCCAATCCTAAGCATAACCCTAACCACAACACACCCCTAACCCTAATCCCAACCCTAACCACAAGGCTAACCCTAACCCCAACACACCTCTAACCCTAATCCCAACTTTAACCACAAGGCTAACCCTAACCCCAACACACCCCTAACCCTAATCTTAATCCTAATTCCATCCCCAACTCTAATCCCAACCCTAATTCCAACCCTAACCCTAAGGCTATGTGCCCACGTTGCGGTTTTGTGTGCTGATTTTTCCGCACCGTTTTTTAAAAATCCGCAGGTAAAACACACTGCATTTTACCTGCGGATTTCCTGCAGTTTTACACCTGTGGATTCCTATTGAGGAGCAGGTGTAAAACGCTGCGGAATCCGCAAAAGAATTGACATGCTGCGGAAAATACAACTCATCGTTTCTGCGCGGTATTTTCCGCACCATGGGTGATTTTGTTTTCCATAGGTTTACATGGTACTATACAATGCATGGAAATCCTTTCAAAGTCATCAGTGTGACGGTTCTAAACAAAAAGTGGACCCTCTGGACCGTGACGACGAACCCCCCACGGACGAGCAGACCAGATGGACCGCCCCCTATACAGGGAGAGTTAGGGGCAGGCCCGTGAGGGACTATCGCCACGGAAGCTGGAGGACCAGGACGGGAATAAACCAGGGACAGGTGGGAGGGATGGAGGACGGGATAGGAGGACAATGTAGAAGAACGGAACTGGCGGATATGACGGGGGAAAAAAGGACTAAACAGGAACACTGAAGAAACTCAGAGACAGACGGAAACACTACAGGGACACAGGGACTGGCGAGATATTGCAACGGCACAGGGACCGAGTGGGTATTGCAGCGGCACAGGGACTGGCAAGGTATTGCCGAGGAATAGGAACAGATTAGATATTGCTGCGGCACGGGGATGGACAGAAATACTGAGGAGACTCAGGAACAGCGAGGTATAGTAGAAACACGGCAACTGGCGAGGCACTGTGGAAACAAAGACAAGCCGAAGTCAGAGGATAGAAACCACACAAAGACCTCGGGTGGCCAAGAGCACTAGTAAGCACAAGTTATCATCAGGCGCTGAGGGGCTGCAGGAAGCAGATTAAATACCTGATGCAGTACGGTACTTCCGGGTACAAGTCCTCCTGGAGCATAGAGAGGACGATAAGGAGGACCGGCCGGTGGTTAGAAGTGCGCACGCGCAGCTTTGAACTTAGCGTGCGCGAGCAGCAGAGACCGGGAGCGAGCGCTGAGGAGAAGAGGCTGAGGAAGGAGAGGAACGCCGGGACGCTGAAGACAGGCAAGTATGACAGGACGAGGAAGCCGGCAGTGGCGGTGAGAAAAACGGCAGCGGCGGCATGACAATCAGGATGGTCGTGGGACATTATGGATTATCTGCTCTGCGGACAGGTGAGGAATATTATGGTTTATTATTTTATTCTTGTTACAGGAGACTTTGGCTTCGGTGGATTAGGCATTCAGTGAGTATGATTTAATTAAGATTCATTAAATGAGTCTGTGTAATTATTTCAAATAAAGGACTTTATTCTGGGTGTCTATGTTTTTTATACAATATCACTATGGGGTTACTAATGGATAGGTATCTTATAGACGCCTCTCCTTTACTAACCTGTGGGCTTGATGTCATCTGACAATACAAAGGTGACATCAACCCCACAAATATGAACCCCACTTGCCACCGGTACAGGGCAAATTGGAAAAGAGGCTAAGCGCCACATTATGCACATCTTATAGATGCGCATTTTCTGGGGCGGCTGGGAGCTGATGTTTTTAATATCAGCCTGCAGCTGTCTGCCTAGCCTTTGCTGGTTAGATTTTATAGGGGACCCTATGTTAATTTTTTGGGGGGTCCCCTTGTAAACTAGCCAGTAAAGTCTAAGCAAACAGCTGTCAGCTGATATTAATAGCCTGGGAACCTATATGGCAATTGGCTCCTTCTCAGAATATTAACATCAGCCCTTAGCCGTCGTCTTTCCCTTTGCTGGTTATGAAAATTACATGGGAGACCACGTAATTTATTTATTAATTTTTTGTAAAAATTAACAGTTACTGTTTGATTACAGCCTATGTAGGTTCATCCTGTCAACGCTCCTACATAGGCTGGTGACAACGTGGGACATCACTTTAACCCTTGGGTTATTTATTGTTGGACCTGGGGTGAGTATATTGGGTTAATTTAAATGATAAAAGAAAATGTCTGTTTTTATTTCAAATAAAGTGTTTTATTCTCAGTGTGTGTTTATTAAACTACTTACCGACTTAGGGTGTCGGGCTAACACCTCTTCATTACTATGCCTAGGGCTTGGTGTCAGTGACAGCTGCTGACATCAAGCCCTAATCCCATTACCCTGATGCCACTGCATCAGAATGAAAAAGAAGGGGTTGAACAAAGAAATTACAGCACAAAACAAATTTTTTTTAAGAAATCTTTATTTAGCTCAAAAAGCCTTCATTGTTGTACAAAACTGCATGCAAAAACCGCATACAAAAATGCAAGTTTTTACTGCCAAGCAGTAGGGTAGCTACCGGGGGGGGCAGAAGGGGCGGTGGCCCAGGGCTCCGCGCTCTGAGCGGGCCCACCCAGAGCTTTGCTATGTAATTGTATCGGCGTGCACAGCGTGCCGATACAGTTACATTCTCCGGCCGAGCAGGGAGACACGTTCTCCCTGCTCTGCCTCCGGGCCGCTATGCAGCCCCTGAGGAGGTGGTGGGGGGCCCTGTTCCAGCAGTGGGCCCCCCACCCGTCATCGCAGGGTTAGCTTGATGAGAGAGGGAGCTTTACACTCTTTCTCCCATCATCCCCCCTGCCAGCATCTGATGACGCCGACACTGACGGGGTAGCAATGACGTCAGTACCCGGCACCCGCTGTCAGGAGATGAGCAGGCGCTCAGAGCACCTCGGGAACAAGGAGGAATAAAGGTGAGTATTGTTTTGTTTTTTTATCTGGTGCATTATACTATACAGGCTGCCTTAATGGGGGCGCATTATACTATACAGGCTGCCTAATGGGGATGCATTATACAATACTGACTGCCTAATGGTGGTGCATTATACTGTACTGGCTGCCTATGGTGGTGCATTATACTGCACTGGCTGCCTAATGGGGGTGCATTATAATATACTAGCTGTCTAGTGGGGGTGCACTATGCTATACAGGCTGCCTAATGGGGGTGCATTATACTATACTGGCTGCCTAATGGAGGTGCATTATACTATACTGGCTGCCTAATGGGGGTGCATTATACTATACTGGCTGCCTATGGGGGTGCATTATACTATACAAACTGCCTAATAGGGGTGCATTATACTATACTGGCTGCCTATGGGGGTGCATTATACAGTACTGGCTGCCAAATGGAGGTGCATTATACTGTACAGACTGCCTAGTGAGGGTGCATTATACTGTACAGACTGCCTAATGAGGGTGCATTATACTGTACTGGCTGCATTATACTATACAGACTGCATAATGGGGGTGCATTATGCCATACAGACTGCCTAATGCGGGTGCATTATACTGTACTGGCTGCCTATGGTGAGTGCATTATACTGTACAGGCCTATGGAGAGTGCATTATACTATACAGGCCGATGAGGGAGCATTATACTGTACTAGCCTATGGGGAGTGCATTATACTATACAGGTTAAGTGGGAACTTAGTGTTATAGGGGAACTCAGGCTACTGTGACTATCAAAGGGGCACACAGGGCAATATTACTTTCTAGGGAGCAAAATATGAGCACTGTTTTCTAGGACACTTGCACCCGGCATTACTATATTCTAGAGGGGTGCTTTAGAATTTAGAAGGCACAGAGAACCACAAAGCAGGTGCAGTAATAGGGTCACATATGGCAGCAGCGGCTCAGTATTGGGGTATCGGGCTGTAATAGGGACACATACGGCAGCAGCGGCTCAGTATTGGGGTATCGGGTAGTAATAGGGACACATACGGCAGCAGCGGCTCAGTATTGGGGTATCAGGGGTAGTAATAAAGACACATACGGAAGCAGCGGCTCAGTATCGTGGTATCAGGGGCAGTAATAGGGACACATATGGCAGCAGCGGCTTAGTATCGGGGTATCAGGGGCAGTAATAGGGACACATGGCAGCAGCGGCTCAGTATTGGGGTATCAGGTGCAGTGATAGGGTCACATATGGCAGCAGCGGCTCAGTATTTGGGTATCGGGCAGTAATAGGGTCACATACGGCAGCAGTGGCTCAGTATTGGGTTATCAGGTGCAGTAATAGGGTCACATACGGCAGCAGCGGCTCAGTATTGGGGTATCAGGGGCAGTAATAGGGTCACATACGGCAGCAGCGGCTCAGTATTGCGATATCAGGTGCGGTAATAGGGTCACATATGGCAGCAGCGGCTCAGTATTGGGGTATCAGATGCAGTAATAGGGACACATACGGCAGCAGCGGCTCAGTATTGGGGTATCGGGCAGTAATAGGGTCACATACGGCAGCAGTGGCTCAGTATTGGGTTATCAGGTGCAGTAATAGGGTCACATACGGCAGCAGCGGCTCAGTATTGGGGTATCAGGGGCAGTAATAGGGTCACATACGGCAGCAGCGGCTCAGTATTGCGATATCAGGTGCGGTAATAGGGTCACATATGGCAGCAGCGGCTCAGTATTGGGGTATCAGATGCAGTAATAGGGACACATACGGCAGCAGCGGCTCAGTATTGGGGTATCAAGGGCAGTAATAGGGACACATATGGCAGCAGCGGCTCAGTATCGGGGTATCAGGTGCAGTAATAGGGACACATACGGCTGCAGCGGCTCAGTATTGGGGTATCAGGGGCAGTAATAGGTACACATACGGCAGCAGCGGCTCAGTATCGGGGTATCAGGTGCAGTAATAGGGACACATATGGCAGCAGAGGCTCAGTATTGGGGTATGAGCAGGATGAGGAGTTTGTGCAGGTTGGGAATAGATGATGATGGGGCTGGAATGTGAGAAGTGTAACGTGTCTTTGTTGTAGTCTCTGCAGACAAGTCCTGGGTGAAAGAAGTTGTCATGCCGGTCTGGGCCGGATGGAAAAGAGGGGAAAAGTGAACAATTCCATGAGAAAGAACGTCAGCGGTAAGACATTATCTGTAACTGTGCTGTGATCTCAGATGTTCTGGAGGATTAGTATCTACCACTGACCATATGGCGGTAATATCCATGTTGGTCGTTATATAGAGATTGTCTTCACTACTAGCGCGGTCATCTGCTGAGGTTCTCCTCCACTATTAGGGTGCGTCACCCAGTTGTAGTCAAGGTTACCTGGTTAGGGGCCCACTCAGAAGCTTAGCCCCCTCCCCCCCTCAAAAAAAAAAACCCTAGCTACGCCTCTGATGCCAAGAGAAGCAGAAACCTTGCAGATGTTTCTGCAAGCAAATACCCAATGCGTGCACATACCTGACGCTGGCATAAAATGATTAGAAAACATTAGAAACCTGGTAAATTTCACGCAGACGCATAGAAACCGCCTGGCACTCGGCCGCACGTCACACACAGAAGCGCACGCAAATCTCCCCGCGCCGCGGCACAACATGAATGAAGCTGTCACACTGGCTCAACCCACCGCACTGCTGACGAATAAGACTGTAACAGCTTGCTGCTGGCTGATTGGATGAGGCTGCTGGGCGCAGCCAATCATGGACAGCCACTGAATGATCCCGCCCCCTCACTGTGGACGTTGTGACGCGGTGACGCCTCCTACCGGTCTTCCTGGTCGGAGAAAAGTTTAGCCGGGAGATGGCGCCGGTGCGAGTGCTGCTGGCCGCGGTGGTCCTGCTCGCCCTGTGCGGGGGTCTCTCTGACGGCCAGAAGAAGAAAGAGGTGGGTCAGGTAGACGGCGGAGAGCGCCCGGCCTCATGGTGCAGGGACAGTCCGGGGGGACTTCAGCCATTACTGGCTCCTGACTACACAGTGCGGGGGTCGCAGCCAGGAGCCCGCGGGGTCGGTAGAGCTTCACCCTGGTGACGTCTCACATCCGTGCGTCGGGGTCCGGCTGCCTCCTGGCTGGGCACCATGGACTATAGTGTGACCACTGCAGCCAGTCACCGCTCACAGCAATCACCCTTCTGCCGCGTGATTGGCTGCATCTGTCACGTGTTCATCTCCCCCACAGGCAGAGGCACTGGTGGGGACCCAGGCAGCAGCATAATACTGCCAATATCGGTGGATTGTGTATGCCCCCATAAGCGCCAGGTCTCTCCCCCATTGTCCCAGGCGCCCACCCTGCCCGCAGTCCTGCACAGCAGTTTGTCCCAACAAGAGGGTAAGATCCCCAGTGTATGGGCAGGAATGGTGCGTCCTGTGACCCCGGGGAGCCTGGGCCTGCACGGAGTGGCTGCCCAGTGTCCGGATGCTCCCAGTAATGGCGGTTATCCATCCACAGCACTCACTGCCTCTTCTGTGGTCACAGATGGTGGACGGGGCGGCAGCTGGCATAAGGCTAGGGTCCAGGAACTCGGATAAGTAGCACCACTCCAGTGCTGGAGTAAACCAAAATGTTGGCGCGGGGCTTTACCGCTTCTGTTTCCAAACCCTGAAGCGTTTCTAAGACGACAGTAGCCACAATATGTGCACAGTAATGTCGTCCTGACCGTGCTGCACACAATGTGGAGAACGTGATCAGGGATGTTTTTTTCGCAGTCCGCTGTCACATGATCGCCGTTATTTGGTGAAGTACAATTTAAAATGAATTTCGCCCTCCTCTATGATCTAGCATATCAGAGAAGTTAGAAATGGGGGTCCCCGGGACACTGGCGGCTAGTGTTGAGCGCAAGTACTCACTACTCAAGTTTGCGTTGGGTGCTCTGGTATGCACGGAGTATTGCGAATCCCTGCATGGTTTTTTTGGGTGTCTAAGGCTGGGTTCACACTTGTGTTCGGCAGCCCTGTGTAGGGCTGCATACTTCCTCCCTTAAGGTCCGCCTATGCTCCTACTTCCGCATGCGTCCTGCGTACCTATCTTTAACATTGGGTACGCAGGGACACGCGGATGCGTCCACATGAGGCATTTTGACGTGCGGCCAAATGCAACATGTTGCATTTTCTTGCGTTCATCCGCACGTCAAAACACCGCATGTGGACGCATCCGCATGTCCCTGCGTACCCAATGTTAAAGATGCATGCAGAAGTGGGAGGAGCTTAATGGAAAAAGTACACAGGGCTGCCGAACACAAGTGTGAACTTAGCCTAACAGCTGCGAAACACGTGGGGCAGGGACTTGAGCACCCTCGATATTTGGTGCGCCCCCGATGCAAACTTGCGTAGCAAGCACTTGCACTCAACACGAATGACTACATATTCAATACAACGACCTAATGTTATCAAATTCTGTGTCGTACCTGTGGGTTCAAAATGCTCACTATACCCCTGGATAAAATCCTGGAGGGGTGTGGTTTCCAAAATGGGGTCTATGGGGGGTTTGCACTGTTCAGGCACATCAGGGGCTCTCCAAACGTGAGATGGCATCCACTCGATTCCAGCTAATCTTGGTTTAAGAAACAAACAAACAAACAGTGCTCTCTCCCTTCTGAGCTCTGCCATGTGCCCAAACAGATCTAAAGTCATTTATTTTGTGAAAAAAGTTAAATGCTAATTTTTTCCTTCCACATTGCTTCAGTAACGCGTGAAGCACTTGGAGGGTTAATAAACTTCTTGAATGTGGTTTTGAGCACCTTGAGGGGTGCAGCTTTTATAATGGTGTCACTTGTTGGATATTTTCTGTCATATAGGCCCCTCAGTCACTTCAAATGTGATATGGTCCCGACAAAAAAAAAATGTTTTTTTGTATATTTTGTTAGAAAAATGAGAGAAATCAATGGTCAAAAAATCCCAATACAAAACACTGAAAACAATAAAACCTGATTTAAATGATAGGTCTTTTTCCCTTTAAAGGGAACCTGTCACCCCCAAAATCGAAGGTGAGCTAAGCCCACCGGCATCAGGGGCTTATCTACAGCATTCTGGAATGCTGTAGATAAGCCCCCAATGTATCCTGAAAGAGGAGAAAAAGGTTAGATTATACTCACCCAGGGGCGGTCCCGCTGCGGTCCGGTCCGATGGGTGTCGCGGTCCGGTCCTCCCATCTTCTTACGATGACGTCCTCTTCTTGTGTTCCTGCTGCTGCTCCGGCGCAGTTGTACTTTGTTAGCCCTGTTGAGGGCAGAGCAAAGTACTGCAGTGCGCAGGCGCCAGGAAAAGTCAGAGAGGCCCTGCGCACTGCAGTACCGCCCCGGGGTGAGTATAATCTAACTTCTTTTTCTCCTCTTTCAGGATACATCGGGGGGCTTATCTACAGCATTACAGAATGCTGTAGATAAGCTCCTGATGCCGGTGGGCTTAGCTCATCTTCGATTTTGGGGGTGACAGGTTCCCTTTAAGCCAGTTTGAAGGTTAATGGCAGTGCTGAATAATAGGCCATAAATGTAGCAATGATGTAGATGATAACGATTGCGTGAGGACTGACCAATGGGACCTCTACCAATCCAATGAGCAAAGACCCAAAGTCTCCTGTGTTTGGAGCATTAGGCACATGTTACCATTACTCCATTCATTTGGTACGGGACTTATGGAGAACTAGATGTTTCCAGCCAGCTAACGCTTGGCACGCTCATTGCTATCTAATTAACGCTGCTGGTGATTAAACTATAGTAAATAATGAGAACATTCAATAGCGCTTACGCAGGTGGTAAATTAACTTAAAATGAAGTTAATAACAATAGTGTGGTGATGTGTTGGGGGCGGGATTATGTGTGGTAATGGGGTGGTGGGATTATGTGTGGTAATGGGGGCGGGATTATGTGTGGTAATGGGGTGGGGGGGCGGGATTGTGTGTGGTGATGTGTTGGGCTGGCGGGATTATGTGTGGTGGGGGGCGGGATTGTGTGTGGTGATGTGGTGCAGATTGTGTGTGGTATTGTGGTGGGGGGCAGGATTGCGTGTGGTGGGGCGGAGCTACTGTGCAGGGGGCGGGATTAGCGAGTAATCACGATGCGCGCTATATATATATATATATATATATATATATATATATATATATATATATATATATATATATATATATATATATATATATTTTATTATATTCTCTATCCATCCTATAGACAGTGAGTCGGTGTGGTGTCGTGCAAGAACGCCACTTCTCCTTTTACACAGGACTTGGGACACCTATTTTTGACAATTGTATTTAATAGGGAAACATCTGTATGGGATATTTTAAAGCTCTTTACATGAGTGACATGTCTGGTCTGCACTTTTCACCGTCTTCTGGTTTTGGCTTACAGAAACTGGCGTAAAATGCTGACCAAATACGGAACGTGTGAACGTGGCTTTAGTAGAACTATAAACTCGCCATTCATTTTACCATATAGCGTACTGGAAAACTGGCAAAAAAATTCCAAGTGTATGGAAATGCCAAAAAAAGTCCAATTCTACAATTATATATTTTTCTATTTACCGTATTCACTGTACGGTAAAACTGACCAGATCAGTAAGAGTACGCTGATACCAAACATGTAGGGTGTTTTTATTATTATTATTATTATTATTATTATTATTTAGGTAGTGAAAAATCAGAAACTTGTTTAAAAAAAAAAAAAAATTGTATTTTGTCTCCATTTTTGAGACCCGCACAGGTTTCCATTTTTTGGCATCTGGAGCTGTCAGAGGGCTTTTTCTTTTTTTTTTTTTTTTTTTTTTTTTTTTTTTTGCGCCTTGAGCCGATGTTTTTATTGATACCATTTGGCGGTAGATACGAGGTTATCAACTTTATTGCAATCTTGCAGTGGCCAAAGATACCAGATGTGTATCTTTTATTTTAATTTCAATGGGGCAAAAAGGGGGTGATTTGAATTTTTTTTTATGTGCTTCATTTAATGTTCCCCTTAGGAGACTTGAAGAAGCGCTGACAGTCTGGTCGTCTGTACTATACATAGCAGGGCTTCAACCCTGGTATGTATGTCAGACCTCCTGACCTCCAATGAACCCCAGTCACAAGGGGTATCGTAATGGCAGGCACAAGGGGTCCTCTGCAGACCCCCGGCTTTGATGACATCCCATCAGTGCTCTGTGATCACATGATAGGGGCGCCGATGGGCTGGATTTGTGACGCGCTTCTGCCTGGTGTGTCTTAAATCCAGCGGTCATTGAATGACATCTGGTCTTTATTCGGACTCCCATGACAGCACCACGAGAGAGGGGATCCGCCCCTTTAGGAACAGGAAACCCACAGACACAAAAGGGCGGCACCTCTCCCATGCATCAGTTGGTTTCCTGTTCCTAACGGGACGGGATCCTGCAGATTTCACAAAAGGATCCCAGGCCGGCCGGCCGACTCAGGTAGCGAGGGGGTCTCCTACCTCGGCGGGTGCGGGGTTCCTGGTAGATGTCGCAATGGTCCTGGCAGGGCTGCATGTGGCGACATTCCAGCAGGGAGCAGCCACCGGTGGTGTCCTGTCTCCGGGCCAGCGCCGGGTGAGTATATCCCCTGAGTCTCCTCCTTCTGGGGTGGCTGGGGCTCAGGTATGCGGCGGTGCTCGGGGGCGCCATCCGGGAGTGCTGCGGCTCTGTCCGGCGTCCTCGCCGCTCTGTGCGCCGATACTGAAGCGCTGGGAGCCCGGGTGACGCCGGGGGAGGAGTCGGCGGTCACTTCCGGGTTCCGGGGTCCTGCGCATGCGCAGTGAATCCAAGATGGCGGCGCCCACCGGTAATAGCATCGCCGGCGTTCTGGGCCCCAGGGCTTACCGCCTGCACCAGGGGGAGGCCGAAAGAAGTAATCAGGGGAGCGCTAGGCACAGCTGCTGACCGGAGGAGGGGTTATAAAAGGAACTCCAGATCGTGATCCCTTGCTTCTGGCCTCATATGGTGAAGATGGAGGACGAGCACGTGCAGTTGCTGCAAGAGGTGTCCCAGAAGCCCAAAGGGAAGGATCGCGACAGGAGGAGTAGTGAGTCTGGCCACAAAAGCACCTCCAGACAGGGGTCTGGAGCATCAGCCAGTGGAAATCCCCCTCGTATTCCGGTACTTTTTTCTCTGGGCAGCGCTGGTAAGTGATCTTCGTGAAAGTTCACCCAGTGACATGATTCCCCTCATATGTTCCATTATAGGGGAAGAAATGTGCCGGGAAGGCGAAACACAGGGAATGTGGCATCTGCGGGGTTCCCCTACCTGATTCGTGCCCCAAAAAGTTATGTGGGCCCTGTATCCAGCAGACGGTGAGGTCTCAGGAAAGGGGAGAGGGGGAGAGCATTATATCTACAGGAGTTAGATTGCTTTACTTACCCCCCTCAGGTAGCGGAGGAATCCCTTACTATGACCACCAGCCTGAAGGAGTTGATCAGAATGGAGGTCAGACAATCCTTGAAGGGTCTTTCTCAAGGAGGAAGCTCTAAGTCCAAAGCTCCGTTACTCTCCGATTCTTCAGTAGAAGAGGATAAGGAGGAAGTTTTTTCCGGTTCAGCTGCGTCTTCCTCTTCCTCGGATGAGGACACCGCCCGCTTCTGTCTACCCCTTGAACGAGTGGATAAGCTGGTTAAGGCGGTCAGAGGAACGATGGGCATAACGGAACCGAGACCCCAACTTTCCAAGGAGGAAATTATGTTCAGTGGGTTGGAGCAGAAAAAACGGAGAGTCTTCCCGCTCAATGAAAAAATCCAGGATCTCATCAATAGAGAGTGGAAAAAACCCGAAAGAAAGGGTTCTTTACCTCCAGCGCAGAAGCGCAGATATCCATTCGATGATCCTGCAGTCACCAACTGGGAAAAAGCCCCTAAGTTGGATGCGGCAATAGCCAAAGTAGCTAAACGAGCCTCTCTCCCTTTTGAGGACATGGGGACCCTTAAGGACCCCCTTGATAGAAAAGCGGACACCTTTCTAAAAAGTACCTGGGAGATGGCGGCCGGCTCTTTAAGGCCTGCGGTGGCTTCAACCTGTACAGCCAGATCAATGATGGTCTGGTTGGAACAGTTAGAGACTCAGTTAAAAGAAGGTGCATCAAGGGACTCTATTTTGTCTGCCTTACCACTGATCCAAGAAGCGGCTGCCTTCTTATCAGATGCATCTATTGACTCTGTCAAAATGGCGGCTAGAGCAGCAGGGCTCTCGAATGCGGCCAGGAGGGCTCTTTGGCTGAAATGTTGGCCAGGCGATATACAATCTAGGTCAAAACTCTGCATCATCCCTTGTAAAGGGGAATACCTATTCGGGCCCACCTTAGACGAACTCCTAGAGAAGGCGGGAGATGACAAAAAGAAGTTCCCCAATCTGCTGGGGTCCTACCGTCGTCCCTTTAATAAAAGAAGGTTCGGTCGCGGAGGGAAGCGTACCTTTTCACCTTCAAGGGATCGGTCTAGGTGGGATGACAGACGTAGACGAGGTACGGGATATATGTTCCGTCGTTCCTCAAAAGAAAGGAAGAAGGAGGACAAATGACTAGGAGCCCCGGTGGGGGGTAGACTTTTACATTTTGGTTCAGAATGGTCAGAGATCACGAATAGTATCTGGGTGCAAGATACTATTTCTCGGGGTCTTACTCTTGAGTTCTGCCATACCCCACGGGATAAGTTTATGTTAACTCCATTACGTTCTAATCCTCTAGAGCAATCTGTTCTGGAAGAAGAGGTGTGGTCTCTCTGTTCAAAAAATGTCCTTACACAGGTTCCAGAGGCTGATAGAGGGAAAGGTTTCTATTCTCCCTTGTTTCTTATCCAGAAGCCCGACAACACGTATAGGACCATCATAAATCTCAGACATCTTAACAGTTATTTGGTTAAGCATACCTTTAAAATGGAGTCCATCAGCTCGACAATAAAAATACTGTTCAAAAACTGCTTTATGGTGGTAGTCGATTTAAAGGATGCCTATTACCACGTACCTATTCATGTGGATTTCCAGCAGTTCTTGAGGGTAGCAGTATTAATGGGTGGAGTTGTTTATCATTTTCAGTACAGAGCTCTTCCCTTCGGTATAACGTCAGCCCCTAGAGTATTCACAAAAATAGTGGCGGAGGTGATGGCTCACTTGCGAGAATCTAATGTCCTTATTGTCCCATACCTGGATGATTTCCTCATAGTAGGTAACTCCGTAGAACACTGTTTGTCCCAACTGGAGCTTACTAGAGTTAAGCTGGAACGCCTGGGCTGGATAATTAATTTTGAAAAATCTCGGTTACAGCCTCAAAAAATTCAAAAGTTTCTGGGCCTATTACTAGATTCAACTACACAACAGTGTTATCTTCCAGAAAATAAATTAACTCAGATTCAGCATCAGGTTCTAAAAGCAATTAATACACCCTCTATGACCCTGCGGCAAGCTATGTCCCTGTTGGGGTCCCTCACATCGTGCATTCCAGCGGTAAGGTGGGCACACTTTCACACTAGATCCCTCCAAAAAGAGATTTTAGTTAAGGATAGAATCTTGAGGGGTGTATTAGAAGAAAAAATAACGCTTGAACCAGCGACTCTCAAATCCCTAAATTGGTGGCTGAATAGGGATAATTTATCAGCAGGCGTTCCCTGGATGATAGATGTGTCCCGGGTTGTGACTACGGATGCCAGCTCCTCAGGTTGGGGGGCTCACATGAATGACATTGTAGTGCAAGGCCAATGGGAACCATACTCAACGTCCTCTTCCAATCAGAGAGAATTATTAGCAATCGAGTTGTCGGTTAAAAACCTCCTCATGTATCTGCAGGGCCACCACGTCAGGATCCTCTCAGACAACCGGGTAGCAGTCTCCTATATAAATCATCAAGGAGGGACACGCTCCGAGGCTCTGATGCAGATCACAGATCGTCTCCTCCGGGTGGCAGAAGAGAATTTACAATCTTTGACTGCTCTGCACATCATAGGAAAAGACAACATAAAAGCGGACTTTCTCAGCCGCAATGTCCTAAAACAAGGAGAATGGTCTCTAAATGGAGACATCTTCAGACAGATTGTCCGCTTGTGGGGTCAACCGGTGGTGGACCTATTCGCCACAAGGGAGAACAAAAAAGTAAAAAACTTTTGTTCCTTAAATCCCAGGGAAAATCCACTGGCAGTGGACGCATTCCTCATAAAATGGGATTTTTCTCTGGCCTACGCCTTCCCGCCACTGAACCTACTACCTCTAGTGGTGAGGAAAGTCAGAGAAGATCGGGCGAGACTCATTCTGATTGCTCCCTTTTGGCCCAGGAGAACCTGGTTTTCATGGCTCAGGATGATGTCAGTGGGCGATCCCTGGGTACTCCCAGACATCCCAAATTTGCTTTCCCAGGGGCCGATACTCCATCCACAAGTGAAGGGACTTCATTTGACGGCTTGGATTTTGAGCGGTCATTGTTAGAAAATAAAGGCTTCTCTCCTAAATTAGTCGATACCCTTTTAAGAAGTAGAAAGCCGATAACAACAAAAATCTACTCCAGAACCTGGAGAAAGTTCTTAACTTTCTCAAAATTTAATATTAATGATGGTGTACCAATACGTCAAATATTGGAATTTTTGCAAAGAGGGTTAGAGTTAAAACTCTCCACAAGCACTTTAAGGGTACAAGTTTCAGCACTTGGAGCCCTGTTTTCATGTAATATTGCGGGTAACTACTGGGTGTCGAGGTTCATTAAGGCGGTCGGTAGAATTAGACCACTGTATAGAAACAAAATGGTGCCATGGGATTTAAATCTGGTCCTTTCTTCTTTGACAAAGCCTCCTTTTGAGCCGTTGAATGAAGCCTCAGTCAGGATGTTATCTCTCAAAACAGCTTTCCTAATAGCTATAACATCAGCTCGCAGAATAGGAGACATCCAGGCGCTCTCTAGAAATCCCCCGTATACAGAATTTCTTCAGGATAGAGTTATCCTTAGACCGGACCCAGCCTACTTACCGAAAGTAGTATCACAGTTTCACAGATCGCAGGAGATAATTTTACCTTCATTTATCCCTAATCCTTCTAACCCGAAAGAAAGTGAGCTCCATACCTTAGATGTCAGGAGATGCCTTCTTCAATATATCTCGGTCACTAATGATTGGAAGAAGGATAATGCACTATTCCTGTCTTACCAAGGTCCAAGGAAAGGGGCTAGAGCTTCTAAATACATATTAGCAAAATGGATTAGGGAGGCTATCTCTCTTGCTTACACGACAGGTGGGGGTCCAGCTCCGCAGAATCTGAGGGCACATTCCACCCGAGCCATGGCGTCATCCTGGGCAGAGAGGTCTGGAGTGTCGGTCGACCAGATATGTAAGGCGGCCACATGGTCATCCCCTTCTACCTTCTTTAAGCACTATAGGTTAGACTTGGGGTTCTCCTCAGATCTCACCTTCGGGTTAAGGGTGCTGCAGGCTGTGGTCCCTCCCTAAAAATGGCTTACATCTCTGTAAATCTCTCGTGGTGCTGTCATGGGAGTCCGAATAAAGCATTAAGCTACTTACGGGTAGCGGCATTTTTCGGAGGCCCATGACAGCACCCTTAGTTCCCTCCCTTTTCACGTGGGGTTGCACATCCTGGGTTTATAATCAACCAGATAATTTAAAGAAGGAATGTTATCTTCTCACATGTATTACTTTATTAAAAATCATTGTGTTCAATTGTATGCAATTTTGTGTTTGCTTGTCATTAACTGCGGTTAGTCCTCTCAGGCTCTGTAATCCAACTGATGCATGGGAGAGGTGCCGCCCTTTTGTGTCTGTGGGTTTCCTGTTCCTAAAGGGGCGGATCCCCTCTCTCGTGGTGCTGTCATGGGCCTCCGAAAAATGCCGCTACCCGTAAGTAGCTTAATGCTTTTCCACCCGACCCTGTAAGAGGCACTTGATGGCTGATTAAATCAGCCATCAAGTGCTGGGAAAGATGTGGGCTCTGTGTGCGAGACGGCATCAAAGGCAGGGACACAACCTTTGACGTACAGGTATGTCAAAGGTAGTGAAGGGAGTCAAGGACCAGTCACCTGATACATGCTGCCTGATCCACATGAATGCGATCCCGGTTGTGTGACTGCAGTTAGTTATGTTTGACCCTGAAACGCTGCAGCAGAGAAGCCATAGTTTCCCTAGCTGTCCGGGGACTATAGGGAGACGCCTGACTAGTCAGCTGCAGTCAGGTTTTTCCTGCTCCGCTCCAGGTGATGAACAGGTCTCGCTATATGTACACAGATCGCTGTTTATTATCCTGAGCGGCGCGGGGAGAAGCCAGACTAGTCGGATCTCCCCCATATAGTTCTCGAATAAGCTCTTCAATCTACCGTATGTCTTTCTGCATGACTGCAATCGTACAGCCAGACTGATTCATGCTTCCGTTGGTCTGGGCAGGATGAACCTTACATGTTTCCTTAAGGGGAACCTGTCACGTCATTTCAGGCATCTAAGGCTTCTTTCACACTTCAGTCGTTTGGCGTCAGTCACTTCCGACAAAGTGACGGATCGACGGATCCGTCACAATTGTTGAAAAAACGGATGTAACGGATCCGTTTTTTTGACGGATCCGTTACTCGGGGGTTGTATATACTTTTTGGAGCATGCGCAATTGAAAAAAATTGAAAAAACGGATTGGGGCGACGGATCCGTCGAAATGACGGTCTCGACGGATCCGTCGCCCATAGGCGCCCATTCTATAAAATGACGGACGCGACGGATCCGTCGCGATCCGCCATTTCAACGCAGACAAAAAACGTTGCAATGACCGTCAATGTCTAGATGACGTCCGCCAAATTTTGACGGATCCGTCGCATGACGGATGGAACGGACGACCATCCGTCACAATCCGTCGCTAATGCATGTCTATGGGGAAAAAAACGGATCCGTCACAAAAAAAACGGATCCGTTTTTTGAGGAAAAGGGCGGATTTAGACTGACGCCAAACAACTGAAGTGTGAAAGAGGCCTAAACTGTCAGTACTGCGTTGTCGGTGGTGCAAACTTTTAACCCTTCTAACTCCCTAACAACAAAAAAATGTTTAAAAAATGATAGTGATGTAAAGTAGACACGTGGGAAATGTTATTAATAGAGTTGAGTGAATTTGTTTGGATTCCCTCTTATTTGGTAAGTTATAGCACTTGCTGAATAAGCTGCAGAGGGAACCTGGCTTCCTGGATCATGGCGGCTGATGAGATGTTTCAGCACCACAGCTGCATGTGTCGCGGCTATGTGACAGCACATGTTTGGGGAGCCCAACACATAAGCTCTCCATGCATGTGTTGTGACTGTCACATGCAGCTGTGGAGCCGAACATCTGATCAGCCGCCACGATCCAGGAAGCCGGGTTCCCTCTGCAGCTTATTTGGTAAGCGCTATAGCTTGGTGACTAAGGAAACCCAAGCAAATTCGCTCATCTCTAGTTATTAACTCTTTTGCGCTGATTAATCAGTTGCAACTTTTTGTGCAACCACAATCCAGTTTTCTCCTTGGAGTAATTTTACGTACTTCTAAAATATGTTGCTGACATTTTGCATCTTTACAGCAGAACATGGGTGAAGACGACAATAAAGAGCATTTTACATTTTAGAATTTGTGCAAAACCCATGACCACATGTAAAATTTTTATGACTTTAAGCGGCTGTCTGCCTTTGGGCTACAAGTCTGCAGTCACTACTCTGCCTGCAGACTTCGGTGAAGTGTCACTACTGGTAGATCCCAACAGTGTGCGGGGGGGTAGGGGGAATAGAAAATCAGAATTTGACATGAAACAAAACAATCTGTCTGAAACCTTGTATGGCTCCTTATACCTGTAGCCTGCTTGTTACTCAGCCCCCCCATTTCTGCTTCGTGTCTGTGCAGATGGTATTATCGGAGAAGGTGGGGCAGCTCATGGACTGGGCCAGCAAGAGACCCGTCATTCGTATGAATGGAGATAAGTTCCGGCGATTAATCAAGGCTCCACCGAGAAACTATTCTGTGGTCGTCATGTTCACAGCGCTGCAGTCACACAGGCAATGCGTCGTCTGCAAGTAAGGAGATAGAAATGTCGTGTGTATATTCAGATGGGCAGATTATTCTCCTATCATAGCACAGGACTGCTGCAGGGTTTTAACTTTTATTTTCTTTTTTATATGGAGATGTTCAAAATTGCACCATTTCCCCATAGCACAATATAGTATTGCATCTTTGTGTGTGTGTATACATTAAGACTGTGGAATTACCCGGCAGTGTTCCTTTCCTCTCCCTCATTGGATTTTTTTTACTACATATAAAGAACACCATATTTCTTCCTATTACATCATTATTAAAGGGTTTTACATATATTTCTGCAGTTTTGAAAGTGACTGCAGATTGGCAAACCCCACTGTCAGGATTCACCTCAATTGCCAGATCAAGCTGGCAGTCACGTGACCAGTGGTATACAGTCTGCCCTCTCAATCTGGCAATTAAGTGGGATCCTGACAGTGTGTGTAATGCACAGTGTTGCGATTTGCAAATCTGCAGTCACTTAGAGCTTTGTCCCAGGATATCTGCGACTTTTCTGTGTTCCCTGAAGATCCACTAAGCATACAACACAGCGCAGATTTTTGCGCCAGCCCCGTTCCTGCGCTCTTGTTCTGGATAACAGAGGTAAGGTATATCCCGAGCCTGCATAAAGCTTCACCTTTTATTGGCAACGTGTTAAAACTCCATACAGCAAACCTACGCCCGTAGCCTTACTCATGGTATGATTGGTATATTCTGTTTTGTTCTCCATCATCATTCATTTTAGTTTGGGTTTGTTGCAAGTGACCATAACTATTACTGCGACGTAATGCAGAACCAGCCCACATTGTATAAGGACAATAAGCTGGAAGATGGCCTTGTTCTCATGCAGTGTTTCTGTGCAGGCAAGCTGACGAGGAGTACCAGATTCTAGCCAATTCCTGGCGTTACTCCAGTGCATTCACCAACAGGATTTTCTTTGCTATGGTAGATTTTGATGAAGGATCAGACGTCTTCCAAATGGTAAAGTATGAAAGATGTCTCCGTGGGTGTGTATATACAGTACAGACCAAAAGTTTGGACACATTCTCATTTAAAGATTTTTCTGTATTTTCATGACTATGAAAATTGTACATTCACACTGAAGGCATCAAAACTATGAATTAACACATGTGGAATTATATACTTAACAAAAAAGTGTGAAACAACTGAAAATATGTCTTATGTTCTAGGTTCTTCAAAGTAGCCACCTTTTGCTTTGATCACTGCTTTGCACACTCTTGGCATTCTCTTGATGAGCTTCAAGAGGTAGTCACCGGGAATGGTCTTCCAACAATATTGAAGGAGTTCCCAGAGATGCTTAGCACTTGTTGGCCCTTTTGCCTTCACTCTGCGGTCCAGCTCACCCCAAACCATCTCGATTGGGTTCAGGTCTGGTGACTGTGGAGGCCAGGTCATCTGGCGTAGCACCCCATCACTCTCCTTCTTGGTCAAATAGCCCTTACACAGCCTGGAGGTGTGTTTGGGGTCATTGTCCTGTTGATAAATAAATGATGGTCCAACTAAATGCAAACTAGATGGAATAGCATGCCGCTGCAAGATGCTGTGGTAGCCATGCTGGTTCAGTATGCCTTCAATTTTGAATAAATGCCCCAACAGTGTCACCAGCAAAGCACCCCCACACCATCACACCTCCTCCTCCATGCTTCACGGTGGGAACCAGGCATGTAGAGTCCAACCGTTCACCTTTTCTGCGTCGCACAAAGACACGGTGGTTGGAACCAAAGATCTCAATTCCTTGTGTTCTTTAGCCCAAACAAGTCTCTCCTGCTTGTTGCCTGTCCTCAGCAGTGGTTTCCTAGCAGCTATTTTACCATGAAGGCCTGCTGCACAAAGTCTCCTCTTAACAGTTGTTCTAGCAGCAGACACATCTCTACAACTGTGTGTGGCATTGACCTGGTCTCTAATCTGAGCTGCTGTTAACCTGCGATTTCTCCTTCGCCTCATTGGGGGACACAGACCGTGGGTGTTATGCTGCTGCCACTAGGAGGACACTAAGTGATACAAAGAAAGTTAGCTCCTCCCCTGCAGTATACACCCACCTGCTGGCTCCCAGCTAACCAGTTCTTGCTTAGTGTCTGTAGGAGGCACTTGGGTCTGTTTTCAGACCCCAACATTTTTTATTTTTATTTTCTGTACATTTTTATTTTTTAATTAACGGAGTGAAGGGGGCGACGGATTCCTTTCTAGGGTCCGCTCTCCCCCGAACCATCAACAGGCAAGCACGGCGAGTATACCTCCCCGTACCTTTCCTGCGACGACTGGGGCACGCCTAATCTACGCTAGGGCGACGGTTCCTATACGGTCCCGATCTCCCCCCTGTAAGATGGCTAGCACATAGAGTATACCTCTTATGTGCATCTCCCGGGCTCCTCCGCAATTAAGCCCTCACCTGTTGGCGTCATGTAGTCCCCACAGTAGCCGTAAGTCCCCTGTGGCAGGCACAGCCATAAGTCCCCTGCGGCAGGCACATATGAAGATGGACAGAGACTCTCCATCCCCCGGCCAAGGGAGGATCGATTGAGCTTATTCCCTCGCAATAGAGGCTGCATCTCTGCTCGGTGGTGGTGAGTAGTTTCCTTCCTCACGCTGCCTGCGTGGAAGGTGCGGTCCTGGTCCCTGGGGAGAGGTGCCGCTGGCCGGTACGCCAGCGGCAATCATTCGGCGGTACGTCGCGGCCCGCCGACGCGCTCCACCGGCAGGCTCCATAAATTTAGTCCCCGGCTTTTTCACCCGGACTAGGCCGCAGTTGAAATCCCCGCCAACCGCCGGAGCCCCGCCCAGCTCACTTCAGGGGCGACGGTGCCTTCACGGTCCCGATGCCGGATAACTGGCCCTGTCCACCCGAGGGCTGAACTCCGTGGATGTACAGAGGCCCCTCTCTATGGCGTCTGAGCAGCCCCCACTGTCCCACCACTGTGAAAGCGGATGGCACAAGGAGGCGGACGGTTCCTCTCCACCTCCCTAACAAAAGGGATGATGGATTGAGGTTTATCCCTCTATCCCTTGCACCGTCCACGCTGCAATACCCGACATCCGCGGCGGCTCCATGCCGGGACGTGCACCGTTGGTGAGTGGATCCTGCCAGCGATGGGCTTCTGCAGCGGGATATTCACAGGCAGTCTCAGGCTTCCCTGTGGCCCACCTCCCTGAGGTAACGCTCCAGCCGGCTACAAAATTTAGCCCCCGGCTTCGGCCGCTGTGTAGGCCGCACCCCGGCAGCTCTGCCTTTTTTCCTGGCACTTTTCGCCTGGCACGGAAGTGCTCAATTTTCTCGAGCAACGCCCCTCACTTCTACGCTGGCGCCGGCTGCAGAAATTTAGGCCCCGGCTTGGGCCTATTCATGGAAGTCTCGAGGCTCCGCCCACGTCGTGCCTGTGGCTCCGTCCCCTGAATTGGCGCTTCTCGCTCGCTGCGAGATTTGACCTAAACCCGCATGACCAGTATGATTTCTGAGGCTGGTGACTCGGATAAACTTATTCTTAGAAGCAGAGGTGACTCTTGGTCTTCCTTTCCTGGGGCGGTCCTCATGTGAGCCAGTTTCTTTGTAGCGCTTGATGGTTTTTGCAACTGCACTTGGGGACACTTTCAAAGTTTTCCCAATTTTTCGGACTGACTGACCTTCATTTATTAAAGTAAAGATGGACACTCGTTTTTCTTTACTTTGCTGCTTTTTTCTTGCCATAATACAAATTTTAACAGTCTATTCAGTAGGACTATCAGCTGTGTATCAACCAGACTTCTGCACAACACAACTGATGGTCCCAACCCCATTTATAAGGTAAGAAATCCCACTTATTAAACCTGACAGAGCACGCCTGTGAAGTGAAAACCATTCCCGGTGACTACCTCTTGAAGCTCATCAAGAGAATGCCAAGAGTGTGCAAATCAGTCATCAAAGCAAAAGGTGGCTACTTTGAAGAACCTAGAACATAAGACATATTTTCAGTTGTTTCACACTTTTTTGTTAAGTAAATAATTCCACATGTGTTAATTCATAATTTTGATGCCTTCAGTATGAATGTACAATTTTCATAGTCATGAAAATACAGAAAAATCTTTAAATGAGGTGTGTCCAAACTTTAGGTCTGTTCTGTATGTATAATTTATTTATACATTTATATTTTTCTGGCCTTAAATACAAAGGAAATGTCATTTTTAACTTTAGTTTTAGGCCTATTAGAGATAATTTCATCCTCAACTTGCTTAACTGTTCACAATAACAGTAATTTTGACCAGAGGCATCCAAACGTTTACATGCCACTGTATGGGTGAGGGGTAACTTGCTGATCTCTGGGTGTCTTAAGAATGGAGCTTTGTAGAGCCCCAATCTTGGCTGGAGCTGAGGTGAACATGCTCAACTTCCATTTATTGTCTTTTTAGACTGCTGGGAAAAGCACAATACATTGCTTGGCTATTTCCGGCAGTCCTATCAACAATGAGTGGAGGTTAAGCATTCACATCTCCACTCTGTTCAAGATGGGACACTGCAGAGCTCAGGATTGCTGGGAGTCCTAGTGGGTGCACCCCAGTGATGAAAAAAATTATCCCCTTATTCTATAGACACAGAATTATTTGCTGTTTTGAGTTAAAGAATTACTTTTTTGGGGGGGGACTCTCTGTAGGTTGGGGATGTATCAGAGAAAGGGTCTCTTTAGCTCCATCCTGAATGGAGCGGCGTTGTGTGCTCTGCATCCATGCCAATCATTGTCCATGAGACTGCTGGAGAGAAACAAGCGCTGTGCGTGGAGATTTCCAACAATCCCGCTGACATTGAATGGAGGCCTCGCATGTGCACCTTCTCTTCATTCAGGACCGGGCTTCACAGTCCCAATCTCGGGATCAGTGAGGGTCTCAGTGGCTGGATCTCAGCGGTCCATAAATTATCCCCTATCGCATGGATAGGGAATATTTTACTATTTTGGGAATAACCCTTAAACGTATATTGTGAATATGAAAACTGTTGTATTTTTATATGAACTAATTACCTTGTATCCTGTTTTCCAGCTGAATATGAACTCTGCACCGACCTTCATTCACTTCCCTCCTAAGGGGAAGCCCAGGAGAGGAGACACGTATGAGCTACAAGTGCGTGGTTTTGCTGCAGAACAAATTGCTCGCTGGATTGCAGATAGGACCGATGTCAATGTAAGCGTATTGGCCATTTAGGGCAGGTTTCATTGTTTTGTACTTCATGAAACCGGGGATATTAAAATTGTAATTCTGTTGTCTTCTGTCTTTACAGATCCGTGTGATAAGGCCTCCTAATTACGCTGGCCCTTTAATGCTTGGTTTGCTAATAGCGGTGATCGGAGGATTGGTGTATTTGAGGAGAAGCAGCCTTGATTTCTTGTACAACAAAACGGGATGGTCGCTGGCTGCCCTGGTAAGTGAATATTCATATGCTTGTATCTGCATGTGGCTTTAAAATGGCGTGGAAATTTAGATCTATTAAAATATTATTTTTGGAATGTGACCTATAAAATCTATTATTGACTGGTAAAACCTGCTGCTGTTTGAGCTCTGCGGCTCCTGTGGTTCCTGCCATTTTTTTTGCAGTGATGTCATGTACATAATATGACCACTGAAACAAGTGATTATCTGCAGCGGTCACATAAATGATGCATGTGACATCATCCCAGCAGGACAGGCGAGAGTCCCTTGGATGGCGGTATTGGAACATTAAGGGGGATTATGACAGGGTAGCAAGGTCCTCCTTTTTTTATTTATTTTTTATTATTTATTTAATAACACTTAATGTGTTTTCACTATTGTAATCGCAAGCTGAAATCTCAAAACTGTGGGGAGAGCCAGAAACCAAACACATTAGACAGCTCAACGATGGGTCCCGGTTTATTAAATTTACTCGTGGTGGTGAGATATTGAAAAAGCGGCTTTTAAATGGCATAACTTTTTGCTAATTGCTCTTGACATTCCTCTCTATTGTTCTTCCTTCATGTCCCAGTGTTTTGTGCTAGCAATGACATCTGGACAAATGTGGAATCACATCCGTGGACCCCCATATGCTCACAAGAACCCCCATACCGGTCAAGTGGTAAATGGTTTTTATTCCTTTTATTTTTAGAGGATTATGTTTATTTTCTTCAGGATAACAAAACCAAGAAATCAGTGGCCAAAGATGCACTAATTAATAATGGGTTGCCAAACCGAAGACCCCTCTGTGGCCATAAGCCCTAAATGGGCAATTTGATTGACGAGACCCTCCAGCTCACAATAAATGCATTATACTTGCTTAAAATTCCTTTCTTTGGCACAGTTCCTCTGATTTCCAGACATCTTAATTCTCAATGGCTGCCAACTTCTCAAACTACTCTTTGCGCAGACAATCCACCCCACCGCTCTCTTCTGGTCCATTCAGTAGGGCAGTATTTCAGGAAAAATGTAGTTAGAGTGAACCGAGAAAACTCTAGATTAGTAAGGTGATGTGATAGATTTGTCTAAAATGGCTTTTTTTGGGGTAGGTTTATAGTTGTGTAGGGATGGAAAAGAATTGTCTGCTTTCCTTCAGAAACTGCATCACCCCTGACTATTGGGCATGTCAGCCCCATGGAAGTGACTAGAGCTCAGCTCCAGTATCAGCCACACAACCTGTGATCAGCAGTTGGTCGGTTTCTGAATAAATCTATACATGTTTTTTCTAATCTTAGACTACCACTTTACAACTTTTATTGTCTGAAGGTATTAAAACCAGAAAACAGGCGCTGAACTACAGAATTGTTTGAGACTGGAGTGGGAGGTTGGGACTATGGGAAATATTGAAGGAGGAGATATGATAGTTTCATTCTGATTTAGATGCGCAACCAGTGCAATGACTGGCAAATGAGGGAAGCATCTGTGTAGCAGCTGGATAGAAATTAGCTAAACTGTGCATCTAGGATAGATTGGAGAGAATTTAGCAGGAGGAAGTCTGTTTTTTTTTTTTTTTTGTTTGTTTTTTAAAGTAGTGTTTCAGGAACTAAAGGGAATCTATCATGTCCCCAAATGCTATTAACCTGTAGATATTGGATTAATCTACATGTTAATAGCGTTCTAAAGCCTAAATCTGAATGCTATGCTGCATTGAGCAGGAGGTTGGACACTATGACCCTTGAGGTTCCTTCCAATTCTAACTTTTGTATGATTCTAAAGCCATGCAGCCGTCGCATCAAAAGAATGGCTAACAGGAGGAAATTAACTTTTGTCCCAGCAGTATCTGTCTTTCAGTGATGGAGGCGCAGCCGGTGCAGCTTCTGTCACTGCTCAGTAGGTAGAGTTGCAGCCGACACTGACAGCCAGCTCACCAGTGCATCCATACAGAGCCGGCTGTCAGTCAGTGCCGTGGTTACAGCCGCCGACTAAGTAGTGACTAAGTCTATGAATGAAAGCCGGAGACTGCAGAGAGGAATAAAGTACATTTCTCTCCGACAGCGGGGCTTTCAGTGTGGTGGTCGCACAGCTTCAGAACACAAATATCCTGCAGATTAACCCTATATCTACAGGTTAATAGCATTTTTTTACATGTTTGGTTCCCTTTTAAGAAGAGAATTACCCTGAGTGACAGAAGTTTACAGTTTTGATGGTAAGAAAAATGCAGATTCTGAAGAGCGTTACTAATTGTAGAGAACACATTATTTACATTGTAGCTTATGCTGTTGAATGGTAAAACCAGTGCTTTTTATATTGCCTCCTACTATATCTATGCCAAATACTATTGTTTTTTTATTTCTCATGTTTCTTGCAGAATTATATACACGGAAGCAGCCAAGCTCAGTTTGTGGCAGAAACTCACATCGTTCTCCTGTTCAGTATCCTTTCTTTGTGTTAACCCCTTCTTGACATGAGGTGTACATGTACGTCACATGTTGAGTGTGGGTCGATGGTTGTGTACCCACTAAGAGGTCACTGTCAGTCTCTGACAGCATCATTTTAAAACGAAATTGGAAAAAAAACTAAATTTACAGTTTTTGATTTTTCTGTAAAACCAAAAAGACCTTCATTAAAGCCGAGGTTAAGTAGCCTGAGTTACAATTATTCAGATGAGTTTAGAAAAACAATTTGCAGGACCCTGGTCAAGCAGGTACGTGATTAGTCTGTGGTCACTGGACCAAGTCCTACGACCTCCTACCTGCCAGGATCCCCGACATCTCTTCTGATTAGAATGCCTGACTTCGTACGTTCATCACACCACAACGGTTATGTCATGGCGGACCTACTAATCAGAAGAGGTGCTGGGGATCTCCGCAGGTAGGAGGTTGCAGGGCTCGGGTCTGCCGATGTGGCCACTGGACCAGGGTCCTGGGAGTCTTTTTGCTCAACTTGAATTATTTACCATGAAGTGTTTTTTTTCTCTGCTTCCAGTAGGTTGGAAGGAGTGTAGTAGACAAACACTAGATCATATAAGGCTTAGTGTGAATATGCTTTCCTTTTCCCTTACATCTGACTTCTAGATGGTGGAGTAACTTTGGGAATGGTCCTTCTACATGAAGCTGCTACTTCTGACATGGATGTAGGAAAGCGAAAGAGTGAGTAATGTAAAAATGGAATGTCAAATAGAACTGCAGTAAAAAGCCTCCTATTAGGGGCCAGATGAGTCTGCTACTTGGGGCCACGTACTCCCTTTATATTTGTCAGGTGCAGTTTTATCAGGGGAACCTCACATGCAGGAGTTCAGGTCTCAATCTACATCAAGGTCTGAACTGGACTGAATAGTAGCAAATTGTGTTTTATGTGAGCCTATTGATGGACAAGGGCTGCGATCACACAGGATCTCCGTGACTGTAAGGGGACATGCTGTTAGAAGTCAGTAGTGCAGCTCCAGGCTTTGGGCCGGTTATTTCTACTGATTAGTATCTCTGCACACTCAGTCAGATTGGAAAATGACGACTTGTTTAGTCCAGTGACTTTGCAGATAGTACTTGTGGCTATTTCTTGTACAGGACAGGATTTGTATGAACGAGAACCTGTCGCCACGTATTTGTCACTTAATCAGAGAGCAGCATAATGTAGAGACAGAGTTCCTTAATCCAGCGATGTGTTACTTACTGGGCTGCTTCTTGTTGTTTTGATAATCTCCTGGTGATAAAACATGGATTTTATCACTAGAGGACTATTAAACCTGTTGCCATGTAGTCCTCCATACTCACGAGCACTGTATAACCCGGCCCCATCACTGATTGGCAGCTTTCTGCCTATGAACAGTTGGCTGCTTTCTGTATACACTGTTCATAGGCAGAAAGCTGGCAATCGGTGGTGTAGGTGAAGTTATTCAGCGCTCCACATTAGAGAACTGGAAGATTTTCAGAAGAGAAAAGGTTATTAAAACTGTAACAGATACAAACAGCTCTTTAAGTCTACGTTCACATTAGCGTTCGGCGCCGCAGCGTCGCCGCATGCGTCATGCGCCCCTATATTTAACATGGGGGCGCATGGACATGCGTTGTGCTGCGTTGTGCGACGCATGCGTTTTTTTGGCCGCAAGCGTTGGGCGCAGAGAACGCAGCAAGTTGCATTTTTTTTGCGTCCAACTTTCGGCGAAAAAGGACGCATGCGTCGCAAAATGCAGCGTTTTAGCGTGCGTTTTGTTGCGTTTTTGTGTGCGTTGCGTCGCCGACGCAGCGGCGCACAACGCAAATGTGAACGTAGCCTAAGAGATCCATTGCTGAACCAGGGTCCTACATCATGCTGTCTGTCGGTCAGTGCCGGGGTGTGCTTCCATCCATTACTGTGTGTAATAAGCGGTGACTGAAGCCGCACCTCTAGAACTGAAACTCATCGGCTCCATTGGGGAAATGAGGTCATTTTCTCCCAGTGACCGCACGTTCAGTAAGGTGGTCGGTCTCATTGTAACGCTATCTATCTGCAGATTGACCCATATCTGCATTTGAGGACATGACTGGTTCCTCTTAAAGATTAACCAAAACTTTACCGCACTCAACACCATGACTACAAGAAGTGATTGTACATTAGTTACCTAACAGTAAGATAGATTGTGATGGTATGACATTGTCAGTTGCCAAAAAGAAAAGTATTTTGGGGCAAATCAATTCCTGCTATTTAATTACGTTTAGTATTCTCACTGACTCGCTCCCTTTTCAATGGCTTAATAGACTGAGATAGAAAATCCTACCAAATTACCAATATCTGTAAAGAATTATATTTTAGTTTTTGGCTATGGTTTAACCTGCAATGTACCATAAAGCATTCTGTGTTTTGGAGAGAAAAAGTATCGAAAAAGTTTCATTCTTCCGTACAGTAATGCGGATTATCATCTTTTCATAGTGATGTGTGTGGCAGGCTTGGGGCTAGTGGTGCTATTCTTCAGTTGGCTGCTTTCCGTCTTCAGATCCAAGTACCATGGATACCCATACAGGTAAATTGTTACATTTTAACAATTGTAATTTATTTTTTTACCATTCATTTTTTTTTCTTTTTGAGTGGGTGATAAACATCTACAAAAAACCTTTTTCTTCAATGTATTTGAGTGCAGTGCCTTTAGCTATTCCTTCAGCATGTACTAATAGAAAAAGTTAGACTATTTCCCTATTCACCTTTTGTTCTTTCTATTGGATATACTGCTTTTAATATAATTGCATTTAATTGTGGTCCTTGAAAAAGGACCTGTCAATCACCCAAAATAATTGAGTTAAAATTCCTGAACTCCCCTGATTCTCCCGTTGTTTTCAGTTTTGCACTGCACTACTCCAGTGCAAAGATATACAAATTTGACACTTTATAGAGGGCAGTATGTGAAATCTCTGATTGCAGTGCAACTGGACTTTTCTTCAGCATCTTCTCTAGGGGTATGCACTTTGCACCTTGTGTGCATCTGAGCTGTGATTGGCAGTATGTGGGAGGGTGAAAGTGCACACACCAGAGAAAATTCTGATGACGCTCTCAGTTGAACTGCAAGCAGAGATTTCACATACTGTGCCCGAAAAGTTAAAAATAAAATGTGAGTGACTCACCAAAATTGGGAGAACTTGGGAATCATATATATATTTTTTTTATTTATACTAGTTATTTACCTAGCTGCAGACAATGAGCTCAGCTGTTGATGGCACAAGCCTCTCAGAGCAGAGATTGTCTGCAGCTCTGTTGGTGTGACACCAACACTACAAACAGTAAGACACTGGGAGCAACGCTTTGGATTTGTATGCCAGCTGCTTTCAGCTTATGTCTGTAGAAAGTTCAGGGACTCGCAGAAAGCATGTCTCTGTGGGGAAGGCTAAGGTTTCCCTATTACACGAAGGAAGATGTAGACGTACAATTTGCAACGTAGCATCTATGTTGTGGTTGCACACAAACTCATCGTATTTTCTTTTTTTTTTTTCTTTTTAGCTTTCTAATGTCATAGAAGCAGTTCCATCATATTGAAGATGTTGGTAAGACCCAGGAAAGGTTCATGCTCCTCTAGAGACTCCTTCCCATGAGGATTCTATACGTTGGATTATACATCAAAGATATGAGAACTTGTTCTAAATGAGATTGTTTGGTCTAAGACTATTGGTAAATGTGAACCAAAGACCTGATGCAGTGCCTTAGTCAAATGCAGTGAAACCCCATCCAAGGTACAGAAGACCCCCTCCCTCCCTGTTCTAAATGCAAAGCATAAGAAATAAATTGGGTTTCATCTTTGTGTTTTGCACAAGCGTTAACAAGATTCCAAACGAAGCCGCCTCCTGACGCCCGCTACAAGATTTCCTTATTTTCTCTCATAATAAAATGAACTTTCCTATTTTTAGTGATCTGTTCTTAGTGTGATTATTTACTTTGTGCCGGGTGGAGGGGACGTGCTAATTATTTAGTTTTATATATTAAAAAAATGAGTGGATTCACTTTAGAAGCACAAGCTATGAATATGAGGTGAGGCCTGGGGTTATGCTGAGATGTGTAAGGGTCCTGCTCGTCACCTACCATAGCATTTACTAGATGGTAGGGCCATCTAACAGCTCATCTTAGGTAACGGAAGGGAAAAGGATCAACTCCCATCAGAAGATACCTTCAGAAATATGAGAAGATGCCAATGTCTTCTATGGCGATCATTTATGTAAAATACCCAGTAAATACATCACCTAACAAAATACAACTCTGCGGTTATACATGGCTTTCTGCACAGATCCTTCACATATGTTGTGAACGGATCTCTTCTACCTATTTCTCCAAATAAACTAAAAGCACCAGCTCTAAACCCTTTGTGACAGAGTCACTGGTGAAGTGATGCAGGGAAGATACGTGTCCCTGTGCATGATGGCGTTCGTGATGTAAAACCAGACGGTTTATTGACAGTTATGTTATGGGCTGGTTTTAGTGGACCTCCATAGAGCGGGTGGGAGGGGGTCTACCGTATCTCCACATGCAGAGTCCTGAAAGGACCTGTGTGATGTCAGGATCATGTGATCAGTCACATGATGGAGTCACATGGTCTGGGCTGAAGGGGAGAGCTTTCAGTGTTCAATGCTAGTCTGGAGAGAGAGCATTCCAGGAAAGTGTGTGCTAAACCTCAACTCTGGGAATTGCTGCCTGTGAGTGGGCAGGTTCCCGCTAGGAAAAGGACTGTTTGTTTTTTTTTGTTTGTTTTTTTTCACTTTGTTTTGCCCAGAGGGGACGTGTTTACTTTCCCGAGCTTGGCTTATGCGGTCTACAATAAACCAAGCCTTTTCTTAAAGAGACAGTGTTCCAGTTATACCTCTGTGTCCAGCCGAGTGAGCTGCTCTACAACACCTTCTACACATCATTACAGCAATCTGTGTGTAAGCCCCTCACAGATCCATGAAGATAACTTTTTATAACATTCCTCGGTGTGGTCTGGTTAGATATGTGATGCTGGTCTGTCCTCGGCACCTCCTCTCTCTCCCCACAATCGCCGTCCCTCTGGTCTTTGATGGATGTGGTGATGTTTCTTACATCATCCAACCAGCACTGCAAATCTTGAGCCTTTGCATTGAAGCATAGGCCTGAGCAGGCTTTCTTTATCTTGAGGGAGCCGCTGACCCAGAAGCGAGGCAGATGTTTGCACAGGCTTGAGATTTGCAGCACTGAGTGGATGATGTCCATCAAGTCCGTAGGACCGGCGAATATGGGAAGAGAGGAGGTGCCGGGCACAGACAAGTGACACCCTTGAGTCCAAACCATGCTGATTTGTAAATGGTTGTGTGAGTATAAGATATTTTGACGAAGGGGCAGGAGGCTTATATACAGACTGCTGGAGTGATGTGTTGAATGGCCTAAAAAGACTGTCCGTACAGAGTGACTGTTCGAACAAAGTACATGCTCTCGGTGATTCATGGTGAGGCCAAACCTTTATGTACACCTTCCCACCTGCTTGGTTCCCATCAATTGCCACCATTCTCTGACTATGAAGCCAGGGCTGTCAATCAAAGAGGAGTTTGGGGGAGATGGGTGAACACAAGCAGGTTGGAAGGTGTATATAAATGAATGGCCCCACCATGAAGCACCGAGCGCCTATACTTGGTTTGAACAGTCCTGTGCTGACAGAGGCCCTCCCCTTTAAAAATTGTGCTTTATGTTTTTTTTTGGCGAAAACCTGGTGACACATACCATGATACTTTCAGAGCCAGAAATGAGAAGTGCCTGACCTGTACACACAATTCCGGCTTTAGCTGATGGGCTTGTGTTGCAATGCTGCCCTATTTAGTGATTGATACCTTAGAATTTTAATCATAGAAATGGGTTTAGAAATTAAGAAATATTCAAGAACTTGCACAACACTTGGACACTGATTTGGAAAAATGTTATGGCCTTCAAATTTTTCTAATCGTTAACTTGCAGATGTAGATTTCTTTCAGGGTAAACAGGCCGTGTTGCTAACCGGTGTGGCAAATCTTTCTAAGGCTGGTGTCACACTTGTGAGTGCAATGCAAGAAACTCGCACATCAATTCCCGGCACAGCCGCCGTCATTCGGGACCTCCGGTGTGAGCCAGGATGCCGCCTGAGGATTGCACCATGTGCTGGTTGTACTGTGAGCATGTCTAACTTGCACATAACCTTGGTTGGTTAAGTATTTTACAGGCTATTACCTGTTTCGACCATTTGGACAGGTCTTATTTAACCTGAGCCTGCATTATTGATGTTAGGGGGCTTTTTTATAGTCTTAGGATTTATGTTAATTTCCATCACAAAAGATATAAATATTAGTATAATTTTTGATGGAGACTTAATAATAATTCATCTTTACATCCCTATGTGCCCTCCATTTTGTATTTGATGCCAATTCTGAATATTTCTAACTGTGTTACACGTGATTTACCCTCCGCAGAACGATGCACTTTAGTATTCCCATATTGAGGGTGGATTACTTTAATTAGGTGCTAATCTCAGAATCTGGGAATCCTATACACTTTGCATTGGTGATACCAGATGTACCGCAGCTCCTGTATGTTAGGTTACTCTTTCTCTGTAACCATTCATGTATTTTAATTTGTTTTTAAGAATTTTTGGTTTTGTGTGTATCATTATAATAAAACTTGATTATTTTATATGGTGATCCCTGCTTCTCAATATTTCTTCTTGGTTGTCAGTGGTTAAAATTGGACATATTGCAGGAGGATCCCGTGTATGTCTATTTAATGATATGGGATGGTGCCCTCCGTTTTTTTGTAATTTAACCCAATCAACATAAATTTCATTAGCAGATATTACTCTGCCGCCTCATTGGGGGACACCGGACCATGGGTGTTATGCTGCTGTCCACTAGGAGGCGACACTATGCATAATCTGAAAAAAATTAACCGTGGCTCCTCCTCTGCAGTATACACCCCTGGACGGCGTCAGCCTTCTCCAGTTTTGTGCAAAAGCAGTAGGAGGAACGTAACATGAATAACAAAACCATGCCTATAAGAAGGCAGCTATGTACGAGCTCAAGAAAAACAATATGAGAACTCAACAGTAACAACGGCCCGGAAAGGGCAACAGGGTGGGAGCTGTGTCCCCCAATTAGAGGCTAAGAGAAAGATTTTACAGTGAGTACACAAAAATCTCCTTTACTCTTGTTGCCTCATTGGGGGACACAGGACCGTGGGACATCCCAAAGCAGTCCCTGGGTGGGAAGCAATGGACAAATGTTGTGCAGACAGGCCCCTAAACTTGGGGCACCTCCGCCTGCAGAACCCGTCTACCCAGGCTCGCGTCCGCTGAGGACTGGGTATGAACTCTGTAGTGTTTAGTAAACGTGTGTAGGCTAGTCCAAGTGGCCGCCTTACACACTTGTGCCGAAGCCTGGTGCCGAATGGCCCAGGAGGCCCCTACCGCCCGTGTAGATTGTGCCGTAATACCGTCTGGAAGAGGAGAATTCTTAAGGCGGTAGAAAAAGATTAACCGTGGCTCCTCCTCTGCAGTATACACCCCTGGACGGTGTCGGCCTTCTCCAGTTTTTGCTTAGTGTCGCATAGGAGGCACAACTAAAATTTTTTTCTTTACTCCGTTTTTTCCGATGGGATTACAGATGAAGAAAAGTGGGTCTCCTGTGAGACTCCCGGCATGGCTCCTTTCTCGGCCCCCTATTACGGGGTGCCCGGTTGAAGTTGAGATGGCTATTCACCATGTCGCTCGTTCCCCAGTCCCTCGGGTGCTGATTCGAAGTCGAGACCCCCCCTCCTTCCCCAATTCCTTTTGGTTTCTGGGTTGAGGTCGAGGCGAGGATAAAGCCCCCTGATGGTCACAGCAGCACCCTCCCTAATCCCCCTTTGGGGGCATTAGGTTGAGACGCCTCAGGTAGGGCCTGTACAGGCAGCACTCTGCAGCTCCCAGCAATGGGCCAGCACACTGCGCCTGCATCCAGGGACCCCAGCCCAGCTGCGGGCTCCTGTTGGGGCCGGGGGGAATGCATGCAGGCATGACACAATAGAGACACAGGGCTCCCTGTGCCCCGGTCTCTGTGGCAGCACCAGCTCTATACTGCCTCAGGGGAACCCCTCACCGGGCTCCCCTTCCGCTTATAGCACCACCGCTATCCTGCCTTTAAATCTGGGGGGTCTGGTTCAGATCCGACCCCTTCCCGAACTTCCGCGCCGGCCTGGAGCCTTCCTGGGCATCAGGCATCTAATTCAGGCCGTGGCTTCGGCCTAGCTGAAGCATCCTCTCCGCCCCCCCCGCCCCGCCCCCCGGATGACAAATATGACACTCTACAGCGTCAGAGGGGGCGGATCGAGACAGGGCCCATTTTTTACACAGCTCTGCCACCTTTTTCAGCTGTCCGCCCCCTTCTCTCCCTTCCTCTTCTTCTCGGCGGCCATTTTTGCTGCAGGGATTAACCCTGCACCTCCCGGTCAGCAGGACCAGGCCAGCCAGTCTCCAGGGGGCACAGGACTGTGGATCTTCGGCGCTGGACCTAGGAGCAAACTGGTGGGGTAAGATCACAGCTGGGTTTTTTACTCTGCTGTGAATCCATATTCCCTATAAGGCTCCCCTATAGGTTCCTCTGCATAGCCAGCACTTCTGCACTCTGTGCACTATGCCGGGCTCAAGGTCCAAGAGAACCGGGCAGGACTGCTATTATGCATTCTGCACAGCCTGTAAGACCGCTCTCCCCAGTGGCAGCACAGAGCCCCAAGAAGCCCCTGCCAATGCCTCGGTGTCTAATGCCACGCCGGAATGGGTCACTCAGAGGTCGCAATCTATGACGCAGTCTATAGATAACCAAACCTCCACATTGCTTCAGGCGGCTCTGCAGAGTCATGCCTTGGCTATGACCGTTACCCAGCAAAGGGAGAGCTTGACTCGGGAACAGGATGACCCTGGCACATCCATGTCTACCTTTACAGGTGGATCAAAGACGCAAGCGGACCCATAGGTCAAGTCCATCTGCGTCGTCCCATAGCACACGGTCATCCCCTTCTAGGGAGAGACCGTAGTTCCAGGTCATCTAGACCGTCCCCTTCCAGGGGCAGACAATGCAGATCTCCACAATCCCCGACCAGAGAAGACCTCCTCCCTAGCTCATCTAGCAGGGGACGCCTCAGTGATACACAGGATTCGGAAGGCATCTGTAACTCAGACAAGGAAACGGAGGGGTCCCTGATCCCAATCCCCCCTAGCAATACAGCGCTAGTTGAGGACCTAATCCCTTCCATCTATCAGGTGCTGGACATTTCTAATCCACCACCAGAGGCCCCAGAACACAAGATTTCCTTTGAAGGACCTCTGAAGCCGCTCAAGGTTTTTTCTAACCACCCAGAGTTTAAGGCTATCCTTAAAAAAGCAGCTCTCACAGCCTGAGAAAAAATTTGCTAATCGCAAATATCTGGAAGCAAGGTATCCTTTCCCACAGAAGGACACCAAGGAATAGACAGATCCATCTGAAGTGGACCCCCCAGTCCCTAGACTAGCTGCACAGACCCTCCTTTCACTGCCAGACAGCTCAACCCACAGGAACACAGCAGACCGGCAGGTAGAGCGCATGGCTCGTTCAATTTTCGAGGCGGCAGGAGCCCCCCTGGCTCCCGCGTTCGCTTCAGTTTGGGCTACCAAGGCCATCCTGGCCTGGCCCAAAGAAATTACAAGCTGGCCTTCAAGCATCTGCTCCCGAGCTGTCGGACCAAGCGGTTCAAATAGCAGTTGTAGCAGATTACATGCTTTATGCAGCCCTGGATTCAGCAAGGGGTGTAGCTGGGATAGCATCAAACGCCATCACAATTCAGCGTATCCTCTGGCTGTGGGAATGGAAAGCGGACGCAGCCTTAAAGAAGTCCCTCACGCACCATCCCGTATCTCAGTGGACGACTTTTCGGTGAAAAGTTGGACACAATGATATCCAACGCTACCGAGGGTAAGAGTACCTCTCTCCCTCAACCGAAACCTAAACGCACTTACAAGAAGCGTAACAAACCCGATTCTGATCCTTTTGGAATTCTTCGGGCTGGGCCGTCTCGCGTCCAGCACAAAATCGTAACCGTTCCCCACGCAGGGACAACTCACGGTCGACGCAAAGGTCGGACAAGACGTGGCAGGCAAGAGCAGGCCAGTCAAAGCCCAAAGAAGGAAAACCTCAGACTTTCTCCTCATGACTCACGGACTCCGGAAGAGATCCCACCCGTAGGCGGCCGACTTTGCTCTTTCAGCAAGTCTGGATGCCTATTACAGAAGACAGGTGGGTCAGGGAACTAGTGTCTTCCGGATACAAGATAGAGTTCAATTCCAACCCACAGAACCTATTCTTCCTCCCTGTTCCCCCAAAACCGCCAGCCAAGGCTCGTGCCATCCACCAAGCGGTTTCCTCGCTTCTTCAAGCAGGAGTCATAGTACCGGTTTCCACGGCCGGGCGCTTCCGAGGGTTCTACTTCAATCTATTCGTAGTCCCCAAGAAAGGAAGCAGCGTACGGCCCATACTGGACCTAAAACAACTCAACAAATATGTACGGGTTCGTCACTTCCGCATGGAGTCCCTTCGGTCCATCATTGCGTCCATGGAGAAGGGAGAATATCTCGCCTTCATAGACCTAGAAGATGCATACCTGCATATACCGATTGCACCTGCTCATCAGAGTTTTCTCAGGTTCGCAATCGACCAGGACCACTACCAGTTCGTAGCTCTCCCGTTCGGACTCGCCACGGCTCCCAGAGTGTTCACCAAAGTCATGGCAGCCACCATGGACGTCCTGCACTCCAGAGGCATAGTAGTCGTTCCATACCTGGACGATCTACTCATCAAGGCTCCCACCTTCAAGGACTGCGTGCTCAGCGCCTCAATCACAACCGACACTCTGAGTCGCATGGGCTGGTTAGTCAACCTACAAAAGTCATCACCAACCCGAGTCAGTCTCTGACCTTCCTGGGAATGCTATACAACACCTCCAGGGGTCTAGTGCTCTTTCCCAGGGACAAGGCACTGGCTCTCCGCCTAGGAGTTCACACCCTCCTCCGCAAACCCCCTCAATCTCTCCGGTTTGCCATGAGAGTCCTCGGCATGATGGGGGCAGCAATAGAAGCGGTCCCATTTGCCCAGTTTCACCTCAGGCCTCTCCAACTAGCCATTCTCAAGTCCTGGGACAGGAATCCTTTTTCTGTCGACAGGGAATTCCAGCTAACGTCGACAACCAGGAGGTCCCTGCAGTGGTGGCTCAAGCTAACCTCGCTAGTAGGGTTGAGCGACTTTTATTTTTATAGGATCGGGTCGGGTTTCACGAAACCCGACTTTCTCAAAAGTCGGGTCGAGTGAAATCGGCCGATCCTACAAAAAAGTCGGGGTCGGCCGAAACGCGAAACCCAATGCAATGCAATGGGATACTATGGTTCCCAGGGTCTGAAGGAGAGGAAACTCTCCTTCAGGCCCTGGGATCCATATTTACGTGTAAAATAAAGAATTAAAATAAAAAAAATTGATATACTCACACTCTGACGCGCCCTGGTAGTAACCGGCATCTTCCGTTCCTAAAAATGGCGCTTGAAAGACCTTTCGAATGCTTCACGGCTTGTGATTGGTCGCGGCGGCCCACGTGACCGCTGAGCGACCAATCACAAGCCGGTGACGTAAATTCTCAGGTCCTGTTCTGGTTCTCAGGTACATGAGAATTACGGCACGGCTTGTGATTGGTCGCTGAGCGGTCACGTGGGCCGCCGCGACCAATCACAAAGCCGTGACGTCATCGGAAGGTCCTTCACGCGTTCATTCTTAAGAAGGAAGGCTGCCGGAAAGAAGCAGGGCACGTACGAGGGTGAGTATATACCTAATAGGAATATACTCACCCTCGGCTTCTTTCCGGCAGCCTTCCTTCTTAAGAATGAACGCGTGAAGGACCTTCCGATGACGTCACGGCTTTGTGATTGGTCGCGGCGGCCCACGTGACCGCTCAGCGACCAATCACAAGCCGTGCCGTAATTCTCATGTACCTGAGAACCAGAACAGGACCTGAGAATTTACGTCACCAGCTTGTGATTGGTCGCTCAGCGCTCACGTGGGCCGCCGTGACCAATCACAAGCCGTGAAGCATTCGAAAGGTCTTTCAAGCGCCATTTTTAGGAACGGAAGATGCCGGTTACCAGCGGTGATGTCCAGGCTGCGTCGGAGAGGTGAGTATATCAATATTTTTTATTTTAATTCTTTATTTTACACTTAAATGTGGATTCTGATACCGATTTCCGATATCGCAAACATATCGGAACTCGGTATCGGAATCCCGATACCAGATTCAGAAGATCGCCGACCTCATGGCCGACCCCACACAGGGGTCGGGTCGGGTTTCATGAAACTCGACTTTGCCAAAAGTCGGCGACTTCTGAAAATGGTCGACCCGTTTCACTCAACCCTACTCGCTAGCAATGGCAAAATCCTTTCTCACAGGTCAATGGAAGGTTCTGACCACCGATGCGAGCCTGACGAGTTGGGGTGCGGTGCACCTACACCACAGGGCAAGTGGTCCCCAGTGGAAGCGACCATGCCCATCAACATCCTGGAAATTCGTGCCATCCTCCTGGCATTGAGGGCCTTCCATCACATACTGGCAGCCTCTCACATCAGAATACAATCGGACAATGCCACACCTGTGGCATATGTAAATCACCAAGGGGGGACCCGCAGTAACCAGGCGATGCCAGAAGTGTCACACATCCTCTACTGGTTGGAGGACACAGGCTTGGTTCTCTCAGCGGTCCACATTCTGGGTGTGGACAACTGGGAAGCAGAATTCCACAGACGACAAGGAATAGATTCGGGAGAATGGTCTCTCCATCTCGAAATTTTTTCGCCAGATCTGCCATCGCCGGGGGACCCCAGATGTGGACCTATTGGTATCCCAGTTCAATGCCAAGGTCTCCAACTTCATGGCCAGAACACACGATCCACGGTCGCTCGAGTAGATGCTCTGGTTCAGGACTGGACCCAGTTCCAGCTTCTGTACATTTTTCCACCTCTCCCCCTGATATCCAGAGTGGTGAGGAAGATCAAGCAAGAGGGAGTTCCAACTATCTTAATTGCACCGGTCTGGCCCAGACGTACATGGTACGCCGATGTCGTACAACTTTCAGCAGACGCCCCCTGGCGTCTCCCCGACTGCCCGGATCTTCTATCACAAGGCCCGTTCTACCACCAGAACTCAGGGGCTTTCAATTTGACGGCGTGACCCTTGAAACCTGGGTTCTAACCCAGGCAGGGCTCTCGACGGACGTCATTACGACCATGATCAGGGCACGGAAGCCAGCTTCTGCCAAGATCTATGACCGTACATGGAAAGTTCACTTTACCTGGTGCGAATCTCGCGGCCAGACCCCATTCCCTTATTCCCTCCCCAAACTACCTGGTTTTCTCAAATCGGGTCTGGAGGCCAGGCTGTCCCTGGGCTCGCTTAAGAGCCAGCTGTCAGCCCTCTCAGTGCTTTTTCAAAGGCACATTGCTACCAAGCCGCAAGTAAGGACATTCCTTCAGGGGGTTTTCCCGATTGGTTCCCCCCTACAGATGACCACTAGAAATCTCGGACCTCCACCTGGTCCTGACAGCATTGCAGGAACCACCCTTCGAACCCCTTAAGGAGGTTCCGCTCCGCCTTCTATCCCAGAAGGTGCTTTTTTTCCTGGTGACAATCACCTCGCTACGCATTGTGTCTGATCTGACAGCACTCTCCTGCAGATGGCCCTTTCTGGTTTTTCACCAGGACAAGGTAGTCCTCCGTACGGTCCCATCCTTCCTTCTGAAGGTTGTGTCCAACTTCCACCTCAATGAGGAAATTTCTCTGCCTTCCCTTTGTCCTGTTATGATCTGGTGGCCTAGGAGTAGCATTGGACATACTCTGGAGAAGGTGGTATCTGTACTGACCGCGGACCCTGAACTTAACACCGCAACTAGAAGTAGCCATGGGATGTACCTACTGATCCTAGACACCTCGACAGAGCCGGAGGACTAATTAACCCTATAGATAGAAAAGGGAAAACTATCTCGCCTCAGAGAAAATTCCCAAAGGATAGGCAGCCCCCCACAAATATTGACTGTGAGAGGAGAGGAAAAACATACACAGGCTGAAAACAGGATTTAGCAAAGGAGGCCAATCTAGCTAAATAGGAAAGATAGGACAGAGAACTATGCGGTCAGTATTAAAATACTAGGAAATATCCACCACAGAAAATACAAAAAACTCCACATCTAACTAAAGACATGGAGGGTATATCTGCCTCTCCAGAGATTCCAGCTTGACTGCATAAATCCTTACACAGATTAAGCTGGACAAGAAAAAACATGAAATGCACTGAACAATGAGGCCCACAAAATGTGGGCTGCAAAACAAGCAGCACTTATCTTGGTGAAAAGACCAGGAAGCAGGAGAAACCATGAAGGAGTGTGAATCCTCCAGAAACAATGGACAACTGGCACTGACTAAAGGGTGAAGCCAGACTAAATAGGCCCAAGAACAGAATTCACAACAGTACCCCCCCTTGAGGAGGGGTCACTGAACCCTCACCAGAGCCCCCAGGCCGATCAGGACGAGACAAATGGAAGGCACGAACCAAATCGTCAGCATGAACATCAGAGGCAACAACCCAAGAATTATCCTCCTGGCCATAACCCTTCCACTTGACAAGATACTGAAGCCTCCGACTTGAAAAACGAGAATCCAAGATCTTCTCAACAACATACTCCAACTCCCCATCAATCAACACCGGGGCAGGAGGATCAACAGAGGGAACGACGGGTACCACATATTTCCGCAACAAAGATCTAAGAAAAACATTGTGGATGGAAAAAGAGGCTGGAAGGGCCAAACGAAAAGACACTGGATTGATAATCTCAGAAATCCTATAAGGACCAATAAACCGAGGCTTGAACTTAGGGGAAGAAACCTTCATAGGAACATGACGGGAAGACAACCAGACCAAATCCCCAACCCGAAGCCGGGAACCCACACGCCGCCGACGGTTAGCAAAACGCTGAGCCTTCTCCTGAGACAAGACCAAATTGTCCACAACATGAGCCCAAATTTGCTGCAACCTGTCAACCACAGAGTCCACCCCAGGACAATCAGAAGGCTCAACCTACCCCGAAGAAAAACGAGGATGAAACCCAGAATTACAAAAAAAAGGTGAAACCAAGGTAGCAGAACTAGCCCGATTATTAAGGGCAAACTCGGCCAATGGCAAGAAAGCCACCCAATCATCCTGATCGGCAGACACAAAGCATCTCAAATAAGTTTCCAAAGTCTGGTTAGTTCGCTCGGTTTGGCCATTTGTCTGAGGATGAAATGCGGAAGAAAAAGACAAATCAATGCCCAGCCTAGCACAAAAGGCCCGCCAAAACCTGGAAACAAACTGGGAACCTCTATTGGACACAATATTCTCCGGAATGCCATGCAAACGAACCACATGCTGAAAAAACAACGGAACCAACTCAGAAGAGGAAGGTAATTTAGGCAAAGGTACCAAATGAACCATCTTAGAAAACCGGTCACAAACCACCCAGATAACCGACATCCTCTGGGAAACCGGAAGATCCGAAATAAAATCCATAGAAATATGCGTCCAAGGCCTCTTAGGGACCGGCAAAGGTAAAAGCAACCCACTGGCGCGTGAGCAGCAAGGTTTGGCCCGCGCACAAGTCCCACAGGACTGCACAAAGGAACGTACATCCCGTGACAAAGAAGGCCACCAAAATGACCTACTAACCAAATCTCTGGTACCAAAAATCCCATGATGGCCAGACAACACAGAACAGTGAACCTCAGAAATCACTTTGCTAGTCCATCTATCAGGAACAAACAGTTTCCCCACTGGACAGCGGTCAGGTTTATCAGCCTGAAATTCCTGAAGGGGAGATGGCAGAAAGAATCACCCCCTCCTTCAGAATGCCGACCGGCTCAAGGACCCCAGGGGAATCAGGCAAAAAACTCCTAGAGAGGGCATCAGCCTTAACATTCTTAGAACCCGGAAGATACGAGACAACAAAATCAAAACTGGAGAAAAACAGTGACCATCGGGCCTGTCTAGGATTCAGCCGTTTGGCAGACTCGAGGTAAATCAGATTCTTATGATCGGTCAAGACCACAATACGGTGCTTAGCCCCCTCAAGCCAATGTCGCCACTCCTCAAATGCCCACTTCATAGCCAACAACTCACGATTACCGACATAATAATTGCGTTCCGCAGGCGAAAACTTTCGAGAGAAGAAGGCACACGGTTTCATCAAGGAACCATCAGAATTCCTCTGAGACAAAACGGCCCCTGCCCCAATCTCAGAAGCGTCAACCTCAACCTGAAAAGGAAGAGAAACATCCGGCTGACGCAACACAGGGGCAGAAGTAAATCGGCGTTTAAGCTCCTGAAAGGCAGAAACGGCCGCAGAGGACCAATTCGTCATATCAGCGCCTTTCTTCGTCAAATCGGTCAGGGGTTTAACCACACTGGAGAAGTTGGCAATGAAACGGCGATAAAAATTAGCAAAGCCCAAAAATTTCTGAAGGCTCTTCACGGATGTGGGCTGGATCCAATCATGAATGGCCTGAACCTTAACCGGATCCATTTCTATAGATGAGGGAGAAAAAATGAAGCCCAAAAAAGAAACCTTCTGTACTCCAAAGAGGCACTTAGACCCCTTCACAAACAAGGCATTATCACGAAGGATCTGAAATACCATCCAGACTTGTTTCACATGAGACTCCCAATCATCCGAAAAAATCAAAATATCATCCAAATATACGATCATGAATTTATCAAGATAATTCCGAAATATAGCATGCATGAAGGACTGAAACACAGATGGAGCATTAGAGAGTCCGAATGGCATCACAAGATATTCAAAATGGCCCTCGGGCGTATTGAACGCAGTTTTCCATTCGTTGCCCTGCTTAATACGAACAAGATTATATGCCCCTCGAAGGTCAATCTTAGTAAACCAACTAGCACCCTTAATCCTGGCAAACAAATCAGAGAGCAAAGGCAAAGGGTATTGGAATTTGACCGTGATCTTATTCAAGAGGCGATAATCAATACAGGGTCTCAAGGAGCCATCCTTCTTGGCAACAAAAAAGAAACCTGCTCCCAATGGAGAAGAAGATGGCCGAATATGCCCCTTCTCCAAAGACTCCTTAACATAACTCCGCATGGCGGCATGTTCTGGCACAGACTGGTTGAAAAGTCGGTCCTTAGGGAACTTACAGCCTGGAATCAAGTCAATAGCACAATCACAGTCCCTATGTGGTGGAAGGGAACTGGACTTGGGCTCATCAAAAACATCCTGGAAATCTGACAGAAACTCAGGAATTTCAGAAGAGGGGGAGGAGGAAATTGACATCAAAGAAACGTCATCATGAACCCCCTGACAACCCCAACTAATCACAGACATAGATTTCCAATCCAACACCGGATTATGCACCTGTAACCATGGAAACCCCAGCACAATAGCATCATGCAGATTATGCAACACCAGAAAACGACAATCTTCCTGATGGGCTGGCGCCATGCACATGGTTAACTGTGTCCAAAACTGAGGTTTATTTTTAGCCAATGGTGTAGCATCAATGCCCCTCAAAGGGATAGGACTCTGCAAAGGCTGTAAGGGAAACCCACAACGTCTGGCAAATTCTAAGTCCATTAAATTTAAAGCGGCGCCTGAATCCACAAATGCCATGACAGAAAATGACGATAATGAGCAGATCAGGGTCACAGATAACAGAAATTTAGGTTGTACAGTACTGATGGTAACAGAACTAGCGATTCTCTTGACACGCTTAGGGCAATCAGAAACAACATGAGCGGAATCGCCACAGTAAAAACACAACCTATTCTGACGTCTGAATCCTTGTCGTTCAGCTCTAGACACAATCCTATCACATTGCATAGGCTCAGGACTCCGCTCGGAAGACAACGCCATAGTGTGCACAACTCTGCGATCACGCAAGCGCCGATCAACTTGAATGGCCAGAGACATAGAATCACTCAAACCAGCAGGCGTGGGGAATCCCACCATAACATCATTAACGGATTCAGAAAGACCCTTTCTGAAAATTGCCGCCAAAGCATCCTCATTCCATTTAGTCAACACAGACCATTTTCTAAATTTCTGGCAATATGATTCTGCCGCTTCTTGACCCTGACACAGGGCCAACAAGGTTTTCTCAGCATGCTCTACGGAGTTAGGTTCATCATACAATAACCCAAGCGCCTGAAAAAAGGTGTCTACATTAAACAATGTCGGATTCCCAGGTTCCAGGGCAAATGCCCAATCCTGGGGGTCGCCACGCAACAGAGATATGACAATTTTAACTTGCTGGATGGGATCACCAGAGGAATGGGGCTTCAGAGCAAAAAACAGTTTACAGTTATTTTTAAAGCTCAGAAATTTAGACCTGTCCCAAAAAAACAGATCAGGAGTTGGAATTCTAGGCTCTAAAACCGGAGTCTGAACGATATAATCAGAAATACCCTGTACTCTAGCAGCAAGTTGATCCACACGAGAAGCAAGTCCCTGAACATCCATGTCAGCGCCAAACTCCTGAACCACCAAGAGGTAAAGAGGGAAAAAAAAACACAACAGAGTACAGAAAAAAAAAATGGCTCAGCACTTTCTTTCCCTTCTTCTGAGATGCGGTTAACTCATTGTTGGCCAGTTGTACTGTTATGATCTGGTGGCCTAGGAGTAGCATTGGACGTACTCTGGAGAAGGTGGTATCTGTACTGACCGCGGACCCTGAACTTAACACCGCAACTAGAAGTAGCCGTGGGATGTACCTACTGATCCTAGACACCTCGACCGAGCCGGAGGACTAATTAACCCTATAGATAGAAAAGGGAAAACTATCTCGCCTCAGAGAAAATTCCCAAAGGATAGGCAGCCCCCCACAAATATTGACTGTGAGAGGAGAGGAAAAACATACACAGGCTGAAAACAGGATTTAGCAAAGGAGGCCAATCTAGCTAAATAGGAAAGATAGGACAGAGAACTATGCGGTCAGTATTAAAATACTAGGAAATATCCACCACAGAAAATACAAAAAACTCCACATCTAACTAAAGACATGGAGGGTATATCTGCCTCTCCAGAGATTCCAGCTTGACTGCATAAATCCTTACACAGATTAAGCTGGACAAGAAAAAACATGAAATGCACTGAACAATGAGGCCCACAAAATGTGGGCTGCAAAACAAGCAGCACTTATCTTGGTGAAAAGACCAGGAAGCAGGAGAAACCATGAAGGGATGTGAATCCTCCAGAAACAATGGACAACTGGCACTGACTAAAGGGTGAAGCCAGACTAAATAGGCCCAAGAACAGAATTCACAACAGTCCTGTCCCGGTTCATAGAGTGGAGAAGACTCTGCATACGCTTGACCTTGTCAGGGCATTGCTTATATATGTGTCTAGAACTGCGTCCTTCCGGAGGTCTGATTCTCTTTTCCTTCCGGAAGGTGGCCGCAAGGGTCTGCCAGCTTCCAAAGCTTTCCTTCCCAGGTGGATCAAATCCACCATACAAGAGACCTGCCTCCTTAAGAATTCTCCTCTTCCAGACGGTATTACGGCACACTCTACACGGGCGGTAGGGGCCTCCTGGGCCATTCGGCACCAGGCTTCAGCACAACAAGTGTGTAAGGCGGCCAATTGCACTAGCCTACAGACATCTACTAAACACTACAGAGTTCATATCCAGTCCTCAGCGGACGTGAGCCTGGGTAGACGGGTTCTGCAGGCGGCGGTGCGCCAAGTTTAGGGGCCTGTCTGCACAATATTCGTCAATTACTTCCCACCCAGGGACAGCTTTGGGAAGTCCCACGGTCCTGTGTCCCCCAATGAGGCGACATTAAAGGAGATTTTTGTGTACTCACCGTAAAATCTTTCTCTTAGCCTCTAATTGGGGGACACAGCTCCCACCCTGTTGCCCTTTCCGGGCCGTTGTTACTGTTGAGTTCTCATATTGTTTTTCTTGAGCTCGTACATTCTTATAGGCATGGTTATGTTATTCATGTTACGTTCCTCCTACTGTTTTTGCACAAAACTGGAGAAGGCTGACGCCGTCCAGGGGTGTATACTGCAGAGGAGGAGCCACAGGTAATCTTTTTCAGATTATGCATAGTGTCGCCTCCTAGTGGACAGCAGCATAACACCCATGGTCCTGTGTCCCCCAATTAGAGGCTAAGAGAAAGAGATTTTACGGTGAGTACACAAAAATCTCCTTTTTGGTGAACACTCTTTAATATCTCATTTAGTTTATGTAAATTGATGTACATACTCCATATTGATCTAAAAGAAACATTTAACATATACCGTATATACTTGTGTATAAGCGGAGTTTTCAGCGCATTTTTTTAGTGCTGAAAACGCCCCCCCTCGGCTTATACACGAGTCACTGTCCAGAAAGCTGGCGGGGGAGGGGTAGCGTCGGCTTCCAGCACACATCAAACACACCTACCTGCGCGCCCTCGGTGCTGGCCTCTCTTCTGTGCAGAAATCCTACCTTAAATCTCATTTAGAAATTGATAATCTCAGTACTATTGTACAACTTGATTAAGGCCTCATTCACACGTCCATGTTTAAACACGTACATGAAAATATGGTACCGGTGTCATCAGTGTATCATCAGGGTGTCTGGTTTTACCAACAGAGTTTTTCATAGATGGATAAAGAAAAATTACAAAGCTTCTCCTATCCTTCGCCATGTTAATGATATAGTACACCGCCTGTATGCGGACTCATCTGTGTGCTGCCCGTTTTTTTCTTGGACCCATAGACGTGTATTGGCCCTTTTAATCATGTTTAATCTGGTTTTTATTGAAAAGAACTTCAAAACAAACAAGGAAAAAAGGATTCAACAACATAAAAAGTATTGAGTACAAAAAGAAATTTCATATACAACTGTATATCAAGACCTGTAACCAACAAGTCCCGAAATAGTATAACTTTCAGGTCAAAATCATTTTCAATCAAGTCCAACAAGATCTGAAAAGAAAAAAAAATCCATGGCGGATGTAGGTATCCCCTATCCAGGGAGACTGTAGGACCTTTGGTGATACATATGAGGTATCCTCTGAAAGAGAGCGACCCAAACAAGAGGAGCTAGGTCACTCCAAGTAATAATGGTATAAACACGAACGGAAAGAATGAGACTAAGAAGAGGAATATGAGGGAGGAGAGAGGATGAAAAAAAAGGGGGGAGGGGGAAGAACCATGGAGTCTGATATAGAAGGGGGCAACTTGCACCCCTATAATGACGTCCATCTAACCCGTATTGTTCAATCTATCTTCCTTATGGCTTAGAAAAGAGGGATTGAAAGTCCTGAGAGTCCATAAACAAAATCCAAGGACTCCAGACCTATAGATATTTCTCCATTGAACCGTTAACCTCAGCGGACAATTCCTCCATACTTTGAAGGCTGGTCATCTCCTTGACCCATTCAGACACACTAGGAGATTGGGAGGATTTCCAATGTCTCGGGATCACAGTGCGCGCAGCAGTTAAGCAGAATCTTAGGGTATGTTTCCACGGTAAGTAAACGCTGCTTGTTTGACGCTGCAGCGTCAAACAAGCAGCGTCCAGATGTTCCAGCATAGTGGAGGGGATTTTATGAAATCCCGTCTCCACTATGCGTGGAAACCCGCACGCGGCGGCCCTGCGACTCCGGACATGCTGCGCGTCTTTTCAGATCGCAGCATGTCCGTACACCTTGCGGGGACGCAGCGTCCCCGCAAGGCATATCACAGGGCCCTATGGCGAGGGGTGTGATGATCCCGGATGTGTACTGTACACATCCGGCACCATCGCCTCCCAGAAAGGGGGCGGGGCTTAGCGCCGAGCGGCTTCGCCGCTGCGGCGATACCGCCGCCCCTCCGGACCGTGGAGCCATACCCTAAGGAGTCCCTTTTTCTGGAAGCGAAACGAGCCCGGGAGGATAGATAATAAAGCCACCTGGGGGGAGTTGGTCACCAAATGACCACTAATGGCTTGATAAGCGGAAAAGACAGAATACCAAAATGGCTTAATAAGCTTACATCCCCACCAAATGTGTAGCATGGTACCTCTCTACCCCGCAACGCCAGCACCTATCGGAGATTGGCCCTTTTTATCCAGGCTGCCCAAAACAAAAGAAGTCTCCCTTTTTTTTTTTGCACTGACATGATCCTTGAAAAACACAGAGCTATAAACAGCACCGTAGATTGAGTACGTGTTGTATCTGTGGAAAAAAAAAATGGATGCAACAGGAACATGTTCATGAGACCTAAGAAACATGTTAGTGGTGCTGTCCGTCTGTCAATCTACACTAAACATTTATTTCTTCTTTATCAAATGTAAACACCCAATGCTTCACTTGTTCTTGGTATTAAGCTTCTCACATACCCCAGAAGTTAAAAATCTACAATAACTGAGTAATACAAAAATACGTTTTTTTTTTCTAATTGAAGGAAACACTAGAAAAGACAAAAGTACAGACATAATTTATGGTATATGCACACACTGTCCTTTTCAGGTGGAACCAGCCTGAAAAAGTGTCCCAAAACCACTGCTGAAAATGACCAACAGTGCACAGCAATGTAAAACCGACATTGCTGTGCCCATGTTCAAATTTTTATTAACCGCTTCAGGGTTCGAAAACCGTGAAAGAAGTAACATGTTAATACAGAGATGTTTGCACATAACCCTTGAAAATGATTTTTAAGCGCATGCAAAGAATAAGATGATGCGGAATGACAGTGGTATTATATGAAGGATTATTCAATATAGTATAGTATAGTGAGTGTCAGCTCCCCCATATGTAGACAGGAATCTGGAGCACGGAGACAGCGGTGCAGCAGGAAAACCAAGCGATCACGATGGAAGGTCCGGCTCCATGATATACATAAAAATTATTTTTTTAAATTCATAATTCATTAAAAATCATTTTGATACAATCGGCATAAATGTCACAAGCCCTCTAGGGGAGGTATATATTTTATATCATTATATATATATTTTTACCTCCCCATAGGGGACTTGTGACATTTATGCCGACTGTATCAAAAAGATTTTTTTAATGAATTATGAATAAAAAATAATTTTTATGGATATTATGGAGCTGGACCTTGCTTTGTGATCGGATTTAATATAGTATAGTTGCTTTTCTAGGCTATGAAAAATTATACACTATCCCAGCTATACCAGTAGTTATTATAAATATTGCAATTGAAACACCATGAAGGGAATAGTTGTGGAATAATGGAAAACTCTATAGATATGTAAATGATGGACATAATTTTTTCAAAATATCTTGATTCATTCAGTGCACTTACACATATTATCATGAGCTCAATGAGGTTATTACTGGTTGTGTGAGGAATATTCTGCCATGCTGAATTCACTTGGGCAAATCATCAAGAGCCAATGCTGACAGCTCCATTTGCAATTACCAGCCAATGATGTCCCAGATGTGCACATTGTGAGACAAGTCCAGGGATGCTGCAGACCATGGTAGCACAAGGTCATGCAAGCTGCACACAGTAGCACAAGCAACATTCGGCCTGTCGGAGAAATAGCCTTACTACTGGTTCCACAACCAAATCCATGTAACTTCAAGTTGTAAGTGTATCTGGAATGAGGACTAGAGGGGTCCGGCTACTATACATTATGCCACCCCACACCATAATCCCAGGTATAGGACTGGTGTGATGTACCTTCGCGAAGACCTTTTCATGACGATATCCACGCGGTCTCCAGACCAATCTCTGGCTATCATTACATCCAAGGTGAAATCACGTCTCATCACTGACCTTCATTGCTCCATTCCTGCATGTGATGTCCATTTGGTAATGCCGAAAACTTTTACTCAAAAAGGGGGCCTTCCCACGACTATAGATCTCAGAGATACCTATCTCCACATCTCTATTTTACGGGAAATTCCTTCGAACAGCAGTTCTGAATTATATAATCCATCGCCAGTTCTTGTAGCTGCTATTTAGGACTGTCGCCTCGCAGAGTTTTCACTGAGATAGTGGTTGCCATGTCAGAAGCCCTAACATTAAAAGGCATTTTCAATTCCTTACCTGCATGACTGGCTAATCAAGGCATCTTGAGAAAAATAATTGCTTCTGCATATTCAAACCTCAATAAATCTTCTCAAACCACATGAATTTCTCATAAATCTGGAAAAATTACAGTTGATATAATTGAGAAAAATCAAATTTCTAAGATTCCTAATGAACACTCAGTCCATAAATGTCAGACTATACAAACACAGGATTCCGAGAATGATGGTAGATATACAGTGACTTGCAAAAATATTCATCACTGCCCCTCACAACCTGGAATTTCACAGTATTTTTTTTTTTTTAGGGTTTGCATCCGTTCAAGTAAAGAACATACCTACAGTTGTGAACATTTGGTTTTCTTTTTATTGTGAAGCAAAAAACAAATAGAACAAAATAACGGAAAATGTCAGTGTGCATAACTATTCACCCCCCTAAAGTTAGTACTTTGTCGAGCCTCCTTTTGAGGCATTTACAGCTACTAGTCATCTTGGATAAGTCTCTATGAGCTTTCCACATCTTGCCCTGATATTTTTGCCCATTCCTCAAGGTAAATGTCATGGGTTTACTGCGACAGAGAGGAGCCAGAAGACCGCAGTGTCTGATTTCGCCTACTCCTGCACTGGTTAGACGCACTTCACCTTCATATTAAACATTGTAAATTTCTTTGTGCACTTGGGGTTAACCTGCCCTGTTGAGAGCTCCTGGAGCATTAAGACTCTCAGCTTTGCACTGTTAACCACTCACATCTCCCATATAAACTGGGTGCTGGCTAGCACTCATTGGCAGAACTAGCTTTTGCTGCATGGCTGGAAGTTGTAAGTTGTTATTATTGGAGAAAGACGTTTGGTGGATTTATAGGTGACTGTTGCTAGGTTTTCATTGTGATAATTTCCTTTCTTCTCCTACTTTGGTTTAACCCTATCCTCCACTCCACGGTGCATTCCTCTATTATGTGTATGTGTATATTTGTTTGGTATTTTTCATTACCCCTGTTCATATTACCTTGTTAGTCTGGTTGGTGTATTACGGTATACTACTACTCTCCTCTTCCCTAGGTGGGGAAAGGGTACAGACTGAGGGCGTATTCAGGAGCTAGGGCAAGGTACGTGGCCCTGTCATCTTCACCATCAGAAGTAACCCAGGGAACAGGGTGAGCTAGGGTGTCCCTAGCGTTAGGGACAGGGATGGAGCCCCTCGTCCTGTGACACAAAACTGCTCCAGCTCCTGTTTGTTAGATGGTTTTCTATGGTGAACATCAATCTTCAAGTCTGACCACAGATTCTCAATTTTATAAAGGTCTGCGCTTGACTATCTAGACAGCATAGAAAGATTCCTTAAAATCTAATATATAAAGCTGAATGTGTGTGTGTGTGTGTGTGTGTGTGTGTGTGTGTGTGTGTATGTATGTGTGTATGTCCGGGATTGGCATCTGCACCGTCGCAGCTACAGCCACAAAATTTTGCACAGCCACATGTCTGGACCCCGAGAGCGTCATAGGCTATGTTGTGAGCTGAAATTTTAACCCCGCGCGTTCCAATTCATGAAACAATTTAGCTCCTATCTATAGAATGGGGAAAAAGTGAAAGGAAAAGGGGGACTTAAAGAATGAGAGCGATGGCGCCAAAGAGTATATACCGTACAGTTGCTAAGGTGGGGCCCCGACATGGGATGCTCACCACACACGGGCATATGAACACACACACACAAAATGCACCACACACTACCACGTGCTTGAACACATATACCACCCTCAGCACACATTTCACCACACATACACCAACCTCGCCACATAACAGTCGAAACACAAAAGTCACCGCTCAAAACTTGCCACGCGCAAAATTCTCCACATGCAAAACTCACCACATGCAAAACTAGGCTCACGCAAAATTTGACACACGTGCAAAACTCACCCCATGGAAAACTCGCCACACGCAAAACTTGCACACGCCGAAAAATTAACATATGCAAAAGTTGCCTCACACAAAACTTGCGCATACTCAAAACGCACCACACATAAAAGGTGCCGGGACAGGTCAGAGAGGCCCGGCACCTGCGCACTGCAGTACTTTGCTCTGCCCTCAACAGGGCAGACAAAGTACGCCTGCACTGCAGCCGTGGCATGGAGACCAGAAGAGGACATCATGGAATGAAGATGGGAGGCTCCGGACCGGACCTGAGACACCCATCGGACCCGAACCGCAACAGGACCGCCCCTGGGTGAGTATAATCTAACATCTTTTTCTCCTCTTTCAGGTAACATCGGGGGCTTATCTACAGCATTAGGCCGGCGTAACACTGGGAGTAAGACAATACGGTCCGTTTTTCACGGCCGTAATACGGCCGTAATACGCAGAAAAGTCCCCAAAATAGTGATCCGTATGTCATCCGTAGGCAGGGTGTGTCAGCGTATTTTGCGCATGGCATCCTCCGTATGTAATCCGTATGGCATCCGTACTGCGATATTTTCTCGCAGGCTTGCAAAACCGACATCTAATGGATTTATGTGCTCAAATGTTCATTAAAACATATATACAGTATATATATATATGTCATTGAGACACATATATATATATTCTGTATTTATATTTAATTCAGCGCGATATACAGTATGTGAAAAGCCGGTAATTCAATTGCCGGCTTTTCATTTCTCCTTCACAAACCCGACAGGATATGAGACATGGATTACATACAGTAAACCATCTCATATCCCTTTTTTTTTTTGCATATTCCACACTACTAATGTTAGTAGTGTGTATGTGCAAAATTTGGGCGCTGTAGCCTGTAAAATAAAGGGTTAAATGGCGGAAAAAATTGGCGTGGGCTCCCGTGCAATTTTCTCCACCAGAGTGGTGAAGCCAGTGACTGAGGGCAGATATTAATAGCCTAGAGAGGGTTCATGGTTATTGGCCCCCCTGGCTACAAACATCTGCCCCCAGCCACCCCAGAAAAGGCACATCTGGAAGATGCGCCTATTCTGGCACTTGGCCACTCTCTTCCCACTCCCGAGTAGCGGTGGGATATGGGGTAATGAAGGGTTAATGTCACCTTGCTATTGTAAGGTGACATTAAGCCAGATTAATAATGGAGAGGCGTCAATTATGACACCTATCCATTATTAATCCAATTGTATGAAAGGGTTAAAAAAACACACACATTATTAAAAAGTATTAATGAAATAAACACACAGGTTGTTTTAATATTTTATTGCTCTCTCAATCCACCTGAAGACCCTCGCTCTGAAAAATAAGAGCCAAATTCTAAACTACAACAGATGATGAAAAAAAGCGACAGTGTTGGTCTGCACAGTAACAGGACCGCCCCACCCCCATTTAAAACAGTATCCTCAAAAAATTAAATAAATACATTACTGCAGTAATAATATCCCTTAATTAGCCCCTATGGTAACAATATTCCCCATCCTGGCCCCCATGTGACTCATTCCTGGTCCAGCCATATGTTCTCCTATCCTGCCCCATATGATTTCCTCATCTTGCCCAATGATCCTGCCTCCTCTGTCTCCATCCTGCCCCATATTCCTGACCGATCTGTCTCCATTCTGCCCCGTGTGTCTCCATTCTGCCCTCTTGTCTCCATTCTGCCCCATGTCTCCATCCTTCCCCTTTGTCTCCATTCTGCCCCCGTGTCTCCAATCTGCCCTCTTGTCTCCATTCTGCCCCATGTCTCCATTCTTCCCTTTGTCTCCATTCTGCCCTGCATCTGCATTTTGCCCCCGTGCCTGCATTCTGCCTCGTCTCATCCTTCCCGTGTCTCCGTTCTGCCCCGTGTCTCCATTCTGCCCCTCGCGCCTGCATTCTGCCCCTTGGCTCCATTCTGCCCTCTTGTCTCCATTCTGCCCCGTATCTGCATTCTTACCCCGTGCCTGCATTCTGCCCCCATGCCTGCATTCTGCCCCTCGTGCCTGCATTCTGCCCCGTTTCCATCTTTCCCATGTCTCCATTCTGCCCCCTTGCCTGCATTCTGCCCCGTGTCTCCATTCTGCCACTGTGCCTGCATTCTGCCCCGTGTCTCCATTCTGCCCCAGTGTCTGCATTCTGCCCCTCGTGCCTGCATTGCGCCCCCTTGTCTCCATTCTGCCCCGTGTCTCCATCCTTCCCCTGTCTCCATTCTGCCCCCGTGCCTGCATTCTGCCCCCTTGTCTCCATTCTGCCCCCGTGCCTGCATTCTGCCCCGTGTCTCCAATTCTGCCCCTTTGTCTTCATTCTGCCCCTTTGTCTCCATTCTGCCCCGTATCTGCATTCTGCCCCCGTGTCTCCATCCTTCCCCTTTGTCTCCATTCTGCCCCGTGTCTCCAATTCTGCCCCAGTGTCTGCATTCTGCTCCTGTGCCTGCATTCTGCCCCTTGTGTCTCCATTCTGCCCCTCGTGCCTGCATTCTGCCCCGTGTCTCCAATTCTGCCCCATATCTGCATTCTGCCCCTTGTCTCCATTCTGCCCCGTGTCTCCAATTCTGCCCCGTGTCTCTATTCTGCCCCTCGTGTCTCCATTCTGCCCCTTGTGCCTGCATTCTGCCCCTCATGCCTGCATTCTGCCCCTTGTGCCTGCATTCTGCCCCTCGTGTCTCCATTCTGCCCCTCGTGCCTGCATTCTGCCACTCTTGCCTGCATTCTGTCCCTCGTGCCTGCATTCTGCCCCTCGTGTCTCCATTCTGCCCCTCGTGTCTCCATTCTGCCCCTCATGCCTCCATTCTGCCCCTCGTGTCTCCATTCTGCCCCTCGTGCCTGTATTCTGCCCCTCGTGCCTGCATTCTGCCCCTCGTGCCTGCATTCTTCCCCTCGTGCCTGCATTCTGCCCCCGTCTCCATCCTTCCCCTGTATCTGCATTCTGCCCCATGTCTCCATTCTGCCGCTCGTGTCTCCATTCTTCCCCTTGTGCCTCCATTCTGCCCCTCGTGTCTCCATTCTGCCCCAGTGTCTGCATTCTGCCCCCGTGTCTCCATTCTGCCCCAGTGTCTGCATACTGCCCCTAATGCCTCCATTCTGCCCCTCATGCCTCCATTCTGCCCCTCGTGTCTCCATTCTGCCCCAGTGTCTGCATTCTGCCCCGTGTCTCCATTCTGCCCCAGTGTCTGCATTCTGCCCCTCGAGCCTCCATTCTGCCCCTCGAGCCTCCATTCTCCCCCTCGTGCCTCCATTCTGCCCCTCGTGCCTCCATTCTGCCCCAGTGTCTGCATTCTGCCCCGTGTCTCCATTCTGTTCCTCGTGCCTCCATTCTGCCCCTTGTGTCTCCATTCTGCCCCGTGTCTCCATTCTGCCCCGTGTCTCCATTCTGCCCCAGTGTCTGCATTCTGCTCCTCGTGCCTCCATTCTGCCCCACGTGCCTCCATTCTGCCCCTCGTGTCTCGATTCTGCCCCGTGTCTCCATTCTGCCCCGCATCTCCATTCTGCCCCTCATGCCTCCATTCTGCCCCTCGTGTCTCCATTCTGCCCCTCGTGTCTCCATTCTGCCCCTCGTGCCTGCATTCTGCCCCTCGTGCCTGTATTCTGCCCCTCGTGCCTGCATTCTGCTCCTCGTGCCTGCATTCTGCCCCTCGTGCCTGCATTCTGCCCCCGTCTCCATCCTTTCCCTGTATCTGCATTCTGCCCCATGTCTCCATCCTTTCCCTTTGTCTCCATTCTGCCCCTCATGCCTGCATTCTGCCCCTCGTGTCTGCATTCTGCCCCCCGTGTCTCCATTCTGCCGCTCGTGTCTCCATTCTTAACCTGGTGCCTCCATTCTGCCCCTCGTGTCTCCATTCTGTCCCAGTGTCTGCATTCTGCCCCCATGTCTCCATTCTGCCCCAGTGTCTGCATACTGCCCCTCATGCCTCCATTCTGCCCCTCATGCCTCCATTCTGCCCCTCGTGTCTCCATTCTGCCCCAGTGTCTGCATTCTGCCCCGTGTCTCCATTCTGTTCCTTGTGCCTCTATTCTGCCCCTCGTGTCTCCATTCTGCCCTGTGTCTCCATTCTGCCCCGTGTCTCCATTCTGCCCCAGTGTCTGCATTCTGCTCCTCGTGCCTCCATTCTGCCCCTCGTGCCTCCATTCTGCCCCTCGTGTCTCCATTCTGCCCCTCGTGTCTCCATTCTGCCCCTCGTGCCTGCATTCTGCCCCTCGTGTTTTCATTCTGCCCCTCGTGTCTCCATTCTGCTCCTCGTGCCTGCATTCTGCCCCTCGTGCCTGCATTCTGCCCCTCGTGTCTCCATTCTGCCCCTCATGCCTGCATTCTGCCCCTCGTGCCTGCATTCTGCCGCCTTGTCTCCAATCCTGCCCCCGTCCTTGTGTCTCCATCTTGAAACATTGCCGCTTTCAATTAAAATAATAAAAAAAAATAACAAAAACTTTCTCCTTACCTAGCCACGCTCCTGCGGCGAAGAGAAGATCCCTCCCGGCGTTTCAGCACGTGCTAACCGGCGAATGACAATGACGTCATACGCCGGTGATGCGCGATGACGTCAGCGGACAGCCTCCGATTGGCTGGCAGCTTTAACCATTGCAGTGCGGGCCAACATGGGCCCGCAAGGCAAACTGAACCTGCGTCTCGGACGCAGGTTCAGTTACCGAGAAGCCGCCTGCCGCTAAGGCCCGGGGCCGGGCCCGATGAGCAGAACAGATGGGGCCCTATGCGGGCCCCCTCTGCCACCGGGCCCCATACTCCAGTCAGGGCAGTAATGCCCTGATGGTGGCCCTGAGGGTAACAGAAGAAAACGTACCATATAATTTGTTGTGCAATACAGGATATCGATAGGATATGAAGCTGTGACATACACCCAGATTAAGGCCGGCCTCACACTCAGCGTATGTAAATACGGCCCGTTTTTTAAGGCCGTAATACGCAGAAAAGTCCCCAAAATAGTGGTCCATATGTCATCCGTAGGCAGGGTGTGTCAGCGTATTTTGCGCATGGCATCCTCCGTATGTAATCCATATGGCATCCGTACTGCGATATTTTCTCGCAGGCTTGCAAAACCGACATCTAATGGATTTATGTGCTCAAATGTTCGTTAAAACATATATACAGTGTGTATATATATATATATATATATATATATATATATATATATATATATACGTCATTGAGACACATATATATATATTCTGTATTTATATTTAATTCTGCGCGATATATGTGAAAAGCCGGTAATTCAATTGCCGGCTTTTCATTTCTCCTTCCCAAACCCGACAGGATATGAGACATGGTTTACATACAGTAAACCATCTCATTTCCCCTTTTTTTTTGCATATTCCACACTACTAATGTTAGTAGTGTGTATGTGCAAAATTTGGGTGCTGTAGCTGCTAAAATACAGGGTTAAATGGCGGAAAAAATTGGCGTGGGCTCCCGCGCAATTTTCTCCGCCAGAGTGGTAAAGCCAGTGACTGAGGGCAGATATTAATAGCCTAGAGAGGGTTCATGGTTATTGGCCCTCCCTGGCTAAAAACATCTGCCCCCGGCCACCCCAGAAAAGGCACATCTGGAAGATGTGCCTATTCTGGCACTTGGCCACTCTCTTCCCACTCCCGTATAGCGGTGGGATATGGGGTAATGAAGGGTTAATGTCACCTTGCTATTGTAAGGTGACATTAAGCCAGATTAATAATAGAGAGGCGTCAATTATGTCACCTATCCATTATTAATCAAATTGTATGAAAGGGTTAAAAAAACACACACACATTATTAAAAAGTATTTTAATGAAATAAACACACAGTTGTTTTAATATTTTATTGCTCTCTCAATCCACCTGAAGACCCTCGCTCTGCAAAATAATAAACCAACAATATTCACTCGCTCGTGCCTGTAAACCCCGGGTACTGAAAGGAAAGCTGGGTGATCTGTACTTACATTGAGTCGCGGTGAGGCGCCCTCTGCTGGATGAACTCATATGAACTCGAGCATGGGAATTTTTCCAAGGCTCCAGTTCATGAGGACATCCAGCAGAGGGCGCCTCACCACGACTCAATGTAAGTACAGATCACCCAGCTTTCCTTTCGGTACCTGGGGTTTACAGGCACGAGTGAGTGCTTTAGCACAGCTCCTGTCTGTAAAATGATTTAACCTCTTCAGATGGATTTACTTCGTGGGACGTGACAGATCAACAGATGGTATGTATATTGTTGGTTTATTATTTTGCAGAGCGAGGGTCTTCAGGTGGATTGAGAGAGCAATAAAATATTAAAACAACCTGTGTGTTTATTTCATTAAAATACTTTTTAATAATGTGTGTGTGTTTTTTTAACCCTTTCATACAATTGGATTAATAATGGATAGGTGACATAATTGACGCCTCTCCATTATTAATCTGGCTTAATGTCACCTTACAATAGCAAGGTGACATTAACCCTTCATTACCCCATATCCCACCGCTACACGGGAGTGGGAAGAGAGTGGCCAAGTGCCAGAATAGGTGCATCTTCCAGATGTGCCTTTTCTGGGGTGGCTGGGGGCAGATGTTTGTAGCCAGGGGGGGCCAATAACCATGGACCCTCTCCTGGCTATTAATATCTGCCCTCAGTCACTGGCTTTACCACTCTGGTGGAGAAAATTGCGCGGGAGCCCACACCAATTTTTTCCGCCATTTAACCCTTTATTTTAGCAGCTACAGCACCCAAATTTTGCACATACACACTACTTACATTAGTAGTGTGGAATATGCAAAAAAAAAGGGATATGAGATGGTTTACTGTATGTAAACCATGTCTCATATCCTGTCGGGTTTGTGAAGGAGAAATGAAAAGCCGGCAATTGAATTACCGGCTTTTCACTAACACTGCTGCGTATTTCTCGCAAGTCACACTGCTGGTCCGTGTGAAATCCGTATTTTTCTCGCCCCCATAGACTTTCATTGGCGATTTTTTTGCGCAATACGGTAACAAACGCAGCATGCTGCGATTTTCTACGGCCGTACAAGACCGTATATTACGGATGCGTAATATACGGCAGATATGAGCTGGGCCATAGAGATTCATTGGGCCGTGTGTAATGTGAATTTTACGGACGTAGTTTATGCGCTCATACGTCCGTAAAACTCGCTAGTGTGAGGCCGGCCTTAGTGTGCATGCCCAGAAAGCTCAGAGTCATTGTGCAAGTTCGGGATCTGCTGTGAGATTATGGAGATGTAGGGAGCAGTGAAGGGAAGGAATTATGATGCGACAGGTGTGGAGAATTTGAAAAAGGCATTTGACTGACTGGCATTTGAAAGCTAGAGATCCGAACCCCCAGGGCCGACATTTCGGGCAGGCAGACCAGGCAGTCAAATAGGGCCCCTGGTCATCCAAAAAACCTATCACAGTGATCAAAATAAAAAAAATAGAAAATGAACCCCCCCTTTATCACCCCCATAGGTAGGGACAATAATAAAATGAAGAAAATATATTTACTTTTATTTTTCCACTAGGGTTAGGGTTAGAACTAGGGTTAGAATTAGGGTTAGGGTAAGGCTATGTGCACATGTATTCTGGTTCTCTGCGGATTTTTCCGCAGCAGATTTGATAAATCCGCAGTGCAAAACCGCTGCGGATTTATCGCGGATTTACTGCGGTTTTTCTGCGGATTTCACTGCGGTTTTACAACTGCGGTTTTCTATAGGAGCAGCTGTAAAACCGCTGCGGAATCCGCAGAAAGAAGTGACATGCTGCGGAATGTAAACTGCTGCGTTTCAGCGCAGTTTTTTCCGCAGCATGTGCATAGCGTTTTTTGTTTCCCATAGGTTTACATTGAACTGTAAACTCATGGGAAACTGCTACGGACCCGCAGCATTTTCCGCAGCATGTGCACATACCCTTAGAATTAGGCTATGTGCACACGGTGCGGATTTGGCTGCGGATCTGCAGCGGATTGGCCGCTGCGGATTCGTAGCAGTTTTCCATCAGGTTTACAGTACCATGTAGACCTATGGAAAACCAAATTCGCTGTGCCCATGTGCGGAAAATACAGCGCGGAAACGCTGCGTTGTATTTTCCGTAGCATGTCAATTCTTTGTGCAGATTCCGCAGTGTTTTACACCTGTTCCTCAATAGGAATCCACAGGTGAAATCCGCACAAAAAACACTGGAAATCCAAGGTAAATCCACAGGTAAAACGCAGTGCCTTTTACCTGCGGATTTTTCAAAAATGCTGCGGAAAAATCTCACACGAATCCGCAACGTGGGCACATAGCCTTAGGGTTAGGGTTGGAATTAGGGCTAGGGTTGGAAATAGGGTTAAGATTAGGCTTGTGTTTAGGGTTATGGTTAGAGGTGTGTTGGGGTTAGGGTTGTGGTTAGGGGTGTGTTGGGGTTAGGGTTGTGGTTGTTAGGGTTGGGTTAGGGTTGTGGTTGTTAGGGTTGGTTTAGGGTTGTGTTGGGGTTAGGGTTGTGGTTAGGGGTGTGTTGGGGTTAGGGTTGTGATTAGGGTTATGGCTAGAGTTGGGATTAGGGTTAGGGGTGTGTTGGGGTTAGTGTTGGAGTTAGAATTGAGGGGTTTCTACTGTTTAGGCACATCAGGGGTCTCCAAATGCAACATGGCGCCACCATTGATTCCAGCCAATCTTGCGTTCATAAAGTCAAATGGTGCTCCCTTCCTTCAGAGCCCCGACGTGCGCCCAGTGGTTTACCCCCACATATGGGGTACCAGCATACTCAGGACAAACTGTGCAACAACTATTGGTGTCCAATTTCTCCTGTTACCCTTGCAAAAATAAAAAATTGCTTGCTAAAACATCATTTTTGAGGAAAAAATAATAATTTTTTATTTTCACGGCTCTGCGTTGTAAACTTCTGTGAAGCACTTAGGGGTTCAAAGTGCTCACCACACATCTAGATAAGTTCCTTGGGGGGTATAGTTTCCAAAATGGGGTCCTTTGTGGGGGGTTTCTACTGTTTAGGCACATCAGGGGCTCTGCAAATGCAACGTGACGCCCGCAGACCATTCCATCAAAGTCTGCATTTCAAAACATCACTACTTCCCTTCCGAGCCCCGACGTGTACCCGAACAGTGGTTTCCCCCTACATATGGGGTATCATCGTACTCAGGACAAACTAAACAACAACTTTTGGGGTCCAATTTCTCCAGTTACCCTTGTGATAATAAAAAATAGCGGACTAAAAAATCATTTTTGTATTAAGAAAATTTTTTTTTTATTTTCACGGCTCTGCATTATAAACTTCTGTGAAGCATTTGGGGGTTTAAAATAGTCACCGTACATCTAGATTAGTTCCACGGGAGGTCTAGTTTCCAAAATGGGGTCACATGTGGGGGAGCTCCAATGTTTAGGCACACAGGGGCTCTCCAAACGCGACATGGTGTCCGCTAACGATTGGAGCTAATTTTTCATTCAAAAAGTCAAATGGCGCTCCTTCCCTTCCGAGCCCTGCCGTGTGCCCAAACAGTGGTTTACCCCCACATGTGAGGTATCAGTATACTCAGGAGAAATTGCCCAATAAATTTTAGGATCCATTTTATCCTGTTGCTCATGTGGAAATGAACAAATTGAGGCTAAAAGAATTTTTTTGTGAAAAAATACTTTTTAATTTTTACGGATCAATTTGTGAATCACCTGGGGGTTCAAAGCGCTCAATATGAATCTAGATAAGCTCTTTGGGGAGTCTAGTTTCCAAAATGGGGTCCATTGTGGGGGAGCTCCAATGTTTAGGCACACAGGGGCTCTCAAAACGCAACATGGTGTCCGCTAAAGATTGGAGCCAATTTTTCATTGAAAAAGTCATATGGCGCTCCTTCCCTTCCGAGCCCTGTCGTGCGCCCAAACAGTGGTTCCCCCCCACATATGGGGTATCGGCGTACTCAGGACAAATTGTACAATAACTTTTGGGGTCCAGTTTCTCTTTTTACCCTTGGGAAAATAAAAAAGTTGTTGCTAAAACATCATTTTTGTGACTAAAAAGTTAAATGTTAATTTTTTCCTTCCATGTTGCTTCTGCTGCTGTGAAGCACCTGAAGGGTTAATAAACTTCTTGAATGTGGTTTTGAGCACCTTGAGGGGTGCAGCTTTTAGAATGGTGTAAATTTGGGTATTTTCAGCCATATAGACCCCTCAAACTGACTTCAAATGTGAGGTGGTCCCTAAAAAAAATGGTTTTGTAAATTTTGTTGTAAAAATGAGAAATTGCTGGTCACATTTTTTTTTTTTTTTACCATAAAATTTGTATTTTATTAAACATGGTATAACAAAACAGGGTCGTACAAGTATTTAGTTTCTGTATAGTGTGCATGAATAATAAACGATATAAACGATGTAAGGCTATAAATGACCTTAATTTTACAAAGACGTAAATGACAAAGACAAGACAAGACAGTAAGGAGTAGAAGGAGGGGAGGGGAAGAAAAAAAAAAAAAAAAAAAGGGAAAAACCTCAGTTAAATCGACTAATCAAATCCGAACTCAGCCGCACTACAGGTCGGATCCCGCTGCATAATAATCCCATGGGGACCATGCTGGTCAAATTTTAACCCTTATAGCTTCCCAGCAAAAAAAAATTTTGTTTCCAAAATTGTGCTGATGTAATGTAGACATGTGGGTAATGTTATTTATTAACTATTTTGTGTCACATAACTCTCTCGTTTAACAGAATAAAAATTCAAAATTAGAAAATTGCGAAATTTTCAAAATTTTTGCCAAATTTCCATTTTTTTCACAAATAAACGCAAAAATTATCGACCTAAATTTACCACTAACGTGAAGCCCAATATGTCACAAAAAAACAGTCTCAGAACCGCTAGGATCCGTTGAAGCGTTCCTGAGTTATTACCTCATAAAGGGACACTGGTCAGAATTGCAAAAAACGGCCAGGTCCATAAGGTCAAAATAGGCTGGGTCATTAAGGGGTTAATCCAATGAATTTGCCTGGCAGAAACCTTCCTCCTTGTGCCTTTATCTGCATGAACTCTGTCTGTGCTCTGTTTCAGTCACAAATCTCTTCACAGTATGATGATCACTCTTAAGTTTTCGTGAAATATCTAATGTTTTCATACCTTGTCCAAGGCATTGCACTATTTAACGCTTTTCAGCAGCAGGGAGATCCTTTTTATTTCCCATATTGCTTGAAACCTGTGGCCTGCTTAATAATGTGGAACATCATTTTTAAGTAGTTTTCCTTTAATTAGAATCACCTGGAAAACTAATTATCACATGTGTTTAAGATTGATTTCAGTGATCCATTGAGCCCTGAGACACAATACCATCCACGAGTTTATTTGAAAAACAAAACAATTAAATCTTTATGACACATAAATACAATTTGCATATTAATTTGGAACATGGTGTATATGGGACCTGCATTATACTGTATCGAGGACTATCTGTGCCAATCATTCTTCCTCAGCTGGAGTAAGGGTTTGTGCACATGGTCAGTAAACGATGTGGGTTGGACGATGCGTACTTGTGCAGCGTCCAGATGTTACAGCATAGTGGATGGGATTTCAAGAAATCCCATGGCCACTATGCATGCACAGATGCTCGCAGCTCATACACAGAGACAGACATATGGCATGTCTCGCCAGACCGCAGCATATCTATTTATCTTGTGGAGACGTTAGTCTCCGCAAGATAAATCTCACGCATACAATGTATTGGATGCGGTGAATCGGCTCTGTTCAATGAACAGGTGTGGATTCACCTGCGTTCAATCGCTGCTAGCAGACATGTACTGCGTCCGAAGCACTGCCAATTACTGAACGTGTGCACATACCCTAACGAGGATGGGAAACAAGCGTCGAACGATTTCAATATTGTCGATCACGCCCGTTTACCCACCTGAACTTAGCGCTTATAAATACAACATAAATATTTCTGTGTGATGGTGCAATATGGGAGCATTTGGGACCCACTTTAAAGTTTTGCCCATGGCTCCACTTTGCCTGAAACCAGCCCTGCCCACCCCTATGACTGAAACAGAAGGTATGTGGGGCAATCAACAAAGTATAAAAAGTGATTTTTTAGATAAATACCAGGACGTTTGGGATAAACATGTCAGTGATGCAATGTGCATCACTGACAAGACATTGGGGGCAGTTTAATAGCTAAATAGGATGTGACAGGTTCGCTTTAATGGTGTTGCAGCCTCTGTGGCTTTTCAGGAAAGGTGTGAATAGACTGACAGACATGTGACACTTAGATTGCACACAGGGGGACGTCCTTTCACTAAGCATGGTACTCATAAAGGGAATTGCTTGAACCAGAAATTTTTAGGGGGCTTCATAACAAAAGTTGAATACAAATGCACATGCCAATTTTTAGTTATTTGATCCCATAAATGAAATTCTTGCCTATATTTTTTCACTTCATCAGCTTAGACTATGTGGTGTAAGCGGGAATACTTTTGCAAGCCAATGTATAAGGGCTTATTTACACGTAGCATTTTTACTGATTGTTTTTTTTGCGTTTTTTAGAGCGGAACAATGCACTTTTACAGTAATAGCAAAATAAATTATATTTGCAAAACCTCATTAACACACTGCATTTTTTTTTTTTGCATTTTTTTGTTGCTTTTTTTTTCTTTTTTTTTAAACCCAACATCACTACTTTTTTCAGCATTTTTTCGTTATTTATTTCTATCCATTCAATTTATTATATGAAAAAAACACATCAAAATCCGTGCGTAGTATATGCAGCACTTTTCCAGCTAACACTGTATTTTCATTGTGAGGAAAAAAAATGATGCAAAAAAGCACTGTGTGAACATACCCTAAGGCTGGGGTCAACATTGCGACCCACAAGATGTTGACAAGCAAAAAATGAAACTGGTGCAGACTTTTCGTGACTTGTGACCCCACTCACAATGTGATAACACTGGTCAACTCAATTTTTTCTGGCAAAAGGTTTTAAAACATATTTTAAGTCAACTTTGGCTGCTGATTATGAATATGAACTCTGTTTTTGGCTATCACATCAGGATTTCGAGATATTTTCAATTTTTTATGAAAATTACTCCTAATGTTTTATGATAAAAACACACGATTTTCAGTACTACATTTTGTATATTTTTAATCAAGGAATAACAAAGAATACAAAGTCTATGTACAGCAAATCAAATATACTTACAGAATTAAACTACAAAATGTAAAAACACATATATATGGCACACAGATGAATGGCAAATGGCAGTTATTTGAACTTTCTTTTCTTGGCTGATCTGTGATGTACAGCTTCTGGGTTGTCTCTCATCAAGCTCCAGAAATAGTCAGCCATCATATGAGGTCCCACCGGCCTTGATACCGTTCTTCCATTGTTTTAATGTCCTGATGAAAACGCTCCCCTTGTTCCTCGCTCACATTCCCAAGCTTCTCTGGAAAAAAGTCCAAATGGCTGTGTAAATAGTGAATCTTGATACTCATTCTACATCCAAGATTTTGCAGACTCATTAGTAGCTCTTCCACAATCTCTTCATAGTTGTCTGCTTTCTAATTCCCTAGAAAATTCTGCACCACATTACAAAATGCATTCCAAGCTCTTTCTTCTGTCTCATTCATTGATGTGATAAAACTTGGGTCTCTCATAAGTGTTCTTATTTGAGGTCCATCAAATATTCCAGCCTTTTTCTTCTCTTCACTAATACCAGGAAAAGTTGAATATATATAGTTAAAGCATTCTCCACTGTGATTGAGAGCTTTGACGAACTGCTTCATCAATCCAAGTTTTATGTGTAAGGGAGGAAAGACAATGTTCTTCCTATCCACTAGAGGATCATGGATGACATTCTCATCACCAGATGCCAAACTCTGTCACTGAGGCCATTCAGTTTTCACCCAATGTTCTGCTGTAGCTCTACCTCTACCTCTGTAGCAGACCCAAAAGAAAGTTAACAATTTTCTAATCAACACAAATTTACCACCCAAATTAAACTAAATTTACCTTAGTGAACCGTATAAACCGGCACTTTTAATTCACTACTTATATTTATCATGGAATTCATGAAAATGGGCTATATACCTATAGTGCAAAAACGTGATGTGATAGAGAAATTATAAGATCAGATTTGAATTCAGCACCCTCAAATTAGTCTAAAACTGTTCTTAAAGTCCATGACAGAATTATTTTTTCTGTAGACCAGTGTAATTGATGGAGAAAGGTTGAACTTGATGGATCCATGTCTTTTTTCAACTTACAGAACCTCATTCACTTGCATCATGCTGCGATCTTTAGCCGTACGATCTGTGTAGCTGCCAAAATTGACTGGTTGTGCCAATCTAAGACATTTTTAATGGAAACTTTTTGAAGACTCTTGTGAAAGTTAACCCAAGGGCTGATTATGCACTAATGGGGAGAGACCTGTCCATTGGACGTTGCATTTTAGCAGAAGTCAGAGGCCCACACATCTCCCTGCTCTCCTTCACACTGTTTCTTTACAGTGTAGCATCTCTTTGGAGAAACTGAAAGAATTTATATATATTCTCTGTTTGCACAAATCACACATCATTTTTAATGGCAGGTTCTGTCATAATAGTAAATGAGTCTATATTCTGCTGGCATACTACAAGGGCCAAGGGAAGGAAGGTTGATGTGCCCTGCTGTGTTGATTTATAAGGCGCCTCATTTGTCTGGGCGTATGATACGGTCATGCTTTTTAAACAAAGATGTTTTCCCATGAACAGGTATGTCAGCTGTTGCCCCAGCCCCTGGGTGGAGAGGTGTTCTGTGTGTAGCCCCTCTACACTTGTTAGAACAATGTACCTTAAAAGCAATATGAAGGAAAATTCCCTTAAAGAAGCCCTCCCACAAAGATTTTTAAAATAAATCTGTGTATATATGTAGTGTATATGTGTTGTTATGCTCACCTATTGCCACATTCTTCGCTATTCTGTGCCGTTCTGCTCCTCTTCTAAGTGACGTCACTGATCTCCAGATTCTCTGGATCAGTCTATGCGTGAGTATAAGGACCAGGCTTAGAAATCCTCGCATTTACATGCCGTGGTATGTTATCAATGAGGTCATTAATGATTGTCTGAGGAATGTTCTGCCACAGTGAATGCACTTGAACAAATCATCAAGATCCACTGCTGGCGGCTCACTTAGCAATTGCGAACTAATGATGTCCGATATGTGCTCAAATAGGACGTTCAGAGACGCTGCCTAAAACTTTTGAACAGTACTGTATATATGTGGATCCCTAAATATGATAGCACATTGCTAATTAATAAAGCATAACAGGGAAGTCCTAATAAATGTTATCAAGCAAGATTACATATAAAGTACAGCGCAAAAGTTTAGACACACCTTCTCATTTAAAGATTTTTCTGTATTTTCATGACTATGAAAATTGTAAATTCACACTGAAGGCATCAAAACTATGAATTAACACATGGGGAATTATATACTTAACAAAAAAGTGTGAAACAACTGAAAATATGTCTTATATTCTAGGTTCTTCAAAACAGCCACCTTTTGCTTTGATGACTGCTTTGCACACTCTTGGCATTCTCTTGATGAGCTTCAAGAGGTAGTCTCCGGAAATGGTTTTGACTTCACAGGTGTGCCTTGCCAGGTTTAATAAGTGGGATTTCTGGGGTGGATACACAGCTGATAGTCCTACTGAATACACTGTTAGAATTTGTATTATGGCAAAAAAAAGCAGCTAAGTAAGGAAAAATGAGTGGCCAGCATTACTTTAAGAAATGAAGGTCAGTCAGTCCGAAAAATTGAGAAAACTTTGAAAGTATCCCCAAGTGCAGTTGCAAAAACCATCAAGCGCTACAAAGAAACTGGCTCACATGAGGACCGCCCCAGGAAAGGAAGACCAAGAGTCACCTCTGCTTCTGAGGATAAGTTTATCCGAGTCACCAGCCTCAGAAATCGCAGGTTAACAGCAGCTCAGATTAGAGACCAGGTCAATGCCACCCAAAGTTCTAGCAGCAGACACATCTCTACAACAATTGTTAACTGTGCAGCAGGCCTTCATGGTAAAATAGCTGCTAGGAAACCACTGCTAAGGACAGTCAACAAGCAGAAGAGACTTGTTTGGGCTAAAGAACACAAGGAATCGACATTAGACCAGTGGAAATCTGTGCTTTGGTCTGATGAGTCCAAATTCGAGATCTTTCGTTCCAACCACAGTGTCTTTGTGCGACACAGAAAAGGTGAACAGATGGACTCTACATGCCTGGTTCCCACCGTGAAGCATGGAGGAGGAGGTGTGGGGGTGCTTTGCTGGTGACACTGTTGGGGATTTATTAAAAATTATAGGCATACTGAACCAGCATAGCTACCACAGCATCTTGCAGCGGCATGCTATTCTATGCGGTTTGTGTTTAGTTGGACCATCATTTACTTTTCAACAGGACAATGACCCCCAACACACCTCCAGGCTGTGTAAGGGCTATTTGACCAAGAAGGAGAGTGATGGAGTGCTACGCCAGATGACCTGGCCTCCACAGTCACCAGACCTGAACCCAGTCGAGATGGTTTGGGGTGAGCTTGACCGCAGAGTGAAAGCAAAAGGGCCAACAAGTGCTAAGCATCTCTGGGAACGCCTTCAAGATTGTTGGAAGACCATTTCCGGTGACTGCCTCTTGAAGCTCATCAAGAGAATGCCAAGAGTGTGCAAAGCAGTCATCAAAGCAAAAGGTGGCTACTTTGAAGAACCTAGCATATAAGACATATTTTCAGTTGTTTCACACTTTTTTCTTAACCCATTACTTGCCAAATTTAATTTTTACAAGTATGGATTTTTCAGAAAAGGGCGTCCCAATATTCAATTAAAAATTACAATGACATGATTTCCTATTTTGAAAACATTCATTTTACAAACACAACACAAAAAATTGGACATAATAAATAATAAAAATTATAAAATCTTAGTTGCTAGAAGCTAAAGATTAGGCGTCCCAAAAAAAGGACATTGGTAGATAATGGGTTAAGTATATAATTCCACATGTGTTAATTCATAGTTTTGATGCCTTCAGTGTAAATTTACAATTTTCATAGTCATGAAAATAAAGAAAAATCTTTAAATGAGAAGGGGTGTCCAAACTTTTGCTCTGTACTGTATATATTTAAAAAATAAAATCTATATCAGAATCAATACTAACCCTTAGAAATAAGATGGCAAGCTTCTTGTTTTCCTATCTCGCACTTTGACACTGATATAAAAGGCTTAATATTTTATTCTGTACTGTATTCTATATTTTTTAGTATTAACCAGTCTCATAGTCTTATATTTTGTTAAATATTTTTCTTAAAGTTTCATATTTGGTATAATATTTTCCTATCTCATATACAGTGTTTTGAGAAATTTGTATGTTATGGTTAGTACACTGTGAAAGACATAATAGCTAAAAATCTCATAACATGTCTGTGAGAAGGTTGTAGCTAATGGAAATTTCCAAAGGAACTCTCTCCAAATCGCATTAAGAAAGCTGCTCACAGGGTAATAAACAGAATTGTTCTGCTCACAAATGGCGTTAATTTCTTTCCTCCGAGCTCTCATGCCTGAGGGCAGAGTCCCACTAATTTCTTCACTGATGGTCATGTAATCTGACTTTGAGTCAGAACACACAGCTACAACACTGCGCATCTTACTAGTGCTTCTTCAGTTACTGAAGGCTTTGATGCTTCAAAACAGCACATCTTGAACAGCAAATCTTGAGAAACCTAGTCTACTTTCAAATCTTAGTCTGGGAAACGAGATAAGTGAACTTGTTTGGAAAACATTCACCAATCTCAAATTGGACACAAATGTAGCACATTCGGATTCGTGTTCGGATTCCCGAGCATTTTTTCCTCAAAGTGGGCAAAATTTGGTTACAGTTCGGTAAATGATCGAGTTTTGTTAGGACTTAAGCTAGGATAGTGTTTCTGAGGGGAGGGGTGTGTGTATAGGTAAGAGAAGCGGCGGAATGTGTTTTTCTTTTAAAATTAACTTAATGTGTGGAGATTTCAGCAGCCAATCACTGTGCAGAAACCATCCACAATGTGCAGACACAAGGGATTCTGTCATTGGCTGCTGAAGCCACAGGTCCCTCTCCATATAAAAAGCGGACTGTAATATTTATAGGGGATAACTCAGGAGACTCTTTGCGTGGATCAAGACAACTAAAGGACACAGTTTTATAAGTGGTAAAATCTATACTATCACATGGTGATTCAAACAGGTGCAGAGAGAAACTCAAGTCCACAACACTTGGTGTAAATATTAAACGCAGCTTAGCAGTCTATAGGAAACTTCAGAGGAAAATGCAATCACGCAGAAAGTCTATGAAGCACAATTATTCTTGAGGATACTTGACACGAATAAGTCCTTGTCTTAGTCCAAACACAGATAGATATGCTTATAAGGCAGTTCAAATAATATCTTAGCTCAACCAGGGAGGCCTGGTTAATAGTCTCAGGTTTAAGCAGAGCAGCAACAGCTTACATGACCAGCAAATGCAGCTGGAAGTAAACACAAGCAGCAGATGAAGGATTACTCAAAACTGGTGTATGCAGCAGGAACTCAGAGCAGAGTAGCAGGATCACCACACAGGTTCACAGGAGCAGGTATATAGCCAGGGAGTCACCAGAGTCAGGAGCTGGATGCAAGGCAGAATACTCTAGCACAGACTGAAGGCTGGGGTGGAGTTTTATAGCAGGAAGACACAGTGCACATGAGACCAAAGACGCCATCTTAGAAAAGGGCAGTAATGCTCAAAAGGTAATAAAAATGTTCAGAGTCCTGACATTACTCCCTCCTTAGAAGCGGCCTCAGGACGATCCTGGACCTGGTTTCTCAGGGAATCTCTGATGAAAACGAGAAATCTTCTGTTGGGCATTGATGTTTTCCACAGGTTCCCAAGAGTCTTCCTCAGGGGGATATCCCTGCCATCTTATCAGATATTGGAGCTGATTCCTGCGAATCCTGGAATCAATAATTTCCTCCACCACAAATTGTTCTTGCCCATCAATCACCACAGGCTGCGGAGGTGGCACAACATGGCCCTGGAAGGTATTAGGAGATACAGGCTTTAGTAAAGATACATGAAAAACTGGGTGTACCTTCATAGTCCTAGGCAGCTTCAGCCGGCAGGCCACAGAGCTCACAATACTGTTGATCTTGAAAGGGCCAATGAATTTCTGTCCAAGTTTTTGTGAAGGAAAGTTTAACTTCAAATTCTTAGTTGCTAACCACACGGAATCTCCTACCTTGAACATGGGTGCAGGTTTACGGAATCTATCAGCTGATCTCTTATAATGTTCTTGAGCTGTGGTCAGGGATTCCTTCAGAACCTCCAGATTTTGCCTCATCGCAGTCAGCCTTTCCTCCACTGCCGGAACCGGAGAATTAATTGAAGACCTAGGTAAGATACATGGATGATAACCCAGATTGGCAAAGAAAGGTGTAAATTTAGTGGAGGCGCTCTGAGAATTGTTACATGAAAATTCGGCTAACGGCAGCAACTCCAACCAATCATCCTGGAGATGGCTGACATAGCATCTTAGATATTGTTCCAGCGTCTGGTTGGTCCGCTCAGTCTGACCATTTGTCTGGGGATGGTAAGCGGAAGAGAGACAGACATTAATATTGAGTGCAGAGCAAAACCCCTTCCAGAATCTTGAAGTGAACTGTACACCACGGTCAGAGATGATCTCATCCGGGACCCCATGCAACCGAAAGACATTCTGTATAACCAAATTCACTGTATCTTTAGCTGAAGGGAGGCCGGTGCACGGAACAAAATGAGCAGCTTTAGTCAGGCGATCAACTACCATCATGATTGTATTCATGCTCCCCAATGTAGGCAGCTCCACAATAAAGTCCATTGATATAGACCCCCAAGGGCGGGACGGAACAGGTAATGGTTATAGAAGACCCGTAGGTGCCACATGAGGAGTCTTGTAATGAGCACATACCTCGCAAGAGAGAACATAGTCCTTGGTATCCTTCAGGCAAGTTGGCCACCAGAAGAATCGGCTCAAGAACTCTTGTGTCTTCTGTACCCCCCTGTGACCAGCCAACTTGGAGTCATGTACCAACTTGAGGATCTGCAGACGGACAACCTCAAGGACGTAGATACGTCGATCTCTGAATCACATGCCACCCTTAAAGACAAGATTAATATCCACAGGTGGGTTGGCCAGAAATACATCACCGTCATAACCCTCCCTGCACTCCTTCCACAAGTCCTGATCGTGGATAACTCCAATGAAATTGGCATCAGATAGAATGGTCTTGGACGGGGCTCCAGGTACAGAATCCGCAGCATGGATTCGGGATAAAGCATCAGCCTTCCCATCACGAGAACCTGGACGGTACGAGATAAAGTTAAATTGATTTAAAAATAAGTTCCAACGAGCCTGACGAGGAGAAAGACATCTAGCGGATCTAAGGAACTCTAAATTGTGATGGTCAGTTAGCACTATGATCTGTTGTGCAGCTCCTTGCAGCTGATGCCTCCATTCTTTGAAAGCCGCAATAATAGCCAGCAATTCCTTGTCTCCCACGTTGTAATTCTTCTCTGCTGAGGTTAGTCTACGGGAAAAGAAAGCACAAGGATGTAGCAGACCCTCCTCTCCAGTTCTTTGGGAGAGAATAGCCCCCAAAGCATTATCAGAAGCGTCCACCTCCACAATGAAAGAAAGTGTTGGATCTGGGTGTATCAACAGCGGTGCTGAGGTGAAACAGATCTTAAGCCGATCAAAAGCTTCTTGAGCCTGTGATGACCACTTAAAGGCTTTTTCTTCTTTGTCAAGGAAGTAATGGGACGGACAATATCAGAAAAATTTTGAATGAAGCGTCTGTAGAAATTTGCAAAACCAATAAAACGTTGTACCGCCTTAACATTCTTGGGTACCGGCCAGTCAAGGATAGCCTGAATCTTACCAGATTCCATGTTCAGCCCCTGGGGAGAGATGATATAACCTAAGAACTGTATCTCAGAACGATGGAACTCGCATTTCTCCGGCTTAATATACAGATGGTTCTCTTTCAGACATCTTAAAACAGTTTTGACATGTTCTTCATGTTCCTGTAGAGAGTCAGAAAAGATTAGTATATCGTCCAAATAGATCACCACAAACTGGTCCAACAAATCTCTGAAAATGTCATTAGCAAGGTGTTGAAACGTTGCAGGGGCGTTACAAAGCCCGAAGGGCATCACAAGATATTCAAAGTGTCCATACCGGCATCTGAATGCTGTCTTCCACTCATCCCCTGGATGAATACGCACCAAATCCTTATTTTTTACAAAAAATATAGGTGCCCCTGCTGGTAAGGAAGAAGGACGTATGAAGCCTTTGGCCAGATTTTCATCAATATACCCCTTTAAGGCTTGAAGCTCAGGTGCCACCAAAGGGTATACGTTACCAAAAGGAATAGCTGCCCCAGGAAGCAGCTCAATGGGACAGTCATAATGCCTGTGTGGAGGAAGCTGATCTGCATTCTTCTTGTCACAGATGTCAGAGCTGTCTTTATATGCTGAAGGTAAAGTAAATACCTGTACATGTGGTTCCATAGCCGTGGACTCAGGGACAGCTTCTGTTAACGCTGAGTTGCTCCTTGTTGGAAAGATAATCTCCTTGGTCTCCCAGTTGATAATTGGGTTCTGAGAACGCAACCAAGGAATGCCTAAAATCACATGCAAATGAGAAGAAATTAGCAAGAATGAAAGTTGCTCCTGATGATTTGGCTCCAACAAAATTTCAAGGGGCACAGTCTCCTGATCCACAGGCCCAGAGATTAAAGGTGACCCATCCACTGTTTCCATGGTAATTGGAGAGGCTCTTTGCTGAATTTCAATACCATGTTCCTTGGCAAATGCGATATCCAGGAAATTGCCACCTGCACCAGAGTCAATCATAGCTGCACTGGAAATCCACTGTCCTGAACACAGGATCTTAATAGGGAGAGAACAGTGAGAGTTCCTCTCCTTCAGCTCCTTGGGGGGTGAAGTCATAGAAAGTGAATGGAATACAGCGTTTAAAGGCAGGCTACATTCAGAGATGTCAGATTCATCATCACAGTTGTCATATTCTCCTACCGCTGCTAGCACCTTGTTAGGCCGCTAGGGACACTTGATTAAAAAGTGGTCAGACTGACCGCAGTAGAAACATAGACTTTCACGAAGGCGATGCTCCCGGCGCTCATTAATCTCGCACCTCTGAACGGAGTCAATTTGCATGGGCACCTCCTCCACCTCCCGAGAGGTTTTACCTGCAGCCTCTTTGGAAGGAAGGGAAAAGTTAGAAATACGGTTATATGCAGCAAACTTTTCCTTCCTACGCTCAGTAAGGCGAATGTCTATGCGCACACAATGCTGTATAAATGTCAAGCTCTTGTGGTGACTCAGAGTGAGCTAGTTCATCTTTTACAATAATAGACAGACCCCTTTTAAAAATAGGCAATTGTGCATAACTGTCCCAATTGGTATCTACCGCTAATCTCCTGAATTCAGTGGCATACTCAATAACAGAATGTTTAGTTCATCTTTTACAATAATAGACAGACCCCTTTTAAAAATAGGCAATTGTGCATAACTGTCCCAATTGGTATCTACCGCTAATCTCCTGAATTCAGTGGCATACTCAATAACAGAATGTTTAGCCTCGCGTAAAGACAATAAAGCAGATTCAGCGGTTGCACGGCGATTAGGATCATCAAACATTAATGCCATAGCAGCCAAGAAATCATCCAAGTTATTTAACCGTGGGTCACGAGACTCAATCATTGGGTTCGTCCAGGCGACCGCTCGTGAGGTCAGCAGCATTATTACACACAATTAGTGTTGAGCATTCCGATACCGCAAGTATCGGGTATCGGCCGATACTTGCGGTATCGGAATTCCGATACCGAGATCCGATACTTTTGTGGTATCGGGAATCGGAATCGGAAGTTCCCAGTGTATGGTTCCCAGGGTCTGAAGGAGAGGAAACTCTCCTTCAGGCCCTGGGATCCATATCCATGTAAAAAATAAAGAATTAAAATAAAAAATAGGGATATACTCACCCTCTGACGCGCCCTGGTAGTAACCGGCAGCCTGCTTTGCTTAAAATGAGCAATCACAAGCCGTGACGTCATTCTCAGGTCCTAAATTCCTAATTCTAGGAATTTAGGACCTGAGAATGACGTCACGGCTTGTGATTGGTCGCCTGGCGGTCACATGAGCGGCACGCGACCAATCAGAAGCCGTGACGTCATGGAAGGCCCTAAACGCGCTCATTTTAAGCAAAGAAGGCTGCCGGTTAACAGCGGTGAGGTGCAGGGGCTTCCGGAGAGGTGAGTATATCAATATTTTTTATTTTAATTCTTTATTTTACACATTAATATGGATCCCAGGGCCTGAAGGAGAGTTTCCTCTCCTTCAGACCCTGGGAACCATCAGGATACCTTCCGATACTTGGTGTCCCATTGACTTGTATTGGTATCGGGTATCGGTATCGGCGATATCCGATACTTTTCGGGTATTGGCCGATACTATCCGATACCGATACTTTCAAGTATCGGACGGTATCGCTCAACACTACACACTACACACAAAACTTTGGATCTATCAGTAGGAAAACGGTCAGCATGCACATCAAAATATAGCATACATTGATTCACAAAGCCACGAAATTTGTCGAGATCACCATTAAATCTGAATGGGGGCAACTTAGGTGGGCTAGCTGGTGGCGGTTGCCCAGAGGGTAAAGTCACTTGTGCAGCTATTTGCGTTGTAAGGCAGTGACCGGTGTCATATGCGAGGGTCGCTATGTATCCCCCAGGATGTGCTTAGAAGCATATTAGGTCCGCTGGAGTGCCCTTGTGCTCACAGCAGGTTTGCCTGTGAGACACAGGGAAGAATAAAAGTGAGTGTGAACTGGATCAAGTTATTTGACCCAGAAATTATTCACAAACCAAAAAAAAACACACCCTCACATCAAGGCCAAATAATGGAAAGAGTATATACTTTATTGATGTAAAAACAACATTTATAACATATAAAATTGTTAGGGGTAATGACCACCAGTGCAGGAGCAATGGTGGGTCACACACAGGAAACGTCCTCAATATGCACAGAAATAAAGCAGCAGGGAGTACTCATAGAGGGAGCATATGTGGTAGTAACAATGTAAACAGATGCATAATAAATCCATAAACACACAGCCCAGTAAATACATACATGTCTGAACTATGACACAATGCCCATACCTAACATCAGGCAGCTAGATCAGCTTGACAAGAGTGCTCACATTCTACATAGTATAACGTCTGAATAAGGGTATAGTTACCTAGAGGAGGAACCCGGGGACCCACCACACCCGACGCGCGTTTCGCACCGAAATGCTTCGTCCGGGGTGGTTGGGTCCTGGCCAAATGGGGTTATATATTGGTCATGACCAATGAGAGGACAGAGGAGTTAGAAATAAAACCACCGACACCTGTGATCATGCATAGTAATGGCTAAGCATACCTTAATCCCCCACATCGCACGTGCCACTCAAGCAATAAGGTGCTGCTTTGACAGCACGGGCGCGCCATACAGCGGTATACATAGTTCCACGTGTAGCGCTAAAAACCGGAAGTTTGATCGGCGTCCATCTGACGCCGACAGCGCAGGCGCTCGCTTGTTAGGACCGGAAGCGTACCTACTGCGCTTGCGCATAATTAGACGTGCATCGCTGGACACTGGGAATATGTACGGCGTAAGTAGGGCACCTACAGCGCAGGCGCGCACTGTTGAAGAAAAAATGCGTACCTGCTGCGTGTGCATATAGTAAATGGAGCCTGAATAAAGTAACGCGTCTGTCAGACACCAACCGCGCAGGTGCGCGCTGCTACAGTAGAAAAAATACCTGTTATACATATATATAGTGGTTAGAATAGCAATTTTGTGGGGCCACAATACCAGGAGCCGAAAAAAATATGTATACAACTGTACTATAGAATAATAAGGCACAGGCGCATATGGCAGGAAAAAGCTTAGTCATACATAGAGATGTGACGAAAAAGAAAAAATATCGGTAATGCTAGTCAACACCAATAAAGATGATAGCAAAAATAAAAAAAGAAGTGGAAATTAGATGAAAAACCAACCAAAATAAAAATAACAATAAGAAAAGTGTGGGAATAATAATGTGAAACAGAAAGTGAGGAAGGTGAAGGACAATAACATAGTACATAAAGAATAATGTAAAACAATAACAAGAATTGCTATATATATAAAAATGCATGAATGAGAACTAGCAGGAAAAAGAAAAATAATAAGAAAATAAACTCTAATTAATAAATTGGAAGGACAAAAAGTGACGTACACCAAAGTGTATGAATATGTTGGACAAGAACAATATAATAAGCTAGGGAATAAAGTGATATAGGTGCGTATGAATAAATATGGTAATGCACAATAAAGTGCGATATGTGATATATTATAAAGGAAAAAATAGCCACACATAACACGGTTATAGAAAAAACATGAGATGACAAACATCAGTATATAGGATTATCCCAGATAGTAAAAAAGGAAAAACTTAAGCCAAGAAAAATAGAATAAAATGACATAAATGCATATAATAAATATGATGATTGACAATATAAAGTCCCCCCAAGGTACAGGTAAAGAATACAATGGGGTAAGTAATATCCTATAAAGGAATAAAGTGACATAAGTGCATGACAATAAATATAATAATTATCAATACAACAATACAACCAATTGGAATAAATAAATACCCTAATAGGTGAATATATAAAAATATTTAAAACCATATAATGATGACTATGAAAAATGAATCCTTATTAATTAATATAACAAATATAATGCCATGACGCGCGTATCCTCTTGAAGCAGCTGATAATGACATCATCTTGAAAGACCATGGAAACGTATGACCAAATATGTAAACCCCTAAAATATTAAAATTAGAAATAGAAATCATGAATAAGACACAGACATACAGTATATAAAAATTTATTAAAAACAAGCCAGGATAAAAACATACAGAAAACAGCAATGAAAAGTCGTGGAGATAATAACTCAAGCAGGACGATCATATAGGTAAAAAGGGAACAAAACTATTATGATCGTTCAAGCCATGTGGAGAAATGGTCTGGAGTCTGTATATCCACTTTGTTTCCCTTTGAGCCAAGAGTCTCTTCCAATTCCCCCCACGAGGGCCAATAAACACTCTATCAATACCCTTGACGCTCAACCCCATAGGGTCGCAGTTATGAAAGGCCTTAAAGTGGCGCGGTATTGGTTTTAGTTTAGTGGTGTCATCTTCAGTGGAAGCATCTGTAGTATCCAAAACATGCTCACGCACCCTGCGGCGAAGTTCACGCGACGTCATACCCACATAAATGAGGCCACAGGGGCAAGTGGCATGATAAACCACTGCTTTGGTAGTGCATGTAATTGTGTGGGTGATTTTAAAGATTCTATCCCCAGCAGAATTGGGGAATTCTGTGGACTCACAAATATTTTTACATGCAACGCACTTACCACATCGAGTGCAACCCCACTTTGGCCCTCTGGACTCGAAAATGTATTTTTGTCTTAGACCCTTATGGTGGCTGTGAACTAGATGATCTCTAAGATTCTGGGATCTCCTAAAAGAGATCGCTGGATAATCACCAATAAATTGGGAAATTGTGTCATCTAGTTGCAATATATGCCAATGTTTGGCAATAGCAGCCCTGATCTCACTACTCCTAGAGTTGCACGTCGGTTAATTCAGTACTACATGCGTCCTCACAATATCCTTATCATCTCATAAAAAATATCCCAACAGGACAATACCTACGTGCAAGAAGAATCTGTTCAAACAATCTTCTTTTTGAAAAGCAGGCATCAGACCTCCATAAACGATTCAAGGACAGAGGATATGGGAGAAGAACCATCTGTCGGTCATATCAACGAGCATATCGGAGCCAGAGAGCTGAATTGCTACAGCAAAAGAAACCCACTGGACAAAACGATCAGGTACGATGTATCTTGGATTACAACTCTAGGAGTAGTGAGATCAGGGCTGCTATTAGTTAGTAGGAGATCCCAGAATCTTAGAGATCATCTAGTTCACAGCCACCATAAGGGTCTAAGACAAAAATACATTTTCGAGTCCAGAGGGCCAAAGTGGGGTTGCACTCGATGTGGTAAGTGCGTTGCATGTAAAAATATTTGTGAGTCCACAGAATTCCCCAATTCTGCTGGGGATAGAATCTTTAAAATCACCCACACAATTACATGCACTACCAAAGCAGTGGTTTATCATGCCACTTGCCCCTGTGGCCTCATTTATGTGGGTATGACGTCGCGTGAACTTCGCCGCAGGGTGCGTGAGCATGTTTTGGATATTACAGATGCTTCCACTGAAGATGACACCACTAAACTAAAACCAATACCGCGCCACTTTAAGGCCTTTCATAACTGCGACCCTATGGGGTTGAGCGTCAAGGGTATTGTCAGGACTCTGGATTTCCTGTTTCATTTGTGGTACTTTTCGCCCCTTTTCCAAGATGGCGTCTGCTACCTCGCTTCTGCTCATGTGATCTGCCTTCCCTGTCTTTATAACCCTGGTTCACATACAACTCTCTGCTTGTGTATTCTGCTAGTACTCCAGGCTTGTGCTACAAGAGACTTTCCTCTTCAGACTCTCCGGCTCCGCCTCCTCAGCAAACCTGCTCATTTCTCAGTGGTCTTGTGCTGCAAGCTGTTTTTGCCTGAGTCTATCTACAACCTTCTCCTGCCTGCTAGGACACGTAAGCTCTGCCTGCTACAGCCAATCTAGTTTGGTATCCGCTGCCAGTTTGTCTGTTTCTGGACTCGTAAGCTCTGCACTGCTTTTGGACACTTTTCTAATGACTGCCTAACCTAGTATGAACTGTGTCTGATTACCTCTTCACCACAGAGGGTGCTACACCCATCAGACTTTGCCCGCAGCAGGGCTGCAATGAACTACTCCTAAGAAGGACCTCGTTTGCTTTTTACTGGAACTGTTGTACACATGCTGCAACCACGTTTGTGCATATAACACTGACTCTGCCTGCAGCAGAGCTGCTAAGGCACTACTCCTGATTTCATCTTGTTTGCTGTGTTTGGACTTGCTCTCACCTTGCACCTGTGTTTTTTGAATAATACAGACTTTTCACTGCACTTTGGTTTTGTTGCCTTATTTGTCTCAAGCCAAGAGATTCCTGAGTGTACCACTATAATCGTTACAGGATACACAAGCCAAATAAGGAATCTGCTGAGACAATGGCTACTGACCCTAAGTTGGAACAATTGTTCTCTATGATGAGATCTCTGCAAAAGGAGGTGGGCAGTCTGCAGAGTAAGGTGGGAGGCTTGGAACATAATCAGCAGTTGTTTGGACAGACTCTGCAGGATTTGAGTACTCGCATGGACACCCATGAAAATAAATTTAAGAGCATGGAGTCTCAGTATGGACAGGCCTTTCAGGACTTAAGTGCTCAGATGGCCACTCAGGCGGTCTCACCCCCAGGGCAACCGCAGGCAGTCAGTCCTCCTAAGCTGCCACCATTTAGATACAATGGCGATCGTGACAAATTTCGTGGCTTTATAAACCAATGTATGTTGTATTTTGATGTGCACACCGACCGCTTTCCCACTGATCGTTCTAAGGTGTTGTGTATAATTTTGTTATTGACATCACGAGCACTCGCCTGGGCGAATCCAATGATTGAGTCTCGTGACCCACGTCTAAATGTTTTGGAAGACTTTTTAGCTGCTATGGCCTTAATGTTCGATGATCCTAACCGTCGTGCCTCTGCTGAGACCGCCTTACTGTCTTTACGCCAGGGTAAACGTTCTGTAATTGAATATGCCACTGATTTTAGAAGGTTAGCAGTTGATACTAATTGGGATTGTTATGCACAGTTGCCTATTTTCAAGAAAGGTCTGTCTAGTGTTATAAAGGATGAGCTAGCTCGTTCTGAGTCACCTCAAGAACTAGAAACCTTTATCCAACATTGTGTACGCATTGATATTCGCCTTACTGAGCGGAGACAAGAGAAAATGGCAGTATTTAATCGCATGTCTAACTATTCCCTTTCTCCCAAGGAACCTGCAGGTAAAGCCACTCGGGAGTCTGAGGTGGTGCCTATGCAAATTGACTCAGTGCAGAAGCGTGAGAGTAATGAACGCCGGGAACACCGCTTCCGTGAGAGTCTATGCTTCTATTGCGGCCAATCTGACCACTTCCTGATCAATTGTCCCAAGCGCCCTAACAAGGTGTTAGCAGCAGTAGGGGAATATGATAACTGTGACGCTGAGTCAGATGTCTCTGAATTTAGTCTACCAGTGAATGCTGTTTTCCATGCACTCTCAATGACTACTTCTTCTACTGAGCAGAAAGAGAGGAGTTCTCACTGTTCTCTTCCTATAAAAGTTTTGTGCTCTGGACAGTGGATCTCTAGTGCAGCTATGATTGACTCTGGTGCAGGGGGTAATTTCATGGACATTGCTTTTGCTAAGAAACATGGTATAGATATTCTGCATAGAGCTTCCCCAATTGCCATGGAGACAGTGGATGGGTCACCTTTAGTCTCTGGGCCTGTCGATCAGGAGACCGTCCCTCTTACCATTGTATTGGAGCCAGATCATCAGGAGCAGCTTTCCTTCTTATTAATTTCTTCTCCTCATTTTCCTGTGATTCTAGGCATTCCCTGGCTGCGTTCACAGAATCCAACAATCAACTGGGAGACCAGAGAGATTACGTTTCCAACAAAAAGTGATTCAACATTTACAGAGACTCTACCAAAGTCCTTTGATTCGGAAACTCCAGAACCGGTATTAACTTTACCTTCTGTGTATAAGGAATTCTCAGATATCTGTGATAAAAAGAAGGCAGATCAGCTTCCACCACATAGGGCTTATGATTGTCCTATTGAACTGCTTCCAGGGGCAGCCATTCCTTTCAGCAATGTTTATCCATTAGCGGCTCCTGAACTCCAAGCTTTGAAGGAGTATATAGATGAGAATTTGGCCAAGGGCTTTATACGTCCTTCTTCCTCACCAGCAGGGGCACCTATTTTCTTCGTGAAGAAGAAGGATGGGACTCTGAGACCTTGTATTGACTATCGGGAACTCAACAAGGTGACTATCCGGAATAGATATCCTTTGCCTTTGATTCCAGAGCTATTGGAGAGAGTCCGTCATGCCAAGGTATTTTCTAAATTAGATCTTCGCGGGGCATACAATCTGGTACGTATACGTCCTGGTGATGAATGGAAGACTGCTTTCAGATGTCGGTATGGACACTTTGAATACTTGGTGATGCCTTTTGGGCTGTGCAATGCTCCTGCAACCTTTCAACATCTTGCCAATGATATCTTTAGAGATTTACTGGACCAGTTCGTCGTAATCTATCTGGATGACATCCTAATTTTTTCTGATTCTCTACAGGAGCATCAAGAACACGTCAAGGTGGTTTTGAGACGTTTACAAGAAAACCATCTTTATATCAAGCCAGAGAAGTGTGATTTCCATCGTTCTGAAATACAATTCTTGGGGTATGTCATCTCTCCTCAAGGGATAAACATGGAATCTGGTAAGATTCAAGCAATCCTTGATTGGTCGGTACCCAAAAATGTTAAAGAGGTTCAACGCTTTATCGGCTTTGCAAATTTCTATAGACGTTTTATCCGAAATTTTTCAGAGATTGTCCGTCCCATCACTTCTCTGACTAAGAAGGAGAAATCCTTTAAATGGTCTTCACAGGCTCAGGAAGCCTTTGATCGGCTGAAATCATGTTTCACTTCAGCTCCGCTCTTGATTCATCCGGATCCAGCAATACCTTTCATCGTGGAGGTGGACGCTTCTGATTGGGCGTTGGGGGCCATTCTCTCTCAAAGAACTGGAGAGAAGGCCCTGTTACATCCTTGTGCTTTTTTTTCCCGTAGGCTTACCCCTGCAGAGAGGAACTACGACGTGGGAGATAAGGAACTCTTAGCGATTATTGCTGCCTTCAAGGAATGGAGGCACCATCTGCAAGGGGCAGCACAACAGATCATTGTGTTGACCGATCATCGCAATTTAGAGTTCCTCAGATCTGCTAAATGTCTTTCTCCACGTCAGGCTCGGTGGAGTTTATTTTTAAACCAATTTAATTTTGTGATTTCGTACCGTCCAGGTTCACGTAATGGGAAGGCTGATGCTTTGTCCCGAATCCATTCTGCGGATTCCGTACCTGGAGCCCCACCCAAGACCATTTTATCGGATGCCAACTTCATCGGAGTAATCCATGATCCAGACCTGTGGACGGAGATCAAGGAGGCCTATGATGGTGATGTATGTCTTGCTAACCCACCTGTGGATCTCAATCTTGTCCTTAAGGGAGGCTTGTGGTTCTATGACCGACGTATCTACATCCCTGAGGCCGTACGTCTGCAGATTCTCAAGTTGGTACATGACTCCAAGTTGGCTGGTCATAGGGGGGTACGGAAGACACAAGAGTTCCTGAGCCGATTCTTCTGGTGGCCAACTTGCCTGAAGGACACTAAAGACTATGTTCTTTCTTGCGAGGTATGTGCTCGTTATAAGACTCCTTGTGCTTCTCCTACGGGTCTACTCCAACCACTACCAGTCCCATCTCGCCCATGGGGCTCAATTTTTATGGACTTCATTGTGGATCTTCCTACTTCTGGTGGTATGAATACAATCCTAGTGGTGGTTGATCGTCTGACGAAGGCTGCTCATTTTGTTCCTTGTGCCGGCCTCCCCACGGCAAAAGAGACTGTGAACTTAGTGATTCAGAATATTTTTCGGCTGCATGGGGTCCCAGATGAAGTCATCTCTGACCGTGGAGTACAATTCACATCAAGATTCTGGAAGGGGTTTTGTGTTGCACTTAATATTAATGTTCGTCTTTCTTCTGCATATCATCCTCAGACGAATGGTCAGACCGAGCGAACCAATCAGACTTTGGAGCAATATCTGCGATGCTACATCTGCCATCTTCAGGATGATTGGTTGGAGCTACTTCCTTTAGCAGAATTCTCCTATAACAATTCTCAGAGTGCCTCCACTATGGTAACTCCTTTCTTCGCTAATCTAGGTTATCATCCGAGCATCTTTCCTAGATCTCCAATTGATGTTCCAGTTCCGGCAGTGGAGGAGAGGTTGATTACCATGAGGGAGAATCTAGAAGTCCTTAAGGAATCTTTAACCTCAGCCCAGGAACGTTACAAGAAATCAGCTGACAGATTCCGGAAGCCAGCACCTATGTTTAAGGTAGGAGACTCAGTGTGGTTATCCACTAAGAATCTAAGACTTAACATTCCCTCACAGAAACTGGGACAGAGGTTCATCGGTCCTTTCAAGATCAGCGGTATCGTGAGCTCTGTGGCCTGCCGTCTAAAACTGCCAAGGACTATGAAGGTACATCCAGTATTTCATGTCTCTCTATTGAAAAAGGTCTCTCCTAATAAATTTCAGGGACGCAGTGTGCCCCCTCCACAACCCGTACTGGTAGACGGGCAGGAACAATTCTTGGTGGAAGAGATCATCGATTCCAGGATTCGCAGGAATCGACTTCAGTATCTAATAAGATGGCAGGGGTATCCACCTGAGGAGGACTCCTGGGAACCCGTGGCTAACATCTGTGCCCCACAGAAGATTGCTCAGTTTCATCAAAGATACCCAGAGAAACCAGGTCCAGGATCGTCCTGAGGCCGCTGTTAAGGAGGGAGTAATGTCAGGACTCTGGATTTCCTGTTTCATTTGTGGTACTTTTCGCCCTTTTCCAAGATGGCGTCTGCTACCTCGCTTCTGCTCATGTGATCTGCCTTCCCTGTCTTTATAACCCTGGTTCACATACAACTCTCTGCTTGTGTATTCTGCTAGTACTCCAGGCTTGTGCTACAAGAGACTTTCCTCTTCAGACTCTCCGGCTCCGCCTCCTCAGCAAACCTGCTCATTTCTCAGTGGTCTTGTGCTGCAAGCTGTTTTTGACTGAGTCTATCTACAACCTTCTCCTGCCTGCTAGGACACGTAAGCTCTGCCTGCTACAGCCAATCTAGTTTGGTATCCGCTGCCAGTTTGTCTGTTTCTGGACTCGTAAGCTCTGCACTGCTTTTGGACACTTTTCTAATGACTGCCTAACCTAGTATGAACTGTGTCTGATTACCTCTTCACCACAGAGGGTGCTACACCCATCAGACTTTGCCCGCAGCAGGGCTGCAATGAACTACTCCTAAGAAGGACCTCGTTTGCTTTTTACTGGAACTGTTGTACACATGCTGCAACCACGTTTGTGCATATAACACTGACTCTGCCTGCAGCAGAGCTGCTAAGGCACTACTCCTGATTTCATCTTGTTTGCTGTGTTTGGACTTGCTCTCACCTTGCACCTGTGTTTTTTGAATAATACAGACTTTTCACTGCACTTTGGTTTTGTTGCCTTATTTGTCTCAAGCCAAGAGATTCCTGAGTGTACCACTATAATCGTTACAGGTATTGATAGAGTGTTTATTGGCCCTCGTGGGGGGAATTGGAAGAGACTCTTGGCTCAAAGGGAAACAAAGTGGATATACAGACTCCAGACCATTTCTCCACATGGCTTGAACGATCATAATAGTTTTGTTCCCTTTTTACCTATATGATCGTCCTGCTTGAGTTATTATCTCCACGACTTTTCATTGCTGTTTTCTGTATGTTTTTATCCTGGCTTGTTTTTAATAAATTTTTATATACTGTATGTCTGTGTCTTATTCATGATTTCTATTTCTAATTTTAATATTTTAGGGGTTTACATATTTGGTCATACGTTTCCATGGTCTTTCAAGAGGATGTCATTATCAGCTGCTTCAAGAGGATACGTGCGTCATGGCATTATATTTGTTATATTAATTAATAAGGATTCATTTTTCATAGTCATCATTATATGGTTTTAAATATTTTTATATATTCACCTATTAGGGTATTTATTTATTCCAATTGGTTGTATTGTTGTATTGATAATTATTATATTTATTGTCATGCACTTATGTCACTTTATTCCTTTATAGGATATTACTTACCCCATTGTATTCTTTACCTGTACCTTGGGGGGACTTTATATTGTCAATCATCATATTTATTATATGCATTTATGTCATTTTATTCTATTTTTCTTTTCTTTTCCGGCCTACTAAAGGTGTCTGTCTGTGTGCCCCTGCCTGGTGTTGTCCTCAACTAAATAAAGCTGAGCTTCAACCTTCTGCTCCAAATTACCATTTTAAAAAATGCAATAGGCTTTTCCGGCCTACTAAAGGTGTCTGTCTGTGTGCCCCTCCCTGGTGTTGCCCTCAACTAAATAAAGCTGAGCTGCAACCTTCTGCTCCAAATTACCATTTTAAAAAATGCAATAGGCTTTTCCGGCCTACTAAAGGTGTCTGTCTGTGTGCCCCTGCCTGGTGTTGTCCTCAACTAAATAAAGCTGAGCTTCAACCTAAAAGCCTATTGCATTTTTTAAAATGGTAATTTGGAGCAGAAGGTTGAAGCTCAGCTTTATTTAGTTGAGGACAACACCAGGCAGGGGCACACAGACAGACACCTTTAGTAGGCCGGAAAAGCCTATTGCATTTTTTAAAATGGTAATTTGGAGCAGAAGGTTGAAGCTCAGCTTTATTTAGTTGAGGACAACACCAGGCAGGGGCACACAGACAGACACCTTTAGTAGGCCGGAAAAGCCTATTGCATTTTTTAAAATGGTAATTTGGAGCAGAAGGTTGCAGCTCAGCTTTATTTAGTTGAGGGCAACACCAGGGAGGGGCACACAGACAGACACCTTTAGTAGGCCGGAAAAGCCTATTGCATTTTTTAAAATGGTAATTTGGAGCAGAAGGTTGAAGCTCAGCTTTATTTAGTTGAGGACAACACCAGGCAGGGGCACACAGACAGACACCTTTAGTAGGCCGGAAAAGCCTATTGCATTTTTCAAAATGGTAATTTGGAGCAGAAGGTTGAAGCTCAGCTTTATTTAGTTGAGGGCAACACCAGGCAGGGGCACACAGACAGACACCTTTAGTAGGCCGGAAAAGCCTATTGCATTTTTTAAAATGGTAATTTGGAGCAGAAGGTTGAAGCTCAGCTTTATTTAGTTGAGGGCAACACCAGGGAGGGGCAGAAGCCGTTAGTAGGCCCTAACCACCATTTTGTTTTTTAAAAACCACTTAATGAGAGCCGGAAGGTTGAAGCTCAGCTTTATTCAGTTGAGGACAACACCAGGCAGGGGCACACAGACAGACACCTTTAGTAGGCCGGAAAAGCCTATTGCATTTTTTAAAATGGTAATTTGGAGCAGAAGGTTGAAGCTCAGCTTTATTTAGTTGAGGGCAACACCAGGGAGGGGCAGAAGCCGTTAGTAGGCCCTAACCAAAGTTGAAGGCCAAATGCAGTTTAATTTCTGATACTATAGGCCGAAAGCCAGAAGGTGGAAGCTCCGATTTAGACAGTGGAGGACAATTTGAATTAGGGACTGCAGACAGACTTAGTAGGCTGTCCCCTGTGGACCATGCATCCAACACATTAACCCATTGCGCCGTAATGGACACGTAATCTTCCGTGGCCATGCCTACAGGTCCATGCGTCTGTTGTCAGGTGCACCTTTGTACTCACAGATTGCCAGAGTGCATGGACAATGCGGTCTTCTACATGCTGGTGGAGGGTTGGGATGGCTTTTCTCGCAAAAGAAGTGTCGACTGGTTAGCTTGTAGCGTGGTACAGCGTAGTCCATCATGGCCTTATTAATAGTAAATAAAATATATAACTAGGCTCTATGAACTTTTAAATAGGTTCCAGGGGTACACGGGCAGCATTGGTGTGGTCAGTGGAGGAGTATTGCAAGTAGGGGCTGCAGACAGGCTATCAAAGGCCTAAAATACCAAACAGTAGGCACTCATGGCAGTTTTACATCGGTTACATGGATACACAGGCAGGCACTCCAGGCAGCATTGTGGTCAGTGGAGGAGTATTGCAAGTAGGGGCCGCAGACAGGCTATCAAAGGCCTAAAATAACAAACAGTAGGCAGTCATGGCAGTTTTACATCGGTTACATGGATACACAGGCAGGCAATCCAGGCAGCATTGTGGTCAGTGGAGGAGTATTGCAAGTAGGGGCCGCAGACAGGCTATCAAAGGCCTAAAATAACAAACAGTAGGCAGTCATGGCAGTTTTACATCGGTTACATGGATACACAGGCAGGCACTCCAGGCAGCATTGTGGTCAGTGGAGGAGTATTGCAAGTAGGGGCCGCAGACAGGCTATCAAAGGCCTAAAATAACAAACAATAGGCTCATTGCAGTTTTACAGCGGTTACATGGATAGACGGGCAGGCAGCTTGGTGGTGAGTGAAGGAGTATTTAAAGTAGGGACCGCAGACAGGCTTCAAAGGCCTAACATAAGAAAATGGGCTGGCTGTAGGCACTTTATAATTGGTTCCAGGGGTACACGGGCAGCAGTGGTCTGGTCAGTGGAGGACTAGTGGAAGGAGGGACCGCAGACAGGCTTCAAAGGCCTAACATAAAAAAATGGGCTGGCTGTAGGCACTTTATAATTGGTTCCAGGGGTACACGGGCAGCAGTGGTCTGGTCAGTGGAGGACTAGTGGAAGGAGGGACCGCAGACAGGCTTCAAAGGCCTAACATAAAAAAATGGGCTGGCTGTAGGCACTTTATAATTGGTTCCAGGGGTACACGGGCAGCAGTGGTCTGGCCAGTGGAGGACTAGTGGAAGGAGGGACCGCAGACAGGCTTCAAAGGCCTAACATAAAAAAATGGGCTGGCTGTAGGCACTTTATAATTGGTTCCAGGGGTACACGGGCAGCAGTGGTCTGGCCAGTGGAGGACTAGTGGAAGGAGGGACCGCAGACAGGCTTCAAAGGCCTAACATAAAAAAATGGGCTGGCTGTAGGCACTTTATAATTGGTTCCAGGGGTACACGGGCAGCAGTGGTCTGGCCAGTGGAGGACTAGTGGAAGGAGGGACCGCAGACAGGCTTCAAAGGCCTAACATAAAAAAATGGGCTGGCTGTAGGCACTTTATAATTGGTTCCAGGGGTACACGGGCAGCAGTGGTCTGGTCAGTGGAGGACTAGTGGAAGGAGGGACCGCAGACAGGCTTCAAAGGCCTAACATAAAAAAATGGGCTGGCTGTAGGCACTTTATAATTGGTTCCAGGGGTACACGGGCAGCAGTGTCTGGCCAGTGGAGGACTAGTGGAAGGAGGGACCGCAGACAGGCTTCAAAGGCCTAACATAAAAAAATGGGCTGGCTGTAGGCACTTTATAATTGGTTCCAGGGGTACACGGGCAGCAGTGGTCTGGCCAGTGGAGGACTAGTGGAAGGAGGGACCGCAGACAGGCTTCAAAGGCCTAACATAAAAAAATGGGCTGGCTGTAGGCACTTTATAATTGGTTCCAGGGGTACACGGGCAGCAGTGGTCTGGCCAGTGGAGGACTAGTGGAAGGAGGGACCGCAGACAGGCTTCAAAGGCCTAACATAAAAAAATGGTCTGGCTGTAGGCACTTTATAATTGGTTCCAGGGGTACACGGGCAGCAGTGGTCTGGTCAGTGGAGGACTAGTGGAAGGAGGGACCGCAGACAGGCTTCAAAGGCCTAACATAAAAAAATGGGCTGGCTGTAGGCACTTTATAATTGGTTCCAGGGGTACACGGGCAGCAGTGGTCTGGCCAGTGGAGGACTAGTGGAAGGAGGGACCGCAGACAGGCTTCAAAGGCCTAACATAAAAAAATGGGCTGGCTGTAGGCACTTTATAATTGGTTCCAGGGGTACACGGGCAGCAGTGGTCTGGCCAGTGGAGGACTAGTGGAAGGAGGGACCGCAGACAGGCTTCAAAGGCCTAACATAAAAAAATGGGCTGGCTGTAGGCACTTTATAATTGGTTCCAGGGGTACACGGGCAGCAGTGGTCTGGTCAGTGGAGGACTAGTGGAAGGAGGGACCGCAGACAGGCTTCAAAGGCCTAACATAAAAAAATGGGCTGGCTGTAGGCACTTTATAATTGGTTCCAGGGGTACACGGGCAGCAGTGGTCTGGTCAGTGGAGGACTAGTGGAAGGAGGGACCGCAGACAGGCTTCAAAGGCCTAACATAAAAAAATGGGCTGGCTGTAGGCACTTTATAATTGGTTCCAGGGGTACACGGGCAGCAGTGGTCTGGTCAGTGGAGGACTAGTGGAAGGAGGGACCGCAGACAGGCTTCAAAGGCCTAAAATAACAAACAATAGGCTCATGGCAGTTTTACAGCGGTTACATGGATACACGGGCAGCTTGGTGGTGAGTGGAGGAGTAGTGCAAGGAGTGTCTGTCCCAGTACTCCCAAAATATAAATAGATGTTAATGTCTCGCAAAACAACCAAAACAAAAAAAAAGGTGGCATACTTAGGTACAGGGGTGGGCTCATCTGCTGAGTTTCTGACATAGTAATTTGGCAGTAACTATTTAATGGTGCCAATATAGGACACAGACACAGACTACTTTAAGTTGCATCATAGATGTCTACAAATGTGTATTGTCAGTGCCAGACATTGAATGATGTCAGCGAATAGACTAAAGATTGGTGGAGCTGTGCGACATAATTTTGCATGTGGTAGAGCACATTTTGAGCTGGGGTAGGGGGGAACTCTCTAGAGGCCGGCGGGACCGCCCCAGGGCCCCTCATGTTACAACGGTGTGTCTGACGTTGGGTGCGCACCACCACCGCCAGAGACATTACATTGTACTATGAGGGACCCAGTAGCAATGCCGTCAACCAAAAGCGAGCACACCCACCTCTTCAGACAAACAGCAGTCTCACGGGTGCTTGCGCCAAGTCGCGATACCACGGCCCCGTGTGGGGAGTTTGGCCATTTAGGGAGGTGTAAACATGTCGTATGCTGTACAATCAGCTGCAGCAAATTAGACATTAGAAAAGTAATTCACAGGCAAGAGCCTTTCATAGGAAAGCTAGGTGTCGGCCGGGCAAGGTGGGGCAAAAGATTTCGAAATCCAGTTGTGGTTCATTTTAATGAATGTTAGATCGTCAACATTTTGGGTAGCCAGACGAGTCCTTTTTTCGGTTAATATTGAACCTGCAGCACTGAATACTCTTTCTGATAGGACACTTGCTGCCGGGCAAGCAAGCTCCTGCAATGCATATTCTGCCAATTCTGGCCAGGTGTCTAATTTGGAGGCCCAGTAATCAAATGGGAATGACGGTTGAGGGAGAACATCGATAAGGGATGAAAAATAGTTAGTAACCATACTGGACAAATGTTGTCTCCTGTCACTTTCAATTGATGCAGCAGTAGCTGTCCTGTCTGCGGTCATAGCAAAATCACTCCACAACCTGGTCAGAAAACCCCTCTGTCCAACGCCACTTCTGATGTGTGCACCCCTAACACTCCTAGTCTGCTGCCCCCTGGAGCTCGTGTGAGAACGATCACGTGCGCTGTGTGCTGGGAATGCCTGAAGCAAACGGTCAACAAGAGTTGATTGTTTGGTTGCTAATATTAGTTCCAAGTTCTCATGTGGCATAATATTTTGCAATTTGCCTTTATAGCGTGGATCAAGGAGGCAGGCCAACCAGTAATCGTCATCGTTCATCATTTTCGTAATGCGTGTGTCCCTTTTTAGGATACGTAAGGCATAATCCGCCATGTGGGCCAAAGTTCCAGTTGTCAAATCTCCGGTTGTGATTGGTTGAGGGGCAGTTGCAGGCAAATCTACGTCACTTGTGTCCCTCAAAAAACCAGAACCCGGCCGTGACACGCAACCAATTTCCTGTGCCCCCGGGAAAGGTTCGGCATTAAAAATATACTCATCCCCATCATCCTCCTCGTCCTCCACCTCCTCTTCGCCCGCTACCTCGTCCTGTACACTGCCCTGACCAGACAATGGCTGTCTGTCATCAAGGCTTTCCTCTTCCTCTGGTGCAGACGCCTGCTCCTTTATGTGCGTCAAACTTTGCATCAGCAGACGCATTAGGGGGATGCTCATGCTTATTACGGCGTTGTCTGCACTAACCAGCCGTGTGCATTCCTCAAAACACTGAAGGACTTGACACATGTCTTGTATCTTAGACCACTGCACACCTGACAACTCCATGTCTGCCATCCTACTGCCTGCCCGTGTATCCTCCCACAAATAAATAACAGCACGCCTCTGTTCGCACAGTCTCTGAAGCATGTGCAGTGTTGAGTTCCACCTTGTTGCAACGTCTATGATTAGGCGATGCTGGGGAAGGTTCAAAGACCGCTGATAGGTCTGCATACGGCTGGCGTGTACAGGCGAACGTCGGATATGTGAGCAAAGTGCACGCACTTTGAGGAGCAGGTCGGAGAACCCAGGATAAGTTTTCAATAAGCACTGCACCACCAGGTTTAAGGTGTGAGCCAGGCAAGGAATGTGTTTCAGTTGGGAAAGGGAGATGGCAGCCATGAAATTCCTTCCGTTATCACTCACTACTTTGCCTGCCTCAAGATCTACTGTGCCCAGCCACGACTGCGTTTCTTGTTGCAAGAACTCGGACAGAACTTCCGCGGTGTGTCTGTTGTCGCCCAAGCACTTCATAGCCAATACAGCCTGCTGACGCTTGGCAGTAGCTGGCCCATAATGGGACAACTGGTGTGCAACAGTGTCATCTGCCGATGGAGTGGTTGGCAGACTGCGTTCTGTGGAAGAGCTGTAGCTTCTGCAGGAGGACGAGGAGGAGGAGGAGGAGGGGGTGCGAACGCCTACAGCCAACTGTTTCCTAGACCGTGGGCTAGGCACAACTGTCCCTAAATTGATGTCGCCTGTGGACCCTGCATCTACCACATTCACCCAGTGTGCCGTGATGGACACATAACGTCCCTGGCCATGCCTACTGGTCCATGCATCTGTAGTCAGGTGCACCTTTGTACTCACAGATTGCCTGAGTGCATGGACGATGCGCTGTTTAACATGCTGGTGCAGGGCTGGGATGGCTTTTCTGGAAAAAAAGTGTCGACTGGGTAGCTCGTATCGTGGTTCAGCGTACTCCATCAGGGCTTTGAAAGCTTCGCTTTCAACTAACCGGTAGGGCATCATCTCTAACGAGATTAGTCTAGCTATGTGGGCGTTAAAACCCTGTGTACGCGGATGCGAGGATAAGTACTTCCTTTTTCTAACCAGAGTCTCATGTAGGGTGAGCTGGACTGGAGAGCTGGAGATCGTGGAACTTTCGGGTGTGCCGGTGTACATGGCAGACTGAGAGACGGTTGGAGACGGTATTGTTTCCGCCGGTGCCCTAGATGCAATATTTCCTCCTACAAAACTGGTGGTTCCCTGACCCTGACTGCTTTTGGCTGGCAAAGAAACCTGCACAGATACTGCCGGTGGTGCAGAAAATGGTGGCCTTACAGTGACGGAAGGGATGTTGCGTTGCTGACTAGCTTCATTGGCCGAGGGTGCTACAACCTTGAGGGACGTTTGGTAGTTAGTCCAGGCTTGAAAATGCATGGTGGTTAAGTGGCTATGCATGCAACTAGTATTTAGACTTTTCAGATTCTGACCTCTGCTTAAGCTAGTTGAACATTTTTGACAAATGACTTTGCGCTGATCTGTTGGATGTTGTTTAAAAAAATGCCAGACTGCACTCTTCCTAGACTCGGATCCCTTTTCAGGGATTGCAGACTGAGCTTTAACCGGATGGCAACGCTGTGCTCCAACAGGTTTTGGCTTTGACACGCGTTTTGGGCCAGATACGGGCCCGGCAGATGGAACCTGTTGCGATGTTGATGCCTGCTGCGGCCCCTCCTCCACCTCCGCTTCTGAACTACTGCCGCCTGCACCCTGTTCCCCCAATGGCTGCCAATCGGGGTCAATAACTGGGTCATCTATTACCTCCTCTTCGAGCTCGTGTGCAACTTCGTCTGTGTCACTGTGTCGGTCGGTGGTATAGCGTTCGTGGCGGGGCAACATAGTCTCATCAGGGTCTGATTGTGGATCTGTACCCTGAGAGGGCAATGTGGTGGTCTGAGTCAAAGGAGCAGCATAGTACTCTGGCTGTGGCTGTGCATCAGTGCACTCCATGTCAGAATATACTTGTAATGGGCATGGCCTGTTAAATGTTTCACTTTCTAAGCCAGGGACGGTATGTGTAAAGAGCTCCATGGAGTGACCCGTTGTGTCGCCTGCTGCATCCTTCTCTCTTGTTGTAGTTTTTGCTGAGGAGGACAAGGAAGCGACTTGTCCCTGACCGTGAACATCCACAAGCGACACGCTGCTTTTACATTTACCAGTTTCGGAAGAGGAGGCAAAAGAGCTAGAGGCTGAGTCTGCAATGTAAGCCAAAACTTGCTGTTGCTGCTCCGCCTTTAAAAGCGGTTTTCCTACTCCCAGAAAAGAGAGCGTTCGAGGCCTTGTGTAGCCTGACGACGAAACTGGCTCCACAGCTCCAGACTTAGGTGGAATATTTTTATCCCCACGACCACCTGATGCTCCACTACCACTACCATCATTACCAGCTGACAATGAACGCCCACGACGACCTCTTGCACCAGACTTCCTCATTGTTTTAAAATCTTAACCAAAGTAACTTTATTTGTTGCTGTCAAACAACTTACACGGTGAGCTATAACTTCAGTATGATTTCAATATCCCTTAACAGGTTGGTGAGACCACAAGGAAAATCAGGCACAATGTTACACACTCTGTTTTCTGTGGCACAAAATCACAGAGATGACACACACGCAGGACTGTCACTCAAGCACTAATGTCAATATTAATCTCCCACCTAATTTATTTATTTTTTTTTCTCAGGGAGACTTTAGAAACCAAATAATATAAAAAAAAAAAAAAAAAAAAAGGCTTTCTATGGCCCACAATTAGAGAGAGAGAGGTGGCACACCCAGGAGTCAAGACTGGCACACAAGCTGAAAGGGCAATATTACTCTCCCACTGTTTTTTTATGTATTTTTTTTTTTTAAGGGAGACTTTAGAAACCAAATAATATTAAAAAAACCAAAAAAAAAAATAGCCTTTCTATGGCCCACTGAATGAGAGAGAGAGGTGGCACACCCAGGAGTCAAGACTGGCACACAAGCTGAAAGGGCAATATTACTCTCCCACTGTTTTTTTATGTATTTTTTGTTTTTTAAGGGAGACTTTAGAAACCCAATAATATTTAAAAAAAAAATAAAATAGGCTTTCTATGGCCCACTGAATGAGAGGGAGAGAGGTGGCACACCCAGGAGTCAAGACTGGCACACAAGCTGAAAGGGCAATATTACTCTCCCACTGTTTTTTTATGTTTTTTTTTTTTTTTTCAGGGAGACTTTAGAAACCAAATAATATTAAAAAAACAAAAAAAAAAAATAGCCTTTCTATGGCCCACTGAATGAGAGAGAGAGGTGGCACACCCAGGAGTCAAGACTGGCACACAACTGAAAGGGCAATATTACTCTCCCACTGTTTTTTTATGTATTTTTTGTTTTTTAAGGGAGACTTTAGAAACCCAATAATATTAAAAAAAAAAAAAAATAGGCTTTCTATGGCCCACTGAATGAGAGGGAGAGAGGTGGCACACCCAGGAGTCAAGACTGGCACACAAGCTGAAAGGGCAATATTACTCTCCCACTGTTTTTTTATGTATTTTTTGTTTTTTAAGGGAGACTTTAGAAACCCAATAATATTTAAAAAAATAAATAAATAGGCTTTCTATGGCCCACTGAATGAGAGGGAGAGAGGTGGCACACCCAGGAGTCAAGACTGGCACACAAGCTGAAAGGGCAATATTACTCTCCCACTGTTTTTTTATGTATTTTTTGTTTTTTAAGGGAGACTTTAGAAACCCAATAATATTTTAAAAAATAAATAAATAGGCTTTCTATGGCCCACTGAATGAGAGGGAGAGAGGTGGCACACCCAGGAGTCAAGACTGGCACACAAGCTGAAAGGGCAATATTACTCTCCCACTGTTTTTTTATGTATTTTTTGTTTTTTAAGGGAGACTTTAGAAACCCAATAATATTTAAAAAAAAAAATAAATAGGCTTTCTATGGCCCACTGAATGAGAGGGAGAGAGGTGGCACACCCAGGAGTCAAGACTGGCACACAAGCTGAAAGGGCAATATTACTCTCCCACTGTTTTTTTATGTTTTTTTTTTTTTTTTCAGGGAGACTTTAGAAACCAAATAATATTAAAAAAACAAAAAAAAAAAATAGCCTTTCTATGGCCCACTGAATGAGAGAGAGAGGTGGCACACCCAGGAGTCAAGACTGGCACACAAGCTGAAAGGGCAATATTACTCTCCCACTGTTTTTTTAGGTATTTTTTTTTTTTCAGGGAGACTTTAGAAACCAAATAATATTAAAAAAAAAAATAAAATAAATAGGCTTGCTATAGCCCACTGAATGAGAGATAGCACACACAGCAGTGACACACAAGCCCTGACTGAGGCCAATATTTTTCTCCCACTGATTGATGTAGTGTTTTTGTGTTGAGGTAGAATTTAGAACACAAATCACGGAAAAAATAAATAGGCTTTCTATGGCCCACTCAGTGAGAGATGGCACACACAGGGATGGCACTGTAGCAGAAATGCCAATCTTAATCTCCCACAAAAAAAAAACAGGGACTGTCCTACAATTACTATCTCCCTGCAGTAATCTAAGCCAGGTATGGCAGGCAGCAATAGGAGTGGACTGATGCACAAATTAAATAAAAAGTGTGGACAAACAAAAAAGATAGCTGTGCAGAAAGGAAGGAACAAGAGGATATGTGCTTTGAAAAAAGCAGTTGGTTTGCACAGTGGCGTACACACAGCAATACAGCTATCAGGGAGCCTTCTAGGGCAGCCCAATGAGCTACAGCGCTGAGGGGAAAAAAAAAAAAAAATAGCTTCCACAGTCCCTGCACACCGAAGGTGGTGTTGGACAGTGCAAATCGCTGCAGCACAAGCGGTTTGGTGGTTAGTGGACCCTGCCTAACGCTCTCCCTGCTTCTGACGAAGTGGCAGCAACCTGTCCCTAAGCTCAGATCAGCAGCAGTAAGATGGCGGTCGGCGGGAACGCCCCTTTATAGCCCCTGTGACGCCGCAGACAGCAAGCCAATCACTGCAATGCCCTTCTCTAAGATGGTGGGGACCAGGATCTATGTCATCACGCTGCCCACACTCTGCGTTCACCTTCATTGGCTGAGAAATGGCGCTTTTCGCGTCATTGAAACGCGACTTTGGCGCGAAAGTCGCGTACCGCATGGCCGACAAGCACAGGGGTCGGATCGGGTTTCATGAGACGCCGACTTAGCCAAAAGTCGGCGACTTTTGAAAATGATCGACCCGTTTCGCTCAACCCTAGTCGCCACGATAGGGACAGTGTGTAATCCCGATAGGTTTCCCCTAGAGGTATTGGCAGGAGAGGTGGAGGAGAATTCACCAATTCCTGAGCTGGAGGTGTCTCCTGGTAAGTTCGGGACTGCCCAGCTCCAGGATCCCACTCTGACCCGGGCAAGGGAAAGAGTAATCGAAGTGAATGGGGTGGCACAACAACCTGGTGCAGAAAAGGAGTTTCCCCGGATGATGATCAACCAGGAGTTACTGTACAGGGTTGATAAAATCCGGGATGAGGTGGTGGAACAACTGGTAGTGCCCCAACCCTATCGTCGGACGGTGCTCGACATGGCTCACACTCACATGTTGGGGGGGCACTTGGGGGCCAAAAAGACGTTAGAGCGCATATTACAGAGGTTTTTTTGGCCTGGTGTCTACGCTGAGGTTACAAAGTACTGTGACACATGTCCTGAGTGTCAACTAACCTCACCCACCATGAACTACCGGAGTCCATTAGTGCCTCTACCCATCATAGAAGTACCTTTTAAGCGGATAGCGATGGATCTGGTAGGACCAATAGTAAAATCCGCCCGGGGCCACCAGCACATATTAGTAGTTGTAGACTACGCCACCCGGTATCCAGAGGCAATACCGCTCCGGCACACTTCGGCTAAACTAATAGCCCGTGAACTGTTTGCCATGTTTTGTCGCCTTGGGCTTCCCAAGGAGATCCTTACAGATCAGGGAACCCCTTTTATGTCTAAAGTGACTAGGGAGCTATGTAAATTGCTCCAAATTAAACAGTTACGTACGTCAGTGTACCATCCACAAACCGATGGGTTGGTCGAGAGGTTTAATAAGACCCTCAAGGCCATGCTCAAAAAGGTGGTCGCCAAGGATGGGAAGGATTGGGATATGTTATTGCCATATTTAATGTTCGCAATACGCGAGGTACCGCAGGCGTCCACGGGGTTCTCCCCATTTGAGCTATTGTATGGCAGGCACCCGAGGGGACTGCTGGATGTAGCCAAAGAGACGTGGGAACAGGAGCCCACTCCACATAAGAGTGTTATCGAGTATGTGGCAAGTATGCAGGATCGGATTGCGGTCGTGCAACCCATAGTAAAGGAGCCTCTGTTGGATGCCCAGGCCGCTCAGAGCCGTACATATAATAAAAGGGCCACGGTCAGGACCTTTAAAGAAGGAGACTGGGTGTTGGTACTAGTACCCACCCCAGAGAGTAAACTCATGGCCAAGTGGCAAGGGCCTTATGAGATACGGGGGAAGGTGGGGGAAGTGAATTACAAAGTGTACCAACCCGGGAAAAGAAAACCTGAGCAGCTGTACCATGTAAACCTGCTAAAGGCCTGGAAGGACCGAGAATGTTTGGTCACAGAAGCAACTACGGTCATACAATCGGAGGTCCCTCTGGCACTCGCCAAGGACACGGCCGGGTGTGAGGTAAAATTCAATGATGACCTCACAAAACAGCAGCGGCGGGAGGCTCGAGCTTTGGTACAGCAGAATATGGATGTATTCTCAGAGCTGCCGGGGCGAACCTCAGTGGTTCAGCATGACATTGTCACTGAGCCCCGGGTAAAGGTGCGGATGAAACCCTACCGAGTGCCAGAAGCCCGAAGGCAAGCCATCGCGGCCGAGGTAAAGCAAATGCTTCAGTTGGGAGTCAATGAGGAGTCCCGAAGTGAGTGGGCTAGCCCCATTGTACTAATACCAAAACCTGATGGGTCATTACGCTTCTGTAATGACTTTAGGAAGTTAAATGAAGTGTCAAAATTTGACCTGTATCCCATGCCACGGGTGGACGAGCTAACTGAGAGACTGGGGAAGGCACAGTACTTCACCACGCTGGATCTCATGAAAGGTTACTGGCAGGTTCCCTTAACAGAGTCAGCGAAAGAAAAGACTGCTTTTATAACCCCAGAGGGTCTCTTTCAATACGTTGTCTTACCTTTTGGGTTACATGGGGCTCCGGCCACGTTCCAGAGGCTGATGGACATTGTGTTAGCGCCACATAGAGATTACGCGTTGGCCTATTTGGATGACATAGTCATCTTTAGTACCGACTGGGATACCCATCTGTCCCAGGTACAAGCAGTGCTGAAGTCTCTTAGAGCCGCAGGGTTAACAGCAAACCCAAAGAAATGCGCAATAGGTCTCACGGAAGCCCGGTACTTAGGATACGTGATCGGCCGAGGGGTGATCAAACCTCAAGTGAACAAAATTGAGGCCATTCAAAACTGGCCCAAGCCCTTAAGTACCAAACAAGTGAGGGCATTCCTTGGCATCATTGGGTATTACCGTTGATTTATACCCAATTTTGCTGGTAAATCGGCTTCCCTAACGGACCTGTTAAAAGGGAAGAAAACGGTGATGGTCAAGTGGAATCCTCAAGCAGAGGAAGCTTTCCAGTCTCTGAAGTCGGCGTTGTGTGGACAGCCGGTCCTCATCAGCCCCGACTTCAAGAAAACCTTTATTGTGCAAACCGATGCCTCAGAGGTAGGCTTAGGAGCGGTGCTGTCGCAAGAGGTGAATGGGGATGAGCATCCAGTCACCTATTTAAGCAGGAAACTGACCCCGGCAGAGAAAAATTATAGCGTAGTGGAGAAGGAGTGCTTGGCGATTAAATGGGCCTTGGAGTTCCTACGCTACTATTTGCTCGGGCGTCAGTTTCGGTTGGTAACAGACCATTCACCCCTTGTCTGGATGAGAAATGCAAAAGAGAGGAATGCCCGAGTCACCAGATGGTTCTTGTCCCTACAAAACTTCAGCTTCTCTGTGGAACATCGGGCTGGGAAATCACAGGGAAATGCGGATGCCCTGTCACGGGCACCATGCATGCTGACAAATGTTCAACCCCACAAGTCTGAACAGAGGGGGGGGGTATGTAAGGCAGTGACCGGTGTCATATGCGAGGGTCGCTATGTATCCCCCAGGATGTGCTTAGAAGCATATTAGGTCCGCTGGAGTGCCCTGTGCTCACAGGAGGTTTGCCTGTGAGACACAGGGAAGAATAAAAGTGAGTGTGAACTGGATCAAGTTATTTGACCCAGAAATTATTCAGGAAAACCCGGTATGGGCATTTATTTTTAAAACGGACTGCAGGAAGGTAGTGGGGCCAGTCCGTTTCCTCCAGCCCAGATCTTATAGTGGCCCATGGCCATAGAATCTGGAGGAAAGAAAAAAAACCCTGCAAGAGAGTTTGGGTGTGTCAGTGTTGGTCTGGGAGTCAGACCTAGCAGGAGCTTTATGAGGAGCTCTGTCCGTGTGGTGCAACACGGGCCAGGCAAAGCCTAAAAAGCCTGACATCCCAGCGTACACGGTGGTGTATTACGTTCACGGCAACGGATTGTGGACTGTCGTTATTTTTCCTGGCTGCATACTGAAGGACTTGTTTGCTTACTTTTTCCGGTTTGTGAGTATGCTGTGAAATAAACAAGACTTTATTTGAACTTTATATGGGTCACTGCCTATTCACTGCACAGCAAGGACATCGCTACATCACAGCGTGCTTATGTCCTGAAAAGACCGTCCATACTGGGACTCTATGCCAGCAAGTTTGTTTTCCTGGGCTGCCATGCGGTTGCTTAAGTCCTGCAAAGTTTGTCCAAACACTTGTGTTCAAAGCTTCCAAACTTCTTTTGCAGACCTTCCACATCTTTCTGCAGTGATCTAATTTTGGAAAATACCTGCTCTAATCTGCTTTGTGCCTAATCTGCTTCCTGCAGTCATTGTTTCAGCAGTCTCCTCTTTTCTGGCTAGAGTATCCTGTAATAATTATAGGGGATAACTCAGGAGACTCTTTGCGTGGAACAAGACAACTACAGGACACAGTTTTATAAGTGGTAAAGTCTATATTATCACACGGTGATTCAAACAGGTGCAGAGCGAAACTCAAGTCCACAACACTTGGTGTAAATATGAAATGCAGCTTAGCAGTCTATAGGGAACTTCAGAGGAAAATGCAATCACGCAGAAAGTCTATGAAGCACAATTATTCTTGAGGATACTTGACACGAATAAGTCCTTGTCTTAGTCCAAAAACAGATATGCTTATAAGGCAGTTCAAATAATATCTTAGCTCAACCAGGGAGGCCTGGTTAAGTCTCAGGTTTAAGCAGAGCAGCAACAGCTTACATGTCCAGCAAATGCAGATGGAAGTAAACACAAGCAGCAGATAAAGGAGGATTACTGGAAACTGGTGTATGCAGCAGGAACTCAGAGCAGAGTAGCAGGATCACCACACAGGTTCACAGGAGCAGGTATATAGCCAGGGAGTCACCAGAGTCAGGAGCTGGATGCAAGGCAGAATACTCTAGCACAGACTGAAGGCTGGGGTGGAGTTTTATAGCAGGAAGACAGAGTGCACATAAGACCAAAGACGCCATCTTGGAAAAGGGCAGTAATGCACAAAAGGTAATAAAAATTTTCAGAGTCCTGAGATGGACATATTGTTTTTCTGATGTCATTTTGTCAGTGTAACAGTGCACAGAGACTGCTCCTGCTGCAAGTTGTCATATAGTTAGATAGGATCCTGTCCTGTGTGAAATCAACCTTCCAGCACCTAACTCGTTTGTGCTAATAGTGTTGTGCAGGCAGGAGTCTATATTTCCTACTCAAAATCATTTGAGCTAATACTGTTCCAGTTATGACACGGGAGGTCACATTTGCTAATGAAAATCATTAGGGCTAATATTGGGGCGCAGGCACCAGCCTCATTTCCTAATCAAAATTGTTGGGCTAATACTGTGTTGCAGTCAGGACTCAGAAGGCCCCATTTCTTAATCAAAATCATTTGGGCTAATATTGGGGTGCAGTCAGTAGGCCTCATTTCCTAATCAAAATCGTTAGTGCTAATATTTGAGTGCAGGCAGGAGGACCTATTTACTAATCAAAATCGTTTGGGCTAATATTGTGGTGCAGCCAGGATGCCACATTTCCTAATCAAAATCGTTAGTGCTAATATTTGAGTGCAGGCAGGAGGACCCATTTCCTAATCAAAATCCTTTGGGCTAATATTGGTGTGCAGCCACGAGGCCCCATTTGCTAATTGTTAGGGCTAATATTAAGGTTCAGGTACCAGTCCCCAATTCTTAATCAAAATTATTTGGGCTAATACGGTGTTGCAGTCAGGACTCAAGGGGGTTACATTTGCTAACCAAAATCATTAAGGCTAATATTGGGATGCAGGCACCAGGCCTTATTTCCTTATAAAAATCATTTGGGCTAATAATGTGTTGCAGTCAGGACTCAGGAGGCCTGATTTCCTGATCAAAATTGTTTGGAATAATATTTGGGTGCAGGCAGGAGGCCCCATTTCCTTATCAACATTGTTTGAGCTAATGTTGGTGTGTAGCCAGGAGGCCACATTTGCTAATCAAAATTGTTAGGGCTAATATTGGGGTGCAGGAACCAGGTCCCATTTCCTAATCAAAATCGTTGGGGAAAATATTGGGGTGCAGGGACCAGGATTTATTTCCTAATCATAATCGTTAGGGCTAATATATGGGTGCAGGCAGCAGGCCCCAATTCCTAATCAAAATTGTTTGGGCTAATACAGGGGTGCAGCCAGGAGGCCACATTTCCTAATTAAATTTGTTTGGGCTAATATTGTTGTGCTGGCTCCAGGCCCTATTTCCTAATCAAAATCGATTGGGCTAATATTGTTGTGCAGGTACACTATCTCAGAAAATAAATAATAATGACAGGTGACTAACAGGTTTAGGCCTTGTTTCCCCCCACGTCACAACTTTATAGCTGACTGTGGTGAACCACAGATGGCGAGTCTGCAGAGCTGTTTACATATTTTATTCCATGGGCATCAGAGGTCTTCTCCAAAGATTCACCTAATACATCAAAGGATAGCATCTGCACCAATGGCCAAAATGATTTCCTGTTGGATCTGGGGCCGGACGAAGTAGGGTCTGAGCAGAATCCAGACCCTTGTCATCAGATGTTAACCCCTGTGTTATGACCTGGTGGTTAAGAGGCCACACTGAAATGACCTGGTGGCTAAAACACAACATGGGACGAGCTCTGAGGAGGTGGTATCTCTACTGACCGCAGTCCCTAATCCTAACAACAACACTAGTAATAGCCGTGGGATGTTCCTGACTCTCCCTAGACACCTCTTCAAAGCCTAAGAATTAACTACCCCTAAAGAAGGAAATAGAAAGCTATCTTGCCTCAGAGAAAACCCCAAAAGGAAAGATAGCCCCCCACAAATATTGACTGTGAGTGGAGAGGGAAATGACATACACAGAAATGAAATCAGTTTTCAGCAAAGGAGGCCAATACTAAACTTGATAGACAGAGAGAAAAGGATACTGTGCGGTCAGTATTAAAAACTACAAAAATCCACGCAGAATTTACAAAAATGAACTCCACACCGACTCACGGTGTGGAGGGGCAAATCTGCTACCCCAGAGCTTCCAGCTAGCCTGAATATGACATAGCGACAAGCTGGACAAAATGAGACATATTTGCAAAGCAATAGAGTACAAAGCAAATGGACAAACAAGAACTCAGAAACTTATCTTTTGCTGACAAGGACAGGCCATATGAGAAATCCAAGGAGAGAACAAAATCCAACCTAAGACAATGACAGCTGGCATGAACTAAAGCCCAGAGCAGGTTTAAATAACAAACCCAGGCAAGGCGATCAGTGAATGCAGCTGCTACAGCCAGCTAAAGGAGCAGCAGTTCCACTCGAAACCACCAGAGGGAGCCCAAGGGCAGAACTCACAAAAATACCATTAGCAGCCACAGGAGGGAGCTCCAAAACGGAATTCACAACACCCTGGGGGTGTAGGTGATTCTGATGAGACTCAGATACCTGAGAAACACGCGGACTGTACTGTGCTGTCGGGGCAGGAAGAAAAAGGAGGGTGACTCTCAGCGCGAGGAGTGGGAGAATAGAGGATGATGATGAGGCTGTAGAACCCCCTTGGTGTGAACCTAGAGGCACACAGCTGAGTAGCTCAGCAGAGGAGGAGGAAAACAAGGAGGTTATGTTGCCTCTTCCCGCACAGGCACAGAGTGATGCAACCACAACATTCCCTGCATCCTCAGCCACCACTCTGGCTGTGGTCAGCAGCAGTTGTGAGTCTGCAGTTCGCAGCGGCAGCAAGGAGTGCCTAGACTGGGCCTTTTTTAAGACCACAAAGGATGACTCAAGTTATCTGCCAACTTTGCAAAAAACGACTCAGTATAGGCCAAATTTGCAATAATTTGATTACTACATGCATAAACCAGCACATGCGCGATCAACATGTCTTGGCATGGGAATCTCACTGTGTTAAAATACAGGCTAGTGGGCATCGCCAACCACCAGCCATCATCAACCGCATCTGCTGCTTCTTTCTCCTCTGTTACCATGTCAAGTGTTCTCACACAGGTCTCCAGATGCAGAACCTCCACTTCTTTGCCCCATACAGGGTGAACGAGAGCCCATAAGCTGTTAAGGAAGTGGAGATGACTGCTGTTTTTTTGTTTCACCGAGCACACCACATCTTTTTCAATCTGCCATAACATCTCCGCTTGCACCTCACTCACTGTCCAGCAGTTTGTTGGGTTGACCCTACTCCACCTTCTCTCAGCACAGCAGCCAGCCTTTGGTCCAGCAGTTATGGTCAAGTAAAATGTTTTCTCCTACATACGTCAAAGCTAAGAGCTTGAACTCCAGAACTCCACCATCTCCAATCTGTTGGTCATAGAAATGCTGCCTTCCTGCCTGGTAGAGACAGACGGTTTCCGAAAGCTGATGGTCATCATGGTCCCTCAGTTCAAGTTGCCCAGTCACCATTACTTCTCTAAGTTGTGCCTTCGCTACACCAGCATGTCGCAGACATCACCTGTTCCTTGAAAAAAATCTATGGCTATCAAGGTGGATTTGCAGCGCCCCAGAGTCCTGGTCGTTGCAGTACTGTCGCTCCGCCACTAAGGGGGGTGATGGTACGTCTGATGGCACTTAAGGAGTTCACCTGACCAGGTATCACAGTCACACATTACACTTCACACTCTGGCCACCAGGGGGAGCAAAGGGTTCTATGATTAGGCCACTCCTCACAATCTGGTAAAACTGGGGGCTGGATAGGAAGTTAGGGAGAAGCTGACTGGGTTTTGCCCAGGCAACACCTAGTGAGAGAAGGGGTTGCTTGGGAAGATTCAGGGGGTCCCTGTCAGGGGTGGGATCCTGACAGAGGCCTAGCGAAAAGGACAGATCGTTTCGGAACCGCGCCTGCACTTCATTGCGGCGGTATCTTAAGAAAGAATAAGAAGTGAGGTTTATTGTGGAGAAGTGAGAAACGAGATCACAGCACAAAGGAGAATAGAACCAGTAGGAGTCGTGCCCCGAGATCGGCAACATCCTACTGAGGCGCGTAGCCGGTGGCCGGAACGCCGAGGAAGTATTGGGCTCCACGCATTACTTCAAACAGCGGCAGGGCAGTTGACTTTAGGTTGGCTGTCTCACCTAAATCACCTAAGCAGACAACGGAGGCAATTGTGGGAGAGGGGCGTCTCTAGGGTCCCAGAATAACTCCAGGCCTACCCCGTCAAACGGGTGCGTCCTAGCCAAATCATCTGGGGGACGGAGAGAGAAAGAACATCAGAAACAGATGCAACAATTGTGAGGACTATCCCGTGGTGCTCAGCAGGGAGGTACTACAACACCCAGGCGCTAGAAGGTAGGCACTGATTTCCAGCTGCAAAGGGAACTCTGGATGTGCCTTCGGACCGGCCGGTCTCAGCCAACCCTGTGTCCTCGTTATTCATCGCGCCTCGCACCACGCATCATCATCACACCTTTCATTGGACGCCCCTTAGCAGGGTCACGGACCGGGTCTAGTCACCGTGACAACCCCATGACCGAGACAGAGAGGCCCGGTACCGAGTACCCCGCGGCCCTGCGTCTGGGGGCACTCCAGATTTCACCACTAACACATGGATAAGCAAACATGGGCAGGGACGTTACATCTCGCTGACTGGGCACTTGGTGACTCTGGTGGCTGTGAGGGCTAGCAGGCAAGGGGCTGCTCCACAAGTCTTGGAATCCCCAAGACTTGTGGGACAACCCTGTTTCCTTTACTGCCTCTGGCCCCTCACCTCCTCTAGGGCCTCCACTTGTACCCTCAACCTCTCCCTTAATGAGACAGTAATTTTAGCAGTGCAGAAAGATTCCTCCCACCTCCGTACTGCACAGCCAGGACTCATTGCAATCAGGCAGTGTTTAAATATGCTTTGAATAATGCAGTCACACAGCTCAAGAGTTGTGGACAGGTTTCCAGGCTGAGTTTGAGCAATGGCTGTCTCCACTGAACCTGGAGCCAGGGAATGTCATGTGTGATAACAGTGTGAACTTGGTGGCAGCCCTTCCCCCTGGCAACTTCACATATGCCTTGCATGGCTCATGTCCACAATCTGGTGGTACAGCAATTTCTATGCCAGTATACCGGCCTGGATCCGCTGCTGCAGAAAGCAAGATCGCTGTGTGCTCACTTCTGCCATTCGCAGGACATCGACTAGTTTCACTACAGAGGTCTTTTGGCCTACCGGTTAACTGTTTGATTTGCAATGTGCCGACACAGTGGAATTTCACTCTGCACATGCTGCAGCGACTGTGGCAGCAGTGACAAGCCCTGCTGCAGTATGTCCTTTTGCATAGCCTAGGCCAATGCAGTACAGACGTGTTGCAATTCACGCTTGCAGAGTAGGCAGATGAAAGACCTCTGCATCAATCTGTACAGTTTTGAAATGGCTACTTAGATGGTTAATGCTGACGATGCGGTCATCAGCATCACTATTCTGGTCACCTATATGTTGGAGCAGACTTTCAATAGTCTGCAGGAGGAGGTGGAAGCAGAGGAGGATGAGTAAGGGATAAAAATATCTATAAGTTCCGAACTGTTGTCGCACAGGCGGGTGCCATGGGAGGGTGGATTACAGTGGTGATTGAGGGGGGCTCATGGTACCAGACTAAGGGTACGTTCACACAGGACTTTTTTGCTGCATATTTTTGCTGCTTTTTTTATGCTAATTTTCAGCTGCTTTTTACATAACCAGCAAAGCCTATGAGATTTCAGAAATCTCATGCACACACATTGGGTTTTTGTTTGATCAGTATTTTCTGCTTTGCTGCGTTTTTTGGACATAGGGCATGTCACTTCTTTCAGCGTTTTTGCTGCGTTTTTTCACCCATTGACTTGAATGGGTGATGGAAAAAACGCTGCAAAAACGCAGCAAAAACACATGTAGCATTATTTGCTGCGTTTTTTGTGCAGAAAAATCATGGCCAGCAGGAAGTGATCTCACAGCCAACAGCTTAGGGGTGTGGTTAGTGAGGTGTGAAGAGCCATTGTGAGCCATTGTGAGGTGTCCTGATTGTGATCTATTGTGAGGGAGTTCCTGGTAGTGAGGTGTGAAGAGCCATTGTGAGCCATTGTGAGGTGTGAAGAGCCATTGTGAGGTGTCCTGATTGTGATCTATTGTGAGGGAGTTCCTGGTAGTGAGGTGTGAAGAAACATTGTGAGGTGTGAAGAACCATTGTGAGGTGTCCTGATTGTGATCTATTGTGAGGGAGTTTCTGGTAGTGAGGTGTTAGCCATGTCTTGGTATAGATGAATATAAGTCACACAGTACACATAGAGTAAATTTCAAAAATAATTCACATTCCTATTCATATATCTGTATATGTGAAGAAAGTTACAGAAATATCATACACGTCACCCCAGTGCACTGTGTAACAATTCGCTGTGGAAACCACAGCAGCAACCAAACTAAAACCAAAGCAATTCAGTAGGGGTCAAAAAAACCAAATGAAATACCAAGACGTGGACATATCGGAATAAACTTTTATTATTATTGTGTGTGACGATGGTTACAAAAGAGTGAATAGCACAACAATATACCCAGAAAGTGCCTAGTAAGGTGTTGAAGGATATATTGAATCCGAAACGCGCGTCGGGAGAAGCGCAGGTCCAGGATTCAGCCCCCGCAGGTATAAAACTATATATAGTTGCTGACACCGCTGTTTATAATTAGCTATCTCCAACACCTTACTAGGCACTTTCTGGGTATATTGTTGTGCTATTCACTCTTTTTGCACTATGTCACTTTATGTAGTGATTTGTATCAATTTATAGTCATGAGTGGTTATTTTTAATTTGATTTGGCACTGATGCACCTTAAATCATGTTTTATTGAGTTAAACTTAGCAATGCCACTTTAATTTTAACTTGGCATTTGTGCACTTTTTTATTGTTGTTCTATTGAGTTGGACTTGGCAGAGATACTTTTAATTACGTGGTGCCAGCATAATCTAAGACATCCTGTTATTATAGTGGGGCTGGGGTTAGGAGTGATATTTCACTCTTTCATCCTGATCTTCCTGGTGCAGCGCATGTTTTTGTTGTTTTTAGAAATTAATGTTTACATACGATTTTATATTTGTGGATTTATGTAATTTAAAGGTACTTTGTAACCATCGTCACACACAATAATAATAAAAGTTTATTCCGATATGTCCACGTCTTGGTATTTCATTTGGTTTTTTTGACCCCTACTGAATTGCTTTGGTTTTAGTTTATGTCTTGGTATAGGAGGATGAGCATTAATGTTTCCCAACTAATCATGGAGGTAATTTTTTTTTAATTTGTGATATATCTATCTATCCGATTGTTTGCAATGGTACACTTTGCGATGCTCATGTGCTGTTATGTACATGTTCATGTGTTCTGCATGTGTATGTTTGTATCTTCCTTGTCATGAATGTTGGCTTCACTTCATCTTGCATTTGGTAATTACTTTTTCATTTATTTTTCCAGGGTGGAAGCAATGCCTGTAATTTGGGATGTAGCTTGCCCAAACTACAGTGATCGTCAAAAAAAGGCCGATGCATGGCATGTAATTCGCCGTAAATTGTTCCCCCGCTGGGATGAAGGCGATGCTAAGCTCCACTGGGGTCACTCAACTTCATTATCATGCACAAATAGACAAAAAAACGCACCAAAACCGCACAAAAAAACGCATCTATTATAAGCAGCTGAAAATTGGCATAAAATACGCAGCAAAAATACGCAGCAAAAATACGCAGCAAAAAAGTCCTGTGTGAACTTACTCAAAAAACGCACCAAATACGCACCAAAAAAACGCACCTAAATTAGCATAAAAAAACGCAGCAAAAATACGCAGCAAAAAAGTCCTGTGTGAACTTACCCTAAAACTGTTACTGAAGGTGCAGAAGCTGAGGAACAAATAGAGGAGTCAAAAGATAAAGAGGATAACTATCCCCTCTCTGTTGTCCGTGGTTGGCGAGAGGCGATGGAGGAAGCAAGCTTAAGTGTTACTCTACTACCAACACACCATGAACTTGGACCTCATGGAAGCGCCTGACACATGAGCGCCTTCTTTTCTTTTTTAAATCATATAGTTTTTATTAAAGCATATGACATGCAAGTAACACAGTCTGATACATTTTCCAGACAGGTACAATGAATACAGAACCGATGAATACATTTTCATTTTAAAGTAAACAACGCTCTTACCCCATACCCAACCCCCCTCTCCTAAACCCCTGCCCTTTGTCCAATTAAACCATCTGAAAACATCACCTCTTGAAAAAGTGAAAAAGTTATACCAAGCTTTACAAAAGCACACCTGTACAAGTCCTTCCAGAATCAACTAAATGACACCCATTCTACTCTGGAATAACTCAGCAGACGCCACACCTGGACAATCCATCTATCCACCCCACACATTTTCAAACTTTGTATTCTGACCTCTCTTGATGGATATATTTTTTTCCATGAGGAAATAACATTTATTTTGTTAACAAATTCCTTTTTACCTGGCGTTCTTTAATCCAACCAATGCATCACAACAAGCTTCCTCGCAGCATACAACAATCTTGCAATAGCCAACCTTCCGCATTCATCCGTAGCAATAGCAGCCATACAGCCCAGGAGGCAAGTCAACGGGTTACGCACCACACTTACTCCTGTCACCTCCTGAATCAAATTAAGCCCCTTCACCCAAAAAGGCTGGAGGTGAGCACACAACCACATATGTAGAAAATCAGCACCTTTCTTACCGCACCTTGTGCATTTTGATCCACCTCTCAGTCTTGCCTTCATTATCCATACCGGAGTCCTGTACACCCTATGAACCAGGTATAGCTGCGACACCCTGTTAGCCTCACTCAAGGAAGCCCTGGGGATGTACTGTAGTATGGACTCCCACTGGGACTCCAACAAGGGACCCACGTCTGCCACCCATTTTTTCTTAGCAGACCCCCTGTACATCAAAGCAATAAATCCCTTCGTACTCCTCAGAATCCCTATAAGATTCAACAAGCTATCAGACTGCAGAATCACGCGCAACACCTCATTTTGACTATTTAGGGCGCGTCTCAATGGCAGATACTGAAAAAACATCTTCTGACTTAGGCTTCTTTCACATTTACGTCGGTAGTCGGCCGTCATAAAGCGTCGGCGAGATGTACCGACGGACGTTTGGGAAATAGTGGATAACGTGTGCAGCGGATGCAGTGTTTCAACGGGTCCGCTGTCCGGAAAGGTAAAGTGCAAAATCCCAGGGAGGAGAGAGAGATTTCCTGCCGGGCATGCTCAGTAGGAAACACAGGATCCAACGTACAGAAAAATGTTCCCTTGAACATTTTTAGCAGACGACGGTCCGCCAAAATGCACAGGATCCAGTGCATGATGGACATAACGTGTGCCCATATGTCGCTAATACAAGTCAATGGGAAAAAAACAGGTTCCTTCATACAAATTAGCAGGATCCTGTTTTTTCACAAACCAACGTATTTCGACGTGTGGAGAAAGACGGAAGTGTGAAAGAGGCCTTAAAGGAAACTCATTCCTAAGTGTTTCAAAATGTTTTAATAACATCTCCATCAAACAGCACAAACCAAATACCAATGCGCCTCCACTGACCGAACCCCGGCAATCTCAAAAACTACGCCAACCTGGGATCAAACCAAATCAACGCATAAATTCCGTTATTCCTCTCCACTGCTTAATTTTCTGCCAGTCTTTCCCAATCAAAACTATTGTTGGGAATTTTTGGGGGTTAATTCTGAATCTACCCGATTCCAGACTAGCTAACAATGGGCCCTTCCCCACCGCATATTCAGTGATTATCCCCGATGAAGAACTTTTTTCTGGTTCTCCCCAACCTACCATATGTTGACATTGGAATGCTATAATACTAATTTTATTTATATAGCGCCAACATATTCCACAGCGCTTTACAATTATAGAGGGGATTGGTACATACAATAGACATTACAGCATAACAATAATCACAGTTCAAAACAGATACCAGGAGGTGTGAGGGCCCTGCTCGCAAGCTTACAATCTATGATGCTATATAATAGATCCATGGATTAGGGACTGCCAGACCACCCTCATCCTTTGCCCTTTGCAGTTGTTCTAATTTGATGCGTGCACGTCCACCCTTTCAAATTAAATCCCTAAAGTATTGATCCTATAAAATTTACTCTGAGGCAACCACACTGGAGCATTATGCAATATATAAAGGAGATGAGGCATAAGTATCATTTTGATCAGATTAACTCTACCTGCAACCGATAGAAATAGCTTCTTCCAGGCCCCAATCTTCTGCTGAAACTTCCCAAGCTGGTGGTGTCCTGACAGATAAGCACATCCTGCTGTCCCCTGAAAGCGCAGACTGCCTAACTTTCATCAAGTTGAACAAGACATGGATCTCCAATGACTTTTGCACCCCAGTCGCAGACTTTGTGATGGTGTAATTTTTAGTGTGCTGCATTGATCTCATGTTATTGCAGTCTGTGACGTCTTTGTTGTGGCTTCTGTGCCTGCAGTTGCTACTGCTGCTTATGTTACAAACATTTTTTGGAAATGTGGAAACTCCAAGTTGGGTCTCCATCTGGGTGGTTGCCTGTAATGGAAGCAGTGTCAGAGGCCCATTATATTATTTATCTCATGGGGAAATTGATGTCACTTTAGTGGTGTGTGTCAATAATTTTTTCAAATGTTTGCACTCCAAAGTGGGTCTCCTTTATGTGTATTGCCTGTAGCAGTAGGGCTCCCAGACCAGCAGGCATGCACTTACTTTCAGTCAACTACCTGTGTTACTAGCCTTACATTTTTATAAAATTTGTGGTCTATCAAGCTGATATTTTGCTACCTGAGTCTGGCTGAGCAAAAAAGCAGTGAGCTGTTGCCTGAAGTATCAGTGCTCCTAGCAAATGAGGCTTACACCTCTCCCTCACCCACCTCATCTTAATTGAAACTTCAAATCTCTAAATGCTAGCTCAGACCCCAATACCTTATGCAAGGCCAACGACTGCTACTGTGTCATTCTAAAATTTCTACTGTGGGTGAATTCATCATCAGTCAACTACTCAGGGGAGGACAGGGGCCCAAGAAAGGGGCCCATTTCTACCTGCAAAGCAGGTGCAATTTTGCATTTTTAGTAGCTCTTGGGTATATACTATTCTTGCACAGGGGCCCTTTTCTGTCTACTTGTGTTACTATCCTTACAATTTTCTACCAATAGTCTGCAGAACTGATGTTAGTGGCACCTGAGTGTGACTGAGCAAAAATCCAGTTTGAGCTGTTACATGAGGTATCAAGGTTCCCAGCAAAGAAGGCTTACACTGCTCCCTCACCCACCTCATCTTAATTGAAACTTAAATTAAAACCTATAGATATTGGGCCAGACCCTGATACCTGGCCTATGGCTGACTGCTGCTGTGCCATTATCAAATTTCTACTGTGGGTGAATTGATCAGTCAACTACCTGTGTTACTATCCTTAAATTTTTATAATATTTGTGGTCTACCAAGCTGATATTTGTGGCACCTGAGTGTGGCTGAGCAAAAAAACAGTTTGAGCTGTTGCATGAGGTATCAGGGCTCCCAGCAAAGAAGACTTACACCACTCTCTCACCCATCTCATCTTACTAGAAACTTGAATTCAAAGCTCTAAATGCTGGGCCAGACCATGATACCTCATGCATGGCCCATGTCTGACTCCTGCTGTGTCATTCTAACATTTCTACTATGGGTCAAATGATGCCACTTTTCCTCGGGTCTGCCCCTAAATTTTGGAAATGTTTGGACTTGACTTCAAGTTGGGTCTCCTTCATGCATATTTCCTGAATTTGGCAGGGCTCTCAGAGCACCAGGCCTACACCTGTCACTCATCCATCTGTTATTGATTAATGTTTCATCTAGAAATGCTGGTCCAAGGCCTGTCCCATGCTGCTCAATTATACTATTTGTACTCTGGGTCAATTAATGTAACTTTTCATGGTCTCTGCCCCTAATTTGAGCTGTTTGGGAAGCTTTCTGGCCACCCTTAAGGTGTTGTCTATGCGCTTAGTTTTGCCTCCCACTGCATTCAATGGGGCTTGGGGATGTTCCACAAACCGTTCAGCGAACATCTGGAGGTTTACCAAACCGAATATAACCTTGAAAGGTTGGCTCATCTCTATGGGAGACTCCTTTCTGATGAAGTGTAACTACCATGTGTATTGTTGCTGTGCTCACGGTTGTCATGGTGTATAACATGATATAATTAGTCTTCCACAACCTCAACTTTGTTGCAGTTTGGCTGTTCCCCTCCAAATTTTTAGCCTCTGCTCAGCTGTTTCCGTTCCAGTTAATGATTGTTTCAACCTACTTATGAAAATGATGACCATGAGAGGCGTATTGAGGCCATAGGAGTGCATTGCAGTCACAGGCATAGCTGTGATTGTAATGCGGAATAAAATGTGTTAGTCTTGGGCATACTATTTGTCCAGGGAAGACTTGAGAAAACCTGATGGGTTTTGAAACGGACTACATTGCCCCCATTTGGAAGAAGCCTAGTCGGCGAAACGGCGCTGACGGGGTGGTGGCACAGGCGATATACACAGCTTTTACTCATGTAAGTCTTATTGGGTTTCCATGCTTGATTTTCTTGTTTCATTAAGATGCCAGATATGTTTTCTTATTACATTTGCACTATAGCACATTATGGGGCCATATTTCAGGAGTATTCATAGAGTTTAATGTTAGGTGACTATTAAGCCTTCATATGGCTATATGTCTTTTGCACTTTTGCACCTTACGCATAGTCTCTGTATGAGTGGCTCCCTATATTATTGTTGCCTTGTCATCTTTATTTTTTATGGTAGCTTTTTTTCTTTGGGCACCAATTTTTGTTGCATTTTTCTATCTGGCACAAAATATATTCATTAATTGAACAAGCGAATAACCTGGTCTAGAGAAGTCTGTTATTTCACTATCGCTCTGTAGCCGCCTCCGTTGTTTTTAATGGAGATTCATCTTGTTGAATGGATTTGTGGTTAAATTGTTACTGATTGTTTGGTTCTATAAAATAAAATATTATTTTTTAATTTTCTTTGTTTGCCTTTGTTTTTCCATGTTCATATATGGGATTTGTTGTTTTGCAGGATGGTAGTGGTGTAGTCCATTTCCTTCCTCGCCTGGTTTTCCATGTGGCTGGAGGCCACAGATTCTTTAATTAAAATTCCTGCAGTAAAGGGTTTAGATGTGTCAGAATCAGTCTGGTGTTTGCAGAAGTGCAGAGCGGTTGGCTCTGCAAAGCTCCACCTGTGTGAGGCAACACAGGCAAGCGGAGCCAAACAGCCAAGGCAGCAGGAAGGCCTGGCACCCACAGCGGTGCAGTTGCCCACGGCATATGGTCTCAGAGGTGGACTGGCGTGTTTATCAGATGCAATCCAGAGAATATGGTTCCCGGCTGCAATCCGTAGGATATCGTATACTGTGTAATGCTGTGAGTTGAACATTAACACGGCGGTGCAGTCGCCCACAGCAATCGGTCACGAAGGTGGACTGGCGCATGTATTGGCTCTAATTCAGGGGATATGGTTCCAGTCTGCGATCCGGAGGATATCGTGTGCTGTGCTTTTGTGAGTTGAACATTAAAGAAACTTTTGATTTGAACTTTCCTGGGTCACTGCCTCATCACTGCATAGGGTGCTAAAAGCTGCACTACACTGTTTACAAGAATGACTGAGCTCTGCAAACCCCCACCCCTCATCAAACACGTGCCAAACGCTCGATACACCACCTTTAATGTTGCTAAAGTGCTGAAAATTCTTTTGTGGCAACACAAATATTTTCCCGCTCTTTTACCGAATGTTACCAATTTTATAAAATGTGTCTTGTGTTTCTGAACACGAATCCGAATGTGCCATGTTCGTGCCGAATTTATGCTTGGCGATCATTTTCTGAACAAATTCGCTCATCAATAGTCCTGTGCTCCCCCTGGCTGTACTGGTTTATGACATAAGACTGAAAATACATGATAGATGCCCAGTCCTGTACACAAACTATACATGTGTACAATATATGCACAGTATATAACTAATAAGTACAGCGTGTAATGCATGTTTGTGTCTGTATAGTTGTGTACTGTAATTCCTATATGTGTGCCTATGTATAAAGAATGCATCTTAATTTCCACAGGGGTATGTGCACACGTTAGGTATTTGCTGAAAACATTTCTGCATCAAAAATGTTTCTTGTCAGGAAAAACGTATACAAAAATGGCATGTTTTTTACTTGCATGTTTTGTGTGTTTTTCTCTTGTGATTTTTTTTCTCCATGCATTGGATAGGGTGAAAACGCTGAAAGAATAGACATGCTACAGATATGAAACTGCTTCTAATCTGAAAGAAAAAACTAAGCAAGGTGTGCATGAGACTTCAGGATTCTCATTCACTTTGGTGGAACTAGGAAATGCGGCAGTTCTAGCGGCAAAGCTGTGCGGGAAAAAAAGGTAGAAAAACTTAAAAAAAAACAAACAAAAAACTTACACCTGCACATACCCAAAAGCTATACTCCTTCAGACTGCAGTAGCGTTTAACCCATTTGGCCAGGTTTTTTTGCTTCATCTAGTGGAATCTTTCCCACTTATGATGAGAAAACCTCCTTTTTGCTGCGGCTACACAGTTGTGACACAGGGCGTGCAGCCAAAAACCCTTGTGCCGCTCCTTCATGGCAGCATGATGTGGGTGATAGGGGTCACAAAGTGATCACCCCGAGGGAATACTCCTTTTTTCGGCGATTTATCCCCTGAGGGTATGTGCACACGTCAGGATTTCTTGCAGAAAATTCCTGAAGAAAACCGGACATTTTCTGCAAGAAATCCGCATGCGTTTTTTCTGCGTTTTTCTTGCATTTTTGACGCGTTTTTTTCCAGAGGTTCCCAATGCATTAAATAGCGGGAAAAACGAAAAAATCCACAAAATTAATGAACATGCTGCGTTTTTTACCGCGATGCGCTTTTTTGCGGACAAAATAACGCATCATGTGCACAAAAAATAGAATTAGAACTACCGGTAATTCGGTTTCTAGGAGCCTTCCACGACAGCCCAGGAGGTTGTCTCCATATTGTAATGGGGGACAGGAAGCACAAGAGGTTAAAAGCTCCTCCCACCTCCCATTAACCAGTGACTTACAACTGATACCAAAGCATCGGTTACCTTTTAGGTTCTTAGAAAAAATATCCAAGAATGTCGGGAGGGAATTAATGCTGTCGTGGAAGGCTCCTAGAAACCGAATTACCGGTAGGTCTAATTCTATTTTCTCTAGTTACCTTCCACGACAGCCCAGGAGGAATGCCAACCAATTCTGTATTTAGGGAGGGACCACGGCCTGGAGAACTTTCCGGCCAAAGACTAGATCCCGGTTGGACCAGAAGTCCAATCTATAATGTTTAGTAAAGGTGTGTAGAGAAGACCATGTTGCAGCCCTGCAAATCTGCTCTGTGGAAGCACCAGCCCTTTCAGCCCAGGAGACAGAAGTAGATCTGGTGGAATGAGCTTTTAGGCCTGCAGGTACCGCGACATTCTGAGCTAAATATGCTTCAGTTATGGCCTTTTTATCCAGTTGGCAATGGTATTCTTCACTACTTTTTTGCCTTTGTTTCGGCCAGACAAATGAACGAAGAGATTTTGGTCAATTCTGAAAGATTTAGTTTGTTCTATATAGTATAAGACTATGCGACGTACATCCAAAGTATGGAATCTATGTTCCTCCGGATTTGTAGGATTGTGACAGAACGATGGGAGGACTATGTCCTGTGATCGGTGAAATTCTGACACCACCTTTGAAAGAAAACATGGATCAGGTCAGAACACAATGGAATCGTCCCTTATGCTGAGATAAGGTTCCCTGATTGAAAGGGCTTGTATTTCCCCCACTGGCAGATAGATATGGCAACTAAGAAGGCTGTTTTGCAGGACAGGAGCTGCGAGGAACAAGAAGATAACGGCTCAAATGGAGGAGCCCTAAGGCCTTTTAGGACTATGTTTAAGTCGCATGATGGTACAAAGATTTGTTGTTTTGGATGATATCTTGATGCTGAGACCCTAAACCTTTTTATCCAACGATGACCTGCAAGGTCTTGGTCGAAGACAGAACTCAAGGCTGATACCTGAACCTTTAAAGTACTCAGCTTTAACCCCAATTCTAGCCCTTTTTGTAAAAAGTCTAATATTTGAGAGGTATTAGGGTGGAAGGGGTCAGGATTACAAGGGTGACACCACGAGAACCTTTTCCAAATTTTGCTATATATAGCGTTAGTGACAGGTTTCCTAGATTTTTTTAAAGTGGAAATCACTGATTCCGAGAGTCCTCTAGCTCTTAACACCTGGGCTTCAGCAGCCAGGCTGAATATTTGGGGGTTTGGGTGATAAAAGGGACCCTGAAGAAGATCGTCTGATGTTTGTAGGAAGACTGGACCATCTACTTGTAATTTCATGATGAGGTGGTACCAGCTCCTCTTCGGCCATGCTGGAGCTACCAGGATAGTCGGGATCTGATTGTCTCGGATCTTCCGGAGGGTCTTTGCAAGCAATGGTATTGGAGGAAACACATATGCTAACCGGAACCTCCATGCATGGGCAAAAGCGTCCACTCCCTGAGATCTGTCTCTGGGGTCTAGAGAGAAGCCTCGACCTGTGCATTCCGACTTGAAGCTAACAGATCTATGTCGGGCAGGCCCCATCTGTTCGTCAACATCCTGAAAACGTGTTTTCAGGCTCTATTCTCCTGGTTGTAAGTCGTGACGACTTAGGAGATCTGCTTGAACATTTACCGACCCCTTGAGGTGTATTGCTGATGAGAGGAGATGTTTCTCTGCTCAGCAAAAGATTCGGCTTGATACAACTCTCATGTAGTTAAATTTCGGACTCCCCTGGTGTTTGAGGTAGGCTACAGTCGTTATGTTGTCTGAGTATACGCTGACATGTTGACCTACGATTAGACTGTTTGCAGCTAGAAGGGCCTTCTCCACCGCCATTAATTCTCTGAGGTTGGAAGAATAGGAGCTTTCTTTTTGATTCCAGTGACCCTGGAATGGGACTTGCGATACAACGGCACCCCAGCCTCTTCGACTGGCATCTGTTGTTACTGTCACCAAGGGAGTTTGTATCCAGACCACACCTTTGAGAAGATTTGTTTGGATCACCCACCAGGTTAGGGAGGCTTTTACTCTCCCCGGAGTGTAGATTCTTCTGTTTAGGAAGTTTGGATTTCCATTCCAGTTTTCCAGAATGTGCCCCTGCAGAACTCTGGAATGGGCTTGAGCCCACGGGACTGACTATGCAGGCCGTCATAGACCCTAGAAGAGACATCGCTGTCAGCAGAGTGGGGGACCTTTGTTTTTTGAAGTCTAGAACTTTGGATATCAAGTTCTCCTGGTGATCTTCTGGTAAGAAAGATTTTTGGTTTGCTGAGTTCAAGAGGACCCCCAAAAATCTTATCATTTTCAATGGAAGAAGTTGAGACTTCTTTAGATTGGGTCCCCAACCCAAGAGTTGTAGAATGTTCAGAGTTCTGGAAACCCTCTGAGAATTTCGGCGGAAGGACCAATGATTAGAAGGTCGTCTAGGTAAGGTACTATGCCGACGTCTTGGTTCCTGATATGAGATACTGCTTCCGCCATGACTGGAGAAAACCCTTGGGGCCGAGGAGATCCCGAAGGGAAGAACATTGTACTGGAAATGTAGAATCTTGTGATTCAGCTGAACCGCAAATTTCAGATACTTCCTGTGACAAGGATGTATCGGGATATGAAAGTAGGCATCCTTGAGATCTATTGTTGCCATATACGAATGAGGAGCTATCAGAGGAATGGCTGATTTGACTGACTCCATTTTGAATTTGCGGTAGGTGATGTATTGATTGAGAGACTTTAGATTTATTATAATTCTGGCTTGCCCGGAAGGCAATATACGGGAATAATGCCCCCTTCCCTGTTCGTTTACTGGGACCATAGAAATTGCTCACGAGGTTATCAAGTCTTGTAACCCTGACGTCATCAATTTTTGAGTCTTTTTTTTTGAGTCTCCCGAGATGAAGGGGAGGTGACTCTTAGGATCCTGGGAGGGGGGGCTTCGAACTTTATAAAAAGACCCTGCGGGATAACACTTAAGACCCAGGAGCTGTTGAAGATATTCCGCCAACTGTGAACAAACTTCGAAAGCCTCCCCCCTACTGGTTCGGAGTCATTGCTTTTCTTGCTGTGGCTGCTGGGGGATAAGGATATTCTTGGGTTTCAACTTAGCATAGCTCCGTCTACCAGTTTTCCCTTTGGCCTTAGCCTGGGAGGGCCAAAAGAAACGCTTTCTGGGAGGTCTCTGTTCAGGAACAGTCTTTTTCCTGTCCGTGGCTTTTTCCAGGATATCATCTACTGAGGGCCCGAAAACATAGTCGCCTTTAAAGGGAATGGAGCACAATTTTATTTTAGAAGTCACATCTCCACTCCACATCTTGAGCCAGAGTGCTCTTCTGGCTGAATTAGTCTGGACTAAGGATCTGGCGGATACACGGATTGATTCCATGGAGGCGTCTGCAAGAAAACCAGTTGCTCTATGTAAGATAGGCAAGGAGTCCAACACATCATCTCTCGGAGTTCCCTGAGAGATGTGGTTCTGTAATTCTTCCATCCAGCAGAAGAGAGACCTGGCTACACAGGTAGATACTATATTAAACCTGAGAGCTGAAGTGGAGGTTTCCCAGGATTTTTTTAAGTAGGCTTTCAATCTTGATATCCAAAGGATCTTTTAACTGGGAGGAGTCTTCGAACGGCAGCGCAGTCTTTTTTGCCACAATAGCCACCTGAACATCTATTTTTGGGATATTCAATTTAATTAAGTCTTCATCCAGAGGAAACGTGTTTAAAGTCTGATGGGGTGGTTAGCCGTTTCTCTGGAAGTTCCCATTCCTGATTGATCATATCAATGATATTGTTATGTACGGGTAAGCCAGTCTGTTTATCAGTATGTATGCCAAATAACTCGTCCTGTATAGTCTGAGGAATGGGTTCCTCTTTTAGCCCCATAGTATTCCGCAATGCGGACACCAATTCTTCAATATGTTCAGAAGAAAAAAGGTATTTTCTGATTTCAGGAGTTTTATGAGGTAGGAAATCTTCCCATTTAACTGAGGATGACGCATATGAGCCGTCAGATTCTGAGTCAGAGTATTCCTGGATTTTTATTTTCTTAGAAAGCGATGGACCAGGTGAGGGTGGTGGTGGCGGCAGGGGAGGGGCAAACGTGGCTAAAGAGGTTTGAACTTCCTGTCTAACCAAGGAACGTATCTCTTCAATTAGTGAAGGATGTTCAGCCCGGATTATTTTGTCCGTACAGGGTTGGCACAATTTTTACTCCCATTTTAAGGGCAATTTTTCATTACATGTAGCGCATTTGCGTTTAGTGGTGGATCTATAGAGAGGCTTGTCTTCCTGAAACGAGAGGGGGAGTAGTATGACCTTTCTGACCTCAGACGGGATAGTACGTTCAAGGTCAGATACCCCGCTTTGATGCAGGGCTCCGGCGGTGAGCCCGCATCAAAGCCGGGACATGTCAGCTGTTTTGAACAGCTGACATGTGCCAGCAATAGCGGCGGGTGAAATCGCGATTCACCCGCCGCTATTAACTAGTTAAATGCCGCTGTCAAACGCTGACAGCGGCATTTAACCGGTGCTTCCGGACGGAAATGAGCACATCGCCAACCCCCGTCACATGATCGGGGGTCAACGATGCTTCTGCATTGTAGCCATAAAGGTCCTTGAGACCTCTATGATTACTGATGCCGGCCTGCTGTGAGCGCCACCCTGCGGTCGGCGCTCATAGCACACCTGCATTTCTGCTGCATAGCAGCGATCTGATGATCGCTGCTATGTAGCAGAGCCGATCGCGTTGTGGAGATCAGACTGAAAGAATCCATTGTGTCTTTCTCCTGAGGCATCTGGCTTATTTCAAGAAACTTAAACAAAGTTGACATTTTCTTTTATGGACGCATTTCTTCTTGTAATTGTAACCTTTTACCTACATACCAAGCTGAACCTTATCTCTAGTATAGACTGTTATTGTATAAGGATGTGAAATATGAGCGCTTGTACGCATGTCTGTAAAATGTTTAACTTTTTTTCTATATAAAAGGAGGGGTAGAGCTCAGTGGGTCAGACGCGCTCCTGGGCTTTCCCTGTATATGATCACACAACCTTTTGTGCTGCGTGTCATTTCACTCGGATTCCTACAGTTAGGAAGCCAGGGACAGATAAGGACTCAACATTTCTCTGGCGCCTGAACAGGGACCTGAGAAAAGAGTATTTGCTCGAGATTTACCTGCGGATACGGACAACGGAGATCTGGGATAATGGACGGCAAATGAACTGAAAAACCTGGCCAGGTAAGAGACATTATTAGTTCTCTTTTATCTGCCCTGTATTATCCGAAAGATCTCTATGAGCCGTGTCACGCTGGGTTAGTCTAGTAGTGAGTAGATACCTATAAAACTCGGGTTACCATATTGTATAGACTTATGAGTCCTGTCCCTGGCAGTGTGTGAACAGTGTGAAGGTTGTGGTATGTTGTGAAAGAAGAGCAAAAGTGCGTAGAAAAATAAGCCGAAATAGTTGGGGTATAAGCCTTATACACGGAAGTCAGCCTAACTGGGTCATGTGGTTGCGTTCTTCTTCTCCGCCCATGCTTGACTCTTATTAAGTGCTTAAACCTCCTTCATTTCTGGATAAGGTTTGATAGAATGAGCCCAGGACGCGGAATCATGAGCCTGGGACAAGTATGCTAACTGACACAGAAAGTTTTGTGATCTGTATGGTGTTGCTGGGTCTGTTTGCGTGCATAATAGCACTTAAGTACGTCCTGCATATTAGAAGAAATGGAGCAGACAAGCCCTTCAATATTTTAGCTCCCTAGGAGAGAAGGCAACGAGACGCCACCAACAGAGGAAGTGGTTGTCCAAACGTCACCTAGGGTAGTCATAGCTAATATTGAAAAAGAAAAATGGGAAATAAACAGACCAAAACTGTCTTAGGACAAGTGGAAGCAGCAGATATCATACAGGAAAGATGTGGAAAGATAGTCAGAAGGCAGATTAGGAGGGTAAGAGAAAAATTGGGAATTTCAGAAGCACTTATGTTCAGTACAGAATGGGAAAGACTGAGTAAAGAACGAGGTGGAATTATCAAAGACAATGGGTGGGAAGAAATCATACACTGTATGATAGAGGTCTCAAAAACAGCTAAAGAGGAGAATTGGAAGTACGATCCAGACACTTCCAAATGGATCATGGGGAAGGGAAAAAGTTGTGACATAATCCCGCCACCTTACCTAGATCCAAAAGCCCAATCATTTGTACCATCTGGAAGAGCAGAAGGAGGAAAACAATTTCCAGCCTTGTATCCCAATCTTGGTGGGGTAGGAGGATGGGAATGTTCACACTGTGGACAACAAAATCCAGATTGGAGAAATGATTGCCTAGCCTGTGGTACACCTAGATATGGCGCTGTACTTGCCCCTGTTAGGGTAGTACCAAGACCCTTTAGGGAACCTGGTGCTGACGGGGTAATGAACACCAGATATCACCAGACCAGACAATACTTTCCTTGGTCCCCTGCTGAGGGTATGTCCCTCCTGCATAATGCGCCTGATCCCACTCAATACCCCATAAGGTTTGCGCAGTATATACAACAAATCATGCAGACTCATGCTGGGGTCTGGGCGGACGGGGAAGAATTATGTAGAATGAAAATGTCCCCCGGACTTTTTCAGGAATTATTGACACACCTACAGCCCAATAGACCAGTGGCAGAAGGGGGTGCCTTACAGACAGAAGCATCAGGTACCCAGTTCACAGAGGCATTAATAATTTTCATGAGAGGAAAACAGAGGGAAAGGGGGTCTACAGGTGTGATTATGCAGAAATTTGGGCAAAGTATTGAAGAATATAGTCAAGAACTAGAAAATAGCTTTAGGGATGAAGGATTGGATTTGACTGATGCTTCAGTAAGGAGACTTTTTACAAAACAATTAATAGAGGGGCTAGATCCGAAAATCAGAGAAAAATTTAAATCCTCTACTCCAGATTGGAGAACAATTGAACAACCAAATATTGTGAAACAACGATGTTTAGGAATAGTCATGGATATGAGAGAGAATCGTAAGCCTGTTAGAATAGCACAAGCTAATACAGGAGGAAGAGTGAGACACAATTTTCCTTGCCACTACTGTAAAAAGCCAGGTCATTTCCAAAGAGAGTGCAGGAAGAAGTTGGCAGATATAAAGTCAGGCAAATTTGTTCCCAGAAATAACCCTTCCCAAACGGACAACCAGCAGAAATCTACCATCATAGATGGTCCCATACCAGATTCAGATTGACTCGATGTGTTACAAACTTCCCTACCAGCTAGAAGACCTATGATACAGGTGAATGTGGGGGGGAGAGAGATTCCATTTTTGATAGATACAGGTGCAACTTCCTCAATTTTGAATCAAGATTTTCTTCCGAATCCGGAAGATATTTCAGAACAAACAACTTTTGCTGAGGGTTATGATGGGGTAATTCGAACACTGCCATATACTGTGCCCCTAGAGGTCTCATTAGGACCTAAATGTTTTGCATCCAGATTTTTGTATGCCAGAGGTGCCCCAACATGTCTGTTAGGAACTGATGTACTAAAGAAATTAGAAGCTAACATCAAATTTAGGGAAGATGGCACAGTTATGCTGACTATCCCTGATGATGCAGAATCATTAGAACAATATGTCAGAATTCAGGCTTTTGAGGATTATACTGAAGAAAAAGAGTACAACACAGATCTAGACCTCTCAATGATCCCAGAAACACTGTGGGCACAGGGTGACACTGATGTGGGATTATTGCATATTTCTCCTGTAAAATTATCTGTGCAACCAGGAGCTGTTCTCCCACAGCTCAGACAATACCCTGTGAGTGCCCAGCAGGAATTAGCGATTACAAAACAGATAGAGGGATATAGAGAGAAAGGAGTTTTGGTAGAGATACAATCACCTGCTAACACTCCTCTGTATCCAGTCAAGAAGAGAACTCTTGATAAGGGTTCCATGCCCAAATATCGTATGGTACATGATCTAAGAGAAATAAACAAAGTTCTAGATCCAATCACCCCAGTTGTACCCAATCCTCATACGTTACTATCACAGATACCAGCCAGTTCTCAAGTGTTTACTGTAATAGATCTTTCAATTGCATTTTTCTCGGTTCCTTTACACCAAGATAGTTGGCATTTGTTTGCATTTACATTTAAGGGCAAACAGTTGGCGTGGACACGCCTTCCACAGGGAATGATACACTCCCCTACTCTTTATTCAAATGCCCTACAAACAGTTCTTCAAAGGTTTGAACCTGAATCACAGGTAGTAATTTTGCAGTATGTGGATGACCTACTACTTTGCTGCCCAGATTTAGAAACTGCAGAAAGGTCCACTGTGAGTTTACTATGTTTTCTAGAAAAAGAAGGGTGTAAAGTGAATAGACAAAAGCTACAAGTTTGTCAGATCAAAGTGGTCTTTCTAGGTCATTGCATTTCTCAAGGTAAAAAGCATCTTACACCTCAAAGAACTGAAGCAATAAGACAGATGAATGAGCCTAGAAATCATAAACAGCTACGAGCATTTTTAGGAATAGTGTCTCATTGTAGACAATGGATTATACATGCCAGTCAACTAATGCAACCACTGTATGACTGTGTAAAAAGTGAACCTTATTTGTTGACAAAAGAAGGTCAGATTTCGTTCCAACAATTAAAAGATGCCCTTGTTTCAGCTCCAGCGTTAGGGCTACCAGACTACACCAAACCATTTCAGCTTATGGCTGCAGAAGTTGATTCTCATGCTACAGGAGTTCTTACCCAGAAGCATGCAGGGAAACAAAGACCAATTGCATATCTTTCAGCAAGGTTAGATCCCGTAGCTAGAGCAGCGCCAACCTGTGTACGTGTAGTTGTTGCTGTCTCACTATTGTTGGACAAAGCATCAGAAATTGTCCTAGAGCATCCACTCACAGTTCAAACTACACATGATGTTTATGGGATATTAAACCAGGTCCAACCAAAACACATTTCCATGGCCAGACATTTGCGGCTACAGTGTTCTTTGCTGCTTCCCTCTACTATCACATTTGCTAGGCTTCAGACTCTCAATTTAGCTACACTGCTACCTCTCGAGTCTGAAGGGGGGAATAAGGACACTGATCCACACGCAAATTTTTTCCCTACAGACACACATGATTGTACAGAGCTCATTTTACAAGAAACAGCAGGCTTACCCAATGTATCCGAAACACCACTTCAAAATCCAGATTTAGAGCTGTTTATAGACGGTAGTAGGTTTGCAGATGACACAGGTAACTTTCATACAGGGTATGCAGTTGTGTCAGAATCTGAAACTCTCAAAGCAGAACCACTTCCACCAAAACAGTCTGCACAAGAAGCAGAACTAACAGCATTGATCGAAGCGCTAAAAATAGCTGAGAATCAGACAGCTAATATATACACTGATTCTAGGTATGCACATGGTATTGTGTTTGACTTTGGAGTAATCTGGAGAGCTAGAGGTTACATGACAGCGTCAGGCCAACCTGTAAAACATGCTTCTCTGATCAAACAGATCTTAGAGGCTGCACAAGAAACAAAAGAAGTAGCAGTAATTAAGGTAGCTGCACATGTGAGACTCGACACTAGGGAATCTAGGGGAAATGATAGGGCTGATAAAGCAGCCAAAGCAGCAGCGGTCAAACCCTTACGACAGGTTCATACTGTAAACCTCACAGAAAATACTGAAGATAGACTGAGACAAGCACAGGAAGATGCAGGAGAAGAGGAGAGGGACAGGTGGAAAAAGGAAGGGGCAGAAGAACAAGCAGGAATTTGGAAGAAAGATGGACTAATATGTCTACCTAGAGCCTGGTACCCGATTGTAGTTGGTGGACTACACCACCCTACTCATGTGTCTGCAAATGCAATGACACTACTGGCAAAGCAAGTCTGGTTGGCTCCAGGTTTTGGCAACTACGCAAGAGACTATTGTGCTGCATGCGTTATATGCCTGGCACATAATCCCGGACAGACGACAAAGACCCCTATGAAGCACCACGTCCGACCTCTCTATCCGTTTCAGCGATTACAAATAGACTTTATCCAGCTGCCAAAAAAATAATGGGTATGAGTATGTGTTGGTGTGTGTGGACATGTTCTCAGGGTGGCCAGAGGCCTATCCAGTTCGGAAGGCTTCAGCTAAAAACACTGCTGTAAAGCTAGTTGCCGAACTGGTACCCCGTTACGGTCTCCCTGAAGTGATCGAGTCAGATAGGGGTACTCATTTCACTGGAGAAATATTTCAAAATGTACTGAAAATGTTGGGTGTTGAAAGTCAGTTACACACTCCGTACCATCCTCAAAGTTCTGGTAAGGTGGAACGCATGAATGGAACTTTAAAATTAAAAATACAGAAAGCCATGGCTGAAACAGGAAAGCCTTGGACAGAATGCCTTCCACTGGCCCTTTACTCAATACGCAATACCCCAAGGGGTAAGACTAAACTGTCTCCATATGAAATTTTGTTTGGCAGGACTGCCAATTTAGGATGTTATTTTCCACAACAACTTGTGTTAAATATTGAGTCATTGACTTCTTATGTGCAAAATCTTCAGAAACAATTAACTAAGGTGCATGCACAAGTTTTTGCTTCCCTTCCAGATCCTGACAACATTGAAGGAAGTCACAAGTTGAAACCAGGTGATCAAGTCTATGTAAAAAGACACACCAGAAAGGCTCTAGAACCAAGGTTTGACGGACCCTTCCAAGTCCTGTTGACAACACCTACATCAGTCAAGCTTGAAGGAAAGGCATCATGGATACATGCAAGCCATTGCAAAAAAAGCAGTATAAACTCATGATATTGATGTTAATAGTATTAACCACGACAAAGGCATGGGAAAGACTAAATTCTCTAACCCCTTTGAACAATAGATTCGTACAACATCATAGAAAATTAGTGCATGACTTGTTAAATAATACACAACCCCTGGCAGATTGTTGGATCTGTACCCATTCACCGGTATCAGCCACAAGTATACCTTTTCTAGCAGTTCCCGTATCAGCAGAAGAAATATTTGCTTGGCCTAATTGTTCAGACAACCTGGCCAACAACCAAACTGGTAATGCTAGGCTGTGGAATACTACAATCGCCATACCAATTGTGGGATGGGTAGAATTTCCTTGGTGGCAGGGTAATCTCTCAGGGAGTAATACACATCTACAATATTTAGCATTCAGGGGAGGAAAATGGGTACCTAGGAATAAGACTGGATTAACTGATCTAGGACAGGTCCCCACTGAAAATCTACAGCTCAGTTTTAGTACAACCGTCCCTTCCTCTGATGCTTTCAAACCTGTAGTATTGGAAAGATACATACACAATAGAAATTGGGAACATTCTGAGTTGTTCCCTCAAGGTAATGAAAGAGATTGTACAAGCAAACTGGGGAACCTGGTTTGTAATGAATCTGATGAGTATGTCAATGGAATGCCTGTATGTGGAAATCCCGCAGCCGGGTACTGTAGCCCCTTGGGACAAAAACCTTCTTGGTGTATGCTTCAGAATGTATCTAGATTTGTGGATTTGGCTCACAGATTGGTATTGCAGCACTCAGCTTTATGGGATCTGCCTGAAGGTACATTTTGGATATGCGGAGAAGGAGCATATAAATGGCTTCCCGTAGGTATAAAGGGTACTTGTACATTAGGACGCCTAACCCCGGCTACTTTCATAATTTCGAACAAACAAGTGAATATGCAAGCCGTGCCCAAGCACACACTGTATAAAAGAGCTGCAGATAACTCACCACGTCCCTCGGGGAGACCACACATAGTGCAAATGGGTATAGCCAATAAAATTGTCAGTTCTATTTTTATTTACCCTATGATGATCAAATTTGGGATATATTGGATATACTAAACACTAGTATAGCTGTACAGAATCAGCTTATAATAGTCATCAACCAACATACTCTGGTATTGGATTACCTAACTGCCTCACAAGGAGGTATGTGTCAAATCATCGGACCCACCTGCTGTCATTATATAGACCCGAATAGTACTATGAGTATGACATTTAAATTAAAGGACGTACAACGACTCAGAGATCAGTATGACAAAGATAATGACCAGAATAAGGATAACTGGTGGTCAGATACCTTTTCTTTTCTTAACCCAGCCAACTGGTTCAGAGGAATCGGTGGGTGGGTTGCTGGGATTATGCAGAGCATAATACATATAGTTATGATTATTGTAGTCATATACGTACTATTCCAGATTGTGCTCAAGGGTATCTCAGTATGCACAGATAAACTTTGTGTAATAGATGCAAGAGTATAAATTAATATAAGTGTGTGTATGTGTAATGCCAAAAATAAAGGCTTTGTCTTTGGCCCTATGGTAATAAATAAAAGGAATATGTCAAAGGGGGGAATTGTGGAGATCAGACTGAAAGAATCCATTGTGTCTTTCTCCTCAGGCATCTGGCTTATTTCAAGAAACTTAAACAAAGTTGACATTTTCTTTTATGGACGCATTTCTTCTTGTAATTGTAACCTTTTACCTACATACCAAGCTGAACCTTATCTCTAGTATAGACTGTTATTGTATAAGGATGTGAAATATGAGCGCTTGTACGCATGTCTGTAAAATGTTTAACTTTTTTTCTATATAAAAGGAGGGGTAGAGCTCAGTGGGTCAGACGCGCTCCTGGGCTTTCCCTGTATATGATCACACAACCTTTTGTGCTGCGTGTCATTTCACTCGGATTCCTACAGTTAGGAAGCCAGGGACAGATAAGGACTCAACAGCGTTGTGCCAGCTTCTAGCCTCCTATGGAGGCTATTGAAGAATGGCAAAAGTAAAAAAAAGAAAAGTAAAAAAAAATGTGAAAAAATAAAAAAAATATAAAAGTTTAAATCACCCCCCTTTCGCCCCATTCAAAATAAATCAGTAATAAAAAAAAATCAAACCAAAATGCTATCATTAAAAACGCCAGCTCAGCACGCAAAAAATAAGCCCACACCTGACCCCAGATCATGGGGAACAGGAAAGACACTGGTTAATGGGAGGTGGGAGGAGCTTTTAACCTCTTGTGCTTCCTGTCCCCATTAGGATATGGAGACAACCTCCTGGGCTGTCCTGGAAGGCAACTAGAGAAATTGCAGAATGCATTATAATTGATGGGATGCATATGTATGCGTTTTTTAATCACGTTTTTATAGCGAAAAAACGCAACGTGTGCACACAGCCTGAAGCGTGTTTCGCAGCCCTCACATTGCACAGTGCCTAGCTTTGAACAGATTCCAGTCACAGAAGTAAATTCCATTTCCCTTTCCCCAAACTGCATTTTGCTGCAGCTGAAGAAAAAAAAACTTCAAAACCCGCTGGTTTTCCCATAGAAATGAGTGGGAAGAGTGTTCCCAGTGTTTTTTTTGCCGTTTGGTGTGGATCCGAGATGCAAACGCGTGATCGTGACATAACGAGCTCAGTCAGTGAGGAGCCGAGCTGCAAACGCATGCGTGTGATGCAATGAGCTCAGTCAGTCAGTGTGGATCCGAGCTGCAAAAGCGCGAGTATGACGTAACGAGTGCAGTCAGTCAGTGTGGATCCGAGATGCAAACGCGTGAGCGTGACGTAACGAGCGCAGTCAGTGTGGATCTGAGCTGCAAACGTGTGAGTGTGACGTAACGAGCTGTCAGTCAGTGTGGATCCGAGCTGAAACGTGTGACGTAACGAGCTGTCAGTCAGTGTGGATCCGAGCTGAAACGTGTGACGTAACGAGCTGTCAGTCAGTGTGGATCCGAGCTGAAACGTGTGACGTAACGAGCTGTCAGTGTGGATCCAAGCTGCAAACGTGAGCGTGACATAACGAGCTCAGTCAGTCAGTGAGGAGTCGAGCTGCAAACGCATGAGTGTGATGCAACAAGCTCAGTTAGTCAGCCATTGCGGAGCTGAGCTGCAAATGCGTGAGTGTGATGTAACGAGCTCAGTCAGTGTGGCTCTGAGATGCAAACGCGTGAGCGTAACAAGCTCAGTCAACGCAGAACCGAGCTGCAAACGCGTGACGCAACGAGCTCAGTCACTGCGGATCTGAGCTGCAAATGCGTGAGTGTGACGCAACGAGCTCAGTCAGTCAGTGTGGATCCGATCTGCAAACACGTGATGTAACAAACTCAGTCAGTGCGGATCTGAGCTGCAAACGCATGAGTGTGACGTAAGGAGCTGAGTCAGTCAGCGCAGATTCAAGCTGCAAACGCGTGTGACGTAACGAGCTCAGTCTCTCGGTGCGGATCTGATCTGCAAACGAGTAAGCGTGACGTAACGAGCTCAGTCAGTGTGGATCCGAGATGCAAACGCGTGAGCGTGACGAGCTCAGTCAGTCAGTCAGTCCCGGGCGCCAGCCGATACTGCACGGTCAGCACAAGGAACAGGATCGGTCACCGGAGAGCTGCCGTACTCCTAATAACGGACGAGTGCGTGGCGCCTCACGAACCGGATCCCGGCCACAGGAGACGTCCATTATACCTCACAGAACCCACCGGTGCCTACTGCTGGACAAATCAGATTTCAGGCGACTGCTGACGTCACCCCCCCCTGGTAACAGCCTCCCAGTTTCGCGCCGTTAGCCAGTCAGAAAATCTTTCCAGAGTCGTGCTCGTCCAATCAGCGCTCAGCAGTGCGGGCGGGGGGAGAAAGCGCCAATTCGATGCGTCTCTGTGCTCCCTCCCCCGACAAGATGGCGGTAACTGCTTTGTTTCTGGGTCTTCGCCGAGTAATGTCTGTGTGATCCGGGGAGGCGGGGAAAGAGCGGGCCGGCCGGGAAGGGAGCGATCCTCTGCGCTGTAGTGAGAGGGCGGCAGTTACCGGGCTGTAGAGCGCTGTTCCCGCCGCCCGTCCGGTGACGTTGCCCCGGCGCACAGGCCTCGCCGCCTTCTGAGGAGAGTCTCACTTGTCTCTATACTGTTCTCGTCATCCCCTCCCCCTCTTTCAGGATCTCCGGGGAATGGACGGACATTGGTGAGCGGGAGACCGAGAGACGAGCCGGGCGGAGGAGAGACATGACAGCGGAGCCCATGAGGTAGGTAGGCCGCGGGGCCTGGGGAGACGCCGGGGGTGGTGGCAGTGCCCGGGCGCAGGGTGGCATGTGACGGCGGCGGCTGCTGGTAGCACACGTGCCCCCCGCCTGCGCCCAGTACTGTGGGGGGTGTACACTACTACTGGGGGTCCTGCGTATACACACATTGCCCGCAGAGCTTTCTGAGCCCTGGATCTGATTCCCATCTGTTTCTCGTACTTTATTTTTCAGTTTTTAGCATTTGCATGATTTTAGTGTATTTTGCATATAAAGAAAAAAAACAACTTGTCAGATTTTAGGCACCAGAGTTGTGGCATGAGCGACGTCAGCACTGATTCTGGAGGTTATTCTTTAAAGAGGTTGTCCTATATTGGACAGCTCCATGTTAAAGGGAATTTGTCAGTAAGATCAACAACTCTTAAAGGGAACCTGTCACCCCCAAAATCGAAGATGAGATAAGCCCCCGATGTATCCTGAAAGATGAGAAAAAGAGGTTAGATCAGAGGTCCCCAACGTTTCTGACCTTGAGAACCACATTCAGTTCTGAGAGAGGGTCGCGAGCCACATCCAGCTTTGAGAGAGGGTCGCAAGCCACTTTCAGCTCCCGCCCCCTCACAATAGTGGCAACCAAAGCCCCCGTTACATGCATAATGGTAACCAAAGCTTTTCCACAAAAATCAATCACCCCATAGCAGTATACAAAGATCTAAGGGTTCCTATAATATCCCCATTCAGTATTCTCCTATAAAGCACTCCCAAGACACTGTCATATTCAGCTTTAAACACCTCCTCTGACAGGTGGTGTCATCTTGTCTCCAGCGTACCATACTTAAATCATCTCAAAACCTCTAAGAAGAGTATATGTGCATCCAGATCTTCTCTTCTGTGCAGGGTTGCTCACAAAATTCACCATTTTCAGATGTGTTCTTCATACCTGTTTGCCAGACCTGGAGCTAATGCACCAAGCTGACAGACAGCCGCGAGCCACAATTCATGGGACCGCGAGCCACATGTGGCTCCCGAGCTACAGGTTGGGGACCCCTGGGTTAGATTATACTCATCCAGGGGTGGTCCGGTCCCATGGGCGTCGCGGTCCGGTCCAGCCCCGTCCTCTTCTTGTCTTCACGCTCCGGCGCAGGTGTACTTTGTCCTGTTGAGGGCAGAGCAAAGTACTGCAGTGCGCAGGCGCCGGGAAAGGTCAGAGAGGCCCGGCGCCTGCGCACTGCAGTACTTTGCTCTGCCCTCAACAGGGCAGACAAAGTACACCTGCGCCGGAGCTGCAGCGTGAAGACAAGAAGAGGACGTCACCCTATGAAGATGGGAGGTCACAGACCGCGACACCCATCGTACCAGGACCGCCCCTGGGTGAGTATAATCTAACCTCTTTTTCTCATCTTTCAGGATACATCGGGGCTGCTGTAGATAAGCCACTGATGCTGGTGGGCTTAGCTCATCTTCGATTTTGGTGGTGACAGGTTCCCTTTAAGCCGTGGGCATGTAGGCCATAGGAAATCTTTATGTGTAAATGAGCTGTTAAGATCTATCGGCCGTAGATAGATCTCCCTGAGAATCTGCCTCCAGAGATTATTATAAATAAGCGGGGGGTTAGGGCTTGTGCACATGCTGCGGATTCCATTGCGGAATTTTCCGCAGCGGATTTGATAAATCCGCAGTGCAAAACTGCTGCGGATTTATCGCGGTTTCTATTGCGGTTTTCGCTGTGGTTTTACACATGCAGATTTCTATTGGAGCAGGTGTAAAACCGCTGCGGATTCCGCACAAAGAATTGACTTGCTGCGGAAAGTAAACCGCTGCGTTTCCGCGCGTTTTTTTCCGCAGCATGTGCACTGCGGATTTCATTTCCCATAGCTTTACATGGTACTGTAAATCCAAACACAGCATTGAAGCATAAGACCACAAAAATAGATATAAAAAATATATATTTTATTAAATTACATAACAATAAAATTAGTGCCACATGAGTACCATAACATTCAATAAATATACGTATAATGTACATATAATATACACAACCAGAGTTAATTTGAATGAGGGGCAGAAATGCACCCACTAAAAAGTGCGGCACTGAAATCGGCATTAACTCTGGTTGTGTATATTATATGTACATTATACGTATATTTATTGAATGTTATGGTACTCATGTGGCACTAATTTTATTGTTATGTAATTAAATAAAATATATATTTTTTATATCTATTTTTGTGGTCTTATGCTTCAATGCTGTGTTTGGAGATATTTATGGAAGCATCACATTGGATTTCTTAGAGTAGCTTTACGGGATTTCCCATTGACTACTATGCTAACGGTCAAGGAAATTTTGTTAACACTTGAGGAATGAAAAATTCTATCTATACCATCCCATATATATATATATATGTCAAAGGATTATAAACCAGTGATCTCCAGTGCAAACAAACAAGTGTTGAGTGGGAACCACTCATATAACTAGCAAGAGCCAACCACCAGAGACTAGGATCAATTACCAAAGGAATAGTGACACGGATATAGTTTATTAAAATTACTTTATTTGAGCTGGTAATAACATATTTCATGTGCACATGTTGGGAAAAATATAAAAACAATATAAGGTGACATAAATACACAATTAATCACCAATATATAAAAGCCTAGATAGGCAAATGGTGCACCACATCAGGAAGGGTTAATCTCAGGGCTCCCTATAGGACTATAATAGTGTCTCACAAGTGAAAAAAGTTTATAAAACCATAATGTGAGAATTAAAAATATAAAAATATGAAAACCCTACAAGGCAATGTGTGGGTTTAAAAGCAAGTGCACCAGTGCTGAGTGCAATGTGCAAAAAGCAAAAATGGAACAAAAGTGCTGAGTGCAAGAAATAGTCCAAAAATATATATGGGAGTACCTGTACCTTTATGTAGCGTCACCTTGGGGTGCGCATTGTTTGGAGGTTGGTGACGCTACATAAAGGTACAGGTACTCCCATATATATTTTTGGACTATTTCTTGCACTCAGCACTTTTGTTCCATTTTTGCTTTTTGCACATTGCACTCAGCACTGGTGCACTTGCTTTTAAACCCACACATTGCCTTGTAGGGTTTTCATATTTTTATATTTTTAATTCTCACATTATGGTTTTATAAACTTTTTTCACTTGTGAGACACTATTATAGTCCTATAGGGAGCCCTGAGATTAACCCTTCCTGATGTGGTGCACCATTTGCCTATCTAGGCTTTTATATATTGGTGATTAATTGTGTATTTATGTCACCTTATATTGTTTTTATATTTTTCCCAACATGTGCACATGAAATATGTTATTACCAGCTCAAATAAAGTAATTTTAATAAACTATATCCGTGTCACTATTCCTTTGGTAATTGATCCTAGTCTCTGGTGGTTGGCTCTTGCTACTATGCTAACGGTGCCTGAGATTTTGTATCTGATGGTACTGTAAATGCATGGGAAACCGTTGCGGATCCGCAGCAAAATCCGCAGCGTGTGCACATACCCTAACCAGTGTGAGACATGTAACTAACACAGAACAGGAGAACAGAACTTTGTCTCCTTACAAACATCTGCTGTAGCTCTCAGAGTTCTGATGTATTGTAATCCTGTCTGCCTGTGAGCTGGAAGCAACCTGCAGATGTGTCAGGTGTAATCACACCCTGCTCTGCAGAGAGCGACCATTACACACCACACTGGTAACTTCCCCTATCATTTACAATAAACGAGTCAGACTCTCAAGCTGATCAGTGTCTGCCCCATAGCCCTGAACAGCCCAGTTACATATAAGAAATACATGGATTACTCTGGAATAAAACTGGATCACAGATTTGATTCCACTTCCTATGACATTCATGCTTAAATGGGAAAAGCTATACTGCCTTTCCTCTCCCTGGATAGTGACACCAGCGGAGGAGAGGGAGTTTTTTTTTTTTCTCGCCTCCATGTATTTATTAATAAGAAGTTGTACTTTGGGGACAATGTTTTACTTTATTGTTCTACTTAAAAGGAACTGGTCACCTCGGAACACTCACTTTTTATTTGCAGAAATAGAGATATAGGGCTAATCTGCTGGTCAATAGCTTTACAGTGCTGCCTTACTGAAAGTGCAGCTAACAGGAGAAATTTGACTTATTTTTTTACCAGGAGCCACCATCTTTCAGTCATAGAGGCTCTGCAGGGAGCAGCTACAGTCACCATTCACTATAATGTGAGCACGGCTGTAAACAACGTACTCATGGCTGAAAGTCAAGAAATCCTGGGAGGCAATAAATCCATTTTCGCCCTATAGCCACACTTTCAGTAATCTGCAGTTACCTGCAGATTAAGGGTATGTGCACACGTTGTGGATTTGCCTGTGGAATTTTCTGTGCAGATTCTTACTCTCTTGGCAGAAACCCTGTTGAAAATCCATGTGTATTTGATGTCGATTTTCATGCGGATTTTTATGCGTTTTTGTAAGCTAAATAAAGATATATTAAACAAAAAATGTGATGTCATTTCCTTGTCCAACCTCTTTTACATACTCCATTGAAGACCATAATATCCATACATTCCATGTTCACATATGTTTACACACACAAAACAAATATTTATTATTATACATTTTTATAGCGCCATTTATTCCATGGCGCTGTACAAGTGAAAAGGAGGCAAATATAGACAAATACAATTAAACTTAAGCAAAAAAAACAATGCATACAGGTACATAATGAGGGAGGGCCCTGCCTGCGAGGGCTCAGTCTGCAGGGGATGGGTGAGGATACACTAGGAGGGGGTAGAGCTGGTTGTGCTGCGGTTCAGTAGGTTGAGGATCACTGTAGGCTTAGATATAAGTGAATATATGAGAGAGATAATACCAAGCCCGACGTTTAGTAATGAACATAATAAAATGGTACATAAAGAGTTAAATAAAGACACCCACACACATGAAATCTGCGTGAAATGCAATATCTGGTTAATTTAAAAAAATAATAGAAATAAAAATTGCTCCCATGTAATTTTCCTAACCAGCAGAGGGAAAGACAGCAACGGGGGGCAGATGTTTATAGCCTGGGAAGGGGGTAATACACATGGATGTTCCCAGGCTATGCTCACAGCTGTATATTTAGCCTTTACTGACTATTAAAATAGGGGAGGTCACCAAAAAATGACGTGGGGTGCCCCTATAATTAATAACCAGCAAAGGCTATGCAGACAGCTGTGGGCTGATATTAATAGCCTAGGAAGGGGCCATGGATATTGCCCAACCTGGCTACAAATACCAGCTCTCAGCCGCCCCAGAAAAGGTGCATCTCTAAAATACGCCAATTCCGGCACTTAGCTTTGCTCTTCCCACTTGCCCTGTAGCGGTGGCAAGTGAGGTAATAGGTGAAGGGGTTGATGTCGCCTTTGTATTTGGTGATATCAACCCCACGGCTTAGTAATGGAGAGGTGTCAATAAGACACGTATCCATTACTAATCCTATAGTTGTTACATGTTAAATAAAGACACAGACAGAATAAAGTATTTTAACCCCTTCCCGCCGCGGCCCTTTTTCGTTTTTCCGTTTTCGTTTTTCGCTCCCCTCCTTCCCAGAGCCATAACTTTTTTTATTTTTCTGTTAATATGGTCTTGTGAGGGCTTATTTTTTGCGGGACGAGCTGTACTTTTGAACGACACCATTGGTTTTACCATGTCTCGTACTAGAAAACGGGAAAAAAATTCCAAGTGTGGTGAAATTGAAAAAAAAAAAGTGCAATCCCACACTTGTTTTTTGTTTGGCTTATTTTCTAGCTTTACTAAATGCTAAAACTGACCTGATATTATGATTCTCCAGGTCATTACGAGTTCATAGACACCAACATGTCTAGGTTATTTTTTATCTAAGTAGTGACAAAAAAATTAAAAACTTTGCCAAAAAAAAAAGCGCCATTTTCCGATACCCATAGCGCCTCCATTTTTCGTGATCTGGGGTCTGGTGAGGGCTTATTTTTTGCGTGCCGAGCTGACATTTTTAATGATACCACTTTTGTGCAGATATGTTCTTTTGATCGCCCGTTATTGCATTTTAATGCAATGTCGCGGTGACCAAATAAACATAATTCTGGCATTTCAAATTTTTTTCTTTCTACGCTGTTTAGCGATCAGGTTAATGCTTTTTTTTTTTATAGATCCGGCGATTCTGAACGCGGCGATAATAAATGTGTAGGTTTCACTTTTTTTTTTTTGTTTGTTTTTTTTAAAATTTTATTTAGGATGGGGCGAAAGGAGGGTGATTTTAAACTTTTATGTTTTTTTTTTTTTTTTTCATATTTTTAAAAACATTTTTTTTTTTAACTTGTGCCATGCTTTAATAGCTTCCACCGGAGGCTAGAAGCTGGCACCACTGGATCGGCTCTGCTACATAGCAGCGATCATCAGATCGCTGCTATGTAGCTGAAATGCAGGCTTGCTATGAGCGCCGACCACAGGGGGGCGCTCACAGCAGGCCGGCATCAGTAACCATAGAGGTCTCAAGGACCTCTATGGTTACTGTCCTGACACATCGCCGACCCCCCGATCATGTGACGGGTTTCGGCGATGCGCTTATTTCCGGCCGCGCGGCCGGAAGCAGTAGTTAAATGCCGCTGTCAGCGTTTGACAGCGGCATTTAACAGGTTAATAGCGGCGGGTGAATCGCGATTTCACCCGCCGCTATTGCGCGCACATGTCAGCTGTACAAAACATCTGACATGTTGCGACTTTGATGTGGGCTCACCGCCGGAGCCCACATCAAAGGGAGAGACACGACATGCGCAGTACTAGTTCGGCGCATGTCGTGAAGGGGTTAAAGAAATAAAACACAATACAGTTTGCCATTTTTATTATTACACCTAATCCATGCAACACCCTGAATCTCTTGAGAAAAAAAAAGGAAACCAACACATACTCCCTGTTTCGATGCAATCCATTTAATAACGAATGTCCCACGACGATCTTCCGTGTAGAGCAATCTTATCGGGGGATGTGACTGCCCTACCGGGCCTCCGATGCACTGACAGAAGATAATCGCTCCTGCCGTGCATCAGTGTTCATCTGAGTTTGTGCTCTCACTTTACGACTTTACTGCTGCCTGAGAATTTTCTCACACAGCGGTGCCGCATGTGACAGCATGAACTCTGGTGAACTCTAGGCGGCGGATTGATACACGGCGGGAGGCATATCTCCTGTCACTGTATCACCAGAGCCGTGTGGAGCGGTCACATCTTCTGATGTGACTGTTCTACACGGGAGATTGTTGTGGGACCCTCATTATTAAATGGACTATGGTGGACCAGGGAGCATTTGTGTTGGTTTGTTTATTTTTTTGCAGGAGATCGAGGGCGTCGGGAATTAGCTGTTTGAGTATGATTTTTTTTTTTTTTTTTTACTATTGAACATAGTAGCTGAATGATGGGACTACTATCCCATCATCGGCTAATGCTGTTACTGTTATATGTGACAGCAGACATAGCCGGATGGGACTAGTAGTTCCATCACACGATGTCTGCCTTCACACAGACACCCGCAGATACACATAGACACCCGCAGACAAACCCGCACATATTCTCTGCACACAGTCTCCGCCCACACACTTCCTCCTTCCTTTCTGCAGTGTTTTTCGCACGCACATCCACAGTAAATCCACAAATCTTTTTACAACTGTGGTTTTGCTGCGGATTTGACTAACTCAATTTAAGTCAATGGGTGCCGAAACGCTGCAGATCCGCAAAAAGAATTGACATGCTGCAGAAAACAAAATGCTGCGAATCCGCATTAATTTTTTCCGCAGCCTGTGCACACCAATTCTGGATTCCCATTGATTAACATTGATTGTGCACTACACTGCGGATTTGGTGCAATTCCACACATCCAAAAACGCTGTGGGTCCGCAATGTGTACACATAGCCTAACCCTGTTCCTCCAGTGGTGTTCTCTGAGATGACCGATTCCCTTTAAATGTATGTAATGAAGGAAAAAAATTTTTTTTTTAGTCCCAAACAAATTCATTGCTTGCAAATGCCAGTGTGTGTAAAAAAAAAAAAAAAAAAATAGATGGACATCCTATTTCAATTGTCTGCCATCATTGAAAAGCTGTTCAAAGGCCATAGTACATTTAAAACAATTGCAGTGCCTTGTCCCCGATTTCCCCCTTGGGCTTCTGTTTCCCTGTTTTCGGACATAATGTATATACCATTTGACCACATCACCACTTGCCTCTGCGGTTTTATGCCGTACACTGCTCAGTAATTGGTTGTAAGGGCTCATACTCACTTGCAATCAAAACGGACGAGTGCAATCCGATAAAAAATCGGATTGTACTCGGACCAATGTTATTCAATAGGTGACATCTCATTTGCGATTTTTTTTTTTTTTTTTTTTTTTTTTTTTTCTCCTTTCCTCAGCAGAAATCGTACTGAGAAAAAAATCTCAGCTTGCTGCGAGTCTTGCCAATGCAAGTCAATGGGTGCGAAAAAAAACCCGCACGGAATGCAGACCATCCGTTTTTCATCCATTTTTTTACAGATACCTTACCATTCTGTGGCATAGAACACTGTAAATGGTCCTGTAAATGATTGTAAAAAAATAGTTGCAGAGAAAAAAAACGCATTGCATACGGATGTCAAACGGATGGTGCAATTAAAAATCGCATTGAAGTCGCATGAAATTAAAAATCGCATTGAACTCGCATGACAATCCCATAGTTGGCATCCAATTTTTTCGGTCCAGATTACGGACCGTTATTTTTCTCGCAAGTGAGTATGAGCCCTAATGGGTGATGTCTGCAGTGAAGTAAAATGGAAGACCAGCAGGAGATGCAGCAATCAAAAGTAGTGGGAATGATCCGTTGTTTAAATCAGGTTTCAGTGTTAAATATTTTTAAAAATTTTTGCCATTTTTTTCCACCCTATCACAATCTTGATTAAAAAAAAAAAAATAAAAAAATAGTAATGCTGCATTTTTCACGCTGTGGCTACTGGGGCTTTTTTTTTTTAGAACAAACTTCTAACAGTTGTCTTAGGAAATGCACATACATTACCAGCAATGAACAGACTCTCACCCTATATTTTGTATTGAAGCTTCTAATGAGCGTGTGCAAAGGTCATTGTGAAGGGAGAAGGAGTGGGGTCAGCTATGAAATCCCCTATTGTGGTCGATGGATACTGTGTATAGAGGCGTTACCGGTCAATGTAGCACTGCCTCTCCTAAGGAACCTGCGGAAAACTGTTCCTGAAAGGATAACAAGTGTTAGTCCAAAAAAAGCCCCAGTGGGTAGTGTTACTATTGCAAGATTAACTAATTGTTGTTTTTTTTTTTTTTTTTTTAAGGGTTGTCAACTACTCACACTTTTTAAAACTCTAAGGGTAAGTGCACATATTGCGGATTCTGCTGCGGATTTTTCCGCAGCGTATTTGAAAAATCCGCAGTGCAAAACCACTGCGGTTTTCACTGCGGATTTTATCGCGGTTTCTTCTGCGGATTCCTCTGCGGGTTTTCAACTGCACTTTCCTATTGGTACAGGTTGAAAACCGCTGCGGAATCCGCAGAAAGAATTGACATGCTGCGGAAAACAATCCGCTGCATTTCCGTGCGGATTTTTCTGCAGCATGTGCACAGCGTTTTTTTTTTTCCCATACGTTTACATGGTACTGCAAACTTTGGGAAAACTGCTGCGGATCCGCAGCGTCAAACCCTTAGGCTATGTGCACACGTAAGAAAAGAGGTGCAGAATTTTCTGCACAAAATCCGCATCTGCGGTTTTTATGCGGATTTTGTGCGGTTTTTATGCAGAATTTGTTCGGATTTTCTGCGGTTTTTGCCACTGCGGAATTTTAACATGGAGGGGTGCAGAAACGCTGCAGATCCGCACAAAAGAAGTGACATGCACTTCTTTGAAATCCGCAGCAATTCCGCACTGATTTTTCTGCACCATCTGCACAGCTATTTTTTTTCCCCCCCATTGACTAACAATATAGTGTACATCACAGTGCGGAACTGCAGCGTTTCTGCGCGGAAAAATTTGCTGCGGATCCGCAGCAAATCTGCACATAGCCTTAAGCCGTTGGCTCAACTTCGAGCCATGGCGATTTGATAAACGATCTGTAGGAAGATCGATCTTGTGCAAGCCTAGATAAGTCCACTCAGACAACCCCTTAAATACTACATTCCCCAATGAAAAATAACAGCTTGCACTCAACTCCTGTACAGGTGCCAGTCTAAGGAGGCGAGCGTGAGATTGTCACTTGAGCTCTGTGGTATTTCAGTGGTCGCTACTAGCAGCTCATTAGTGGCCTCTGGCTGTAGGGCTTTCTTGACATAACATTTTTAATTGATACCATTTTGGCGTACATACATTTTGATAGTTTGTCAGTGATGAGGTGACCGCAAAGACACAAATCTGGCATTTTTGATATTTTTTTTTTTCTTCATAGATTGTAAGCTTGCGAGCAGGGCCCTCATTCCTACTGGTATCTGTTTTGAACTGTGATTTCTGTTATGCTGTAATGTCTATTGTCTGTATAAGTCCCCTCTATAAGTTGTAAAGCGCTGCGGAATATGTTGGCGCTATATAAATAAAATTATTATTATTATTCCCTACATCTGCCTTTTATGGCCACAGTGATACTTGGGGGACTTAAACCTGTGTTTGTATCCTCGTTTATACTATATATTGAAATCCCATCGTATTACAGTATTTAGAGAAATCGATGTTCCATGTCACTCGGCCAGTGACTCACAGAAGGACTAAGGGGTACTGTCACACTAAACGATTTACCAACGATCACGACCAGCGATACAACCTGGCCGTGATCGTTGGTAAGTGGTTGTGTGGTCGCTGGAGAGCTGTCACACAGTCCTCTCCAGCGACCAACGATGCCGAGGTCCCCGGGTAACCAGGGTAAACATCGGGTTACTAAGCGCAGGGCCGCGCTTAGTAACCCGGTGTTTACCGTGGTTACCAGCGTAAAAGTAAAAAAAAACAAACAGTACATACTTACATTCCGGTGTCCGTCCCCCGGCGTTCTGCTTCTCTCCACTGTGTCTGTGCCAGCCGGAAAGCACAGCGGTGACGTCACCGCTGTGCTCGCTTTATGGCCGGCCGGCGCTCACAGTGCAGAGAAGCAGAACGCCGGGGGACAGACACCGGAATGTAAGTATGTACTGTTTTTTTTTTTTTTTTTTTTTTTTACTTTTACGCTGGTAAACATCAGGTTACTAAGCGCGGCCCTGCGCTTAGTAACCCGATGTTTACCCTGGTTACAAGCGAACGCATCGCTGGATCGCTGTCACACACAACGATCCAGCGATGACAGCGGGAGATCCAGCGACGAAAGAAAGTTCCAAACGATCTGCTACGACGTACGATTCTCAGCAGGATCCCTGATCGCTGCTGCGTGTCAGACACTGCGATATCGTATGGATATCGCTGGAACGTCACGGATCGTACCGTCGTAGCGATCAAAGTGCCAATGTGTGACAGTACCCTAAGGCTATGTGCACACTTCAGGATTATTTGCAGAAATTTCCTGAACAAAACCGGACTTTTTCCGCAGGAAATCTGCATGGGTTTTTTTTGGGCGGTTTTTGTGCGTTTTTTTCCGGAGATTCCCAATGCATTAAATAGCGGGAAATCCGCGAAAAATCCGCAAAATTAATGAACATGCTGCATTTTTTGTGTGGAAAAGAAACACAACATATGCACAAAAATTGCGGCTTGCATTCTATTAATAGGATGCTTAATGGATGCTTTTTTATCGCGTTTTTATAGCGAAAAATCCAGAACGGGTGCACACAGCCTTAGACTGCAGATACATTGGCTTTCAGCAGGCCCCCTGGCTGCCATGGTATCGTATTGAGGTTGGCCAATGGGAGCATTTTCACATTATCAATTAAGTAAAACACCACTGTCAGAAATTGACAGCACCATTTAAATGGTTAAATTAGTGATCTGAGCACATTTGGGCTATGTGCACACGTTGCGGATTAGTGTGTGGATTTTTGCGCACTGTTTTTGCAAAATCCGCAGGTAAACCGCACTGCGGATTTACCGCGGTTTTTGTGCGGATTCCACCTTTGGTTTTACACCTGCGGATTCCTATTGAGGAGCAGGTGTAAAACGCTGCAGAATCCGCACAAAGAATTGACATGCTGCCGAAAAAACACAGCTGCATTTCCGCTTGTTTTTTTCCACAGCATGTGCACTGCGGATTTTGTTTTCCATACGTTTACATGGTACTGTACAACGCATGGAAAGCAGCTGCAGATCTGCAGCGTCAAATCCGCAACATGTGCACATAGCCATAGGTTGGTGATGACTGTCTAGCAGAGCTGGCTTTAGCCTTATATAGTGCGGGCTAGGCTCTTGAGTCCATTTTGGTAACCCCACATAGGGACAAACTAGTATGTCCTAAGTCATTAAAGACGCACTCCCATATAGCCTCTTAATATATTGGAATCCTCATAGTATATAGCACTTTGTACTTACAATTGCTCATTTTGCCCTTCTACCCAGTTAATTCTCCTTTTCCATTAGGTCTATATCACTCAATTAAAAACTGACAAGCTGCGTCCTTCTAAGCTCTATGTAGAAACAGGAGGTCTTTTCCCTGCATGAATATTCATTACAACTACAATATTGCATCACTGCAAAGTCCATGGCAAGGGGGAGGAGCAGAGCAACTGGGTCAGGAGATCAACAGGGGATGACTCATGCAGGAAAAAGACTTCCTGTTTCTACATAAAGCAAATAAAAGGATAATTAGCTTGGTAGAAAGGCAGAAGGAGCAATTGTAAGTACACAGTTGTATATAATATGATTGCAATATATATTAACCCCTTCACCACCTTGGGTTTTTCAGTTCCTGTTTTTTGCTCCCTTCCTTCCCAGAGCCATCACTTTTTTATTTTTCCGTCAAAATGGCCATGTGAGGGCTTGTTTATTGCTGGATGAGTTGTACTTTTTAACAACACTATTGATTTTGCCATATAGTGTACTTAAAAACAGGAAAAATTTCAAAGTGCAATGAAATTTTAAAAAAGTGCAATTTCTCATATTTTTTTTTTTTTTTTTTACCATGTCCACTAAATGCTAAAACTAACCTGCCATTATTATTCTCTAGGTCATTATGAGTTTGTAGAAACATTTACCGCAGTTTTTTTTTTTAAGTTGGGAAGAAATCCAAAGTTTAAAAAAAGAAAAAGAAAAGTTGCCATTTTCCGAGACCCGTAGCATCTCCATTTTTCGTGATCCGGAGCTGGGTGAGGGCTTATTTTTTGCGTACTGAGCTGACGATTTTGTTGATACCATATTGTTGTAGATACAAAATTTTGATCGTTCGTTGTTACATTTTAATGCAATGTCGTGTCAAATAAAAAAACTTAATTCTGGTGTTTTTTTTTTTCTTGTTATACTGTTTACCGATCGGATTAATTATTTTTATATATTGATAGGGCGATTATGAGATGTTTAAAAAAATAAAATAAAAGTTAAAATCACCCCTCTTTCGCCCTATTCAAAATAAAACAATTAAAAAAAATTAAATGTACACATATTTGGTATCGTTCAGAATCGCCCAATCAATATATATAAAAAAAAGAATTACCGTATATACTCAAGTATAAGCCAAGATTTTCAGCCCATTTTTTGGGCTTAAAGTCCCCCTCTCGTCTTATACTCGAGTCATACCCAGGGGTAGGCGGGGGAAGGGGAGCAGGGGCTGTCTAATTATACTCACCTACTCCTGGCGCGGTACCGCTCATTACAGTAATGAATATGCGGCTCCACCTCCCATAGGGGTGGAGCCGCATATTCATTACTGTAATGATCGGTAACGGTGACAGCTCAGTACAGGAAGAAGCTGCGGAGCCGGGAAGCCAGGCACTGCACAGCGCCAGGAGCAGGTGAGTATAACTGGGAGCGCTGCGCGATATTCACCTGCTCCTCGTTCCGGCGCCGCTCCGTCTTCAGCGTCTTCTGCAGTGACGCTCAGGTCAGAGGGCACAGTGATGTGGTTAGTGCGCGCCCTCTGCCTGAACGTCAGTGCAGAAGACGCTGAGGATGGAGCGGCGCCGGAACAAAGTTAGGTGAATATGAAAGTGCTGGGGGCCTGAGCGACGGAGAGGTGAGTATGTGATTTATTTTTTTTATTGCAGCAGCAGCAAATGGGGCAAGTGTCTGTATGGAGCATCATATGGGGCCATAACGTTTGTGCAGCACTATATGGGGCAAGTGTCTATGGAGTATCTTATGGGGCCATAACGTTTGTGCAGCACTATATGGGGCAAGTGTCTGTATGGAGTATCTTATGGGGCCATAACGTTTGTGCAGCACTATATGGGGCAAATATCTTTATGGAGCATCTTATGGGGCCATTATTAACCTTTATGCAGGATTATATGGGGCATATTTTAATATGGAGCATCTTATGGGGCCATCATAAACTTTATGGGGCTCCTGATTCAATATGGATATTCAAAAACACTTAACCTACTGATGTCTCAATTAATTTTACTTTTATTGTTATCTATTTTTACTTTTGACATTTACCGGTAGCTGCTGTATTTCCCACCCTAGGCTTATACTCGAGTCATTAAGTTTTCCCAGTTTTTTGTGGCAAAATTAGGGGGGTCGGCTTATACGCAAGTATATACGGTTATTAAATCGGTGAACGACAGTGAGAAAAAAAATCAAAATTCCAGAATTGTTTTTTTTTAGTCGCGGCAACATTGCAATAAAATGCAATAGCGAGTGATCAAAAGATTAATTCTGCACCAAAATGGAATAAATAAAAAGCCAGATTGACACGCAAAAAATAAGCCCTCCCTCAACCCAAGATCACGAAAAATGGAGACGCTACGGGTTTTGGAAAATGGCAACTTTTTTTTGTTTTCTATTTTTTTTTTTTTATACAACATTTTGAATTATTTTTTCACCACTTAGATAAAAAAAAATATCCTAGATATGCTTGGTATCTATGCTTGGTATCTATGAACTCTTAATGACCTGAAAAATCATAATGGCAGGTCAGTTTTAGCATTTAGTGACTCTAGTAAAAAAGCCAAAACAAAAAAACAAGTGTGGGATTGCACTTGTTTTGCAACTTCACCGCACTTGGAATTTTTTCCCTGTTTTCTGTTATATGATATGGTAAAACCAATGGTGGCGTTCGAAAGTACAACTCATCCTGGAAAAAACAAGCTCTCAAAAATAAAAAAGTTATGGCTCTGGGAAGAAGGGGAGCGACAAATGAAAATGCAAAACCAAAAATACCCCTGGTCGTTAAGGGGTTAAATTTGCTTCAATAGTGTCCATGGGAGACTAGAAGCTATGATCATCCCATCATCTGTTCTACACACAGCAGGGTTTCAGCCTTGATGTCTGTAGTAGAAATGCTTTCTTGCTATGAGCGTTGGGTGGTGCTAATAGTTATCCGGCAATGACAACCACAGGGGGCTCCTGCAGACCCAGTGTTGTCATGCCAACCCATCGGCGACCCGTGGTCATGTGATATGGGCGGGATTAGTGACACTTCCGGCGCGAGCATGCTGAATGCTGCTGTCAGAGATTTGACAGCGGCATGTAACGTTAACAGCAACAGGTGGACCGTGATTCCACCTGTGGCTGTCAGAGGCACATGTCGGCTGATAAATGCAGCTGACATGTGCTGGAAAAGTTGCAAGCTTAGCAACATAGCCTGGGGAGCCAACATTAGACATACCTATACTCTAAGGTTTAAAGCAGTTAAGGACAAAAACTTTTGGGAGTACTACTTTAAGGAGTCATAGGTTTCGTAGTTGTTGTTACCGTATTTTTCGGATTATAAGACGCACTTTTGTTCCCCCCTCAATTTTGGGGGAAGTGGGGGGTGCGTCTTATAATCCGAATCTGTGTGTTGTGCTGTAGAGGAGGGGGGGCAGCTCTGGAGTGGTGTCGGGGCTGGAGTGGGCTGGCTGCAGAGACAGCAGGAGGTCCTGTGCTTCCGCTCATTAGCCTCATGTAATATTCACTGCACCTGCTGTCCATCACCTCGGTGCTGAACCTGTCGGGTTGATTCACAGGGGAGCAGCAAATATTACATGTGCCTGCATCTCTCCCCCCCTTCATGGATATGGCCCCCCGGTCACTCTGTCCCCTCCTGTGCTACTGACAGACACATGCCCCCCCTGCTGCTGGCAGACGCATGCCTCCCCCCCCCCCCCATGCTACTTTAGGCACATGCCCTACTGACCTCCCTCCTGTGCTGCTGGCAGGCACATGCCCTCCCTGCTGCTGGCAGACACATGACCCCCCCCCCCCGCTACTGGCAGGCACATGTCGTCGAAAGACGCCCCCCCCCCCCGTGTTGCTGGCAGGCAGATGATAAAATAACACACACTTAACTCACCTTCCGATGATGGCTCCGTGCTCCCAGCTCCTCGGTTGTGCTTCCTGTGTCTGTGCTGACATCCGATCATGTGATATCGGCACAGCACAGTGATGACATCACTGTGAGCCCAGGTCACATGATCCGATGCCTGGGAAACAGGAAGCACAACCGAGGAGCTGTGAGCTCGGAGCCATCAGAAGGTGAGTTGTGTTTTTGTTATTTTATCATGTGTCTGCCAGCAGCACAGGGGGGTGGCATGTGTCTGCCAGCAGCACAGGGGGGGGGGTGGCATGTGTCTGCCAGCAGCACAGGGGGGGGGGGGTGGCATGTGTCTGCCAGCAGCACAGGGGGGGGTGGCGTGTGCCTGCCAGCAGCACGGGGGGGGACACGTGTGTCTGCCAGCAGCACGGGGGGGGGGGGGGCGTGTGCCTGCCAGCAGCACGGGGGGGGGGGGGGGCATGTGCCTGCCAGCAGCACGGGGGGGCATGTGCCTGCCAGCAGCACAGGGGAGGCGGCGTGTGCCTGCCAGCAGCACAGGGGAGGCGGCGTGTGCCTGCCAGCAGCACAGGGGAGGCGGCGTGTGCCTGCCAGCAGCACAGGGGAGGCGGCGTGTGCCTGCCAGCAGCACAGGGGAGGCGGCGTGTGCCTGCCAGCAGCACAGGGGAGGCGGCGTGTGCCTGCCAGCAGCACAGGGGAGGCGGCGTGTGCCTGCCAGCAGCACAGGGGAGGCGGCGTGTGCCTGCCAGCAGCACAGGGGAGGCGGCGTGTGCCTGCCAGCAGCACAGGGGAGGCGGCGTGTGCCTGCCAGCAGCACAGGGGAGGCGGCGTGTGCCTGCCAGCAGCACAGGGGAGGCGGCGTGTGCCTGCCAGCAGCACAGGGGAGGCGGCGTGTGCCTGCCAGCAGCACAGGGGAGGCGGCGTGTGCCTGCCAGCAGCACAGGGGAGGCGGCGTGTGCCTGCCAGCAGCACAGGGGAGGCGGCGTGTGCCTGCCAGCAGCACAGGGGAGGCGGCGTGTGCCTGCCAGCAGCACAGGGGAGGCGGCGTGTGCCTGCCAGCAGCACAGGGGAGGGGGTTATATAGATACCAGGATGAGGGACATATGATTTGTAAGACGGACACTGGCATTTTAAGACAGACCCCCATTTAACATAAACAATTATTTTTTTCTCTTTTACTTCACCAAATTTGGAGGTGCGTCTTATAAAGCGAAAAATACGGTATTTTAGATGTATAGTAGTGGCCGAATGTTTTGACTATGGGGAGTATTTCCTGAAGTATATAGTGGAACGTCACAATATGCACAGAGCTGAACAGTAACAATTTCATAGTATAGTCTATTGTGTAAATGTGTCTTAAAGGGAACCTGTCAGCAGGATTGTGCACAATAACCTACGGACAGTGTCAGGCTGGCGCCGTTAAGGTACCGTTACACTAAACGACTTACCAACGATCATGACCAGCGATACGACCTGGCCGTGATCGTTGGTAAGTCGTTGTGTGGTCGCTGGGGAGCTGTCACACAGACAGCTCTCTCCAGCGACCAACGATCAGGGGAACGACTTCGGCATCGTTGAAACTGTCTTCAACGATGCCGATGTCCCCCTGCAGTACCTGGGTAACCAGGGTAAACATCGGGTTACTAAGTGCAGGGCCGCGCTTAGTAACCCGATATTTACCCTGGTTACCATTGTAAAAGTAAAAAAAAAAAACTCTACATACTCACATTCTGATGTCTGTCACGTCCCCCGGCGTCCACAGGGTTACGCACTGCTGCTCAGAGCTTCCTGCACTGAATGTGTCAGCGCCGGCAGTAAAGCAGAGCACAGCGGTGACGTCACAATGGTAACCAGGGTAAATATCGGGTTACTAAGCGCGGCCCTGCGCTTAGTAACCCGATATTTACCCTGGTTACAAGTGAACACATCGATAGATCTGCGTCACACACGCCGATCCAGCGATAACAGCGGGTGATCAGCGACCAAATAAAGGTCCTGATCATTCCCTACGACCAACGATCTCCCAGCAGGGGCCTGATCGTTGGTCGCTGTCACACATAACGAGATCGTTAGCGGGATCGTTGCTACGTCACAAAAAAACCTGACGTTGCAACGATATCGTTAACGAAATCGTTATGTGTGAAGGTACCTTTACACTGATTAAAATGATACCCTGATTGATGAAATCTGACTTGTGGTTATTTAACCCCTTAATGACCCCAGCTTTTTTTGGTTTTGGGTTTTTGTATTTCGGCCCCCTTCTTCCCAGAGCCATAACTGGCCAATCAAGCACAGTGATACTGTTGTTTTTAAGCCTTTAACCCCTTCCCGACCCATGACGCCTATGTGGCGTCATGGAATGATCGCATCCCTGCAGATCGGGTGAAAGGGTTAATTCCTATTTTACCCGATCTGCAGGGAGAGGGGGAGTTGTACTTCAGCCTAGGGGGGGTGGCTTTGCCCCCACGTGGCTACGATCGCTCTGATTGGCTGTTGAAAGTGCAACAGCCAATCAGAGCAATTTGCAATATTTCACCTATGAAAATGGTGAAATATTGCAATCCAGCCATGGCCGATGCTGCAATAGCATCTGCCATGGCTGGAAATCATGTTCTGGCCCCCATACCGCCCCCGATCTCCTCCCCAGTCCTCCGTTCTGTCCGGTACCCCCCTCCGTCCCCCTGTCCGCTCCCCCGTGCTCCTGTCCGCTCCCCCCGTCCTCCGATCCCCCCCCCCCGTGCTCCGATCCACCCCCCCACCATCCCCTCATACTTACCGATCCTCCCGAAGTCGGTCCGTCTTCTCCCTGGGTGCCGCCATCTTCCAAGCTCAGTGCGCCCAAAGAATCTGCCGGCTGGCAGATTCGTTAGAAGTACATTTTGATCGCTGTGGTAGAACCTACCACAGCGATCAAAATAAAAAAATAATAAATAAACCCCCCCCCTTTATCACCCCCATAGGTAGGGACAATAATAAAATAAAGAAAATATTTTTTTTTCTTTTTCCACTAGGGTTAGGGTTAGAACTAGGGGTAGGGTTACGGGTAGGGTTAGGGGTAGGGTTATGGCATGTGCACACAGAGCGGATCGGCCGCGTATCGGCCGCGGATCTGCAGCGGATTGGCCGCGGATCCGCAGCGGATTGGCCGCTGCGAATTCGAAGCAGTTTTCCATCAGGTTTACAGTACAATGTACACCTAAGGAAAACCAAATCCGCTGTGCCCATGGTGCGGAAAATTCCGTGCAGAAACGCTGCATTGTATTTTCCGCAGCATGTCAATTCTTTGTGCGGATTCCGCAGCGTTTTACACCTGTTCCTCAATAGGAATCCGCAGGTGAAATCCGCACAAAAAAACACTGGAAATCTGCTGTAAATCCGCAGGCAAAACGCAGTGCCTTTTACCTGCAGATTTTTCAAAAATCGTGCGGAAAAATCTCACACGAATACGCAACGTGGGCACATAGCCTTAGGGTTAGGGTTGGAATTAGAGTTAGGGTTGGAATTAGGGCTAGGGTTTGAAATAGGGTTAAGATTAGGCTTGTGGTTAGGGTTACGGATAGGGTTAGGGGTGTGTTGGGGTTACAGTTGTGGTTAGGGTTGGGATTAGGGTTACGGTTGGGATTAGGGTTAGGATTAGGGTTGGAATTAGGGTTACGGTTGTGTTGCGGTTAGGGTTGTGGTTAGGGGTGTGTTGGGGTTAGGGTTGTGATTAGGGTTATGGCTACAGTTGGGATTAGGATTAGGGGTGTGTTGGGGTTAGTGTTGAAGTTAGAATTGAGGGGTTTCCACTGTTTAGGCACATCAGGGGTCTCCAAACGCAACATGGCGCCACCATTGATTCCAGCCAATCTTGCATTCAAAAAGTCAAATGGTGCTCCCGCCCTTCCAAGCCCCGACGTGCGCCCAAACAGTGGTTTACCCCCACATTTGGGGTACCAGCGTACTCAGGACAAACTGGGCAACAACTGATGGGGTCCAATTTCTCCTGTTACCCTTGCAAAAATAAAAAATTACTTGCTAAAACATAATTTTTGAGGAAAGAACAATTATTTTTTATTTTCACGGCTCTTCGTTATAAACTTCTGTGAAGCACTTGGGGGTTGAAAGTGCTCACCACACATCTAGATAAGTTCCTTGGGGGGTCTAGTTTCCAAAATGGGGTCACTTGTGGGGTGTTTCTACTGTTTAGGCACATCAGGGGCTCTGCAAATGCAATGTGACGCCCGCAGACCATTCCATCAAAGTCTGCATTTCAAATGTCACTACTTCCCTTCCGAGTCCTGACGTGTGCCCAAACAGTGGTTTACCCCCACATATGGGGTATCAGCGTACTCACAACAAACTGGGCAACAAATATTGGGGTCCAAATTCTCCTGTTACCCTTGTGAAAATAAAAAATTGCTTGCTACAACATCTTTTTTGAGGAAAGAAAAATGATTTTTTATTTTCACGGCTCTGCGTTGTAAACTTCTGTGAAGCACTTGGGGGTTGAACGTGCTCACCACACATCTAGATAAGTTCCTTGGGGGGTCTAGTTTCCAAAATGGGGTCACTTGTGGGGGGTTTCTACTGTTTAGGCATATTGGGGGCTCTGCAAACGTAACATGATGCCCGCAGACCATTCCATCAAAGTCTGCATTCCAAAACGTCACTACTTCCCTTCCGAGCCCCGGCATGTGCCCAAACAGTGGTTTACCCCCACATATGGGGTATCAGCGTACTCAGGAGAAACTGGACAACAACTTTTGGGGTCCAATTTCTCCTGTTACTCTTGCAAAAATAAAAAAATTCTGGGCTAAAAAAATATTTTTGAGGAAAGGAAACACATTTTTTATTTTCACGGCTCTGCGTTATAAACTTCTGTGAAGCACTTGGGGGTTCAAAGTGCTCACTACACATCTAGATAAGTTCCCTTGGGGGTCTAGGTTCCAAAATGGAGTCAATTGTGGGGAGTTCCTACTGTTTAGGCACATCAGGGGCTCTGCAAACGCAACCTGACGCCCGCAGAGCATTCCATCAAAGTCTGCATTTCAAAACGTCACTACTTCCCTTCCGAACCCCGACGTGTGCCAAAACAGTGGTTTACCCCCACATATGGGGTATCAGCGTACTCAGGAGAAACTGGACAACAACTTTTGGGGTCCAATTTCTCCTGTTACCCTTGGGAAAATAAAAAATTGTGGGCTAAAAAATCATTTTTGAGAAAAGAAAAAATATTTTTTATTTTCATGGCTCTGCGTTATAAACTTCTGTGAAGCACTTGGGGGTTCAAAGTGCTCACCACACATCTAGATTAGTTCCTTGGGAGGTCTAGTTTCCAAAATGGGGTCACTTGTGGGGGAGTTCCAATGTTTAGGCACACAGGGGCTCTCCAAACGCGACATGGTGTCCGCTAATGATTGGAGCTAATTTTCCATTCAAAAAGCCAAATGGCGTGCCTTCCCTTCCGAGCCCTGCCGTGCGCCCAAACAGTGGTTTACCCCCACATGTGAGGTATTGGTGTACTCAGGAGAAATTGCCCAACAAAATTTAGGATCCATTTTATCCTGTTGCCCATGTGAAAATGAAAAAATTGAGGCTAAAATAATTTTTTTGTGAAAAAAAAAAGTATTTTCATTTTTACGGATCAATTTGTGAAGCACCTGGGGGTTTAAAGTGCTCACTATGCTTCTAGATAAGTTCCTTGGGGGGTCTAGTTTCCAAAATGTGGTCACTTGTGGGGGAGCTCCAATGTTTAGGCACACGGGGGCTCTCCAAATGCGACATGGTGTCCGCTAAAGATTGGAGCCAATTTTTCATTCAAAAAGTCAAATGGCGCTCCTTCCCTTCCGAGCCCTGCCGTGCGCCCAAACAGTGGTTTACCCCCACATATGAGGTATCAGCGTACTCAGGACAAATTGGACAACAACGTTGGTGGTCCAGTTTCTCCTTTTACCCTTGGGAAAATAAAAAATTGTTGCTAAAAGATCATTTTTGTGACTAAAAAGTTAAATGTTCATTTTTTACTTCCATGTTGCTTCTGCTGCTGTGAAACACCTGAAGGGTTAATAAACTTCTTGAATGTGGTTTTGAGCACCTTGAGGGGTGCAGTTTTTAGAATGGTGTCACTTTTGGGTATTTTCAGCCATATAGAACCCTCAAACTGACTTCAAATGTGAGGTGGTCCCTAAAAAAAAATGGTTTTGTAAATTTTGTTGTAAAAATGAGAAATCACTGGTCAAATTTTAACCCTTATAACTTCCTAGCAAAAAAAAAATTTGTTTCCAAAATTGTGCTGATGTAAAGTAGACATGTGGGAAATGTTATTTATTAACTATTTTGTGTCACATAACTCTCTGGTTTAACAGAATAAAAATTCAAAATGTGAAAATTGCGAAATTTTCAAAATTTTTGCCAAATTTCCGTTTTTTTTCACAAATAAACTCAGAAATTATCGACCTAAATTTACCACTAACATGAAGCCCAATATGTCACGAAAAAACAATCTCAGAATCTCTAGGATCCGTTGAAGCGTTCCTGAGTTATTACCTCATAAAGGGACACTGGTCAGAATTGCAAAAAACGGCAAGGTCATGAAGGGGTTAATGATCAGGGGTATTTTTTGGTTTTGCATTTTCATTTTTGGCTCCCCTCCTTCCCTGAGCCATAACTCTTATTTTTCCATCAATATGGCCATGTGAGGGCTTTTTTTTAGCGGGACGAGTTGTACTTTTGAACCACATCATTGGTTTTAGCATGTCATGTACTAGAAAATGGGATAAAAAATTCCAAGTGCAGTGAAATTGCAAAAGTGCAATCCCACTCTAGTTTTTTGCTTGGCTTTATTAGGTTCACTAAATGCTAAAACTGACCTGCCATCATGATTCTTCAGGTCATTACGAGTTCATAGACTCCAAACATGTCTAGGTTATTTTTTATCTATGTGGTAAAAAAAAAAAATCCAAACTTTGCTACAAAAAAAAAAGAAAATTTGCGCAATTTCCCATTACCCGTAGCGTCTCCATTTTTCGTGATCTGGGGTTGGGTGAGGGCTTATTTTTTGCGTGCCGAGCTGACGTTTTTAATTATGCCATTTTGGTGCAGATAGGTTCTTTTGATCGCCCGTTATTGCATTTTAATGCAGTGTCGCGGGAACAAAAAAACCCCGTAATTTTAGCGTTTTGAATTTTTTGTCGCTACGCTGTTTAGTGATTAGGTTAATTTTTATTTTTTTTATTTTTATAGATCAGGCGTTTCTGAACACGGCGATACCAAATATGTGTAGATTATTTTTTAAAATTTTTTTATTTTGATTGGGGGCAAAAGGGGGTAATTTAAACTTTTTTTATATATATATATATATATATATATATATATATATATATATATATATATATATATATTTTTTTTTTTTTTAATTTTTCATATTTTTTAAAACCTTTTTTTTTTATTTTTTACTTCTGCCATGATTCAATAGCTAGAAGCTGGCACAGCCTGATTGGCTCTGCTACATAGAGGCGATGCTCAGATCGCTCCTATGTAGCTAAATTACAGCATTGCTATGAGCGGCGACCACAGGGTGGCGCTCTCACCAATCTGGCATAAACAACCATAGAGGTCTTCAAGAGACCTCTGGTTGTCATGCCGACGCATTGCTGACCCCCGATCAGCGATCAGGGGGTCAGCGATGTGCGTATTTCCAGCCCGATGGCCGGAAGTGCTAGTTAAATGCCGCTGTCAGTTTGACAGCGGCATTTAGCTAGTTAAAAGCGGCGGCTGGATCGCGATTCCACCCACCACTATTGTGGGCACATGTCAGATGTTCAAAACAGAGTGGTTCTCTGCTTACATATTCATCTGTATGGCTTAAGTTTGTTTTTTGGACATAAAGCATGTCACTTCTTTCAGCGTTTTTGCTGCGTTTTTTCAGCGTTTCACCCATTGACTTGAATGGGTGTTGAAAAAACGCTTAAAAATGCAGGTATCATTATTTGCTGCATTTTTGCTGCTGAAAATGCAAGGACATTAGCATGGACAAAGAGGAAAAAAAAACGCACCTAAACCTGTGTTTTTAACGCAGCTTCTTTCCTGCCAAGAAAATCAGGTTTTGCTGCATAAAAAAGCAGCAAAAACACCCTGTGTGAACTTACCCTTATTCTGGAAATAAAAGTCTCAAAATGGCATATCTTGCGCAGTAGCATCTATCAGTGATCTACTACTATTTTGAGACAGAATTTTTTTTTCTCAGAATAAAAGTATATCAATAAATACAATAATGTATATTATAGAAGCGATACTGCTGCAGCGCCGGCGACTGCCTGATTTTTTTTTTTTCCCCAATACATATTATATTCAGTGTGTAAAATAGGGGGGCAGGTCAGTGAGGGATCAGAGACCTGTCAGAAGTCATACAGATGAATACCTAATCGGAGTACCACATAAAGACCCCCACAGGCCGCCCTGGAGCACGAGCATATCATTAAAGGGAACCTGTCACCCCGTTTTTTCGGTATGAGATAAAAATACTGTTAAATAGGGCCTGAGCTGTGCATTACAATAGTGTATTTTGTGGACCCCGATTCCCCACCTATGCTGCCGAAATACGTTACCAAAGTAGTCGTTTTCGCCTGTCAATCAGGCTGGTCAGGTCAGATGGGCGTGGTGTCTTCCCCCAGATCTTGCGTAGTTTTCCGTTGGTGGCGTAGTGGTGTGCGCATGTCCAAGGTCCCGAATCCTGCACAGGGGTGTGAAAATAGCAGCGATGTCCGTTATTCCATTGGTGGTCGGTGGGCGCAGCCATCTTGCTTTGGCCGCGCGTGCGCAGAAGCGGCGCTCTGCTGGCCGCGGCTTCAGGAAAATGGCCGCGGGCATCCGCGCGTGCGCAGATGGCTATCGCGGCGGCCATTTTCGTGAAGTAGAGTTCGTATCTCGGCTTCACGAAAATGGCCGCCGCGATAGCCATGTCAGCCAGTATGACCAACTTTTTACAATTGATGGTGCCTATGCAGCATCAATAGTAAAAGAATGTTAATAATAATAAAAAAAAAAATATGGTTGTCACCTTCCGAACGGCCCCCGATCTCCTCAGTGGTGCTCCCGGTACGTTCCGTTCCCAGGGATGCTTTTATGAAGGACCGTGACGTCATCTCAGGTGATTTGCACAATGCATCCCTGGGAACGGAAGCCGCCGCGTGCACCGCTGAGAGGTGGGAGGACTCCGGGGGCCATCAGAAGGTAAGTATATCCCTATTTTTTCTTAATTTTTTTTTTTTTTATACAGGATTATTGTACCCAGGGCCTGAAGGAGAGTCTCCTCTCCTCCAAACCCTGGGTACCATCCGCACATGAAGCGCTCACTTTACGCATGGCGGGCATAGCCACATGCGCAACGTGAGCGTTTCAATGCAATTCTATGGCTGCTGAATTGCCGCGATTCGCAGAAATAATGAACATGCTGTGGATTTTTCTGCTTTGCGATTCCGCAGCAGGAAAATCCGCAGCATGGGTGCAGCAAATGCGGAATCCCATAGGATTGCATGGGAATGCGGTTTTAAGCCTTTCTGCTGTGGCGGAAACGCATAAACGCAATGTGGGCACACAGTCTAAGACTGATTTCATCAACCAAGATATCATTTTAATCAGTATAACGGTGCCAACCAGAGACTGTAGGTTACTCAGCGCAGTCCTGCTGACAGGTTAAATAGGTTCCCTTCAAAGGGAATCGCATATAAACCAATAATATAGGCATACAGGTTATAGACTGAAAAATGTCTGCCTCATATTGGATGCCTTGTTGTGGAGAAATAATCTTTTTATCACTTTATATAAAATGACCTCTTCCAGGCTCTGGGGAGGTGACAGGTTCCCGTTAATTAAATTACATAAGTGTTTTTACATGTCTCGGTCTGTACAATAACAGCTTTGTTCACATTTACGTAATTGATTTTTGGTTAAGACATAACTAGTGATGAGGGAGTATACTCGTTGCTCGGGTTTTCCTGTGCACGCTTGGGTGGTCTCCGAGTATTTGTAAGTCCTCGGAGAGTTAGTTTTAGTTGCCTCAGCTGCATGATTTATGGCTGATAGACAGCTTGAATACATGTGGGGATGGGATTCCCTAGCAATCAGGCAACCCCCACATGTACTCAAGCTGGCTAGCAGCCGTAAATCATGCAGCTGTGTCAACAAAAACTAAATCTCCGAGCAGTTACAAATACTCGGAGACAACCCGAGCGTGCTCTGGGGGGGGGGGGGGGGAATAAAACGAGTACATTCGCTCATCTCTAGTCATAACAGGTGCCGTATACACTCGAGTATAAGCCGAGAATTTCAGCCCATTTTTTCAGGCTGAAATTGCCCCTCTCGGCTTATACTCGAGTCATACCCAGGGGTCGGCAGGGGAGAGGTGGAGTGGCAGCTGTCTAAGCATACTCACCTGCTCCGGGTGCACGGTCCCTGGTTCCCCGGTGCCTGCAGCTTCCTGTAGTGAGCGGTACCATGTGACCGCTCACTACAGGAAGAAGGTGCCGGGTTTAGCAGGGACCCGCGCCAGGAGCAGGTGAGTATAAGCAGTGAGTGATATTCGCCTGCTCCCCGTTTCACCGTCGCCAGCCGCCGCTGCATCTTCTCCATCCTCTGCACTGATTCTCAGGTCAGAGGGCGCGTTGACGCGATTAATGCGCGCCGCCCTCTGCCTGAACAGTCGGTGCAGAAGACGCAGCGGCGGCTGGCGACGGTGGAACGGGGAGCAGGTGTATATAGCAAGTTCCTGGGGCCTGAACGACGAGAGGTGAGTATGTGATTTTTTTTTTATTTTTTTTTTAACAGCAACAGCATATAGGGCAAATGACTGTATGGGGCAATTATCTGTATGGAGCATCTTATGGGGCCATAATCAGCATTTATGGAGCATTACATGGGGCAAATGACTGTATGGAGCATCTTATGGGGTCATAATCAGCATTTGTGCAGCATTATATGGGTGTATTTTGTATGGAGCATTATATGGGGCCCCTGATTCAATATGGATATTCAAAAACACTTAACCTACTGATGTCTCAATTACCGTATATACTCGAGTATAAGCCGACCCGAGTATAAGCCGACCCCCCCCCTAATTTTGCCACAAAAAAACTGGGAAAATTTATTGACTCGAGTATAAGCCTAGGGTGGAAAATGCAGCAGCTACCGGTGAATTTAAAAAATAAAAATAGATGCTCCATACCATTCATTATGGCCCCATAGCTGTGCCATATAGTGCTCTGCACCGTTCATTATTGCCCCATAGCTGTACCATAGAAAGCTGAGCCATATAGTGCTCTGCACCGTTCATTTGCCTCATAGCTGTGCCATATAGTGCTCTGCACCGTTCATTATTGCCCCATAGCTGTACCATAGAAAGCTGTGCCATATAGTGCTCTGCACCGTTCATTATTGCCCCATAGCTGTGCCATATAGTGCTCTGCACCGTTCATTATTGCCCCATAGCTGTACCATAGAAAGCTGTGCCATATAGTGCTCTGCACCGTTCATTATTGCCCCATAGCTGTGCCATATAGTGCTCTGCACCGTTCATTATTGCCCCATAGCTGTGCCATATAGTGCTCTGCACCGTTCATTATTGCCCCATAGCTGTGCCATATAGTGCTCTGCACCGTTCATTATTGCCCCATAGATGTGCCATAGAAAGCTGTGCCATTGCTGCTGCAATAAAAAAAAAATGACATACTCCCCTCTCTTGCTTGCAGCTCCTCAGCGTCCCGTCCCGGCGTCTCTCCGCACTGACTGATCAGGCAGAGGGCGGCGCGCACACTATATGCGTCATCTCGCCCTCTGACCTGCACAGTCAGTGCGGAGAGACGCCAGGAAGATGGAGCGGCGCCCGGCGTGTGGAACGCGAACAGGTGAATATGTAATACTTACCTGCTCCCGGCGTCCCACTCTTTCCCCCAGACAGATGGTCTTCGGTGCCGCAGCCTCTTCCCCTGTTCAGCGGTCACGTGGGACCGCCCATTAGAGAAATGAATATGCGGCTCCACCCCTATGGGAGTGGAGTCCATATTCATTTCTCTAATGAGCGGTCCCTTGTGACCGCTGAACAGGGGAAGAGCTGCGGCACCCGGAGACCGTGGGACTGCAGGGACAGCGCCAGGAGCGCCGGAAGCAGGTAAGTATGCCTCAGCGCCCTCTCCCCCTCACCCGCCGACCCTGCTGCCGACCGTGACTCGAGTATAAGCCGAGAGGGGCACTTTCAGCCCAAAAATTTGGGCTGAAAATCTCGGCTAATACTCGAGTATATACGGTAATTTTATTTTTATTGGTATCTATTTTTATTTTTGACATTTACCGGTAGCTGCTGCATTTTCCACCCTAGGCTTATACTCGAGTCATTAAGTTTTCCCAGTTTTTGTGGGAAAACTAGGGGTCTCGGCTTATATACGGTAATTAAATTGAAGCTTGAAATGTGACAGTGCGTTGACTGTACCCCATTGACTAAATTGGATCTTTTGGGTTTGCAGTGTGATGTCCATCATCTTGCCTTTAGGAAGTAGCTCACTATGCTGTGCTATTTATTATTTTTTTTATTGTATTTTTGAATGCTCTGCTATGGAGCCTCAAAACTGAGATTCCAACGCATTTGAAGAGCACATAAATTAAGGTATTTACTGCAAAATGGCAGAAAATCTCAAAGATGATCTCGCACTGTCATGAGAAAAAGTAATGGGTCCTCATAGAATGAGGTAGAAACTAAATGGCATACAGCGTCCTAAAGCCTAGAATTAGCCGCCTTTATCGCATTGAACAGGCTGCAGTGCTAGCACAGAGCAGAAGTTTTAGATTTTTTTTTTCCCCCTCCGTATAACACCACTCCTTTTGCAGTGCTGGGTAGGAGCCTGGACACAGCCAGGTTCACTTCAGAGGGGTTGGTTAAGTTCCTGCTGGTTCTCCTAGCAAATTGCTATAACTTTATATTGAGAATATAAGGGGTAACAATTAAATGCTGACATTGGTGGCACATGTTGACAAGAGATTAAATACAGCTCTTTCCACATTGGTGTCGTGGTTTTCATTGTATATTAGCCAAAACTGGTATAATAGCTCCATAATAATCTGAGACCAGTAAAAATGATATATTTATGCCACAGCTTGTAAATGTAAAGGGGTATTCCCATCTCCAAGACCATATCCCAATATGTAATAGGTATAATATCAGGGCTGTGGAGTCGGTAAGCCGCAGTTGCGACTCCGACTCCTTCATAAATGGCCAATTCGTAACAATAAATTTACTGTTGTAAAATATTAACATCGTGCTTATTCAGTTTCTCACCATCATATAACTAATCAGACCACTTGGAGCAAAAGCTATATTTATTAGAATACAATTAGAATATAGCAAATAACTTTTATAAACTTTTCTAAACTCTTGTAAGTAAATATGCAATAAACACTGTTAATAGAAGAAATCTATAAATTTGTCCTCAGAAAAAGTATTGCCTCTGTCAGATCCTCCTTCATGGATGCCCTCAAATCTGATCTAATTATTTTGAGAGCAGAGAACAACCTCTCTACACTAACTTGGGTTGGTGGCAAAGCAGTAACCACTCGGGCAACATCTCCGACAATGTCAGGATACAGAGGAATCGCTTGTTGTACTGTTATTTTTGATGAACGGTCAAATTTCTCAATTTTTTTTAGTGCACATGAAAAATTCTGCTGAAATGTACTGGCTGTGTTCTTTGATGGGGATGACTCTTCTTCTACGCGGGAACGCTTTGCACGGTCCTTGTGATCCAAATATTTTTCGAAATTTAACTCTTCATCAGTTGATGAGGGTGAAGATGTGGCAGGACGACCAAATTCTTCTTGTTCCTCCTGACTGTTCTGCAACCCTTTCATCCTTACTGCTATTTCAAACAGAGCTTCTTTTCCTTTAGTTAGCTGTTGATCATCTAGAAGAATCCGATGCATTGGGTCTACATAAACAGCTGCCAAAAGAATGTTATTTTGTAATAGTAGCTCCTCTCTCCGTTTCATTGATGTAGCAATGCCACTTGCAATTAACCCTCCTCTTTGCGACAGGCGAAACATCAGGTTCTTCCACTCCTTTAAGAAAATACCTGGAGTTAAGTCCTCTGCTTGTAATTTTTTAGTCACTGTAAATGGGTGCTCTAGCAATTTTTCCAGCTCAGTCACCTGATTCCACTGACTTTCATTTAGCGTCAGTTGAGTGTTAGCCATGTCTACAAGAAAGGTTTTCAGTTCAACCAAGCGCTGAATCATTAAGTACTGCCCCATCGTGTGGCTTGATCAATAACTGACCCTTTTCCAGCACGTCTCTTCAAAATTGAGTCAACTTTACGGGTTCTGGCAACAGTAGCCAATTTTCTCACCTTGCCAATCAGTGCAGCAGCATATCCTTCTTGCAGACTGTCTCTTATAGCCAGCTGTAGCGTATGCACAACACAGCGCATGTGATGAATGAAAGAACGTATTGACACAGTTTCAACAAGATCATCTAAACTATCATGTTGCTGTTCATCTGAAGCAACTTCAGTTTGCTCCTCAGTTACAATACTGTGTTCCTCTATTTCAAACATTTCTGTGTCTGTGGACCCAGAATGTTCTTCTAGCTGCTGGTCACCATCATTACTCTTTCATTAGCTTAATAGTACTTATCATATTTGAAGCATTGTCAGTTACGACAGAAAGAACTTGCTCTTTTTTAAGTTCATAGTCTTCCAGAACCTTTTCCACTAAGACCTGGAGAAACTCACTGGTGTGATGAGCTTTGGTGTCTTTTACTGCCAATGTCTTGGTAACTATTTCATTTTTGTCACAAACAAATCTGACATTGATGGCAAAATAGTTCACTCTGTGCCGTGTGCAGGCATCCATTTTAAGAAACAGAAAGCGTCCCTTGAGAGTTTTTTAAGTTCTTCCTTTTGTTTAACCCTTTCCCGACCCATGGCGTCATGAAAACCTGTGCCAATCCGACCCATGACGCCTATGTGGCGTCATGGAATGATCGCGTCCCTGCAGATCGGGTGAAAGGGTTAACTCCAATTTCACCCGATCTGCAGGGACAGGGGGAGTGGTACATCGGGACAGGGGGAGTGGTACATCAGCCCAGGGGGGTGGCTTCACCCCCATGTGGCTACAATCGCTCTGATTGGCTGTTTCACTTTCAACAGCCAATCAGAGCGATTTGTAATATTTCACCTAAAAAACTGGTGAAATATTACAATCCAGCCATGGCCGATGCTGCAATATCATCGGCCATGGCTGGAAACACTGATGTGACCCCCCACCCCCCCCAAGCCACCGATCTGTGGTCCGCTCCCCTCCGTCTTGTGCTCCGCTCCCCCGTCCTCCTGTCCGCTCCCCCCGTGCTCCTATGCCACCCCCCCGTGCTCCGACGCCCCCCCCGTGCCCCGATCTCCACCCCCTTATACTTACCGAGGCTCCCGGTGTCCATCCGTCTTCTCCATGGGCGCCGCCATCTTCCAAAATGGCGGGCGCATGCGCAGTGCGCCCGCCGAATCGGCCGGCAGATTCGTTCCAGGTATAGTTTGATCACTGTGATAAAACCTATCACAGTGATCAAAATAAAAAAAATAGTAAATGACCCCCCCCCCCCCTTTATCACCCCCATAGGTAGGGACAATAATAAAAAAAAGAAAATATTTTTCTTTCTTTTTCCACTAGGGGTAGGGTTAGGGGTAGGGTTAGGGCATGTGCACACAGTGCGGATTTGGCCGCGGATCCGCAGCGGATTGGCCGCGGATCCGCAGCGGATTGGCCGCGGATCCGCAGCGGATTGGCCGCGGATCCGCAGCGGATTGGCCGCTGCGAATTCGTAGCAGTTTTCCATCAGGTTTACAGTACCATGTACACCCATGGAAAACCAAATCCGCTGTGCCCATGGTGCGGAAAATTCCGTGCGGAAACGCTGTGTTGTATTTTCCGCAGCATGTCAATTCTTTGTGCGGATTCTGCAGCGTTTTACACCTGTTCCTCAATAGGAATCCGCAGGTGAAATCCGCACAAAAAACACTGGAAATCCGCTGTAAATCCGCAGGTAAAACGCAGTGCCTTTTACCTGCAGATTTTTCAAAAATCGTGCGGAAAAATCTCACACGAATCCGCAACGTGGGCACATAGCCTTAGGGTTAGGGTTGGAATTAGAGTTAGGGTTGGAATTAGGGCTAGGGTTGGAAATAGGGTTAAGATTAGGCTTGTGGTTAGGGTTACGGATAGGGTTAGGGGTGTGTTGGGGTTACAGTTGTGGTTAGGGTTGGGATTAGGGTTAGGGTTGGGATTAGGGTTACGGGTTTGTTGGGGTTAGGGTTGTGGTTAGGGGTGTGTTGGGGTTAGGGTTGTGATTAGGGTTATGGCTACAGTTGGGATTAGGTTTAGGGGTGTGTTGGGGTTAGTGTTGAAGTTAGAAAGAGGGGTTTCCACTGTTTAGGCACATCAGGGGTCTCCAAACGCAACATGGCGCCACCATTGATTCCAGCCAATCAAATGGTGCTCCCTCCCTTCCAAGCCTCGACGTGCGCCCAAACAGTGGTTTACCCCCACATATGGGGTACCAGCGTACTCAGGACAAACTGGGCAACAACTGTTGGGGTCCAATTTCTCCTGTTACCCTTGCAAAAATAAAAAATTACTTGCTAAAACATAATTTTTGAGGAAAGAACAATTATTTTTTTATTTTCACGGCTCTGCGTTATAAACGTCTGTGAAGCACTTGGGGGTTGAAAGTGCTCACCACACATCTAGATAAGTTCCTTTGGGGGTCTAGTTTCCAAAATGGGGTCACTTGTGGGGTGTTTGGGGTGTTTCTACTGTTTAGGCACATCAGGGGCTCTGCAAACGTAACATGATGCCCGCAGACCATTCCATCAATGTCTGCATTCCAAAACGTCACTACTTCCCTTCCAAGCCCCGGCATGTGCCCAAACAGTGGTTTACCCCCACATATGGGGTATCAGCGTACTCAGGAGAAACTGGACAACAACTTTTGGGGTCCAATTTCTCCTGTTACCCTTGGGAAAATAAAAAATTGTGGGCTAAAAAATCATTTTTGAGAAAAGAAAAATTATTTTTTATTTTCATGGCTCTGCGTTATAAACTTCTGTGAAGCACTTGGGGGTTCAAAGTGCTCACCACACATCTAGATTAGTTCCTTGGGAGTTCTAGTTTCCAAAATGGTGTCACTTGTGGGGGAGTTCCAATGTTTAGGCACACAGGGGCTCTCCAAACGCGACATGGTGTCCGCTAATGATTGTAGCTAATTTTCCATTCAAAACGCCAAATGACGTGCCTTCCCTTCCGAGCCCTGCCGTGCGCCCAAACAGTGGTTTACCCCCACATATGGGGTATCATCGTACTCAGGACAAACTGGACAACAACATTTGGGGTCCAATTTCTCCTATTACCCTTGGGAAAATAAAAAATTCCGGGCTAAAAATCATTTTTGTAGAAAGAAAAAAAAATTTTTATTTTCGCGGCTCTGCGTTATAAACTTCTGTGAAGCACCTGGGGGTTTTAAGTGCTCACTGTGCATCTAGATAAGTTCCTTGGGGGGTCTAGTTTCCAAAATGGGGTCACTTGTAGGGGAGCTCCAATGTTTAGGCACACAGGGGCTCTCCAAACGCGACATGGTGTCCGCTAACGATTGGAGCTAATTTTCCATTCAAAAAGTCAAATGGCGCGCCTCCCCTTCCGAGCCTTGCCGTGCACCCAAACAGTGGTTTACCCCCACATATGAGGTATTAGCGTACTCAGGACAAATTGGACAACAACGTTCGTGGTCCAGTTTCTCCTTTTACCCTTGGGAAAATAAAAAAAATTGTTGCTAAAAGATCATTTTTGTGACTAAAAAGTTAAATGTTCATTTTTTACTTCCATGTTGCTTCTGCTGCTGTGAAACACCTGAAGGGTTAATAAACTTCTTGAATGTGGTTTTGAGCACCTTGAGGGGTGCAGTTTTTAGAATGGTGTCACTTTTGGGTATTTTCAGCCATATAGAACCCTCAAAATGACTTCAAATGTGAGGTGGTCCCTAAAAAAAATGGTTTTGTAAATTTGTTGTAAAAATGAGAAATCACTGGTCAAATTTTAACCCTTATAACTTCCTAGCAAAAAAAAAAATTTCTTTCCAAAATTGTGCTGATGTAAAGTAGACATGTGGGAAATGTTATTTATTAACTATTTTGTGTCACATAACTCTCTGGTTTAACAGAATAAAAATTTAAAATGTGAAAATTTCGAAATTTTCAAAATGTTCGCCAAATTTCCGTTTTTTTTTTTTCACAAATAAACTCAGAAATTATCGACCTAAATTTACCACTAACATGAAGCCCAATATGTCACGAAAAAAAATCTCAGAATCGCTAGGATCCGTTGAAGCATTCCTGAGTTATTACCTCATAAAGGGACACTGGTCAGAATTGCAAAAAACGGCCAGGTCATTAAGGCCAAAATAGGCTGGGTCATGAAGGGGTTAAAAGCTTCTTCGATTACTAATTTTCTAATACTCTCTCTCTCTCCATAGAAACACCAAGCTTGCGGGCCATTTCCCCATTCAGACAGATAAAAGCTGGTCGTGAAAATAATGAAATAGGCACACTATCCTTTACAACAAGCTCTATGATCTGTTTTTTAAATGTATCTACTGTCATTGTCACAGTAACTTTGTCACTGACAAAATATCTTGCAACTGATGGCTTCAAAGTTCTCTGCTCCTTTGTTTGGCTGGAAGAGCTGGGCACTGGTTCATTGGTTTGGATGCAGTCTTTCTCATCCACTGCTTTCAGTACTTCTGGATGAAAGCGCTGTAAATGTCTATTTAGATTAGAAGCTCTGGTAGGAGCATTTTTATCTTTGCCTGAATATGCACTGATCTTGGCTTCACAGCATTTGTTTTTGTCTGGATCATTTGTCATACACTGACAGACATAATATTTTCTATCTAGAGTGATGGTGAAATGTTCAAATACAGCTGATTTAATGTGACGCTTCTTTGACATTCTCAGGTTTTTAATTCTGCATTCACAATCCAAATGACAATTGTTTTTCCTAAAACCAATTGTACAATATTATTGCCCGGTCGTACAACTGATATAGTGGTCAGTAATACTGTTATTCCTCATGTACTCACAGTTAACTGATGCAAAGTTTGTTGAAAGGATAATACTTCTTACAGTCTTCCTCTTCTGAGTAGCAGCTGTGAGATGCTTGGAAGACGCACACCTAGTAAACATCTAGTCTAGAGGAGGAGCTTTACTACTTACATAGTTACATAGTTAGTAAGGCCGAAAAAAGACATTTGTCCATCCAGTTCAGCCTATATTCCATCATAATAAATCCCCAGAATCTACATCCTTCTACAGAACCTAATAATTGTATGATACAATATTGTTCTGCTCCAGGAAGACATCCAGGCCTCTCTTGAACCCCTCAACTGAGTTCGCCATCAGCACCTCCTCAGGCAAGCAATTCCAGATTCTCACTGCCCTAACAGTAAAGAATCCTCTTCTATTCTGGTGGAAAAACCTTCTCTCCTCCAGACGCAAAGAATGCCCCCTTGTGCCCGTCACCTTCCTTGGTATAAACAGATCCTCAGCGAGATATTTGTATTGTCCCCTTATATACTTATACATGGTTATTAGATCGCCCCTCAGTCGTCTTTTTTCTAGACTTAATAATCCTAATTTCGCTAATCTATCTGGGTATTGTAGTTCTCCCATCCCCTTTATTAATTTTGTTGCCCTCCTTTGTACTCTCTCTAGTTCCATTATATCCTTCTTGAGCACCGGTGCCCAAAACTGGACACAGTACTCCATGTGCGGTCTAACTAGGGATTTGTACAGAGGCAGTATAATGCTCTCATCATGTGTATCCAGACCTCTTTTAATGCACCCCATGATCCTGTTTGCCTTGGCAGCTGCTGCCTGGCACTGGCTGCTCCAGGTAAGTTTATCATTAACTAGGATCCCCAAGTCCTTCTCCCTGTCAGATTTACCCAGTGGTTTCCCGTTCAGTGTGTAATGGTGATATTGATTCCTTCTTCCCATGTGTATAACCTTACATTTATCATTGTTAAACCTCATCTGCCACCTTTTCAGCCCAAGTTTCCAACTTATCCAGATCCATCTGTAGCAGAATACTATCTTCTCTTGTATTAACTGCTTTACATAGTTTTGTATCATCTGCAAATATCAATATTTTACTGTGTAAACCTTCTACCAGATCATTAATGAATATGTTGAAGAGAACAGGTCCCAATACCGACCCCTGCGGTACCCCACTGGTCACAGCGACCCAGTTAGAGACTATACCATTTATAACCACCCTCTGCTTTCTATCACTAAGCCAGTTACTAACCCATTTGCACACATTTTCCCCCAGACCAAGCATTCTCATTTTGTGTACCAACCTCTTGTGCGGCACGGTATCAAATGCTTTGGAAAAATCGAGATATACCACGTCCAATGACTCACCGTGGTCCAGCCTATAGCTTACCTCTTCATAAAAACTGATTAGATTGGTTTGACAGGAGCGATTTCTCATAAACCCATGCTGATATGGAGTTAAACAGTTATTCTCATTGAGATAATCCAGAATAACATCCTTCAGAATCCCTTCAAATATTTTACCAACAGTAGAGGTTAGACTTACTGGCCTATAATTTCCAGGTTCACTTTTAGAGCCCTTTTTGAATATTGGCACCACATTTGCTATGCGCCAGTCCTGCGGAACAGACCCTGTCACTATAGAGTCCCTAAAAATAAGAAATAATGGTTTATCTATTACATTACTTAGTTCTCTTAGTACTCGTGGGTGTATGCCATCCGGACCCGGAGATTTATCTATTTTAATCTTATTTAGCCGGTTTCGCACTTCTTCTTGGGTTATATTGGTGACCCTTAATATAGGGTTTTCATTGTTTCTTGGGATTTCACCTAGCATTTCATTTTCCACCGTGAATACCGTGGAGAAGAAGGTGTTTAATATGTTAGCTTTTTCCTCGTCATCTACAACCATTCTTTCCTCACTATTTTTTAAGGGGCCTACATTTTCAGTTTTTATTCTTTTACTATTGATATAGTTGAAGAACAGTTTGGGATTAGTTTTACTCTCCTTAGCAATGTGCTTCTCTGTTTCCTTTTTGGCAGCTTTAGTTAGTTTTTTTAGATAAAGTATTTTTCTCCCTATAGTTTTTTAGAGCTTCAATGGTGCCATCCTGCTTTAGTAGTGCAAATGCTTTCTTTTTACTGTTAATTGCCTGTCTTACTTCTTTGTTTAGCCACATTGGGTTTTTCCTATTTCTAGTCCTTTTATTCCCACAAGGTATAAACCGCTTACAGTGCCTATTTAGGATGTTCTTAAACATTTTCCATTTATTATCTGTATTCTTATTTCTGAGGATATTGTCCCAGTCTACCAGATTAAGGGCATCTCTAAGCTGGTCAAACTTTGCCTTCCTAAAGTTCAGTGTTTTTGTGACTCCCTGACAAGTCCCCCTAGTGAAAGACAGGTGAAACTGTACAATATTGTGGTCGCTATTTCCTAGATGCCCGACCACCTGCAGATTTGTTATTCTGTCAGGTCTATTAGATAGTATTAGGTCTAAAAGTGCTGCTCCTCTGGTTGGATTCTGCACCAATTGTGAAAGATAATTTTTCTTGGTTATTAGCAGAAACCTGTTGCCTTTATGGGTTTCACAGGTCTCTGTTTCCCAGTTAATATCAGGGTAGTTAAAGTCCCCCATAACCAGGACCTCATTATGGGTTGCAGCTTCATCTATCTGCTTTAGAAGTAGACTTTCCATGATTTCTGTTATATTTGGGGGTTTGTAACAGACCCCAATGAGAATTTTGTTACCATTTTTCCCTCCATGAATTTCGACCCATATGGACTCGACCTCCTCATTCCCTTCGCTAATATCCTCCCTTAAAGTGGACTTTAGACAAGACTTTACATAGAGACAAACCCCTCCTCCTCTCCGATTTTTACGATCCTTTCTAAACAGACTGTAACCCTGTAAGTTAACTGCCCAGTCATAGCTTTCATCTAACCATGTCTCGGTTATTCCCACTATGTCAGTTACTTGTAGATATTTCTGCTTCTAGTTCTTCCATCTTGTTTGTCAGGCTTCTGGCGTTTGCGAGCATGCAGTTTAGAGGATTTTGTTTTGTTCCAATCTCCTCGCTGTGGATTGTTTTAGAAATGTTCTTACCTCCCTTCTGAGTATGTTTTCCTGGGTCTTCTTTGTTCGAGTCTAATGTTTTTCTTCCCGTCCCCTCTACTTCTAGTTTAACGCCCTCCTGATGAGTGTAGCGAGTCTTCTGGCGAATGTGTGTTTCCCAGGTTTGTTGAGGTGTAGTCCGTCTCTGGCGAGGAGTCCATCGTACAAGTAATTCACACCGTGGTCCAGGAATCCGAATCCTTGTTGTCTGCACCACCGTCTTAGCCAGTTGTTCGCATCAAGGATCCTGTTCCATCTCCTGGTGCCATGCCTGTCTACTGGAAGGATAGAAGAAAAAACTACCTGTGCATCCAGTTCCTTTACTTTCTTCCCCAACTCTTCAAAGTCCTTGCAGATTGTCGGTAGGTCCTTCCTTGCCGTGTCATTGGTGCCAACATGTATCAGCAGAAATGGGTGGACGTCCTTGGAGTTGAAGAGCTTTGGTATCCTATCGGTCACATCCTTGATCATCGCACCTGGAAGGCAGCATACTTCTCTTGCGGTTATGTCCGGTCTGCAGATGGCTGATTCTGTGCCTCTCAGTAGTGAGTCTCCCACCACCACCACTCTTCGTTGCTTCTTGGCTGTACTTTTTGCTGTCACTTGTTGCTGTGTGCCCTTTTCTTTTTTGCTTGCTGGTATTGCTTCATCCTTAGGTGTGCCATCTTCATCCTCTACAAAGATTTGATATTGGTTCTTCAGTTGTGTGGTTGGTGATTTCTCCATGGTCTTCTTGCTTCTTTTGGTCACATGCTTCCACTCATCTGCTTTTGGAGGTTCTCTGACACTTTTTTCACCTTCTGTGACCAGTAGAGATGCTTCTGTTCTGTCTAGGAAGTCTTCATTCTCTTTGATGAGTTTCAAAGTTGCTATTCTTTCTTCCAGACCTCGCACCTTTTCTTCTAAAAGGGCCACTAGTCTACACTTCTGACAGGTGAAATTGGATTCTTCTTCTGGTCGATCTGTGAACATGTAGCACATGCTGCAGCTCACCATGTAGGTTGTCACATCTGCCATGTTGCTCCTAGATCCTGCTGACTTGCTGTGTGTTTTCCTTCTTGTGTAATCTACTCAGCCAAGCTTTCTTGCAATAATGACCTACAGGCAAAAATTCTTTGGTTTGGTGATGCTTTCCAAGCAGCTGGTCCCGGCTGTACCCAACGATCTTCTTGCTGAGGGAGACTCTTTGCTTTTCCCAGAAGGCACCTGGAATATGCAAATTATCCTCCTCAAGCTTGAATCCCTGGTTTGGTGATGCTTTCCAAGCAGCTGGTCCCGGCTGTACCCAACGATCTTCTTGCTGAGGGAGACTCTTTGCTTTTCCCAGAAGGCACCTGGAATATGCAAATTATCCTCCTCAAGCTTGAATCCCTGGTTTGGTGATGCTTTCCAAGCAGCTGGTCCCGGCTGTACCCAACGATCTTCTTGCTGAGGGAGACTCTTTGCTTTTCCCAGAAGGCACCTGGAATATCCAAATTATCCTCCTCAAGCTTGAATCCCTGGTTTGGTGATGCTTTCCAAGCAGCTGGTCCCGGCTGTACCCAACGATCTTCTTGCTGAGGGAGACTCTTTGCTTTTCCCAGAAGGCACCTGGAATATGCAAATTATCCTCCTCAAGCTTGAATCCCTGGTTCAAGAATTTTCAACACATTTTCACTTTCAGTTTCATACATTGTAAGTAGGGGGGTTGGGGCAGTTTAAGACTAGATAAGGGCAGTGGAGAACAGTGACACACAAGAAGTAAGAAATGTCTATCTCCAGCAGAACTGCTTATCACTGTTGTTCATAGTTTGATAGAACATATATATTTGAGTAACATTTATAAAATTCATATGAAAGTTCAATTATGAAATATTAATACATTTTTTTTAAAGCTAGAGTCGGTACATTTCTACCGACTCCGACTCCAACCAAAACTAACTCCTTCTCCGATTCCGACTCCACAGCCCTGTATAATATTAGCAAATACCTCCAGAGAACAGCCTTCTTGATTCGCTCTCTTTTCTCGTGTAGGCATTGCAGGACCTTTTTTTCTCCTACGCCTCATTGGGGGACACAGACCGTGGGTGTTATGCTGCTTGCCACTAGGAGGACACTAAGTGATACAAAGAAAGTTAGCTCCTCCCCTGCAGTATACACCCTCCTGCTGGCTCCCAGCTAACCAGTTCTTGCTTAGTGTCTGTAGGAGGCACTTGGGTCTGTTTTCAGACCCCAACATTTTTTATTTTTATTTTCTGTAAATTTTTATTTTTTAATTAACGGAGTGAAGTGGGCGACGGATTCCTTTCTAGGGTCCGCTCTCCCCCGAACCATCAACAGGCAAGCACGGCGAGTATACCTCCCCGTACCTTTCCTGCGACGACTGGGGCACGCCTAATCTACGCTAGGGCGACGGTTCCTATACGGTCCCGATCTCCCCTCTGTAAGATGGCGAGCACATAGAGTATACCTCTTATGTGCATCTCCCGGGCTCCTCCGCAATTAAGCCCTCACCTGTTGGCGTCATGTAGTCCCCACAGTAGCCGTAAGTCCCCTGCGGCAGGCACAGCCATAAGTCCCCTGCGGCAGGCACATATGAAGATGGACAGAGACTCTCCATCCCCCGGCCAAGGGAGGATCGATTGAGCTTATTCCCTCGCAATAGAGGCTGCATCTCTGCTCGGTGGTGGTGAGTAGTTTCCTTCCTCACGCTGCCTGCGTGGAAGGTGCGGTCCTGGTCCCTGGGGAGAGGTGCCGCTGGCCGGTACGCCAGCGGCAATCATTCGGCGCTACGTCGCGGCCCGCCGACGCGCTCCACCGGCAGGCTCCATAAATTTAGTCCCCGGCTTTTTCAGCCGGACTACGCCGCAGTTGAAATCCCCGCCAACCGCCGGAGCCCCGCCCAGCTCACTTCAGGGGCGACGGTGCCTTCGCGGTCCCGATGCCGGACAACTGGCCCTGTCCACCCGAGGGCTGAACTCCGTGGATGTACAGAGGCCCCTCTCTATGGCGTCCGAGCAGCCCCCACTGTCCCACCACTGTGAAAGCGGATGGCACAAGGAGGCGGACGGTTCCTCTCCACCTCCCTAACAAAAGGGGATGATGGATTGAGGTTTATCCCTCTATCCCTGCACCGTCCACGCTGCAATACCCGACATCCGCGGCGGCTCCATGCCGGGACGCGCACCGTTGGTGAGTGGATCCTGCCAGCGATGGGCTTCTGCAGCGGGATATTCACAGGCAGTCTCAGGCTTCCCTGTGGCCCACCTCCCTGAGGTAACGCTCCAGCCGGCTACAATATTTAGCCCCCGGCTTCGGCCGATGTGTAGGCCGCACCCCGGAAGCGCACTGTGGCGCCCTAAGGCAGCTCTGCCTTTTTTCCTGGCGCTTTTCGCCTGGCACGGAAGTGCTCAATTTTCTCGAGCAACCTCACTTCTACGCTGGCGCCGGCTGCAGAAATTTAGGCCCCGGCTTGGGCCTATTCATGGAAGTCTCGAGGCTCCGCCCACGTCGTGCCTGTGGCTCCGTCCCCTGAATTGGCGCTTCTCGCTCGCTGCGAGATTTGACCTAAACCCGCATGACCAGTATTCCTGGTCTTAAAGGCACGTGACCAGTATTCCCTGGTCTTAAAGGCACATGACCAGTATTCCTGGTCTTAAAGGCACATGACCAGTACTCCCTGGTCTTAAAGGCACATGACCAGTATTCCCTGGTCTTAAAGGCACATGACCAGTATTCCCTGGTCTTAAAGGCACATGACCAGAATTCCCGGTCTTAAAGGCACACGACCAGTATTCCCTGGTCTAAAAGGCAATGACCAATCCGAAGCTGGTCATAAATGAGGAGCCCTCTGCCGCTGATCCCAGTTTATCCCAGTGTAACTAGTTCCCTCAGTGGACTTCGTCACTGCCGCAACCCATGGTGTTTATGACCAAGAAATTGAATCCCTCCGTGGCTCGGAGTGCTCGCAGGACCGATATACATGGTCCCTCTCCTACATGGGATCCGTCGGCTAGCAGGGGCCGCGAGTATTCCAGAAACGTACAGGCATCTACAAAACAGAAGTTCTCATTTCATGATCTCTCTCCAAGGATTTGCTGACAACAAGACTCTGAACACGGATCGGATATTGCCTTGGACCTGGACTTGCCAGAGTTTCAGTAAAGGATGACTCGCCTATTTATATCATCATCCAATCTCTGTACATTGACGAGGACTCCGGTCCTGCTCTAGACTACAGTGTCCCTCATACGGTGACTAAACTCCCTCGTAGAGCATTTGTCATCCAGTCCGGATATGCGATTCACTGGACAGAAGCCTCTACGTGGGGCTCCATGCCTGGTCTGATTTTTAAGGGCGACAGGCCCTTCAAAGGGGCCGATCTCCCCACACCATCAACAGACGGGCACACGGAGTGTCGCCTCCAGGTATCCTCTTCTGCATCCAGGCCTAACGCCAGACAACCTGTCCGGTCCACCCGGAGACCTGAACTCTGTGGATGTACAGAGGCACCCTTTTCGGGCGTCTGAGCACCCCGCTCTGCATCACCACTATTTAACAGAAGATGCAAGAAGGCGGATGTTCCCTCTCCACTTCCCTGTTAAGAGGATGGTGGATCGAGGGTTCCTAATTTTTAACTCTGCAATGACCTGCTGGAAGCAGCCGCGCATTCTGCCACTTGGCAGATTAACCGGGTACAATCTCCTGTGGTTTACCTACCAGTATCCCTGCCCGATGTGTCATCAATTAAAAATGCCACGATCTGTCAAATAGCAAATCTGGTTTGTTCCGTTTTGCGGCTACGGGTCCAGCCCTCTACCCTCCCTAGCCGCCACATGGATTGCTAGAGCAACGGTCTCTTGCCTGGAGACCTTAACTACTTTGATTCACACCAGTAACCCTTTCCTGAAGACAGTACAGCTGGTCAATCAAATCTTTTGAGCGGGAGACTAACGAAGGATCGTACGTTCCTACAGCCCCGACCAACAGTGAAAGGGTTGTCCGGGACAGTCTAGATCTAAGGGATCTTGGTTCCTAAAAGGGGAACGAGAAGTAGGACCGATCCCGGACCTCAAACTTCTAACAACCTTTCACAAGGTTCTTCTTCGAATGGAGTTCCTCCGCTCAGCCATTACTTCAACAGAAAAAGGTGCAGTTTCTGGCATCCATCGACATTCGGGATGCTTACCCTCTTCAAAAATTCCGTCGCTTTTCCATTCGTGAACAGCATTTAAGTCACGACCTTGTCCTTCGGCCTTGCTACCGCACCCAGAGTGTTCGCAAGGGTCATGGCGGCTGTCATGTTCCTCTTGCACCTAGAGGCGTGGTCGTCCTGCACTGTTTACCTGCCCTTGCAGGACTACGCTAAGTCGTCTATATCACTTGCGATACCCTCTCACCTGAGCTGGTGGCTAGACTTAGACAACTTCTCATTTCCATCCCAGCAGATATCCTTTTTGAGGATGATCCGGTACTCTTCCAGAAGGGTGGTATATCTCCCTCCAGACAAGGTCATGGTCCTTCAACAGGGAGGTCGCGCACTTGCTCACTCATCCCCTCATTTCATTCGATTTGCTCGGAGGGTTCTGAGGAAAAAATGGAGACGACAATGGAAGCAGTTTCCTTCGCTCCGTTAGTTTCCAGCGAGTCAAGCAGACTTTCAGACGATAGTCTCTGAGCTCCTTCTTCATCCAGGACTTTTCTCCCGGTTCATTGGTTACTAGTAGCTTCCAATGCCAGTCCTCTTTTCCCGATCATTGCTCTGGAGATCCGAAAGGTAGTCCTACAGTAGGTCCACTGCCTTATGGCGGGTCAACCCATCTGAATTCAATTGGACAATGCCACGGCTGTGCCATACGTCAATCATCTAGCAGGTACCCACGTTCAGGCACCATGGCCGAGGTACCTCACATTCTCACATGGGCCGAGATCTATCACTCGGTGATCTCGGCAGTACATATCCCAGGAGTATGACTCTGGGCTGCGAACATATTCAGCCGTCAGGGTTTCGCCTGAAGTGAGTGGGAACTTCACCCGGAAGTCTTCCATCAGACCTGCCTTCACTGGCGCTCTCCAGTTGTAGTTCGGATGTCGTCCTGACTGATCGCCTGTGTACTTGAGTTTGTCGTTCGGCCTCGAGATCCAAGAGCCATCGCACTGCATGCTCTGGTTCTTCCGCGGTACCAGTTTCCACAACTCCCCGTTCACTACTTCCGAAAGCTTTTCAGAAGCAGAAAGGGCCCCAGTGATCCTCGAAAATCCGCACTGACCACGTCAGTTTGTTTGCTTGCGGAGCTGGTAGCTTTTCTGCCTTTCTGCAACAAAACTGCAAGTAGGGACCACCTCGCAGGAAGTTTTCACTTGTAGTTCTTCCCTATCGCATACCGTTAGATCATTGGGATCTATTCTATTAGGGAAGGTCGCCCCTTTTTTCTCGGCGATATCCTCATCCTGACGAGTCTTCGGTGCTAACGGGTCCTTTCAGACTTTTTGTTCCCTTATTTCCTTCAAGGCAAGGTCGTCCTCAGGCCTTCCCCGTCCCTTGTTACCAAGGTGGTATTGTATTACCACTGTTATGAGGGCATAGTTCTTCCCTCATCTCTTTCAGCACCAGTCCACAAAATGGAATGAGTTCCCCATATTCCGGATGAAGCGAGTGCTCTGAGTAGGTATGTCTCGAGGACGGCGTCCTTCCGAAGGTTGGACACTGTATCTTGGGCTTCCTGACGGTAAGGGGAAGGCTTCCTGACGTTTACAGGAAGGGTTTAGCCGTCTTCATCGGCCATTTAGCCTGGTGTATTCCTTTCACCATCCAGGAGTCCTTCCGTGTTAGGCTGACATCTATCTCCCTGTCTATCGTGGGTTCTAGGCACCAGGCGTCGACAAGACACGCCTGCAAGCTTGCGGATTCGTCCAGTCCGCATGCATTCTTCAAGCATTATAATTCCCAGACTTCCACAGATGTGAGTCTGGGCAGGCGGACTCTGCAGGCCGCGGTGGCGCACTTGTAAGTAGCGGTTACACAGGGCCTGATCTGATGTTGTCCCCACCCAGGGACTGCTTTGGTACGTCCCACGGTCTGTGTCCCCCAATGAGGCGTAGGAGAAAGAGGGATTTTTGTGTACTCACCGTAAAATCCTTTTCCCCGAGCCAATCATTGGGGGACACAGCTCCCACCCTGGTATTGGCTTATGCTTGTTTTTATAATCTGATATGCTATACTCTCATATATAATATGACATGCTGTAAGCTAATATGTTGTTACTGATCTCCTACTGCTTTTTGCACCGAACTGGTTAGCTGGGAGCCAGCAGGAGGGTGTATACTGCAGGGGAGGAGCTAACTTTCTTTGTATCACTTAGTGTCCTCCTAGTGGCAAGCAGCATAACACCCACGGTCTGTGTCCCCCAATGATTGGCTCGGAGAAAAGGATTTTACGGTGAGTACACAAAAATCCCTCTTTTTTTTTTTTTCTTTTTTCTTTTTTAAATCAGAAATTTTTATTCAACCAAATTCGAGGTACAAAGCAATAAAAAATCGCATTGATAACATTAACAGCACTGCTGTCCAATATGGGTTCAGTTTTGGACACTGCCATAACATATGGAGAATTCCAGCCCCCTCCACCCGGCACCGAGGACACTCAGAAGTCTGTCTCAGACCCGCTATATCCAGTTGTTCAGGGAGTCCTCTATACTCTATAGAGTACATATATCTGCGAGAGTATGCCCGGTTAACTCAGCGATAATTGGGGTATATATTCCATAATCACTTCCCATTTATCTTCCTCCTCCCATTTCCCTCCCATTTCCCCTGTGTTTTAATAGGATAATTATTTATAAAAGTAGCATTGCAGGACCTTAGAAATCCATAGTTGCGATCTCTAGCAATTAGCTAACTAACTCACTATATCAGTGGAAGTAACTATGGATACCTAAGGTCCTGCAATAACCTACATGGGGTAAGTGACATAGCGAATCAGAAAAACTATACTACATTTCTAATTGGAGGTATTTTCTAATAATGTTATTACACTTACTGCATATTGGGATAGGATCTTGGAGATGGGATTCCCCGTTTAAATAAGCACTCCTCCTCCCAGCAAAGATTTTACCTTAATATATTGCAGTTATCATATTGTATAGCACTGGGCACTTACAATTGCTACTTTTGCCCTTCTACCCACATAATAATTTTCATTACCGTGTATACTCGTGTATAAGTCGACCCGAGTATAAACCGAGGCACCTAATTTGGACACAAAAAATTGGCAAAATGTATTGACTCGAGTATAAGCCGGGTATGCATTCTCCCCTCATCCCCATCCTGGATGCATGGTTCCTTATTCCCATCCTTGTATGCGTGGCTCCTCATCCCTGTCCTGGTATGCATGGCTCCTCATCCCTGTCCTGGTATGCATGGCTCCTTATCCTTGTCAGCATGGCTCCAAATCCCTGTCTTTGTGTGCATGGCTCCTCATCCCTGTCTTTGTATGCATGGCTCCTCATCCCCATCCTGGTATGCGTGGTTCCTTATTCCCATCCTTGTATGCGTGGCTCCTCATCCCTGTCCTGGTATGCATGGCTCCTCATCCCTGTCCTGGTATGCATGGCTCCTCATCCCTATCCTTGCCAGCATGGCTCCTCATCCCTGTCTTTGTATGCATGGCTCCTCATCCCTATCCCTATATGCATGGCTCCTCATCCCTATCCCTGTATGCATGGCTCCTCATCCCTATCCTTGTATGCATGGCTCCTCATCCCTGTCCTGGGATGCATGGCTTCTCATCCCTGTCCTTGAATGCATGGCCCCCCATGAGAAAAGCATAAAAAAAACCCAAAACCACCTACTTACCTTCCCATCGTGCCCTCGCAGCATTCTGTTCTGGCTTCCAGCAGCTCCTGCGGCCCAGCGATCATGTGACCCCGCTCATTAAGGTAATGAATATTCACCTCTCTCCACTCACCAAGGACACTTGACACTTTTTTTTTTTTACCGCTGCTGGAAGCCGGCGGCTGCAGCTGTAACTGCGCGCTCTAAGAGAAATGAATATTCATTGCCAGTGCAGTGAATATTCATTTCTTTAGCAACGGGCACAATTACAGCCGCAGGCTCCGGCGCCTGCCTCCTCTGACCCGCTGCTCCGTCACTCCGCCTCCCCTGCCGGCTTCTGGGACAAAGACTCGTGTGTAAGCCGAGGGGGGTGGTTTCAACACAAAAAAGTGCTGAAAAACTCGGCCTATACACGAATATATACAGTAATTCTTGTCTTTTCTCTGCTTTATGTAGAAACAGGAAGTCTCTTGTCCCGGCATTTATCATCCCCATCTTCACCTCCTGACCCAGCTACTTGACTCCTCCCCCTGCCAGGCACTTTTGCAGTAACATATGACTCGTACAGGGAAAATTGACCTCCTGTTTCTACATGGAGCTTAGGATTCAGGTAGTCAGTTTTTAATCACGTCATGTCATAGACCTAATGGAAAAGAGAAGAATTAGTGGCGTAGAAAGTACAAAATGAGCAATTATATGTACACAGTGCTATACAATATGATTTCAATTTATTAAGAGGATAACAATTTTGATGCAATTGCTTCATCTTGTGAATGCAGCACAAGAATTAATGAAGTACTGCAGAAGACAAGCGATTGTCATTTGCTTTAGACAGTAGCTTATATCCAAAGGGCATATGTGGAAGAAAATCTGTCTTTTTACCATGTTTTTGGTGTAGGTTTGCCTTGGATTTTACCCTGACTTGCCACATTCAGCTAGGCGCAGGAGCGCTGCTAGGACCATTTACTCCACACAGACCTATGCCCGTTGGGAAGGCTACTTATACCCCCACCCCATGCCCACAGGATTTCTCTATCCCTACAAGGGATCCTCCCATTGTTACTTCTATTTGTATTCTTAAAGCGACCAATTTTGATTAAGGGTACCGTCACACAGTGCCATTTTCATCGCTACGACGGCACGATTCGTGACGTTCTAGCGATATCGTTACGATATCGTTGTGTCTGACACGCTACTGCGATCCGGATCCCCGCTGAGAATCATACGTCGTAGCAGATCGTTTGGAACTTTCTTTCGTCGCTTGATCACCCGCTGACATCGCTGGATCGTTGTGTGTGACAGCGATCCAGCGATGTGTTCGCTTGTAACCAGGGTAAACATCGGGTAACTAAGCGCAGGGCCGCGCTTGGTAACCCGATGTTTACCCTGGTTACCAGCGTAAACGTAAAAAAAACAAACAGTACATACTTACATTCCGGTGTCTGTCCTCCGGCGTCTCAGCTTCTCTGCACTGTGAGCGCCTGCCGGCCGGAAAGCGAGCACAGCGGTGACGTCACCGCTCTGCTTTCCGGCTATGGTGCTTACACAGTGCAGAGAAGCAGAACGCCGGGGACAGACACCGGAATGTAAGTATGTACTGTTTGTTTTTTTTACGTTTACGCTGGTAACCAGGGTAAACATCGGGTTACTAAGCGTGGCCCTGCGCTTAGTAACCCGATGTTTACCCTGGTTACCCGGGGACTTCGACATCGCTCCAGTGCCGTGATTGTAAAGTGTGACCGCAGTCTACGACGCTGGAGCGATAATCATACGACGCTGCGACGTCATGGATCGTGCCGTCGTAGCGATGAAGATGGCACTGTGTGACGGTACCCTAAGACTCAGGAAGAGTCGAAACGTCAGCTTATTCTTCTGGTCGCCCTCTGCATTATTGATTACTTTGTCTAATGTTATACAAATAAATTGTACTTCCTTTTTTTGCATCATATACTCACTGAGTGTGCGGTGTATATTACTTACATTGCAGGTCCTGGTCCGGCGCCTCGCATCTTCTTGCTATGCCGCCCTCCTGCTTGCTTCATCACTCCCTGGCATCAGGCTCCTGTGCAGGTGTACTTATCTTAGATAAGCCCTGAAAGTTGCCATATCTTATATCAGCCAAAACAGCTGACAGATTTGCTTTAAGCCCTAAATAGCCTCACAGAATGTGTGCAGTGCTAACATAGTCTGACGCTATTAGTACCCATTTGAAGTGGTATGTACTGTAAAAGCCTCAATTGTCAATTTAATTCTAAGAGAAATAGTAGAACTCTGCATAGTGGCTTTCCGCTAAAGCAGGGATGTCTAATTCCTATACAGAGCGCCAAAATTAAAAGCTTTGACACAGTCACGGACCAACCTTCATATTTCTAAAAAAATAAAATAAATAAATGTCTTCAATTGAGTAAGTTTTACCTTTTTCATATAGAAACAAACTTAAAGGGGTTGTCCCAGGAACAAAGAACATTTTAATGAATAGATCTTAGAATAAAATATTGAAATAATATAATATGTTATGTAAAGGCAGTAAAAGGCAAATGGCCTAATTTAAATATGTAGTCACAAAGGATAAAAAAAGTGAAAATACAAATAGTTTGATGCAAAGAAAAAGTGCCCCCTAACACAGCATGATACCTCACAGTGCCCTCCACATGCACGGTGTGATGACTACTGTACCCCCCTCCCTCAATCACCCCCCGACACAGAATGGTGACCACAACATGATACTCTAACCGTACTCCCCAAACAACTCTCCATACAGTATAATGGCCCCACATAGTGCTCCATACAGTATAATGGACCCACTCAGTGCTCCATTTAGTGTTATGGACCCACAGAGTGCTCCATACAGTATAATGGCCCTACATAGTGCTCCATACAGTATAATGGACCCACTCAGTGCTCCATTTAGTGTTATGGACCCACAGAGTGCTCCATACAGTATAATGGCCCCACATAGTGCTCCATACAGTATAATGGACCCACTCAGTGCTCCATTTAGTGTTATGGACCCACAGAGTGCTCCATACAGTATAATGGCCCTACATAGTGCTCCATACAGTATAATGGCCCTACATAGTGCTCCGTACAGTATAATGGCCCTACCTAGTGCTCCGTACAGTATAATGGCACTACATAGTGCTCCATACAGTATAATGGCCCCACATAGCGCTCCATACAGTATAATGGCCCCACATAGCGCTCCATACAGTGTAATGGCCCCACATAGTGCTATATACAGTGTAATGGCCCCACAGTGTGCTCCATACAGTGTAATGGCCCCACAGGGTGCTCCATACAGTGTAATGGCCCCAGAGTGCTCCATACAGTGTAATGGCCCCGCATACTGCCCCATTCAGTGAAATGGCCCCACATAGTGCTCCATACAGTATAATGGCCCCACAGAGTGCTTCTTACAGTATAATGGCCCCACAGAGTGCTCCATACAGTATAGCGGCCTCTTGTGATGCTCCGTAGAGTATAATGGGCCCCACACTAAAAAAAACCCCCCAAAAACCAAAATGCTCACCTCTGCTTGTTGCCCCGTTACTCTTCATGATTTCTTCAGAACCTCTGAGCACTCTACATCTGGCACAACGTCATCCCGCCTGCTGCTTTGGGACATCGGGTGGAAAGGGGGAATGATGGGAGAGGGAGCGTCAGCTGACTGTTCCCTCTCCATCATTCTTTCACTGAAACTTGAAAATGCGACACAGGGTGAAAGTTAGATGTCATGCGGGTTCCACCCGGCTTTGTAAGCCAAGTATACTCTGGCGGGTTCCGCCCGGAATAGCGCGAGCCTCAACATATGCTCACCCTGCGGGCCAAATTTGGCGAGCGGGCCAGAGTTCGACATATGTGTTCCAAAGCTTCATTCAGACCCCTGTTTTTTTATTGTTTCCCCCCCCCCCCCCCCCCATGCAAGAATAAAAACCACTGATACAGATCGGTCTTTTTTTTTCCCCTCTCTTCTTCCAAGGAAAAAACCCTCCACATTCCAATACCCTTAGCGTCTCCCATTTTTCGTGATCTGGGGCAGAGGATGATGGCTTATTTTTTGCACGCTTAGCTGATGTTTTTAGCCAGGGTCATCTACCTGGCTAGTCGGTATTGAGATGCAGCCGCTCTTCGCCAGTCGTTACACTGGTAGGATCCATTTCAAAGTACTTGTTCTCACCCACAAAGCTCTTCACAGTGCGGCACCCTTACATCTCCTCCTTTATTTCTGTCTATCGGCCTAGCTGACCGCTACGCTCTGCAAATGACTTTCGACCAACCTCTGCACTAATCCGTACCTTCCACTCCCGTCTCCAAGACTTCTCCCGCACTGCACCAATCCTCTGGAATGCTCTACCCAAAGAAATTAGGACCATTCACAATTTGCATAGTTTTAGGTGCGCCCTCAAAACATAATTTGTTCAGAGCGGCCTATCACGTTCCCTAATAAATAATTTTATGTGTAAAGGCGCGTGTGTAGCCCAATTCACTATCTCCATCTATCCCCCACCCCCTGAAGATGGCTGGACCATCATTGTAAATACATCATTGTAAATAAGCTCCTGTACTTTGTATCTCCCACAGCTCATTGTAGATTGTAAGCTCTCACGAGCAGGGTCGTCTTATTGTGCTTTAATTATTGTTAACGTTGTCACTTATGACTTGCTTTTGAAACTGTTAAACTGTAAAGTGCTGCGGAATATGTTGGCGCTATATATTATTTTTATTGATACCATTTTGGTGTAGATACGATCTTTTGATCACCCGTTATTGTATTTTAATGCAATGTTATGGCGACCAAAAAAAGTTATTCTGGCGTCTTGACTTTTTTTTCTCATATCACCGTTAACTGATTGGATTAATTTTTTTAATATATATTGTATATATATATATATATATATATATATATATATATATATATATATATATATATATATATATATTTATATTTTTATATTATATTATATTATATTATATTGTATTATATTATATATATTTTTTGTTTTATTTTGAATGGGGCAAGTGGGTGATTTTTATTTTTTTTTTTCTATATTTTTTAAAACTCTTTTTTTAAAAACTTTTTAATTGCTTCAATAGTATCCACGGAAGACTAGAAGCTGCGATCTTCCGATCGCTTGTGCTACACAACAGGGCTTCAGCCCTGCTCTATGTAGCTAAAATGCTCACTTGCTCTGAGCGCCGACCGCCAACTTATGATCACATGGTCATAAGTATTCAGACCCTTTGCTCAGACACTCATATTTAAGTCACATGCTGTCCATTTCCTTGTGATCTTCCTTGAAATGGTTCTACTCCTTCACTGGAGTCCAGCTGTGTTTAATTAAACTGATAGGACTTGATTTGGAAAGGTACACACCTGTCTATATAAGATCTCACAGCTCACAGTGCATGTCAGACCAAATGAGAATCATGAGGTCAAAGGAACTGGCCAAGGAGCTGAGACACCGAATTGTGGCAAGGCACAGATCTGGCCAAGGTTACAAAATAATTTCTGTAGTACTCAAGGTTCCTAAGAGCACAGTGGCCTCCATAATCCTTAAATGGAAGACGTTTGGGACCACCAGAAGTCTTCCTAGACCTGGCTGTCCAGCCAAACTGAGTAAAAAAGAACCCCAAGATCACTGTGGGTGAGCTCCAGAGATGCAGTAGGGAGATGGGAGAAAGTTTCACAAAGTCAACTATCAATGCAGCCCTCCACCAGTTGGGCCTTTTATGGCAGAGTGTCCCTATGGAATCCTCTCCTTAGTGCAAGACATATGAAAGACCGCATAGAGTTTGCTAAAAAATACATGAAGGACTCACAGACTATGAGAAATAAGATTCTCTGGTCTGATGAGACGAAGATAGACCTTTTTGGTGATAATTCTAAGCGATATGTGTGGAGAAAACCAAGCATTGCTAATCACCTGCCCAATACAATCCCAACAGTGAAACATGGTGGTGGCAGCATCATTCTATGGAGGTGTTTTTCTGCCATTAAAGGAAACATGAATGCGGCCTGGATGAAATCCTCTTCCAGAGTGCTCTGGACCTCAGACTTGTCCGAAGGTTCACCTTCCAACAAGACAATGACCCTGAGCACACAGCTAAAATAAGAGTGGCTTCAGGACAACTCTGTGACCATTCTTGACTGGCCCAGCCAGAGCCCTGAGCTAAACACAATTGAGCATCTCTGGAGAAATTTGAAAACTGCTGTCCAGCAATGTTCACCATCCAACATGACGGAACTGGAGTTGATCTGCAAGGAAGAATGGCAGAGGATCCCCCAAATCTAAGTGCGAAAAACTTGTTGCATCATTCCCAAGAAGACTCATGGCTGTACTAGCTCAAAAGGGTGCTTCTACTCAATACTGAGCAAAGGGTCATGCTTAAGACCATGTGATATTTCAGTTTTACTTTTTTAATAAATTTGCAAAAATTACTACATTTGTTTTTTTTAGTCAAGATGGGGTGCAGAGTGTACATTAATGTGAAAAAAATAAACTTTTTTGAATTTACCAAATGGCTGCAATGAAACAGTGAAAAATTTAAAGGGGCCTGAATTCTTTCCATACCCACTGTATGTGTTTGTATATATGTCAGTGCATGGAGAGCTGTGACTCAACCAGCGAGCCTGTGGGGGGGATAGTTTCCTCCCGAGAGCAGGGTCTCTCAATGTGCTGGCTACACATTGTCAGAACGCTATTATCCTGCAGATTAACCCTATATCTACAGGTTAATAGTTTTATTTAACCCCTTCCGGACCTGTGACGCCACGTAGGTGTCATGAAAGTCGGTGCCAATCCGACCTGTGACGCCTGGAGGGATCGCGTCCCTGCAGATCGGGTGAAAGGGTTAACTCTAATTTCACCCGATCTGCAGGGACAAGGGGAGTGGTACTTTAGCCCAGGGGGGGTGGCTTTGCCCCCACGTGGCTACGATTGCTCTGATTGGCTGTTGAAAGTGCAACAGCCAGTCAGAGCAATTTGTAATATTTCACCTATGAAATTTGGTGTAATATTACAATCCAGCCATGGCCGATGCTGCAATATCATCGGCCATGGCTGGAGACCCCGATCTGACCCCCCCCCACGACTGACAGCGGCGATCTGCCGCAGCTGTCAGTCTATCCTCCCATTCGTTCGGTGCTCCGCTGCCCTCCGCTGCTTTCCTATCCCCTCCGGTGCACCCCCCCCCCTGCTGTCTGATCCCACCCCCCGTACCGCTGGAGTCCCGGGAGTTCCGTACGGCATCTTCGATGGGCGCCGCCATCTTCCAGATTCGTTACAGGTACATTTTGATCACTGTGATAGGTTATATCACAGTGATGAAAATAAAAAAAAAATAGCAAATAAAGCCCCCCCCCCCATCACCCCCCATAGGTAGGGAAAATAATGAAATAAATAAAATATATTTATTTTTATTTTTCCACTAGGGTTAGGGTTAGAACTAGGGTTAGGGTTGCAATTAGGGTTAGAATTAGGCTATGTGCACATGGTGCGGATTTGGCTGCGGATCGGTGGCAGATTGGCCGTTGCGGATTCTTGGCAGTTTTCCATCACGTTTACAGTACCATGTAAACCTATGGAAAACCAAATCCGCTGTGCCCATGGTGCGGAAAATACAGCGCGGAAAGGCTGCATTGTATTTTCCGCAGCATGTCAATTCTTTGTGCGGATTCCGCAACGTTTTACACCTGTTCCTCAATAGGAATCCGCAGGTGAAATCCGCACAAAAAACACTGGAAATCCGCAGTAAATCCGCAAGTGAAACGCAGTGCGTTTTACCTGCGGATTTTTCAAAAACGGTGCGGAAAAATCCGCACACGAATCCGCAACGTGGGCACATAGGCCTTAGGCTTAGGGCTGGGAAAAAGAGTTAGGGTTGGAATTAGGGTTAAGATTAGGGTTAGGGGTGTGTTGTGGTTAGGGTTGGGATTAGGGTTGGTTGTGTGTTGGGGTTAGGGTTGGGATTAGGGTTAGGGGTGTGTTGGGGTTAGAGTTGTGATTAGGGGTGTATTGGGGTTAGGGTTGTGATTACGGTTATGGTTAGAGTTGGGATTAGAGTTAGGGGTGTATTGGAGTTGGAATTGAGGGGTTTCCACTGTTTAGGCACATCAGGGGGTCTCCAATCACGACATGGCGCCACCATTGACTTCAGCCAATCTTGCATTCAAAAAGTCAAATGGTGCTCCCTCCCTTCCGAGCCCCGACGTGTGCCCAAACAATGGTTTACCCCCACATTTGGGGTATCAGCGTACTCAGGAAAAATTGTACAACAATTTTGGGGTCTAATTTCTCCTGTTACTCTTAAAAAAATAAAAAAAAGGGGGCTAAAAAATTATTTATGTGGGGGGAAAAAAAGATTTTTTTATTTTCACGGCTCTGCGTTATAAAATTCTGCAAAGCACTTGGGGTTCAAAGTGCTCACCACAAATCTAAATAAATTCCTTGGAGGGGGTCTAGTTTCCAAAATGGGGTCACTTGTGGTGGGTTTCTACTGTTTAGGTACATCAGGGGCTCTGCAAACGCAACGTGACACCCGTAGACCATTCCATCAAAGTCTGCATTTCAAAAAGTCACTACTTCCCTTCCGAGCTCTGCCATGCACCCAAACAGTGGTTTACCCCCACATATGTGGTATCCGTGTACTCAGGACAAACTGGACAACAACTTTTGGGGTCCAAGTTCTCCTGTTGCCCTTGTAAAAATAAAAAAATGTGGGCTAAAAAATAATTTTTGAGGAAAGAAAATTTTTTTTTTATTTTCATAGCTCTGCGGTATAAACTTCTGTGAAGCTCTTGGGGGTTCAAAGTGCTCATCACACATCTAGATGAGTTCCTTGGGGGGTCTAGTTTCCAAAATGGTGTCACTTGTGGGGGAGTTCAAATGTTTAGGCACACAGGGGCTCTCCAAACGCGACATGGTGACCGCTAATGATTGGAGCTAATTTTTCATTCAAAAAGTCAAATGGCGCTCCTTCCCTTCCGAGCCTTGCTGTGTGCCCAAACAGTGGTTTACCCCCACATATGGGGTATCGGTGTACTCAGGAGAAATTGCCCAACACATTTTAAGATCCATTTTATCCTGTAGCCCATCAGAAAATGAAAAAATTGAGGCTAAAGGAATTTTTTTGTGAAAAAAAAAAAGTACTTTTTCATTTTTACGGATCAATTTGTGAAGCACCTGGGGAATGGAAAGTGCTCACTATGCATCTAGATAAGTTCCTTGGGGGGTCTAGTTTCCAAAATGGGGTCACTTGTGGGGGAGCTCCAATGTTTAGGCACACAGGGGCTCTCCAAACGCGACATGGTGTCCGCTAAAGATTGGAGCCAATTTTTCATTCAAAAAGTAAAATGGCGCTCCTTCCCTTCCGGTCCCTGTCGTGTGCCCAAACAGTGATTTTCCCCCACATATGGGGTATCAGCGTACTCAGGACAAATTGTACAACAACTTTCGGGGTCCAGTTTATCCTTTTTTCCCTTGGGAAATTAAAAAAATTGTTGCTAAAAGTTGATTTTTGTGACTAAAAAGTTAAATGTTAATTTTTTCCTTCCATGCTGCTTCTGCTGCTGTGAAGCACCTGAAGGGTTAATAAACTTCTTGAATGTGGTTTTGAGTACTTTGAGGGGTGCAGTTTTTAGAATGGTGTCACTTTTGGGTATTTTCAGCCATATAGACCCCTCAAAGTGACTTCAAATGTGAGGTGGTCCCTAAAAAAAAAAAAAAAGGTTTTGTAAATTTTGTTGTAAAAGTGAGAAATCGCTGGTCAAATTTTAACCCTTATAACTTCCTAGCAAAAAAAATGTTGTTCCCAAAATTAAGCTGATGTAAAGTAGACATGTGGGTTATGTTATTTATTAACTATTTTGTGTTACATAACTCTCTGGTTTAACAGAATAAAAATTCAAAATTCCATTTTTTTCACAAATAAACGCAAAAATTATCAACCTAAATTTATCACTAACATGAAGCTTAATATGTCACGAAAAAACAATCTCATAATCGCTAGGATCCGTTGAAGTGTTCTTGAGTTATTACCTCATAAAGGGACACTGGTCAGAATTGCAAAAAATGGCCAGGTCATTAAGGTCAAAATAGGCTGGGTCATGAAGGGGTTAACAGAACAGGTTCTTTTTTAAGCAGTATATGCCTTATCCAATTCAACCATTTTTGTCCAAGCATGAGTAAGCTTTTTTTCTTCCATACATGAGGTTATAAGAGCTCTATTATTTTTTTTCCATTCAGGTATTTAAATAATTTTTGCCTTTTGTAATAAGTGAGTCCTAATTTCTGTAACTTTTTTCTTGCTGATATTTGAGGGGTTATAGTGGTGTATGTGAAGAGTAAAAAAAAATGGAAATGTGTCTTAACAATTACCGTATTCACAATTTTTCACGATTTTTAATCTAAGTATCACTAAAATACTAATTGTGTGCCTCTTTTGGTAGCAGGAATTTTTATGAGCCTGTAATTGCTTTTTCAGTGGGACTAGAAACGGCAGTTCCAACTGGTAGTGGCTTTTCCTTTTTCTTTCTTCACTCCTAGTTCACTCAATGTGCCCCCACTGAGCCTTTAGGCTGTGTTCACACTTTGCAGATTTTGCTGCGGATTTTTCCACAGCGGATTTTGAAAAACCGCAGTGCAAAACCACTGCGGATTTTCCTGCGGTTTCTTCTGCGGATTCCTCTGTGGGTTTTCAACAGCACTTTCCTATTGATGCATGTTGAAAACCGCTGCGGAATCCGCAGAAAGAAGTGACATGCTCCTTCTTTTTTTCCGCAGCAATTCCGCGCGTTTTTTTCTGGGATTTTCCGCAGCGGTTTTTGTTTTCCATAGGGTAACATTGTTCTGTACCCTGCATGGAAAACTGCTGCGGATCCGCAGCGTCAAAACCGCTGCGGATCCGCAGCAAAAACCGCAAAGTGTGAACATAGCCTTACCATAATAGACCTTAGGAAGGAATTTAAACATTTACGTAAATAAATTTTTATACTGCAGATTTCCCCTGTAATAGACTGGCATATTTGCCCCAGTCACAGTATAAATTAATTCAGCCTATACTGTGTAACAAAGTTGATCTGTGTGAGCTAGGATCCAACAGTTTCTGCTTCATCCCAGCAATCGCCTGAACGCTGGGACCGGTGGAGGAGGTAGCGATGTTGGCACTTTCTATACTTTGTATATACAGTGCTTGTTCAGCACTAAACAAAGGCAGAAATAAACCGTTTTCTGCCGCCTTGATGTGGAGTTTGGCTGTCTGTGTCTCCTTGCAGAGTTATATGCAAAGTGTCCAAATGTTTAACCCCTTCACCCCCAAGGGTGGTTTGCACGTTAATGACCGGGCCAATTTTTACAATTCTGACCACTGTCCCTTTATGAGGTTATAACTCTGGAACTATTCAACGGATCTTGGCGATTCTGACATTGTTTTCTCGTGACATATTGTACTTCATGTTAGTGGTAAAATTTATTCGATATAGCTTGCGTTTATTTGTGAAAAAAATGGAAATTTGGCGAAAATTTCGCAATTTTCCAACTTTGAATTTTTATGCCCTTAAATCACAGAGATATGTCACGCAAAATACTTAATAAGTAACATTCCCCACATGTCTACTTTACATCAGCACAATTTTGGAACCAAAATTTTTTTTTGCTAGGGAGTTATAAGGGTTAAAAGTTGACCAGAAATTTCTCATTTTTACAACACCATTTTTTTTAGGGACCACATCTCATTTGAAGTAATTTTGAGGGGTCTATATGATAGAAAATACCCAAGTGTGACACCATTCTAAAAACTGCACCCCTCAAGGTGCTCAAAACCACATTCAAGAAGTTTATTAACCCTTCTGGTGTTTCACAGGAATGTTTAAATAAAAATGAACATTTAACTTTTTTTCACACAAAATTTATTTCAGCTCCAATTTGTTTTATTTTACCAAGGGTAACAGGATAAATTGGACCCTAAAAGTTGTTGTCCAATTTGTCCTGAGTACGCTGATACCCCATATGTGGGGGGGAACCACTGTTTGGGCGCATGGCAGAGCTCGGAAGGGAAGGAGCGCCATTTGGAATGCAGACTTAGATGGATTGGTCTGCAGGCGTCACGTTGCATTTGCAGAGCCCCTGATGTACCCAAACAGTACAAACCCCCCCCACAAGTGACCCCATATTGGAAACTAGACCTCCCAAGGAACTTATCTAGATGTGTTGTGAGAACTTTGAACCCCCAAGTGTTTCACTACAGTTTACAACGCAGAGCCGTGAAAATAAAAAATCTTTTTTTTTCCCACAAAAATGATTTTTAGCCCCCCAAATTTTTATTTTTCCAAGAATAACAAGAGAACTTCGACCCCAAAAGTTGTTGTCCAATTTGTCCCGAGTACTCTGATACCCCATATGTTGGGGTAAACCCCTGTTTGGGCGCACGGGAGAGCTCGGAAGGGAAGGAGCACTGTTTTACTTTTTCAACGCAGAATTGGCTGGAATTGAGATTGGATGCCATGTCGCGTTTGGAGAGCCCCTGATGTGCCTAAACAGTGGAAACCCCCCAATTCTACCTGAAACCCTAATCCAAACACACCCGAAACCCTAATCCAAACACACCCCTAACCCTAATCCCAACGGTAACCCTAACCACACCCCTAACCCTGACACACCCCTAACTCTAATCCCAACCCTAATCCCAACCGTAAATGTAATCCTAACCCTAACTTTAGCCCCAACCCTAGCCCCAACCCTAGCCCCAACCCTAGCCCCAACCCTAGCCCCAACCCTAGCCCCAACCCTAGCCCCAACCCTAGCCCCAACCCTAGCCCCAACCCTAGCCCCAACCCTAGCCCCAACCCTAGCCCCAACCCTAGCCCCAGCTCTAACCCCAGCTCTAGCCCTAGCCCTAATGGGAAAATGGAAATAAATACATTTTTAAATTTTTTTTTATTTTTCGCTAACTAAGGGGGTGATGAAGGGGGGTTTGATCTACTGTTATAGCGGGTTTTTTAGCGGATTTTTATGATTGGCAGCCGTCACACACTGAAAGACGCTTTTTATTGCAAAAAATATTTTTTGCGTTACCACATTTTGAGACCTATAATTTTTCCATATTTTGGTCCACAGAGTCATGTGAGGTCTTGTTTTTTGCGGGACGATTTAACGTTTTTATTGGTAACATTTTCGGACACGTGACAGTTTTTGATCACTTTTTATTTCGATTTTTGTGAAGCAGAATGACCAAAAACCAGCTATTCATGAATTTCTTTTGGGGGAGGCGTTTATACTGTTCCAAGTTTGGTAAAATTGATAAAGCAGTTTTATTCTTCGGGTCAGTACGATTACAGCGATATCTCATTTATATCATTTTTTTATGTTTTGGCGCTTTTATACGATAAAAGCTATTTTATAGAAAAAATAATTATTTTGGCATCGCTTTATTCTGAGGACTATAACTTTTTTATTTTTTTGGTTATGATGCTGTATGGCGGCTCCTTTTTTGCGGGACAAGATGATGTTTTCAGCGGTACCATGGTTATTTATATCCGTCTTTTTGATCGCGTGTTATTCCACTTTTTGTTCGGCGGTATGATAATAAAGCGTTGTTTTTTGGCTCGTTTTTTTTTTTTTTTCGTTTTTGTTTGGTTTTTTTTCTTACGGTGTTCACTGAAGGAGTTAACTAGTGGGACAGTTTTATAGGTTGGGTCATTACGGACGCGGCGATACTAAATGTGTACTTTTATTGTTTTTTTAAAGAAATGTATTTATGGGAATAATTTTTTTTTTTTCTTTACTTAGGAATCTTTTTTTTTTTTTTTTTTTACACTTGTGGAAATTTTATTTTTTTTACTTTGTCCCAGGGGGGGACATCACAGATCGCCCATCTGACAGTTTGCACAGCACTCTGTCAGATGGGCGATCTTACTTTCATCGGAGCAGCTGGCTCCGGACCCTGACCCGGAAGTACTCCCTGCAGGACCCGGATGCAGCCCCGCGGCCATTTTGGATCCGGGGCTTGCAGGGAGAAGACGCTCGGTACAAGGTGAGTACATCACCTTGTACCCATCGTCTCAGGGAAGCACGCAGGGAGCCCCCTCCCTGCGCGATGCTTCCCTGTATCGCCGGTACACCGCGATCATGTTTGATCGCGGTGTGCCGGAGGTTAATGTGCCGGGGGCGGTCCGTGACCGCTCTTGGCACATAGTGCCGGATGTCAGCTGCGATAGGCAGCTGACACCCGGCCGCGATCGGCCGCGCATGAGCGCGGCCGATCGCATATGATGTACTATCCCGTCGGTGGTCATACGGGCCCACCCCACCTCGACGGGATAGTACGTCAGATGTCAGAAAGGGGTTAAAGGGCCACTGTCACCCCCCTCCAGCCGTTATAAACTAAAAGAGCCACCTTGTGCAGCAGTAATGCTGCATTCTAACAAGGTGGCTCTTTTAGTTTTAGGTTCAAGTATACCCCAAATAAAGCGTTTTTATACTTAGCCACAATTCCTGTCTCTAGCCAGGTAGGCGGGTCCTCACTCCCCAGCTTTGCCAGCTCCTCTGCCGTCACTACAATCTTCCTGCGCTTTCGGCGCCGCCCCCTCAGCGCTGTTATCGTTTCAAAACCAGCGCCTGCGCTGTGTACTGGTGTCCTGCGCAGACGCAGTAAGCTCTGGCCGTCTGACATCCCAGCCAGGCTTGCACACTGCGCCTGCGCGGGCATTGCGGCCACCGGCCAGCCACCTTTGGAATCCCTGGAAAACGTCTTCTTATCAGTATATATTTGTTTCACCTATACAGAATATTCCGTGTAATGGCTGATACCAGAGAACAAAAGACATCCACAGAACACCAGGATGGATCTGCTGCACAGCAAATAGCTGTAGGACCTGCGGTGACGTCACTGCCATGTGATTGCCCTAATCACATGGCAGTGATGTCATCGCAGGTCCTACAGCTATTTGCTGTGCAGCAGATCCATCCTGGTGTTCTGTGGATGTCTTTTGTTCTCTGGTATCAGCCATTACACGGAATATTCTGTATAGGTGGAACCTTTGGAATCCCCGCCCCGCACTGTGCATAATGCATAACACAGTGCGGGGCGGGGATTCCAAAGGTGGCTGGCCGCAATGCTCGCGCAGACGCAGTGTGCAAGCCTGGCTGGGACGTCAGACGGCCAGAGCTTACTGCGTCTGCGCAGGACACCAGTACACAGCGCAGGCGCCGGTTTTGAAACGATAACAGCGCTGAGGGGGCGGCGCCGAAAGCGCAGGAAGATTGGAGTGACGGGAGAGGAGCTGGCCAAGCTGGGGAGTGAGGACCCGCCTACCTGGCTAGAGACAGGAATTGTGGCTAAGTATAATAACGCTTTATTTGGGGTATACTTGAACCTAAAACTAAAAGAGCCACCTTGTTAGAATGCAGCATTACTGCTGCACAAGGTGGCTCTTTTAGTTTTTAACAGCTGGATGGGGGTGACAGTGGCCCTTTAAAGTTGTTGGCAGCTTTGGAAACCATTAACTTAAAGGGAGATGCCTACTTTACATTTACTTCTACAAATTTGATGGGGAAATAATTTTCTGACACTTTTTTTTACATAAAAGTATTCCAGGATCTCCCCGTGCTCTTGTCAGTTGTCTATTTTTTCAAAGACCTCACTACATTATTGTAAAAATGAAGGAGCAGGTGACCAGAGCAGTTGGCCTCCTCCAGTTGAAAAAGGCTGTGCTGACAAGTGCAGGAGGAGAACCTGTAATGCTTCACATTACTAAGTGCCACAGCATTATGTTCCTAACAAAATTTGTTAAAAAAAAAAGTGTCCAACCCCTTCAGTGTAAATCGCCCCAATGTTCTTATCCTTAGAATTCCATTAAATAAGTCAGGGACGCGTTGACTTTTGTTTTATTTTATAAGGATTTCGATTCTTTGGTCATCCTTTTGAGGACTGAGTTTTTTAGAACATTCTCACGTCAGACATGAATTGTGCAGACTGATCTGAAGAGCTCCTCTGCCCTTGTGACTTATGTAAAGTTCAAAGTGCGTATTGGCAGATGGGCTTCCTTGAAGTCATGATGGCCATAATTTTATAGTCCATATTCTTAAACCATTTCCTACCACATGATCTGTATCCTCCCTGCAGTCCTGCATGCAGAGTCCTAATGGCTAGAATATGTCTTTAGATTCTGAAATATTAGTCCAGATTGCAGCCTTCTAGCCCTACATGTGAATATTACTATGTGTGTATGTGTATATAAATATATCAACATTGAAGAGAAAAAATAAATATATATATATATATATATATATATATATATATATATATATATATATATATATATATATATATATACGTACCTGCGGATGCTTTTGTCTCTGATTATTATATGTCAACTGAACTGTTAGGAATTTGGAGAAATGCCTATTGCTTGCTTATGCAGAAGTTTGGGTCTATTTCTAGATGAAAGTATTGTAGGTGTCTGATTTTCTTAGCGGCACATAACAATTAATATTTTTTTGTTTTTCCTCTTTTTTAGTAAAAACAAGTTGAATACTTTGGTGCAAAAGCTTCATGAATTTTTAGCTCACTCCTCTGAAGAGTCTGAGGATACAACTTCTCCTACCAGAGAATCTGGGGGCAGAAGTGCAGGTAAGATGGAGATGGTAATGTTTTTTTTCTGTTTTTCTGAGCACCATATGGAGCTCTACTTTCAACTTAAAAGGGGTTGGCCACCACAGTTTTTTTTATGTTCCTTATCCCAGCACGTTTTCTCATCACTAGTAACGATCACAAGCTCTAAATGTGAGTCTAAGAGACCCGTGTTCTGGCTTTGTATGGGAGAGATCACTTCAGGTCTTCTCCTCCCTTCAGCTTCCAACACTTTGCAAATTGAGGGAGCTTACTGAGAGGAAAACTGGTGAAAATGCAGGAAGCGAGTTATGTTATAACCACAAACCTTATTAGTCCTATTGTACATATACAGGACAGCTTTTTCCTAAGTTACGGTACTTGAAAGTACAGTAAGCCTTTAAAAAGTTGGCAAACAAATGTTTTTTTTTTCCTTCCGTTTTTTTTCTTTTTAGGTAAATTGAAGTCCACTCATAGGCTGAATTCAATGGAGAACATGGAGGAGGTAAAAAAAAAAAGTGAACTTTTCACAATTACTTTTTTTTACATGTTGTAAAATCCTACAGGAATTGCAGGTTTTATATGAAAGATATTGTAACCATTTGCCTGAATTAAAAATTAATTTACCAATTATATCTCTGCTTATGGAGGATCAGGGTGTGTCCCGTAATCTCTATAAGGGCTCTTTTCCATTTGTGAGAAACACGTCCATATCTCGCATGTGGAAACCAAGCTGGGGCGCCGGCACTTTGGAGCGGAGCGTGCGGCTCCATGTGTTCCTATGCAGCCGCACGCTCCGCTCTGGAGTGCCGGTGCCACAGCTTGGTTTCCACATGCGAGACACGGACGTGTTTCTCGCAAGTGGAAACAAGCCCTAAGGATCATCCTCTAATGCTGACCATGGCCGTATACATTAGATAGCCGACGGCTGAACTGTAGTCGCACATCTCTCCTGATTCCCCCTACACAGGGATGAGTTTGGCTGCACTGACGTTCACTTACAAATCTCACTTACTGTTTCAGGGAAGTTCTTCTGAAAAGGCCAAAATTGCAGGAACACCTCGCTCAAAAAGGTTGGTCTTTTTTTTTTTTTAACTTTTGTTGTATTCATGACAAAGTATTTTTGACTTTTTATGTTTGCTGTGATATTTCTGTTGTGTTGCGACATTAGAGCAAGAAACATAAAGATCACGATCGTTTTTATTTCATTAGCTCTCAACTGCTTTTTTCAGTGCCTATGATTTTTTTTTTCTTCTTGTTAAATAATTGAGTTTCATATGGCAGTTTTGAAGTAAGGCCACTTGAATAGGGTCACAATGCTTCCGTGACCTGTCCTTGCCCTAGCAAGGAAATTATTTTCTAACTTCTTCTCCACTAGATTTCTAAAACTTAACATGGACAAAACAGAATTCATCATCTTTCCCCCATCTCACGCGACCCCCCCCCAACGAACCTATCCATTACAGTAAATGGCTGCCCGCTCTCCCCAGTCCCACAAGCTCGCTGCCTCGGGGTAATCCTTAACACTGATCTCTCCTTCAAACCGCATATCCAAGCCCTTTCCACTTCCGGCCACCTTCAACTCAAAAATATTTCACAGATCCGTACATTCCTAAACCAAGAATCTCCAAAAACCCTAGTCCATGCCCTCATCATCTCCCGCCTCGACTACTGTAACCTCCTGCTCTGTGGCCTCCCCTCTAACACTCTCGCACCCCTCCAATCTATTCTAAACTCAGCTGCCCGACTAATCCACCTGTCCCCCCCCATTCCCCGGCCTCTCCCCTCTGTCAATCCCTTCACTGGCTCCCATTGCCCAGAGACTCCAGTACAAAACCCTAACCATGACGTACAAAGCCATCCACAACCTGTCTCCTCCATACATCTGTGATCTCATCTCCCGGTACTTACCTGCACGCAACCTCCGATCCTCACAAGATCTCCTTCTCTACTTATCTCCATTTTTGTGACCGTTTTTCAAATGATAAAATATAAAGGCAAGACTTTTTACTTTTTCTTTCTGAATCTACTTCTGGTTTAAAACACTGAACCAAAAACTGCTGTTAATTTAAAAAAGAAAATACTGGAAAACGTAACTAATTTAGACTATGAATTGCAGGTGCGTGTCCATATTGGATTGGCATGGAATATGTTCCATTTATGAACTGTGCGCAGTCTCCTATAGGGACAAATGTCAGTAAGCCGAGTCACTTGGCAGCTGCCTGTAATGTATAAATGGGTTGTCCTATAGATGCAATACCCTCTAAAAATATCCATATTTTTCTCGCTTCATTGGGGGACATAGGTAACCATGGGGTGTATGCTGCTGTCACTAGGAGGCTGACACTATGCAAATAAAGAAGTAACTCCTCCCCGGCAGTATACACCCTCCGACAGGCACCAGGCAACTCAGTTTTTGCTTAGTGTCTGTAGGAGGCGGACCTGGATCTAACACCAGATCCGCATTTCTTTTACAGGGATTTGTTGTTTGTTTTTAATCATTTCCCCTTTCTTTTTCAGATACTTTCTTCAGGGTAACAGGGTGCAGTTTTCTCACCCTGTCTTCCCCACTTTGAGCGACCGAGAGAGCAGTGTGGTATCACCCACATCGCACCCTCTCGGACCCGCTGGGCAGGACTTTGTCCCCTGTCACCCATTTGGGTGTTCAGGGTGACTCTTTCCTCGGTGGCCAGTCCTGCCCGTTTCCCCTCCTCATCCCTCTCCTCGGAGCGGGCTGAGAGGAAAACGGCGGTCACATCCATTGACCCTCTCCCCCTGTGCAGGGGTCGACGCCGTCTTCTGCGCCGGAGAGTCGTGGCGCGGGAAGGAGGACTACTTCCAGGACCCTCTATCTACCAGGGATCCTGATGATTCCTCATCTGCAGGTAGGGAATCTTCAATCAACAAAATCCCCCACCAATACCCTGCCCAGCGGCGATCTCCTCTTACCATAGGGGAGCATCTGACAGGGAAGTGGGCTGCATATTCGGGCGTTGAGACCACGTAGGAATGGGAGCAGGAAGGCTGGCATCTTTTCCCCCTCCTTATTCAAACTTGCAGGCTCCTTCGCCCGCCATTTCTCTCTGCCTCACGGTTTTTTCCCTTTCTTAGCGCTTGAGCGCCCTCTGGTGGTGGCTGGAATTAGTGCGGCCGGGATGTGCAGCGTCTCCCTGCTTTTCCCTTTCTTGCCGCTTGAGCGCCCTCTTGTGGCGGTCGACGGTATAACGGCCGGATTGCTTTCAGTTTTACAGGGGGCGTTCCTTTCTTTCCCCACTTCGGTCCTGTGCACGCCCACAGCGTCGCACTTTCTCCGCGCTCTTTTCTCCTGCTTCCTGCTCCCTGTCAGCGTGTCAGCGTCTGCTCATCGCGAGGGACACAGGATTTCTCGAGGGAACACAGGCACCTGCGGTTACCGCTGTCTTTCACCAGGCTCAGCGCTACCTCCTACTCCACCTGGCAGTATTCTCTGGGGACAAGGTAATATCCACCTATGTCCGACCCCACCCCGGCCTTTGCCCCTACGGCCATCCATTACGCCTGCGCTCACTGTAAGAAAAAGTGGGTTTCAGGTCAGCCATCTCCTTTCTGCCCGTCCTGCGTTCCTCCCACCATGTCCGCTCCCCTGGAAGCTTCAAGGTCCCGGGATGAGTGCACCCCCCTCCCCCGGAGTGGGCTGTTGCTATGTCTCAATCTGTGTCCGACCTGACTAAGGTTTCTCAGTCCCTGGTCCAGGCACTGGAACGCATACCGCTTCTCTCTAATGCCACCAGTGCCACGAACGCCTCTCACGGCGATTCGCCCGCACCTGTCCTAGACTCTCACAGAGGCAGACCGGACAAAAGAGACAGAAAACGGACCTTATCTAGATCTCCCTCCTGTTCACCGGACCACATCGGGATTCCCCTATCTGCCCGTTCCCCTTCCTCACAGGCGGACCTCGGGTCTGACGTAACTTCTCAGTCGGAATCTGACTCGGATGCAGATCAGACTTCCGGAACACAAGACATGGTTGATAGCCTTTTTTCAGCTATCGTTCAGACGCTTCATCTTAAGGAGGATGAGGCAAGCTCTCAGGACGTCTCCATTGCTTTTAAACGGATTAAACGTTCCTCTAGGGTTTTCCCTAATCACAAGGAGTTTGACAACACTACGCCACTCACTGGGAAAACCCTGGCAAGCGTTTCCCAGGTAGGAAACTGCTTGATGTGTTATACCCTTTTCACTCTGACCTGGTCTCCAAGTGGTCCGAGTCTCCTAAGGTCGACCCGCCTGTGTCCAGGCTATCCTCACAGACAGTTCTGTCTATTCCGGACGCGGCTTCTCTTAAGGACCCCTCGGACAGACAAATCGAGGCGCTAGCAAAATCAGCATTTGAGGCCTCCGGAGCCTCCCTTTGCCCTATTTTCGCCTCATCATGGGTAGCCAAGGCTGTATCAGCCTGGGCCAAGACCCTGCGCAGGGGCATTTCGGCCTCTGCTCCTGCTGAGGAACTGTCTGAATTAGCGGATCAGATTTCACTGGCAGGAAAATACCTGATGAATGCCTCCCTTGATGCAGCGGCCTGCTCTACCAGGGCTAATGGCAACATTGTCGCCATTCGCCGGATTCTTTGGTTAAAGGCGTGGAACGCTGACCCCGCATCTAAGAAATCGCTCACTGGTCTGCCCTTCCAGGGCTCCAGACTCTTCGGCTCGCAGCTAGATCAAATGATCTCGGACGCTACTGGCGGTAAGAGTACCTCCTTACCCCAGTCCAAGCCTAAACGTCCCTTCAACAGGAGGGGTCCCCAGTCCTTTCGTCCCTTTCGGTCTTTTGCCTCTTCGGGAAACCCCGTCCAGGACCGTTCCTCCTCACAAGGGGACCGAAGAAACCCTTTCAGGCCTCCGCCACGCTGGAGAGCCAAGAGCCAACCCCGCAAAACCATCGGGATCTCGGGGCCGCAGGTTTTCTAATAAATGACGGGTCGCCCCCACCTGGAACTCCTTCCAGGGTGGGAGGCCGCCTGCTTCTATTCTCAGAGGTTTGGCTTTCAGTAGTCGACGACGCCTGGGTCAGGGAGATCGTCACGTCAGGCTACAAAATAGAGTTTTCTTCGCCCCCAGGAAGACGTTTCATGCTCTCTCGTCCTCCCAAACAGCCCTCTCATCTCCCAGGGCTTCTCCAGGCCGTCGATTCGCTCCTCGCCTCGGGAGTCGTAGTGCCGGTGCCTTTTCGCCAGCGGTTTTCCGGGTTTTATTCAAACCTGTTCGTGGTTCCAAAAAAGGACGGCTCTCTCCGTCCGATTCTGGATCTCAAACGATTGAACCGCCACCTTCGGATTCAACACTTCAAAATGGAATCTCTGCGCTCGGTGATCGCGTCCATGGAGCCGGGAGAGTTTCTGTGCTCAGTGGACATTCGGGATGCGTACCTTCACATTCCTATTTGCGTGCAGCATCAGAGGTTCCTCCGATTCGCGATCAGGGAGCATCATTACCAGTTCACTGCCCTCCCCTTCGGGCTGGCATCTGCTCCCAGGGTCTTTGCGAAGGTCATGGCAGCTGTCATGGCCATCCTGCGTTCGAAAGGGATTCTGGTAATCCCATACCTCGACGACCTATTGATCAAGGGCTCATCCCAGGGGGATTGCAGCCAGAGCCTCCATCTTACTCTGGACACCTTAGTTCGCCTAGGCTGGTTGATCAACTACCAGAAGTCTTCCTTGATTCCAACCCAGCGGCTGGAGTTCCTAGGCATGGAATTCGATACCTTTCGGGCTCAGGTCTTCCTTCCCAAGGAGAAGTTTCTTTCTCTTCGTCGGGGTGTCAGAGCGCTAAAGGGTCCGAGTCCTCTGTCCCTTCGTCTAGCCATGAGAGTTCTGGGGAGAATGGTCGCTTCTATGGAAGCGGTCCCCTATGCTCAGTTCCACTCTCGTCCCCTCCAGCTGGCTCTTCTGTCTGCCTGGGACAGGAACCCGCTTTCCCTGGACCGTCCGTTTCGCTTCTCCCCCAGGGCGAGACAGTCTCTCTGTTGGTGGATGCTGTCCACCTCCATTCTGCGCGGGAGGTCATTTTTACCCCCCCACTGGCAGGTGATTACCACCGACGCCAGTCTCCAAGGTTGGGGAGCGGTCTTTCTCCACCTCACAGCCCAGGGCCGCTGGACTGCTCGAGAGGCGTGCCTCTCGATCAACCTCTTGGAAATCAGAGCCATCTTCCTAGCCCTCATCCGCTGGGAGTCCCTCCTTTCGGGAAAGCCGGTCCGCATTCAGTCGGACAACGCCACGGCCGTGGCATACATAAATCGCCAAGGGGGGACTCGCAGCAGTCAAGTCATGGCGGAAGTAGCAAAAATTTTCCGCTGGGCGGAGGGTCATGTTCCCTCTCTGTCAGCCGTCCACATCCCAGGGGTGGACAATTGGGAGGCCGACTTTCTAAGTCGCCAGGGCATCGTAGCGGGCGAGTGGTCTCTTCTTCCAGCAATCTTCAGCCAGATTTGCCAGCGGTGGGGCGTTCCAGACGTCGACTTGATGGCCTCCCGGGCAAATCACAAAGTTCCCCAGTACGTCGCCAGGTCTCGGGACCCGATGGCCGTCAGATGCGACGCTCTCGTGATCTCTTGGGCCCAGTTCCGGATGCCCTATCTGTTCCCGCCTCTCCCTCTGATCCCAAGGGTCGTAAAGAAGATCAAGTCGGAAGGGGTCCCCGTACTCTTGGTAGCTCCAGATTGGCCTCGCAGAGCCTGGTACGCAGAGCTGATAAACATGTTATCGGATGTTCCGTGGAGACTTCCGGATCTTCCGGACCTTCTTTCACAGGGGCCTCTCTCCCACCCGAATTCTCGGTCGCTGAATTTAACGGTATGGCCGTTGAGGCCGCGGTCCTGAAGAACACGGGTTTTTCTCATAGCGTCATCCAGACTATGATAAGAGCGAGGAAACCGGCCTCATTGCGTGTCTACCACAGATGTTGGAAGGCCTTTTTCCGGTGGTGTCAGGATAACAATCTGTTTCCTATGACCTTTTCCCTTCCTTCCCTTCTCAGCTTTCTTCAAACGGGCGTAGATTCGGGTCTTTCCCTTAGCACCTTGAAGGGTCAGATCTCCGCTCTATCAATTCTTTTTCTAAGAGACCTGGCTTCCCTGCCTCAGGTGAGGACCTTCATCCAGGGGGTCGCTCATATAGCTCCCCCTTACCGGTCTCCTGTTGAGCCTTGGGATCTCAACCTCGTCTTAGATGCCCTGCAGCGGCCGCCCTTTGAACCGCTTCAGGATGTTTCCTTCTCGCTTCTATCCTGGAAGGTAGCCTTTTTGATCGCCATCACCTCCATTAGAAGGATTTCAGAGCTGGCGGCTTTATCCTGTCGTTCTCCCTTTCTGGTCCTGCATCAAGACAAGGTGGTTCTTCGTCCGGTTCCTTCCTTCTTACCGAAAGTTGTCTCATCTTTTCATATCAACGAGGACATTGTCCTCCCGTCCTTTTGCCCTTCCCCAGTTCATCCATTGGAGAAATCCCTTCACAAGCTGGATGTGGTCAGGGCTATCCGGATTTACATCGCCAGAACTGCCTCTTTTCGTCAGGCCGATCCTCTGTTCGTCGTCTCGGATGGGCGTCGAAAGGGTCTTCCTGCCTCCAAGTCCACGATTGCTCGTTGGATCCGTTCGGCGGTTTTGGAGGCATACCGCGTCCAAGACAAACAGCCTCCTTCGGGGGTGAAGGCTCACTCTACCCGGGCAGTGGGAGCTTCCTGGGCAGTTCGTCACCAAGCTTCGGCCTCGCAGGTTTGCAAGGCCGCTACGTAGTCTTCCATGCACACCTTTGTCAAATTCTACGGGGTGAATACTCAGGCTTCCGTGGACGCGCGAGCCTGGGTAGGAGGATACTGCAGGCGGCGGTTTCTCACCGGCCAACCTGACTCCTCTTTTTCTGCAGAATACCCGCCCTAGGGACTGCTTTTGGACGTCCCATGGTTACCTGTGTCCCCCAATGAAGCGAGAAAGAAAGAGGGATTTTTGGTTCTTACCGTAAAATCTCTTTCTTGGAGCCTTCATTGGGGGACACAGCACCCTCCCTTGAAGTTGTACCGTGTTGGCTAATGTGCCGTTGTTGTGGGTTGGTACATAGGTTGAGTTTTATATTACCTGTTCCTACTACTTCTTTTGCACCAACTGAGTTGCCTGGTGCCTGTCGGAGGGTGTATACTGCCGGGGAGGAGTTACTTCTTTATTTGCATAGTGTCAGCCTCCTAGTGACAGCAGCATACACCCCATGGTTACCTGTGTCCCCCAATGAAGGCTCCAAGAAAGAGATTTTACGGTAAGAACCAAAAATCCCTCTTTAATCCTTAACTACTTTTTATATATTTGAAATTTGCTTTATTATAAAATCCCTACCATTCTCTTTTTACAGCTAATCCCTACGTAGAAAAGTAACCCCACCCCCTCCTGTGACTTTTCATTTGATGGGTGTCTCAAACAGGTTGTCACAGGAATCTGTCCCTGCAGTCACTTCCTCTAATCCTCTAGTACCCTCCTGTCCTCTGCAGAACTTCAGGGAGCAGCACTACTGTCACCAAAGCTTCTGTCACCGCCGGTCCTTTATTACATTCAGGGATAGTTGATGGAGAAGTGAACTCCTCTTCAGTTGCTACCCCCTGCATCTTCAGTGACTGTCGTGACACTTTTGTTGCCTTACTTCCTGCTTCTGTTCCTGCCTCTTCTTTCTTTGAAAAGAATCGTCATCTGTCGTTGTGATAAAAGCAGGGTGAGTGACATCCACTCCACAGCCTTAAAATGAATCGTCGTCAAGGGGTGGCACTGCTGTAACTCATCCTGCTTATATCTTCTGATGACTTATTGGTTCATGGAAAGAGGCAGCAATGTCAAAAGCAGGGAATGTGATGGTGACCAATGAAGATGCAAGTGGTGGCTAGAGAAGCTGTGGTCACTACTCAATCACCACCATGAAACCAGAAGTCATTAGGGGATGGCAGACATTACAACCCATAATGACATCCTGTTGCATGGGAGTTTAAAGAAAAATAAAGGGATTAGCTATGGTTAGGACTTTAAAGTTATTTATAATGGGTGTTATTGGTTGAAACCTTTTCCTTTAAAGAGGCATCATCTCGTTAGACATTTATAGAGCAGCATCCACCTTGTGGCTTTCCAGCTGCTGCAAAACTACAATTCTTATAATGCCATGGCTGCCACTGGCTCGTGATTGTTTTTTTACGTTTTGCTATGCTATCCTGATATCCTATGTAATTCAGTGATCTATTTGCTCTACCATTCAGCTTCATGTAACTGGTGAACGCTTGTTCTTTAAAGCACTGACTTTGTTTTAAGCCCTAACATCATCTGTTGTAGTATATGATGCTATACATAATTTATATTTTCGATTTCTTAAGGAAACCTATTTTTGTAACCAAGTATGTGGGATCTGAAGAGGATCCAAAACCTGATGCAATTGTTATTGATGATGTTCCCAATGAACACTCGGATCCTGAAGTTGATATGGAAAGTTTACCTTTAGGTATGAGAGAGAACATAATACAATGACCAGTTGTATTGATGTGTTTTTTTTATACATTTATGTACAGTCCTAAAATGGTTGCTGTAAACAATGTACCGGTATGCTGATCTAAGCTTTTGAAATTACTTGTTAAAGGGACACTGTCACCCCCTCCAGCCGTTATAAACTAAAAGAGCCACCTTGTTCAGCAGTAAAGCTGCATTCTACCAAGGTGGCTCTTTTAGTTTTTGTTGCTGTTATTCCCAAAATAAAGTTTTTTTTATAACTTCTCCAAAATACCCTTCTTTAGAGCTGGAGGCAGGTCTGAACCCCACTCTGTGAAGCGCCAAACTGCCGTCAGTCATATCTTCTGGGGCGCTGGTCGCCGCCCCCTCAGCGCTGTTTTCCTTGGAAAGGCCGTCTGACCTCACCTGCTGGGTTGCAGACTGCGCCTGTGCGGGCAGTGCAGCCACCCAGCTACTGAATCCCCGCCCCGCAGTGTGTTATGCATTATGCACAGTGCGGTGCTGGAAGGCGGGGGACCTGGGGGAGCTTCTGACAAGCGCACTGCGCATGCCCAGGAATCCCAGCCCCGCACTGTGCATAATGCATAACACACTGCGGGGCGGGGATTCAGTAGCTGGGTGGCCGCACTGCCCGCACAGGCGCAGTCTGCAACCCAGCTGGTGAGGTCAGACGTCCAATGCTCAATGCGCCTGCCCAAGGCAGAAGAGCACAGCGCAGGCACCGGATTTCCGAGGACAACCGCGCTGAGGGGGCGGCGACCAGCACCCCAGAAGATATGACTGACGGCAGTTTGGCGTTTCAAAGACCTGCCTCCAGGTCTAAAGAAAGGTATTTTGGAGAATTAATAAAACGCTTTATTTTGGGAATAACGGCAACAAAAACTAATAGAGCCACCTTGGTAGAATGCAGCTTTAATGCTGCACAAGGTGGCTCTTTTAGTTAATAACGGCTGGAGGGTGTGACAGTGTCCCTTTAAATACTCCTTGTAAAGGAGCCTGTATACAATACCCTAAGGTTAGCTGATCCCTCCAGTTATAGGATCAATCGTCCATTAAATGTGTATTCGCTGTTTGGCTGCAATTCTTTGTGTTTTTTTCATTTATCAGGAGGACAATGAGTTAATAAGGTATACCAACCATGTTATATAATTTAACAAACGTTTTTATTCAATAACATCAAATACAACCATAAAAAGGTACATGGGTCTCATATATCATGTGAATCACCCTAAAGTGTAAAATATGACCAGGAGAGAACGTGCCGGGCTGAAATGAATACATTTACACAATCATTGCAAAGGTTCCTGCTAAGTGATGAAATGTCCACTCCAATGAGTCTATTACTGGGTTGGAATTACAACCCCTCACACTCGCAGCAACATCATAAGTGTCATATACTCAACGCCCATGTTTCAGCAGATAAATATCATGTTAGAGGCAATAATTACCCATCATCAGATGCCAAAACCACGTTCCAGCCTGCGTCATGTAACCCCAACGCGCGTTTCGCGTATTAGTGATGTCGCTTCCTCAGGGGGCGACCCAGTAATAGACTCATTGGAGTGGACATTTCATCACTTAGCAGGAACCTTTGCAATGATTGTGTAAATTTATTCATTTCAGCCCGGCACGTTCTCTCCTGGTCATATTTTACACTTTAGGGTGATTCACATGATATATGAGACCCATGTACCTTTTTATGGTTGTATTTGATGTTTTTGAATAAAAACGTTTGTTAAATTATATAACATGGTTGGTATACCTTATTGACTCATTGTCCTCCTGATAAATGATATATTCATGAGTTATTATACTTAAGTGGGTATTTAATATTTATTCTGGTGCCGTATAGAAGAATTCTTTGTGTTTGTTGACGAAGGGATACTCCTTGAAGGTAAACTGCTGCTAGAGGTGTCTGGAACCCACTTATATTCCTTCTCATTCGGTTGATTACATAAAGTACCTAGTTTTAGGGCTCGTGCACATGACTGTATTTTCAGTCCGGGTGCAATCTTGACAATTTCAGATTGCATTCTGACTAATGTTGTTCTATGGGGCTGTGCACATGTCCAATTTTTTTGTTTTGACCAAGTGGTTTCAAGGGAAAAAACTCAGAACATGCACAAGTTGTATCTGGTTATGGGATTGCTCTCGGCCATGCAAGTGCGTGAAAAACATCAGACTGCACTCGGATGATATCTAAGTGCAGTCCAATTTTCAGACTGACAATATGGAGAAAATTTAATTTTTCTCTCCATCTTCTGATCCTAGCAAATAGCATCACACTGTGATTACACTCCTCAAACTGTGATAAGAGTTTGAATAGCGTGTTATCAGCATAATCGGCTCGATACGCTCAGATGAGACCCCAGCCTTATAGGTACTTGGGCTATTTCAACAAAAACAGATGTAGTTATTGGGATGATAGGATCCTCTCTCACAAAGTGATTGAAGCTGAAAGTGATGTATATTGTGGTGAGAAGCATTTCCTTTACACGTCCTACAATTCTTTCAGGTACTGTAGTTGTGCAACCAGAGCCAGTTCTAAATGAAGACAAAGATGATTTTAAAGGACCAGAATTCCGAATTAGAAGTAAAGTTAAACCTGATCTCTCCCTACCTAAGAAACGACCAGGTATTTAAAGTGCAATTGATGAACTATGAAAATTTGTTTCAAGTTGTGTTATACAAACGTAATTTAAAAATATGTATTCCTGTTCTTAGTAGCTCTAGTTCATGGCATTGCTTCTATGTGAATTTGCCATAGTGCTTGGCCAGTCAGCAGAAGAGTTTACGGTGTTCTGCTGCATTAGCTGGCTTGCTAATTCTTGGGCATTGAAGTAGTAAGAACTAGCTTTGCGAGAGAATAAAAGCTAAAGGGCTACAGGACTCTGCACAGCTATGCTTCTGCTTTTGTCTACTTTTTTAACTTATTTGTTGTTTTGCAAATGAATCCCAGTTCTTCTCCTCAGTATCTTACTAGTATTGGTATTTTACATGGTGAGAGATCTTGTTCTGTTGTCTAGTCAGATTGGTTCAGTACGCAGCTCTTGTATGAGTGTGCTCAGTGCATGGGCTCAATAAAAAGTTCATGCACCCATATATTGCTGTATTGCTGGGTCATCAATAGATTAGTCGTCACCCTCTCTAGGCTATGTTTTTATGATGAGTGTTTGAAGTTACAGATTTTCTGCAGCATTTCTGCACCTATTAGGCTATATTCACACATTGAGTTTTTGATGCGTTTTTCCCCACATGCAAAACCTGCTCTCTTGGCAGTAAGAAACTTGCTTCACATAAGGTTTTGCTTAGGTTTTTTTTTTTTGGTGCGTTTTTTTTCCCCCTGCGTTTTTGTCATGGTACTTTTGTCTCATGTGCATTCTGATAAGTTTAGTGCATAAAAAAAAATATTTTTCTACTTAATCAGATTCTTGCACCAAAAATGCAGCAATAACCTGATTAGTGTTTCTGCACCACTCACTGCTTTCAGTGGGTGAAAACGCTGAAAGAGGTGACATTCTGTGTTTTACAAAAACTAAAGGTATTGCACAAAATAGGATAAAAACCAAGCTGTATGCATGAGATTTCTGAAATCTCAAACTTTAATCTTACTGTAAAATGCATCTGAGAATTTGCATTAAAAATACGCAACTGTGTGAACATATTTAAACAAAAAAAGGAGTTCTATACGAAATTTAAAAATTACGTATTTTTATTACAACAATTTTAAAAGACATAAAGTAGTCCAAAAATTACAATACAATAAATAGAAGAAAGGAGACCCTAGTACACAAAAAATCCAAGTCACAGGCAAAAGAAAGTAAAAAACACCATGGTATAGGTATATGAATAAGCACCAATATTAGCACATAAAGAGATAATATAAGTATTTATGTAGTACTAATGTCCATGTGGACATATATCTACCAAAAAAGGCAAATTATAGTGCAAGTCTGATGCAAAGTTTCTTACCCATGAGGGGGTATTCAGAGTCCCAGGCAAATAACTACTTCATCATGGGTAAGAAACTTTGCATCAGACTTGCACTATAATTTGCCTTTTTTGGTAGATATATGTCCACATGGACATTAGTACTACATAAATACTTATATTATCTCTTTATGTGCTAATATTGGTGCTTATTCATATACCTATACCATGGTGTTTTTTACTTTCTTTTGCCTGTGACTTGGATGTTTTGTGTACTAGGGTCTCCTTTCTTCTATTTATTGTATTGTAATTTTTGGACTACTTTATGTCTTTTAAAATTGTTGTAATAAAAATACGTAATTTTTAAATTTCGTATAGAACTCCTTTTTTTGTTTAAATACTGAATATCCGGAGTATACGTCACCGTCCCTTTATATATACATGGGTAGAGGTAATCATCTGTCTACACCTGCACACGTTGTGTGTGGGATCCATGTTGTTTCTGTTGGTTTATTTTCATAACTGTGTGAACATAGCCTTAAATTACTTCTGTTTAATTGCATTTGTGAGTGAATTTTAAAGAAATATATTTTTACTTCTATAAGACCATGTTCACGCTTCGCGGTTTTTACCGCAGATCCGCGGCGATTTTGATCCTGCGGGTCCGCAGCAGTTTCCATAGCGTTTACATTAACATGTAAACCCTATGGAAACCGCAAACCGCTGTGCACATGATGCGGGAAAAACCGAGCAGAAACACAGCGGTTTAAAACCCGCAGCATGTCACTTCTTTGTGCAGAATCGCTGCGATTCTGCACCCATAGAAATGCATTGAACTGCTTACTTCCTGCATGGGGCTGTGCCCACTTTGCGGGAAGTAAGCGGATAATGCGCGGTTGCTACCCGGGGTGGAGGAGAGGAGACTCTCCTCCAGGCCCTGGGAAGCATGAATAGTGGAAAAAAAAAGAATTAAAATAAAAAATGATGTTATACTCACCTCTCAGCGCTGCCCGCGGCCGTCCGGTCTTCGGTTTGCTGTGCGAACAGGACCTGCGGTGACATCGCGGTCACATGACCGTGACGTCACGAAGGTCCTTCTCGGCACAGCAGCTTTGGAATCGGAGTGCCGCGTGCAGCGCCGAGGAGATCGCAACGTCAGAGGGTGAGTATAGCCAATTTTTATTATTTTTATCATTACTATTGATGCTGCATATGCAGCATCAGTAGTACAGGAGTAATCCCGCAGCGGAAACCGTGGAACAAACCGCGATAAATCTGCAGGGATAACCGCAGCGGTTTTGCCCTGCAGATTTATCAATTCCGCTGCGGGATAAACCCGCAGAGCACACCGCAAAGTGTGCACATGGCCTAATGACGTTGCAGTTTGTCTTTTTTGTATGTCATGTTTTAAATTAAACTGCTTTTTTGGATTTGACAAACCTTTACTGATATTCATATGTGAATTACATGTGTTTCTACCTGTGGGTTTTCCCGCATATAATGGGGAAATCTGCACACTTAGCTTGCAAGCAGGATAAGTTGACACATTGCGGATTTCATACACAAACCCGCAGGTCAGTTTCTGAAATGTAAAAAGAAACAAAAAAAAACAGTGGGCATTAGATTTCTATATATCCCATCCACTTTGCTGGAACTGTAAGTTCTTTTCGTTATTTGTGCAGCTATGACGCTTACCCCATGTGCAGGGCATTGCTGTAGTGTATGTGTCCATGGTTATGACCACTCATAGTGACAGTACTAAGTGGTCGTAACCATGGATACATAAACTACTGCAATGCCCTGCACATGGGGTAGGCAACATAGCTTATCAGAAGAACATTTCAAATTGGAGCTATTTCTTAATATTATTATTGTACCTACTACATATTGGGATAGGATATCCCGTTGAGGTGACCTGGCCCCATATGACCATCGACGGGATAGTACGTCATATGCGATCAGCCGCCCTCATGGGCGGGTGTCAGCTGATTATCATAGCTGACATCCAGCACTATGTGCCTGGATATGGACCGCTCCCGGCACGATCACAGACCGCTCCCGGCACATTAACGCCCGGAACACTGCGATCAAACATGATCGCAGCATTCCAGTGGCAAAGGGAAGCATCTCGCAGGGAGGGGGCTCCCTACGTTTTTCCCTGAGACCCTCAAAACAACGCGACGTGATTGCGTTGTTCCTCACGTCTCCTCCTCAAAGGAGGCGGCTTGTCAGTGCCTACTGAGAGCAGGTGCCGGCAAGCCGCCTGCACTGCCTGTCAGATCGCTGATCTGACACACTGCTGTGCAAAGTGTCAGATCAGCGATCTGACACTATATAGTGATGTCCCACCCTGGGGCAATGTAAAAAAAAAAAAAAAAAAAAAAGAGAAAAAAATAAATAAATAAATAAATATATATATATATATATATATATATATATATATATATATATATATATATATATATATATATATATATATATATATATATATATATATAAAAATCCTGAATAAAGAAATGTATTTATTGGAACAATATTTTTATGTAAATAAAAAAAACAATAAAAGTACACACATTTAGTATCGCCGCGTCCTTAACGACCCGACCTATAAAACTGTCCCACTAGTTAACCCCTTCAGTGAACACCGTAAATAAACCAAATAAGAGGCAAAAAACAATGCTTTATCATACCGCCGAACAAAAGTGGAATAATACGCAAAAAAGACGGATATAAATAAACATGGTACCGCTGAAAACTTAATCTTGTTCCGCTAAAAACGAGCCGCCACACAGCGTCATCAGCTAAAAAATAAAAAGTTATAGCCCTCAGATTAAAGCGATGCAACATAATCATTTTTTATGTTTTTATTGTATTAACCCCTTCACCCCTCGGAGCTTTTTTCGTTTTCGTTTTTCGCTCCCCTCCTTCCCATAGCCATAACTTTTTCATTTTTCCATCAATATAGCCATGTGAGGGCTTATTTTTTGTGGGACGAGATGTACTTTTGAACGATACCATTGGTTTTACCATGCCGAGTAACAGAAAACGGGAAAAAAATTCCAAGTGTGATGAAATTGCAAAAAAAGTGCAGTCTCACACTCGTTCTTTGTTTGGCTTTTTTGCTAGGTTCACCAAATGCTAAAACTAACCTGCCATTATGATTCTCCAGGTCATTACGAGTTCATAGACACCTAACATGTCTAGGTTATTTTTTATCTAAGTGGTGGAAAAAAATTCCAAAGTTTGCAAAAAAACAAACAAAAAAAATTGCGCGATATTCCGATACCCGTAGCGTCTCTAATTTTCGTGATCTGGGGTCGGGTGAGGGTTTATTTTTTGCGTGCCAAGCTGGCGTTTTTAATGATACCATTTTGGTGTAGATACGTTCTTTTGATCGTCCATTATTGCATTTTAAAGCAATGTCGCGGCGACCAAAAAAACGTAATTTTGGCGGTTTGATTTTTTTTCTCGCTACGCCATTTAGCGGTCAGGTTAATCCTTTGTTTTTATTGATAGATCGGGCAATTCTGAACGCGGCGATACCAAATATGTGTATGTTTGATTTTTTTTTAATTGTTTTATTTTGATTGGGGCGAAAGGGGGGTGATTTAAACTTATATATATATATATATATATATATTTATATTTATATATATATATATATATATATATATATATATATATATATATATATATAATATATATATTTTTATATATATTTTTATATTTTTAAACACTTTTTTTTTTTTTTAATTTTGGCATGCTTCAATAGCCTCCATAGGAGGCTAGAAGCATGCACTACACGATCGCCTCTGCTACATAGAGGTGAAGCACAGATCACCTCTATGTAGCAGAAATCCAGGTGTACTTTGAACGCCAACCACAAGGTGGCGCTCAAAGCTATCGGCCATCAACAACCATAGAGGTCTCGAGACCTCTGGTTGTTATGGCAATGCACCGCTGACCCCCGATCATGTGACGGGGGTCAGCAGTGCGAGCACTCCCGGACGCGCGGCCGGGAGCGCTAGTTAAATGCCGCTGTCAGAGCTTGATGGCGGCATTTAACTAGTTAATGGGCGCAGGCGGATCGTGATTCCGCTCGCGCTCATTGCGCGCACATGTCAGCTGTACAAAACAGCTGACATGTCGCGGCTTTGAGGTGGGCTCACCGCCGGAGCCCACGTCAAAGCAGGGGATCTGCCAGCTGACGTACTATTCCGTCAGCTGGCAGAAAGGGGTTAAAGTGCCAAAACCTAAAAAAGATATAAATGCGGTATCACTGTAATCGTACTGACCCAAAGAATAAAACTGCCTTATCAATTTTACCAAACGCGGAACGTTATAAACACCCCCTCCCCCCAAAAGAAATTCATGAATTACTGGTTTTTGTTCATTCTGCAAAAATCGGAATAAAAAGCGATAAAAAAATGTCATGTGCCCGAAAAGTGTACCAATGAAAACGTCAACTCGTCCCGCTAAAAAACAAGACTTCATATAATTCTGTGGACCAAAATATAGAAAAATTATAGCTCTCAAAATGTGGTGATACAAAAACTTTTTTGCAATAAAAAGTCTTTGTGTGTGACAGATGCCAAACATAAAAACCCGCTATAAATAGTAAATCAAACCCCCTTTATCACTGCCTTAGGGAAAAATAATAAAATTTAAAAAATGTATTTATTTCCATTTTCCCGTTGGGGTTATGTTTACGGTTGGGTTAGGGGTGTGGTTAGGGTTATGGTTAGGGTTGGTATAAGGGTTAGGGGTGTGTTGGGGTTAAGGTTGGAGTTAGAATTGGGGGGTGTCCACTGTTTAGGCACATCAGGGGCTCTGCAAACGCAACGTGACGCCCGCAGACTATTCCATCAAAGTCTGCATTCCAAAATGGTGCTCCTTCCCTTCCGAGCTCTGCCATGCGCCCAAACAGCGGTTTACCCCCACATATGGGGTATCGGTATACTCAGAACAAATTGTACAACAACCTTTGGGGTCCAATTTCTCCTATTACCCTTGGTAAAATAAAACAAATTTGATCTGAAGTTGTTGTCGCGAGAAAACAATGTCAGAATCACGAGGATCCGTTAAAGCGTTCCAGAGTTATAACCTCATAAAGGGACAGTGCTCAGAATTGTAAAAATTGGCCCGGTCATTAAAATGGGAAATATAGAACCCTCTCTCATGGTTGTTGGTCCCGAGCAATGGGACTCCCAAGTATATAAAGGGGTCTACAAATTTTCTGAGTGTGCTAAAATAAATATATATATATATATATATATATATGCACCATAAACGAGTTCAGTAGGCGGCACAATCTCTGCTGAGGTTCTGTGCAAATCGGTGTATCCCTGAGGGAGTGCTTAACAATTAACTCTTGCAATATTCACTGAACCAAACGTCGGGTGCTCCTCCAGAAAATGCGACTATGATAGTAATCCAGAAAATAGAAAAATAGAGGGCACTCACCGGTCTTCATATTCAGTCTTTATTAGCAATACATGTGAATAAAATTCATGGCCGGGAACGTCGGAGCCGAAGCTCGTGTGAGCAGGGAAGGAAGGAGACGACGGCCGTTTCGCGCTGTGCTTTGCGCTTCTACGGGTCACTCAGTGTGAGAGCAAAACAGCGGAAATATAGTGCCGGCCATGACACCCACCTCCACCTGTGAGCCCTCCCACCAAATCTAAAACACTCATTAAAAGGCACAATTAAAAACAATATCATATAAGCATAATTTCATTATAAAAATTCTTAAGTTATTAAATTAGGATGCTGGCTTATAAATTTACGGATGGAGATCAAATATGTATAATATACCACAGATATAAACACATATATACTAACGAACCCTTAGCACTTGCCCTTGTATCAGCCCTCCTCCATAATTGCTCTTTTTCTTCTAGAGGTACCTACTATTACCATCATTTATCCATGAACTTTCCAGTCCTTTCAAAGAAATATTGAGAGATCCACTCTATCATTGAAACCTAAAGGGCCCATCGCATTACTGCGCATAATCCATTTTGCCTCGGCCCTGAGCAGCAGATTATCTAAATCACCACCTCTGGTAGGTAAACTAATTTTTTCTATTCCCGCAAAACTTAAACAGTCGGGGCAGCCTCCATGCTTCTCCTTCACATGGGCAATTAATCTCGGTACCCCCTTACCTGTAATTATCGAACGGCAATGCTCACGGAACCGCACAAACATAGGTCTGATCGTTTTACCTATGTAATAATATCTGCACGGACAGAAAACCACGTACACAACGTGGTCCGTCCTGCACGTTATAAAGTCATTCACTGTGCGCTTTATCGCTCCCATTTGCAATGTCCGTTCTGTTACATGCTGTTTGCACATAGGGCAGTGTCCACACTTATGGTTTCCTTTAGGCGCAGCAGTACTCAACCAATTTTGATTAGGCTTGACAATTCTATTCCTCACAAGTTTATCCCGTAACCTGACACTTCTTCTGTTGGCTATCAAGGGACCTCGTGCTACAATAGCTGCCAATTCTTTATCCTGTCCCAAAATGTGCCAATTTCTCTTAATCAAAATTGGTTGAGTACTGCTGCGCCTAAAGGAAACCATAAGTGTGGACACTGCCCTATGTGCAAACAGCATGTAACAGAACGGACATTGCAAATGGGAGCGATAAAGCGCACAGTGAATGACTTTATAACGTGCAGGACGGACCACGTTGTGTACGTGGTTTTCTGTCCGTGCAGATATTATTACATAGGTAAAACGATCAGACCTATGTTTGTGCGGTTCCGTGAGCATTGCCGTTCGATAATTACAGGTAAGGGGGTACCGAGATTAATTGCCCATGTGAAGGAGAAGCATGGAGGCTGCCCCGACTGTTTAAGTTTTGCGGGAATAGAAAAAATTAGTTTACCTACCAGAGGTGGTGATTTAGATAATCTGCTGCTCAGGGCCGAGGCAAAATGGATTATGCGCAGTAATGCGATGGGCCCTTTAGGTTTCAATGATAGAGTGGATCTCTCAATATTTCTTTGAAAGGACTGGAAAGTTCATGGATAAATGATGGTAATAGTAGGTACCTCTAGAAGAAAAAGAGCAATTATGGAGGAGGGCTGATACAAGGGCAAGTGCTAAGGGTTCGTTAGTATATATGTGTTTATATCTGTGGTATATTATACATATTTGATCTCCATCCGTAAATTTATAAGCCAGCATCCTAATTTAATAACTTAAGAATTTTTATAATGAAATTATGCTTATATGATATTGTTTTTAATTGTGCCTTTTAATGAGTGTTTTAGATTTGGTGGGAGGGCTCACAGGTGGAGGTGGGTGTCATGGCCGGCACTATATTTCCGCTGTTTTGCTCTCACACTGAGTGACCCGTAGAAGCGCAAAGCACAGCGCGAAACGGCCGTCGTCTCCTTCCTTCCCTGCTCACACGAGCTTCGGCTCCGACGTTCCCGGCCATGAATTTTATTCACATGTATTGCTAATAAAGACTGAATATGAAGACCGGTGAGTGCCCTCTATTTTTCTATTTTCTGGATATATATATATATATATATATATATATATATATATATATATATATATATATATATATATATATATATATATATATATATATATATATATATATATATATATATATATATGTATGTATGTGTATATATATATATGTGTATATATGTGTATATATATATATGTATATGTATATATATGTGTTTGTGTATGTATGTGTAATTAATAAAAAAAATTAAAAAAAATATATATATATTTGGAAACCTCTGTCAGTGTCATAGTTACATAGTTACATAGTTATTGAGGTTGAAGGAAGACTTTAAGTCCATCTAGTTCAACCCATAGCCTAACCTAACATGCCCTAACATGTTGATCCAGAGGAAGGCAAAAAAAAACCCATGTGGCAAAGAGTAACTCCACCATGGGGAAAAAAATTCCTTCCCGACTCCACATACGGCAATCAGACTAGTTCCCTGGATCAACGCCTTATCAAGGAATCTAGTGTATATACCCTGTAATATTATACTTTTCCAGAAAGGTATCCAGTCCCCTCTTAAATTTAATTAATGAATCACTCATTACAACATCATACGGCAGAGAGTTCCATAGTCTCACTGCTCTTACAGTAAAGAATCCGCGTCTGTTATTATGCTTAAACCTTCTTTCCTCCAGACGTAGAGGATGCCCCCTTGTCCCTGTCTCAGGTCTATGATTAAAAAGATCATCAGAAAGGTCTTTGTACTGTCCCCTCATATATTTATACATTAACATAAGATCACCCCTTAGTCTTCGTTTTTCCAAACTAAATAGCCCCAAGTGTAATAACCTATCTTGGTATTGCAGACCCCCCAGTCCTCTAATAACCTTGGTCGCTCTTCTCTGCACCCGCTCCAGTTCAGCTATGTCTTTCTTATACACTGGAGACCAGAACTGTACACAGTATTCTAAGTGTGGTCGAACTAGTGATTTGTATAGAGGTAAAATTATGTTCTCCTCATGAGCATCTATGCCTCTTTTAATACATCCCATTATTTTATTTGCCTTTGTAGCAGCTGCCTGACACTGGCCACTGAATGAGTCTGTCATCCACCCATACACCCAGGTCTTTTTCATTGACGGTTTTGCCCAGAGTTTTAGAATTAAGCACATAGTTATACATCTTATTACTTCTACCCAAGTGCATGACCTTACATTTATCCCCATTAAAGCTCATTTGCCATTTATCAGCCCAAGCTTCTAGTTTACATAAATCATCCTGTAATATAAAATTGTCCTCCCCTGTATTGATTACCCTACAGAGTTTAGTGTCATCTGCAAATATTGAAATTCTACTCTGAATGCCCCCTACAAGGTCATTAATAAATATGTTAAAAAGAAGAGGGCCCAATACTGACCCCTGTGGTACCCCACTGCTAACCGCGACCCAGTCCGAGTGTGCTCCATTAATAACCACCCTTTGTTTCCTATCCCTGAGCCAGCTCTCAACCCACTTACACATATTTTCCCCTATCCCCATTACTCTCATTTTATGTAACAACCTTTTGTGTGGCACCGTATCAAAAGCTTTGGAAAAGTCCATATACACTACGTCCACTGGGTTCCCTTGGTCCAGTCCGGAACTTACCTCTTCATAGAAGCTGGTCAAATTAGTCTGACATGAGCGGTCCCTAGTAAACCCGTGCTGATACTGGGTCATGAGGTTATTCCTCTTCAGATACTCCAGTATAGCATCCCTTAGAATGCCCTCCAGGATTTTACCCACAGTAGAGGTTAAACTTACTGGCCTATAATTACCGAGTTCAGTTTTTGCCCCTTTTTTGAATATTGGCACCACATTTGCTATACGCCAGTCCTGTGGTACAGACCCTGTTATTATGGAGTCTTTAAAGATTAAAAATAATGGTCTATCAATGACTGTACTTAGTTCCTGCAGTACTCGGGGGTGTATCCCATCCGGGCCCGGAGATTTGTCAATTTTAGTGATTTTTAGACGCCGCTGTACTTCCTGCTGGGTTAAGCAGGTGACATTTAATGGGGAATTTTTATCACTAGTCATTTTGTCTGCCATGGGATTTTCTTTTGTAAATACTGATGAAAAAAAGTCATTTAGCATATTGGCTTTTTCCTCATCCTCATCCACCATTTCACCCAGACTATTTTTAAGGGGGCCAACACTGTCATTTTTTAGTTTCTTACTATTTATATAGTTAAAGAATATTTTGGGATTATTTTTACTCTCTTTGGCAATGAGTCTCTCTGTCTCAATCTTTGCTGCCTTGATTTGCTTTTTACAGAATTTATTTAATTTTCTGTATTTATTTAATGCCTCATCACTACCTACTTCCTTTAATTCTCTAAATGCTTTCTTTTTGTCCCTTATTGCGCCCCTAACAGCTCTATTTAGCCATATTGGTTTCCTCCTATTTCTAGTATGTTTATTCCCATACGGTATATATATACTGTGCACAGGTCCTATCCAGGATGCTAATAAACGTCTCCCATTTTCTTTGTGTATTTTTGTGTCTCAGGATATCGTCCCAGTTAATTGCACCAAGATCCTCTCTCATCCGTTGGAAATTTGCCCTCCTGAAGTTTAGTGTCCTTGTCACCCCCCTACTACCCATCTTATTAAAGGTTACATGAAAACTTATTATTTTATGATCACTATTCCCCAAGTGACCCCCAACCCTTATATTTGATATGCGGTCTGGCCTGTTGGTTAATATTAGGTCTAGCCGTGCCCCCCTCCTTGTTGGGTCCTGAACCAGCTGTGAAAGGTAATTGTCTCTCATAGTTGTCAAAAACCGATTACCTTTGCTGGAACTGCAGGTTTCTGTTCCCCAATCTATTTCAGGGTAGTTGAAGTCCCCCATAATAATGACTTCTCCTTGAGTCGCAGCTTCATCTATTTGCTTTACGAGGATATTCTCCATTGCTTCCATTATTATTGGAGATTTATAACAAACCCCTATCAGTAATTTATTATTTTTTCCCCCTCCCCTTATCTCCACCCACAGGGACTCCACATTTTCATTAAATTCACCTATATTATCACGCAGGATGGGTTTTAAGGAAGATTTTACATACAGACACACCCCTCCCCCTTATCACGCAGGATGGGTTTTAAGGAAGATTTTACATAGACACACCCCTCCCCCTCGCTTATCTGTACGATCATTTCTGAACAGGCTATAGCCCTGCAAGTTAACAGCCCAGTCATGGCTCTCATCCAGCCACGTCTCAGATATCCCCACCATATCATAATTATGCTCCAACAACATTAGTTCTAATTCATCCATTTTGTTGGCAAGGCTTCTGGCATTAGTATACATGCACTTGATGTTACTCTGTACCTCTATTCTTTCTTAAATTATTAACTGTTCTAACCCCACCCCCCATGCCACCGCCACCCCCAACTTTCTTATTGGTGCCCAGCTCTCTATCTGCACTATCTTCCCCTCCTATAAAATGAATACCCTCCCCCCCAATCCCTAGTTTAAACACTCCTCCAACCTTCTAACCATTTTCTCCCCCAGCACAGCTGCACCTTCCCCATTGAGGTGCAGCCCGTCCCTAGCGTAGAGCCTGTAGCCCACTGAGAAGTCGGCCCAGTTCTGCAGGAACCCAAACCCCTCCTTCCTACACCAATTCTTGAGCCACTTATTAACCTCCCTAATCTCCCGTTGCCTCTCTGGCGTGGCACGTGGTACAGGCAGTATTTCGGAAAATACCACGTTGGAGGTCCTTGCTTTCAGCTTGCAGCCTAATTCCCTGAAATCATCTTTAAGGACCTTCCACCTACCTCTAACTTTGTCATTTGTGCCAATGTGCACCATGACCGCTGGGTCCTCACCAGCCCCTCCCAGTAATCTGTCCACCCGATCAGCGATGTGTCGGACTCGAGCGCCAGGTAGGCAGCACACCGTCCGACGATCCCTGTCTTTGTGACAGATTGCCCTATCTGTTCCCCTAATAATTGAGTCCCCCACTACCAGCACCTGTCTGGCCTGCCCTGCTCTCCTATTTCCCTCCTTACTGGAGCAGTCACTCCTCCAGCTTTCAGAGGACATGCCTGGCTGCAGCAGTGCTACCCCTGTACTGGCACCCCCCTCATCTGCCAACTTAGCAAACTTATTGGGGTGTGCCAGATCAGGACTAGCCTCCCTGGCACTCTTCCCTCTACCCCGCCTTCTGTCTGTCACCCAGCTAACTGCCACACTGTCCTGCAGCTCCATCCTACCATCCCCCTCCTCATCTATCCCATTGAGCGTCTGCTCTGTGAGCAGAAGACTCCTCTCCATATTGTCTATGGATCTCAGTGTTGCCAGCTGCACATTTAGATCCAAAATCTGGGCTTCCAAATGCACAATGTGCTCACATCTCGCACAGCAGTATGCACCCTCGACCAGCTGGTCAAGGACTGCATACATGTGACAAGATGTACACTGGATGGCATTAACAATTGTGGAGCACATTTCCTAATGGGGATTGCACCACACAGAAACGTTAATTAAAAATAAATACAAAGTATTAATTAAAAAAAAAAAAAAACAGAAGCAATTCCTCCCTTGGAAACTCCCTGATTCCAAAGTCACTGAATCACAAGTCACACACTTACCGCCGTTCACACTTACGCTCAGGTCACACTCAGCTCGTTCACACTCGCTGTGCTGAAGATTTATAGATTTTTTTTTTTTTTTTTTTCTCTCTATCTCCCCTCAACAGCAATCCACCTTGCTGTTCAGATGCACTTCCAAAAAAAGTGTCCTTGTCCTGGCAGCTTTTTCTAAACCTTGGTCTAAAATGAGAGCTTTTTAGTCACCATTGCTGGGCAGGAATGTGGCTGGCCGACTTGGTAGTTATAGGGGATAATTGCATATGAGGACAGAGGATGGGCAGCGCTTACTGCGCCTGCCCAAGGCAGGAGAAAAGAGTGCAGGCGCCGGCTCATTTCAAAACAGCGCTGAAGAGACGGCGCCAAGAAGACTTGAGTGATGGCTGTGTGGCGTCTGCAGCAGAGGGGGAAAGGCCTGCCTCCAGGACTGAAGAAAGGTATTTTCTGACAAATTACAAAATGGATTATTTCTGCAGTTACAGCACCCAGAACTAAAAGAGCCACCTTGTCAGAATGCAGCATTACTGCTGCCCAAGGTGGCTCTTTTAGTTTCAAATGCCTGGGGGGGGGTTACAGGTTCCCTTTAAGCTCAACAGATTTCCTTTCTAGGAATGTCCCTGGACTCGCCTCGGGTGTTGGTAATTCTTCCTCCAGACAAGGTCTTAGCCCTTCAACAGGGAGGCTGAGCGCTTCGTCAGTCTTCCACTTCATCCGGTTTGCAATGAGGGTACTAGGAAATATGGTGGCCACAATGGAAGCAGTCCCTTTTGCCCAACTGCACCTTTGTCCCCTACAACATGCCCTTCTGGCAGTTTAGGACAGAAATCCGTTTTCTCTCGACCGCAGGTGCCACTTGTCCCTGCAGGTCAGACAGACTCTCAGGTTGCGGACGTTGATCTCTTCCCTCAACCGGGGGAAGTCTTTCCTACCCGTTCAATGGCTGGTGGTGACTACTGATGCAAGTCTTTCGAGCTGGAGAGCAGTTTTCCACCACCACACTGCTCAGGGCCGCTGGTCAATTCAGGAATCGAAGCTACCGATCAACGTTCTGGAGATCCGTGCTATTCGGCTGGCCCTGCAACAGTTCCATCATCTTCTAGCGGGTCACCTCATCCGTATTCAATCAGACAACGCTATGGCAGTGGCATACATCAATCATCAAGGCGGTACCCACAGCAGGGCGGCCATGTCCGAGGTGACTCGCATCCTTCAATGGGCAGAGAACAACCACTCTGTGATCTCAGCGGTGCACATTCCAGGAGTGGAAAACTGGACGGTGGACTTCCTCAGCCATCAGGGTCTCACCTCGGGGGAGTGGAAGCTTCATCCGGAAGTCTTCAACCAGATCTGTCTTCGCTGGGGGATCCCAGATGTGGTTCCTCAGTTTATAGCGAGGTCTCAAGATCCGTGAGCTATCTGTGTCCACGCTCTTGTTCTTTTTTGGTGCCAATTCTGCCTTCCGTACATTTTTTTCCCCCTCTACCGTTGCTCTAGAGTAATCGGGAAGATCAAAGCGGAAGGAGTCCCAGTGATTCTAGTCATTCCCGATTGGCCACGCCGATCGTGGTTCGCTGAGTTGGTACACCTAGTCGCAGAAATACCCTGGAGGCTGCCAGATTTGCTCTCCGAGGGCCCGATCTACCACCAGAACTTAGGGGCCCTGTGTTTAACGGCATGGCCGTTGAATCCTGGGTCACGACCCAGGCTAGGTTTTCTCAAAAGGTCATTTCAACTATGATTAGTCCACGTAAACCCACTTCGGTCTGTATCTATCACTGTACCTAGAAGACATTTTTTCTTGGTGCAAGGATCACAGTCTTTCCCCTCTCGTCTTCTCAGTTCCCACCATTTGAGTTCCTACAGGCCGGTCTGGACTCCGGTCTGGCGCTCTGTTCTCTCAAGGGCCAAAACTCAGCTCTTTTGGTCTTATTTCAGAGACTCATCGCGTCAAAACTTCAGGTTAAGACCTTTCTTCACACTTGCTCCTCCCTATCATGCCTTTAGAGCTTTGGGACCTCAACTTGGTGCTAAGTGCCTTTCAGGAACCTCCCTTTGAACTGCTTCAGGACATTTGCCTTCCTTGTGGCAATCGCATCGATCAGAAGAGTTTCGGAATTAGCAGCCTTATCCTGCCGGCCGCCTTTCCTTAATTTCCATCAGGACAAAGTTGTCCTCAGGCCGTCGTCATCCTTTTTGCCAAAGGTCGTTTTGCCCTTCCATCTTAACGAGGACATTGTTCTTCCTTCCTTTTGTCCGGCCCCTATTCACACGGTTGAAAGAGCTCTCCACATTCTGGACCTGGTCAGAGCTCTGTGAAGGTACGTCTCAAGGACGGCGTCCTTCAGAAGAACATATGCTCTGTTCGTTCTCCCTGAAGGTTACAGGAAGGGTCTTGCCGCTTCTAAGGCCACGATAGCTAGGTGGATTCGTTCCACCATAAGGAGTCATGTCGAGTCAGAAGTCCGCCCATCCCAGTGGGGATCAGAGCACACTCCACTCGGGCGGTGGGGGCTTCTTGGGCCATTCGGCATCATGCGACGGCGGAGCAGGTCTGTAAAGCTGCGACTTGGTCCAGTTTACATACCTTCAAAAAGCACTATAATATTCACTCTCAGGCTTCAGCGGATGCGAGTCTGGGCAGAAGAATTCTGCAGGCAGAGGTGGCGCACATTTAAGCAGTTGTTGCATGAAGCCTAATACTTTGTGTTGTTTTGCCACCCAGGGACTGCTTTGGGACATCCCATGGTCTGTGTCCCCCAGTGAGGCGAAAGAGAAACAGGGATTTTTGTGTACTCACCGTAAAATCCTTTTCTCCGAGCCACTCACTGTGGACACAGCACCCACCATGTTAGCCTAAGGCTAGGTTCACATTGCTTTAGTGCAGTCCGTTCAGCGCATACGCTAACGGACTGCGCTAACGCAAGTGCCGACTTTGGCACAGCGCTAGCGCAGATGGAGCATCTGCTAGCTCCCATCTGCGCTAGCAGTGACGGACCCAGAAACGCTGCAGCCTGTGTCTCGGGTCTGTCACTCAATGACAGCACATCGCCTAGCGCACCCCCATTGTGGGCGTGCGCTAGCGATGCGTCCGACATTGCTTTCAATGGCGGCGTTAATGGACTACGTTACACTGCGTTATGCCGCGGTGTAACGTAGTCCGTTTAACGTACAGCCATAACGCAATGTGAACCTAGCCTAATGGCTTATATAGCTTTTGTCTGTTTTTTTTTTAAGTTGACATGTTGTACTCTATGTTGTTACTGTTTGTTCCTACTGCTTTTGCACCGAACTGGTTCTCTGGAGCCAGCACGAGAGTGTGTACGGCAGAGGAGGAGCTAACTTTTTTTGTGTTAACTTAGTGTCAGCCTCCTAGTGGCAACAGCATACACCCCCATGGTCTGTGTCCCCCAATGAGTGGCTTGAAGAAAAGGATTTTATGGTGAGTACACAAAAATCCCTGTTTTCCTTATAAAATGGATACGGATACTTGAGTAAACTGGAAAACCCAAGACAAAGTACATGCTTACACAGGCTTTAACTCCTGTCTTTATGGGTGATTTTTTTCATTCGGACCAAAAAATATCAGCTTTGTAGTGATCTATGGCAAGGTGCTCGTATTACATTATTAGTGGATATACTGATGTCGGGCACCTTGTATTGCAGTTATAAGGTTAGTACACAGTTTTACATAAGCTGATGTAATTGATGTAAACCCCTGCTCCCTGTTTTTCTTTCTTGTAGAGGAAGGACTTCACGGGATTGTGAGTTGTACAGCATGTGGACAACAAGTAAATCACTTTCACAAAGACTCCATTTGCAGGCATCCTGCTCTCAAAGTCCTCCTTTGTAAGGTACACGTGGTTTTGTGTGTTCTGAGATGTTTAATTAGTCTTCTCACTGCTAGTGTATCTAAGCAGCCTCCACCAGATATGTAATTGTAGCTTTCAATTCTGACTTGAAGAAAAGGTGGAGTCCTCTTTATTAGGTCTTTTTATGCTTTAATGGAGATATTTTTAGTTCCCTACTATCAATGCTTAATCCTCAGAAAATCTAACAAATTATCTGACTGAAGAGGCCTCTGAGGATTCTTAATCACCTTAGATTTTGTACTTATAGCAACTTATTGCCATATTTGACTGTGCCTTGCACCAAAGTATATGGGCCTTACGCTGGCCCCTCTATATCATCGTGTCCGATTTATTGATTGCTGCGGGTTTAGCTGATCAGACCAGTAGGACACCTGAATAATAAAGGAGTAAGCCATTCAGTAGTTGATATCAATATTGATGCACAGGTGCTCATTTTATTTCCAGTACTGAGTCAGGTGTAAACCTCAGATTGGTGAATTTTGTAGCGTTTTCACTCTTATTTTTGCACCTTTTTTTTAATAAGGTTTTTCTCGCTTTTTTGTCCTTTCTGCCTTTTTAACCTCAGACTTGCTATAAGTATTACATGAGTGATGACATCAACCGTGATGCTGATGGTATGGATGAACAGTGTCGGTGAGTTGCATTCCCTCTCCATCCTGTAAATAAAAAGATTGTATTGTCTGAATGCATAATGTATTTTTTACAAAGGGGAAATGGGCATTCATGGACAATACTTGTATTAAATGAGTCAGAATTGTGAGCTGTTTTGAAATTCTCTGCACAGCCATGTCCTCCATGTTTATTGCTTAAGGTTTCATGTCTGTGGAAATGACTGTCAAACTGTAATCGTGCCCACTGCTCTACGTGTGATACATCCTACTCTACCTGTGACTGTGCTGAGCAAGATGTCTGTTAAAGATCCTTGGATGTGTATTCAGCTCTTGCACATGTAGAGCCATGACTGTTTGCTGTTAGGCCGCCCAGATGGATGGACAGAGACAACAAAAGAGGACAGAACTTTTTGTCCCTGCATCTAAACATTGTGATTAGATGCTCAGATAGGATACTGGAACTAATGATAAAATAATTTGGATAGTGATAGAATTTTAGTTCACTTTTAAACCTTAGGTTCAATCTAGACAGGCTGATATTTTGCAAAAGAGCAACACATCTTTTCTGGCACCCTTTTTTTTTTTTTTTTTCATGCTCCCAAATGCACAAAATTTAGCTCTGTGTTTTAAATAAAACTGACCTGGCTGCAATCTTAGAGCCCAGCTCTGATTCATGCTGCCTGTGGTTTGGGCAGCATGAATTTCCTGACATGTTTCCTTTATAGGTATGATTTTAATAGGGCTGTCACCTGTATGATTATGTAGTTTTGAGGGCTGATGATTTTTTTCTTTTTTAAGCTGAAAGTCTTCAATCCCATAGTGACGACTTTCTTTTAAATCTAAACCGTGAGCATACTGACCATATACAACGGGGAAAATAAGTATTTTATACACTGACGATTTTGCAAGTTTTCCCACCTACAAAGGAGAGGACTATAATTTTTATCATAGGTACACTTCACCTGTGAGAAACAGAATCTAAAAATAGAAAAATAGAATCCAGAAAATCACATTGTATGTTAAGTATTTGATCACCTTTTAACGGGGGCAGTTAAGGGTACTTATTCCTCGGCACCGCTTTTTAACGGCACTGAGAAATAAGTGGAAAAGCACCCCCCAGCGTCGGAAATTCTCTGGGGTCTCGGCTACCGGGGGTAGCTAAGACCCCAGAGAACATGATCCGGGTCAATTTTAACTGACCCCATTCATGTGATCACCGTTATTCACCGAAGACCAAGGAGCTGTCTAAGAACACCAAGAACAACATTCTAGACCTGCACAAGGCTGTGATGAGCTACAGGACAATAGGCAAGCACCTTGGTGAGAAGGCAATTATTAGAAAATGGAAGAAATACAAGATGAATGTCAATCTTCCTTGGCCTAGGGCTCCGAGCAAGATTTCGCCTTGTGGGGTAAGGATGATTATGAGAAAGGTCAGTAATCGGCCCAGAACTACAAACAAAGTCTCAAAACATTAGCATTCGCAACACACTATGCTGTCATGGATTAAAATCCTGAAAGACATGCAAGGTCCCTCTCCTCACGCCAGCACATGTCGAGGCATGTTTGAAGTTTGCAAATGACCATCTGGATGAGACAAAAATAGAACTTTTTGGTATCAACTCCGCTTGCTGTGTTCGGATGAAGAATGATAAGATAATAATATTTTTATATAGTGCTAACCTATTCTGCAGCGCTTTACAGTTTGCACACATTATCATCACTGTCCCCGATGGGGCTCACAATCTAAATTCCCTATCAGTATGTCTTTGGAAGATGAGTACAACCCCAAGAACACTATCCCAGCTGTGCAGCATGGTGGGGGAAACATCATACTTTGAGGGTGCTTTTCTGCAAATGGCACAGTACAACTGCACCATGTTGAAGGGAGGATGAATGGGGTCATGTATCGCAATATTTTGCCCAACAACCTCCTTCCCTCAGTAAGAGCATTGAAGGTAGGTCGTGACTGTGTCTTCCAATATGACAATGACCTGAAACACAGCCGGGGCAACTAAGGAGTGGCTCTGTAATAAGCATTTTGAGGTCCTGGAGTGGCCTAGCCAGTCTCCAGACCTGAACCCAGTAGAAAATTTTTGTAGGGAGCTGAAGCTCGATGTTGCCCAGGGACCGCCCCGAAACCTGAAAGATCTGGAGAAGATCTGCGTGGAGGAGTGGGCCAAAATCCCTGGTGCAGCGCGTGCAAACTTGGTCAAGAACTACAGGAAACGTCTGACCTCTGTAACTGCAAACAAAGGTTTCTGTACCAAATATTTAAGTTCTGTGTTTTTATTGCATCAAATCCTTATTTCATGCAATAAAATGCTAATTATGTAAAATTCATAGTGTGATTTTCTGTTTTTTTTTTTTTTTTGTTAGAATCTGTTGCATAGTTGAAGTGTACCTACGATAAAAATTACAGACCTCTCCATTCTTTGTAGGTGGGAAAACTTGCAAAATCAGCAGTGTATCAAACACTTTCCTTTATCGCTTCATTGGGGAACACAGGTAACCATTTTAAAACTGAGGTACTTGGCGCCTGTCAGTGGGTGTATACTGCTGGGGAGGAGCTATATTCATTTTTTTGCTTAGTGTCAGCCTCCTAGCGACAGCAGCATACACCCATTGTTACCTACTCCCCCAATGAAGGCTCCAAGAAAGATTTTACAGTGAGTACCAAAAATCCTTCTTTTTTCCCCACTGTATCTCTGGACCCAACTGGATAAACTTTTTACGTCTCCTTTATTACTGATCTGTTTAGGCATTGGGATGATGTAACTGCAGTAGCACAGCATTTTTAGTGTACAGAGCACAGGTTCACCTTTGTGTGTTTCAAATGCAATATTAAAATCACCCACGTATGCTTTATATCTGTATCAAATGATGAAGGGCTGGGGACCAAGTAAGCCTGGCTGCCGAATCCATCTAGAGTTCTTTAAATGACTGTATTCATTTAATTCATACAATATTAATAAGTTTATATTATTGGCATTGATATGTTTCCACGGACTCCAGCTCCGCATCCATCACAGCATCTTTGCTCATTCCCCTGAACCAGGCAGTTCTGGTAACTTAAGTTGTGCCGGAGACTAGGGTGTGGCATTTTATTATTAATGAATTGGTCTATTGTTTTTTTTTTGTTTGTTTTTTTTAAAGCCATATTATGGCCGTTATATAGAAGAGCATAATATTTGTATTTTTTTTTCTTGTTTCCTTTCGTAGGTGGTGTGCTGAAGGAGGAAATCTTATCTGCTGTGATTTTTGCCACAATGCCTTCTGCAAAAAATGCATTCTCCGAAACCTTGGTCGGAAAGAATTGTCTATTATAATGGATGAAGAGAGCAAATGGCATTGCTACATATGCGAACCAGAACCTCTGTTGGACTCGGTAGCTGCGTGCGACAGCGTTTTTGAAAACTTAGATCAGCTGTTGCAGCAGAATAAGAAAAAAATGAAAGTAGACAATGATAAGAGTAAGCCTTATGACCAAACTCAGAAAAACCTAAGTTGTAATGGACAGGATAAACAAATGGATAAACCACATTCTTGTGCAATAACCTATTCCTTCAAGGCATTAATGGTTCCAAAGGATATGTTAAAAAAGACTAAAAGAATAATTGAGACGACAACTAGTTTGAACTCCAGTTTTGTGAATTTTCTGAAGCAAGAATCTGAAACTGCGGACGCTAATCACAGCACTAGAATTAGACAGTTAAAGGCATTTAAATCCATTTTAGGGGACCTTAAAAAAGCACATCAAGCTTTGGAGGAAAGATTGATCAAAGAGATGGCTTCTGATTTTGGCAAAACAAAGAAAAACCGAGATGTTAGGGAGAATAGGCAGCCAAAAGAGAAACAGAGTGATAAAACTAGCGAGCCTCGGAAAGAACCAGCCAGCAAATCTGAAAAAGAGAGAGTCAAAAATGTCTGCAATGAAAAGTCCAGAAAGTCTGAGAACAGTGGTGCTGTTGAAAAAGTAAATTCAGATCAGACTCAAAATGGAGAACAAAACGATGTTTTAGATTCAAGTGTTGAAGAAAAAGAGGGTAATGAAGAAAATGAAGATAACGGTGATCTAAAAGCGTCACCTTTACATGGAGAGGTCACAGAAGATGCCTGTATGGGCACACAGGATAGCGACGTTGAAATGATGGAAGGTACAAAGCAAAAGCAGAATGACAATCCCCCTGATGACACTTCATTAGAGGTCATTGAGCAACCTCAAGAGGATTCTCAAGTTGAGGATGCATCTGATATTGAAGATCAACCAGATAAGTCTGAGAAAACTAGAAACAAGCTGAAAAAGACAAATGAAAGGCCAAAGCGTCCCACAAGTAACAGCAAAAAGAGAAGTACAGATAAAAGTAAGAAAGAGCAACAGTCTAGTGCAGAATCTGAAAATGATGCCGAGAAGACAAGATCATCGAAATTAGCCAAGTCTCGTTCACGGACGAAGAAAGAGGAAAATGATCCATCCTTTTCGTCTAATGCTGCTGAAGCACTTGACATGGACATTGTGTCTGTCCCCTCTTCTGTGCCAGAAGATATACTTGACAGCCTGGATGCTTCACAAGAAGCTCAAAATGCGCTGAGTGATTCAGGCTTAAAACCGCCAAGTAAGAAAGATGGAAAAAAAGATCCAAAGTCGACTGTTAAAAAAGAACTGATTCTGAAATTGTCTCCTGTATCTCGTTCCAAGTCACCTTCTAAGAAAATGCAGTCAAAAGGAGAGGCTTCTGAAGATGGATCTGATGCTGACAAAGCAATGAGCCCCAGCAAGGTTTCTGGTAATGAGCAATCATCTGAGAATGAAGAGTCCAAGTTAAGAAAGTCACCTCGTGTGAAAACCACACCCAAAAGACGCCAAACTGATAAAGTGACCCCCTCAAATACAGAGGAGGAAAGTAATGATACAGACAAGGAGAAAAAGCAGTCCTCTAAAAAGAAAGAGAATAAGACAAAACATGCTTCTTCAGACACTGGTAAAAGTTCTAAAAGAAAATCTGACAGAAAGAAAACAGATACCAAGAGCCATGAAAGTGGGTCTGATTCTGAGGAGATGCCTGATGTTCTTAAAAAAGCAGCGCTGATGAGTAACTCTTCTTCAGAACATGAGAGCTGCAGTGAAGCCAAAAAATCTAAAAAAACAGATAAAGATCACCTTAAGGTGGATGGAAAACGCAAAAGAAAGAGTTCAAGTTCTGGTCCAGAAGTTTCTAAGAAGTTGACGAGAAACTCAACTGCAAAAAAACGAAGATCAAACCACTCTGATTCATCAAACTATGACTCAGAACTGGAGAAGAAAATGAAAAAAGCAGGAAATACAGAGGCTGCAAAGAAGGGTAAAAAGAAAACCGTTAAGAGTGAGGAGGAAAGTGCGCCATCTGCCGAAGAAGTGAAAAGCAAAAAATCCAAGAAGAGTAAGGCAAAGACCACCGCACTGAAGAAGAAAGAGTCTACTTCATCTTCTGACTTGTCTGAAGACGGTCACCATAACTTAAGTCACAATTCTGAAGAAGGCAGTGAAGATGAGCAAAAGATAATGCCCATCGTGGAGAATGAGGTCCTGTCAGCTGTTGGATTCTCTCAGTCCTCCGGTATGCATTTATAATCCTGATGGTTTATTACGCCTCATAAAGGTTCTTTCCTTATTTCACTAACCACTTATTTTTCTTATTGGTTATGTTAAAATAGTCATTACTAGAGCTTGGTTTTCTTATTCTCCCCTATTTGGATCTATTCCAGTTAAAACTTCATTATTAGATATACCTTTCTTTGCAATTAGAGCAAAGCTGTTCAGGTAATGTGGACAGCAGCAAAACATTCTGATCTTGTGAATAGTGTGCAGCTGATATCCGCTTATTCATTCACAAGGTCAGGGACCATCAGTTTGTATTCTGCAGACTACACTTAATGTTATCTCTCCTGCTTGTAAGGTTCAGGTATACATTATGGAACACTTTGTAGCTTGGTAATCAGCCAAATTTAGCATCGACAGAGGTGTAATAAGGATTTCTGGAATGTATAAACGGCCTTGACCAGTAATCCTAGTGAACGATCACCGCCACAGCGGTATTGCTTTCTCTAGAGCTGGCAAATAAGGGCTGCTATTGGAATTATTAGTTTGTTTTCCTTGTAGGCAATTTTATTTTTCTAAGAACCTTGTTATTAACCTCTTGCTTATGTGACATGTATGTCTTATCATGTGTAGGGCATGCTCAGTAGATAAGTCCACTCCATGTGTAGTGAAAGCGGACTGTGGTATATAGATTTCCCGCCTGCCACCGACTAGACTGCAGTTAACTCCAATTGGTGCAGTGTTACTCTTTCAATTAATCTGAGCACCGACTGCTAATGACTCCCCCGACCTGAGGGTCACAGCTTCATATAATTTCTGAGGCTGTCACACTCTGGTTGGGAAACCCACTTCCAGTCGGTGCATTGCGTTTTTGATCTTGGACTGAAATCCACAGATGTCTGTCTATGCCAGATTAAGGTGACACTGACATATTGTACCAGAGACTGTGCAAGAGTGGAAGAAATGTAAGGCTTCTTTCACACTAGCGTCGGGCTCGGCCCGTCGCCGTGCGTCGGGCCGAGATTCCCGACGCTAGCGTTGTCTCCGCCGCACAACGGGGGCAGCGGATGCATTTTTCCAGCGCATCCGCCGCCCCATTGTGAGGTGCGGGGAGGTGGGGGCGGAGTTCCGGCCGCGCATGCGCGGTCGGAAAAAGCGGACCGTCGGGAGCAAAAAAATGTTACATGTAACGTTTTTTGCTCCCGACGGTCCACCACAGCACGGCGCAACCATCGCACGACGGGTGCGACGTGTGTCATTGCGTCGCAAATGCGTCGCTAATGTTAGTCAATGCAGAAAAAACGCATCCTGCAAGCACTTTTGCAGGATGCGTTTTTTCGGCAAAACGACGCATTTGCGACGTAATGCAGTTAACGCTAGTGTGAAAGTAGCCTTAAAAGTTCAATAAATCCTTTTCTTTGTTTTAAACATTAAATTAAAAATAAAATATTATTTCAAACATTAAAGGGAAGGTGCCGTGATTTTAGTTTTTGTATTAATAATTATTGATTATATTATCAATTATTTTTAATACAAAATTAAATTAAACTACTTTTAGATTTTTGTATTTATTCCCTTTTATTTTTGCCACTGGAGGCTGCCATTTTCGTTAGTGGGGGTTTAAGTGTCTGGGAACGACACTTGCACACCTCACTTACGGCAGCCATGGGCATAAGAGACTGCAGTCGGACTCCGGCTCCTCCTCCTGCTTCTTAGCTGTGACCTGGGCACGCCCACTGGGCTGCTACGTCACAGCTGTGAGAGGAGATAGCGGCCATTTTGTTGTAGCTACAGATGTGGGCTTTATTTCCCTCTGTCATCGCACACACAGCTCAGTGCGTGCGATGGCAGGAGCTGCTGGGTAGAAGCTGCTGCTGGGAAGCGAGGTAAGTATCTGCAGCGAGGAGCGGTGATTGCAGCCTGTACTTAGTATTACAGTACAGGCTGCAATCACTGCCGACCTGTTCAGAGCACAGCAGGGAGATCGTCACACTGCTCTGCCCTGAACATGATTCAGCACTTCCTGGGAGAGGACTGAAGGCAAGTACAGGGTTTTTGTGTTTGTTTTTATTATGCACCTACCACTGCTACCTGCCCCTATATATACCACCTACCACTGCTACCTGCCCCATATACAACCTACAACCGCTTCCTGCCTCTATATACCACCTGCTACTGCTACCTGCCCATATATATATATATATATATACACCACGTGCCCATATATATACACCACGTGCCCATATATATACACCACGTGCCCATATATATACACCACCTGCCCATATATATATACACACCATGTGCCTATATATATATATATATATATATATATATATATATATATATACATACATACATACATACATACATACATACATACATACATACATACATACATACATACACCACCTGCCCCTATATATACCATATATCACCTGCCCCTATATATATCACCTGCCCCTATATATACCACCTGCCCCTATATATACCACATACCACTGCTACCTGCCCCTATATACAGTCATGGCCAAAAGTATTCACACCCCTGCAATTCTGTCAGATAATACTCAGTTTCTTCCTGAAAATGATTGCAAACACAAATTCTTTGGTATTATTATCTTCATTTAATTTGTCTTAAATGAAAAAAACACAAAAAGAATTGTTCTAAAGCCAAATTGGATATAATTCCACACCAAACATAAAAAAGGGGGTGGACAAAAGTATTGGCACTGTTCGAAAAATCATGTGATGCTTCTCTAATTTGTGTAATTAACAGCACCTGTAACTTACCTGTGGCACCTAACAGGTGTTGGCAATAACTAAATCACACTTGCAGCCAGTTGACATGGATTAAAGTTGACTCAACCTCTGTCCTGTGTCCTTGTGTGTACCACATTGAGCATGGAGAAAAGAAAGAAGACCAAAGAACTGTCTGAGGACTTGAGAAACCAAATTGTGAGGAAGCATGAGCAATCTCAAGGCTACAAGTCCATCTCCAAAGACCTGAATGTTCCTGTGTCTACCGTGCGCTGTGTCATCAAGAAGTTTAAAGCCCATGGCACTGTGGCTAACCTCCCTAGATGTGGACGGAAAAGAAAAATTGACAAGAGATTTCAGCGCAAGATTGTGCGGATATTGGATAAAGAACCTCGACTAACATCCAAACAAGTTCAAGCTGCCCTGCAGTCCGAGGGTACAACAGTGTCAACCCGTACTATCCGTCGGCGTCTGAATGAAAAGGAGACCCAGGAAGACCCCACTTCTTACCCCGAGACATAAAAAAGCCAGGCTGGAGTTTGCCAAAACTTACCTGAAAAAGCCTAAAATGTTTTGGAAGAATGTTCTCTGGTCAGTTGAGACAAAAGTAGAGCTTTTTGGGCAAAGGCATCAACATAGAGTTTACAGGAGAAAAAAGAGGCATTCAAAGAAAAGAACACGGTCCCTACAGTCAAACATGGCGGAGGTTCCCTGATGTTTTGGGGTTGCTTTGCTGCCTCTGGCACTGGACAGCTTGACCGTGTGCATGGCATTATGAAGTCTGAAGACTACCAACAAATTTTGCAGCATAATGTAGGGCCCAGTGTGAGAAAGCTGGGTCTCCCTCAGAGGTCATGGGTCTTCCAGCAGGACAATGACCCAAAACACACCTCAAAAAGCACTAGAAAATGGTTTGAGAGAAAGCAGTGGAGACTTCTAAGGTGGCCAGCAATGAGTCCAGACCTGAATCCCATAGAACACCTGTGGAGAGATCTAAAAATGGCAGTTTGGAGAAGGCACCCTTCAAATATCAGGGACCTGGAGCAGTTTGCCAAAGAAGAATGGTCTAAAATTCCAGCAGAGCATTGTAAGAAACTCATTGATGGTTACCGGAAGCGGTTGGTCGCAGTTATTTTGGCTAAAGGTTGTGCAACCAAGTATTAGGCTGAGGGTGCCAATACTTTTGTCTGGCCCATTTTTGGAGTTTTGTGTGAAATGATCAATGTTTTGCTTTTGTCTTCATTCTCTTTTGTGGTTTTTCATTTAAGACAAATTAAATGAAGATAATACCGAAGAATTTGTGTTTGCAATCATTTTCAGGAAGAAACTGAGTATTATCTGACAGAATTGCAGGGGTGTCAATACTTTTGGCCATGACTGTATACCACCTACCACTGTTACCTGCCCCTATATATACCACCTTACCACTGCTACCTGCCCCTATATATACCACCTACCACTGCTACCTGCCCCTATATATACACCACCTACCACTGCTACCTGCCCCTATATATACCACCTACCACTGCTACCTGCCCCTATATAATCCTAATCTTGTCCTGTGTATCTAATCTTGTCCTGTGTATCTAATCTTGTCCTGTGTATCTAATCTTGTCCTGTGTATCTAATCTTGTCCTGTGTATCTAATCTTGTCCTGTGTATCTAATCTTGTCCTGTGTATCTAATCTTGTCCTGTGTATCTAATCTTGTCCTGTGTATCTAATCTTGTCCTGTGTATCTAATCTTGTCCTGTGTATCTAATCTTGTCCTGTGTATCTAAACTTGTCCTGTGTATCTAATCTTGTCCTGTGTATCTAATCTTGTCCTGTGTATCTAATCTTGTCCTGTGTATCTAATCTTGTCCTGTGTATCTAATCTTGTCCTGTGTGATACTGACTGGTAAGTCGTGTATCTAATCCTGTCTTGGGTAGCTAATCCTGTCTTGGGTAGCTAGTCCTGTCTTGGGTAGCTAGTCCTGTCTTGGGTAGCTAGTCCTGTCTTGGGTAGCTAGTCCTGTCTTGGGTAGCTAATCCTGTCTTGGGTAGCTAATCCTGTCTTGGGTAGCTAATCCTGTCTTGGGTAGCAGACTTTATCACACACGATAGGATTAGATACACGGCTCAGCACCGTGTCACACAGGATAGGATTAGATACACGGCTCAGCACCGTGTCACACAGGATAGGATTAGATACACGGCTCAGCACCGTGTCACACAGGATAGGATTAGATACACGGCTCAGCACCGTGTCACACAGGATAGGATTAGATAGACGGCTCAGCACCGTGTCACACAGGATAGGATTAGATACACGGCTCAGCACCGTGTCACACAGGATAGGATTAGATACACGGCTCAGCACCGTGTCACACAGGATAGGATTAGATACACGGCCCCCATTTTAATAGCCAGTAAAGGCTAAGTATACAGTTGTGTGAGCATGAGCACACTCCCCCCCCCCCCCCCCCCCCCCCCCCCAATAGACCAGCACACCGCTCTCCTGAAATACTGTGCTCTTGTCACTCTGCTCCTTCCACCATGCATCTCTGTGACCACCCTAGACCCCTAGATGCTCCCATATAGACAACACATGCCGCCATATGTATTTATTACATAATACTGCCATATAGATCACAAATGATGCCGCCAAGTATTGTGTGATCTGTATTATGGCATTGTGTGATCTCTATGGCGGTGTTATATGTGATCTATTTGGTGGTATTATGTTTGATCAGTATTGTGGAATGATGTGAAAACTATGACGGTATTATGAGAGTTATATTGTGGGATTATGTAGTATGTGAGAATTATATGGTGGTTTTATGTGTGATCTATATGGCGGTATGTGAGAAGTATATGGTGGTATGTGAGAAGTATATGGCAGTATTATGTGAGATCTGTATGGCGGCATTATGGGTGATCTATATGGTGGTATGTGAGAACACTATGGTGGTATGTGTGATCTATATTACTGTGAGAAGTATATGATGGTATTGTGTATGATATATATGGCGGTATTATGTGTGATGTATATGGCGGTATTATCTTCAGAAAGCGGACCCATTCTATGGTGGTTCTGGCTGAACACCTGCACGTGGGTCTGGGGTAATAGAGGGGGCAGCATGACCTCCAGTTAGGTGCAGTCGGGAGGGCTGGTGAGGCAGCTGAATAGAAGGGCCTTATTTTTATCGTTACTGTATGGCTACATTTCTTCCCAGCCTCACCCCGGACTGCGCCTGTCGCCTTGCTTTCTCACATTGCCAGGACAGCATGGAGAAGACAGGATCTGAGGAGGGGAATGGGGTCTTTGCATGCAATATCTGGATCAGAACAGGCCATCAATCAGCAGAAATGTTTCCTGGATTTCTGTGGAGCAGACGGTCCATCCATGTGTATAAAAGACAGCTCTCAATGTAAAATCCCTGGCTGCTCCGCGCACCGAACAGGTTGCCCCCCATAGACCAGCACACTGCTCTCCTGAAATACTCTGTGCTGATGTCACCCTGCTCCCTCCACCATATATCTCCCAGAATCCTTGCTGCCTGCCATCTTCGGTGACTGTCTACTTGTCAGAATAACTTTGCAGTCACTAACAAAATGGCTGCTCAATGTGTTCCTAATAGTGATGATTGAGTATACTCGTTACTTGAGATTTCCAGAGCACGCTCGGGTGTCCTCAGAGTATTTTTTAGTGCTCGGAGATTTAGTTTTCTGGGCCTCAGCTGAATGATTTACATCTGTTAGCCAGCATAAGTACATGTGGGGGTTGCCTGGTTGCTAGGGAATCTCCACATGTACTGATGCTGGCAAACAGATGTAAATCATTCAGCTGAGGCCCAGAAAACTAAATCTCCCGAGTACATACAAATACTCTGAGGACACCAGAGCATGCTCTGGAAATCTCGAGTAACGAGTATATTCTCTCATCACTAGTTCCTAAATCTCATCCGCTCTTATCCCTTAGCAAACACCCAGAAGGGGAGGAGAGGAGACATCACACACACACGTCAGCAGACTCCGCCCATAATTACTGCAGTGCTGTAATGTGAGCTAGTTGTACACTAGATTTTTGTCCAATTTCAGTAGCTGCTCCCCCTAGTGTTTAAAAGTGGAAATGCCAAACCTTTTAAAATTATTTTTCATATTTTACTAAATTATGAACAAATAATAATATTTTTTTAAGAAAATGTAAACATTAATTCTTTACATTTTTTCAATTGCTGGAAAAAAACATTTTTTGATGGCACCTACCCTTTAAGTGTATATGTAAGGGATTATTTTTTTCTGTTCACACCGTCCCACAGCTTGCTTGTAAAAATATAGAGGAGTGAAAATAATCTAGCTTAAAGGGAATAATAATAATAATAATTTTTATTTATATAGCGCCAACATATTCCGCAGCGCTTTACAACTTATAGAGGGGACTTGTACAGACAATAGACATTACAGCATAACAGAAATCACAGTTCAAAATAGATACCAGGAGGAATGAGGGCCCTGCTCGCAAGCTTACAAACTATGAGGAAAAGGGGAGACACGAGAGGTGGATGGTAACAATTGCTTTAGTTATTTGGACCAGCCATAGTGTAAGGCTCGGGTGTTCATGTAAAGCTGCATGAACCAGTTAACAGCCTAAGTATGTAGCAGTACAGACACAGAGGGCTATTAACTGCATAAAGTGTATGAGAACACGATGCAAGGAACCTGATTATGTGTTTTGTTTTTTTTCTATTTTTAATAGGCCACACAGGGATAGTTAGGTTAATGCGTTGAGGCGGTAGGCCAGTCTGAACAAATGAGTTTTTAGGGCACGCTTAAAACTGTGGGGATTGTGGATTAATCGTATTAACCTAGGTAGTGCATTCCAAAGAATCGGCGCAGCACGTGTAAAGTCTTGGAGACGGGAGTGGGAGGTTCTGATTATTGAGGATGCTAACCTGAGGTCATTAGCGGAGCGGAGGGCACGGGTAGGGTGGTAGACTGAGACCAGAGAGGAGATGTAGGGTGGTGCTGAGCCATGGAGTGCTTTGTGGATGAGGGTAGTAGTTTTGTACTGGATTCTAGAGCGGATGGGTAGCCAGTGTAATGACTGGCACAAGGTAGAGGCATCGGTGTAACGGTTGGTGAGGAATATGATCCTGGCAGCAGCATTCAGGACAGATTGGAGCGGGGAGAGTTTGGTAAGAGGGAGGCCGATTAGTAGAGAGTTACAATAGTCCAGACTGGAATGAATAAGAGAAACAGTAAGAGTTTTTGCAGAGTCGAAAGTAAGAAAAGGGCGAATTCTAGAAATGTTTTTGAGATGCAGATAAGAGCGAGCCAGTGATCGGATGTGGGGGGTGAATGAAAGCTCGGAATCAAGGATGACCCCAAGGCAGCGGGCATGTTGCTTTGGAGTAATGATTGAACCGCACACGGAGATTGCAATGTCAGGCAAAGGTAGGTTAGTAGAGGGAGAGAACACGAGGAGTTCAGTTTTTGACAGGTTCAGTTTCAGATAGAGGGAGGACATGATGTTAGAGACAGCGGTAAGACAATCACTGGTGTTTTCTAAGAAGGTTGGAGTGAAAGCAGGTGAAGAGGTGTATAATTGGGTGTCGTCAGCATAGAGATCGTACTGGAAACCAAATCTACTGATTGTTTGTCCAATAGGGGCAGTATACAAAGAGAAGAGGAGGGGGCCTAGGACTGATCCTTGAGGAACCCCAACAGTAAGGGGAAGGTGAGAGGAGGAGGAACCAGCAAAACATACAGTGAAGGATCGGTCAGAGAGATAGGAGGAGAACCAAGAGAGAACGGTGTCCTTGATGCCAATGGAGCGGAGCATAGTGAGGAGGAGCTGATGATCCACAGTATCGAATGCTGCGGAAAGATCCAATAGAATTAGCATGGAGTAGTGACCATTAGGGTACGTTCACACAGGACTTTTTTGCTGCTTTTTTTTATGCTAATTTTCAGCTGCTTTTTACAGTACCAGTAAAGCCTATGAGATTTCAGAAATCTCATGCACACACGTTGGTTTTTTGTTTGATCAGTATTTTCTGCTTTGCTGCTTTTTTTGGTCATAGGGCATGTCACTTCTTTCAGCGTTTTTGCAGCGTTTTTGCAGCGTTTTTTCACCCATTGACTTGAATGGGTGATGAAAAAAACGCTGCAAAAACGCTGAAAAAACGCATGTAGCATTATTTGCTGCATTTTTTGTGCAGAAAATCATGGCCAGCAGGAAGGGATCTCACAGCCAAGAGCTTAGGGGTGTGGTTAGTGAGGTGTGAAGAGCCATTGTGAGCCATTGTGAGGTGTCCTGATTGTGATCTATTGTGAGGGAGTTCCTGGTAGTAAGGTGTGAAGAGCCATTGTGAGGTGTCCTAGCAGCTGAAAAGTGGCATAAAAAAAGCAGCAATAATCTGCAGCAAAAATCTGCAGCAAAAATCTGCAGCAAAAATCTGCAGCAAAAAAGTCCTGTGTGAACGTACCCAAAAAACGCACCAAAAATGCACCAAAATAACGCACCTAAATTAGTATAAAAAAAAGCAGCAAAAAAGTCCTGTGTGAACGTACCCTTAGATTTAGCTGTTAGTAGGTCATTAGAGACTTTAGTGAGGGCAGTTTCAGTAGAGTGTAAAGAGCGGAAGCCAGATTGAAGAGCGTCGAGAAGAGAGTTATCTGAGAGATAGCGGGTAAGACGGGAGTGGACCAGGCGTTCCATGAGTTAGAGATGAAGGGAAGATTAGAGACAGGTCTATAATTAGCGGCACAGTTTTGGTCGAGGGAGGGTTTTTTAAGTAATGGATGTATGATGGCATGCTTAAATGAGGAGGGAAAAATACCGGAAGTGAGGGAAAGGTTGAATATTTTTGTTAGGCGAGAGGTGACAGCCGGGGAAAGGGACTGGAGGAGATTCTGGAGGGAATCTGTCTGTACGATCATAGGAAGCTGAATAAAATCTTATCTGAGAATCCGATGTCTTATTTCAGAGAAATCCTTGTTTTTGTTATATGTAAATGAGCTGTAAAAGGGAACCTGTCACCCCCCTCCCCCCAGGCGTTTGTAACTAAGGCTACTTTCACACTAGCGTCGTACGACGCACGTCGCAATGCGACGTTGCGACGTATCAACGCATACTGTGGAAGCTCCGCACAACGGGGGCAGCGGATGCAGTTTTTCAACGCATCCGCTGCCCCATTCTGAGCTCCGGGGAGTCGGGGGCGGAGTTCAGGCCGAGCATGTGCGGTCGGAAATGCTGCACACGACGCACCAAAAAACGTTACATGCAACGTTTTTTGTTGCCGACGGTCCGACGTGTGGCAATGCGTCGCTAATGTTAGTCTATGGATAAAAACGCATCCTGCAAGCAATTTTGCAGGATGCGTTTTTTAACCAAAACGACGCTGTGCGTCGTACGACACTAGTGTGAAAGTAGCCTAAAAGAGCCACTTGTGCAGCACTAATGCTGCATTCTGACAAGGTGGATCTTTTAGTTCTTGTTCCTGCCACTGCTGAAAGAATCATTAATCAAATTTGTCCCTCATACCTTGAAATCGCCACGGGGGCAGGTCTTTCCCCCCCCCCTAACACAGACGCACCACAGCCGCCACTCAGTGGCTGTTTTAGTTACAAATGCCGGGGGGGGGGGTGACCGGTTCCCTTTAAGATCTATGGGCCAAACGCTGTTCAGCTTGAGAATCTGCCTCCAAAGCTTAGATGAAATAAAAGGGGCTTTACCAGTAGCTTTATTGTTTTTTTGGTCTTTTATGGTCTCCATTTTATATATTCATAAAGCTTTGCTGTTTTCAGGTGATGAAGCAGGAACAAAATCTGCTACTCGCGATGGGGAGGATGAGGACGAAGATGATGACGATGATCCAGAGAATAGGTATGATTCCAACCATACGGACTTAAAAAAGATTATAACACACCCTAAGCGTGGGTCCAAAGCAAAGCAACGGAAGAGCAAGCAGGTTGTACAAACCCGGACTTCCTGCCTTTTAAAGACTCGATCCAAGGCTAATCTCAAGTTTGACCGAGTGGCCAACAAAGCAAGGCCAAAAACCAGAAAACCAATGAAAAAATAAATCTTTAAAGTGTTCACACACCTTGCATAGGGTGTGTTATAAATACACAGCAGTGTACTGTTGTTTGTCTTCATATTTTTCTTTGGGAAGCTATTTTTTGTTGGTTGAAAGCAATGACTTGAAGGATTGCGATTACTGTTCTAGGAAACAATGTTTGAATTGTTAATCTGTTCTTGAAACGCTGCCTTATTGGCTGTTGAAATATGTAAGTTTGAGTGGGAAATTTGTTCCTTAAATTTCTTTGCTCAGTTTTACTTCCTCTGAAAAAGAGACTTTATGGTTTGTGAAACAAAATCCATCCTGCCCTAAAATGTAAATGAGTTTGATCAACAGCTACTCTGCCGTTTTGTTTTGTGCTCACGAAGTGTACAGATTATGGGCATATAATGGCAGCATTTTATTATGCAAGCTATCCAAAATATTTTATTTTTCATTTAGATAATTAGTGTATGATTAAAGCTATTTTGGAACCCTTTGGTACGCTTTTTTACCATGACTTATGGGTCTGTCCTCACACATTCAGCCTTAAAGGGTATGCACTCATATGCAACCAGTGTTATTACCCTAATGCATGTAAAATATATGGAAACAAGAATACTTTGCAAGTAGCCTTGGTTAAAAATGTCCTGTTGTGTCTATGGCTCATATGCACAGACAACAAACACTGTTCTACTCGGTGTCCTGCATATTTTTTTTTTTTTTTTTTACAGCTGTTTTCCTTAATACCCCGCCCTCTTCTCCCTTCCTAGTCAGTTTTGCAGGGTTCAAGAAAGTCATGGATCTAGGACGCCATCAGTAAGGCTATTGACGTGATGCTCTGTTAAACAAAATCACTGATGGTTTCCCTTTTTTGAAAAAGTAGTTGATTTGATACATTTTACCAATACTTAAGAGGCCCTTTTCCTAGTGTTCTATGATTAGAGGGTCTTCTGGGGGTCCCTACTGGAACTAAGAATGAAGCGAACATAGGTCTGGCCACCATTCACTTATTCGAGCAGCCGTCCTTTACATACCCGTCCTATAGCGAGTGCTGCTGTTTAGTGGTCCTAAAAGTTATAAGCTCACAATTATAAAGTGATGGCGTATCCTGGCATTGAAAATAAACAAAACCCTGCAAAATATCTACCAGCCTGTTGGAAAAAGTGTGAATTGGGTGAGAGTGAGGGGGGAATCTGAATGAGGGGAGGCCATTTCCTATCCCTCAAATGGAAAGGTGACTCCATATAAGTTCTTTCTCTGCTGAGAACGGCGAACAGAATGGTAACCTTTAAGGGGTGAAGTGGACCAGTATTGGCAATTGCCAAACTGATATATTTCCAATAAATGCTGAAAATCGAGTTGGCCCCATTCTCCACTGGTGGTACAAGCCTCTTTGTGCTCCTTATTAACGGAAGGATGTACTCTTGATAGAAGGCAACAAGCGTAAGCTTATAACATTAAAGCTTTAAATTCAACGGTGTCCAATATCTGAGTGGGAAAGGTGCGTTTGCCTATCACGTGACATGTTAGAGCTGTTATCGCACCAATGGCACGAGAGATAACCGTCTTTGTCTGACATGTCGCTGCATAAGAACCTGCACACACCCAGCAGAGCTGACACTCGTCTATTCAGGACTGCCTCTTTCACGGAGTGTCTATCACTACCATTCACCCATTCAAAGTCTCTGTTTTGCGATAGTGAACTGGCACACTGTTTTGTAAGCTTTCTTTTGAGAGTTAATTGACCCCCGTCTTGTCTTATCCTATACCTACTATTGGTGGAAAAATGTGCTTGTCTGTTGCAGTTAAGGACACTGCTGAACAAGCGTTTTCAGCTGTTTATTCCTTATAAAGGGAGCTCTGCATGAGCGGCCACGGTGACCGGGCACATAGAGGGAGGTGTGCATGAGTGGCCATGGAGACACAGAGGGAGCTGTGCATGAGCGGCCACAGAGACTGGGAACATAGAGGAAGCTGTGCATGAACAGACACTTAGACAAGGCACATAGCGGGAGCTGTGCATGAGTGGCCACGGAGACCGGGTACATAGAGGGAGCTGTGCATGAGTGGCCACGGAGACAGGGCACATAGCGGGAGCTGTGCATGAGTGGCCACGGAGACAGGGCACATAGCGGGAGCTGTGCATGAGCGGCCACAGAGACTGGGAACATAGAGGAAGCTGTGCATGAACAGCCACGGAGACAGGGCACATGCGGGAGCTGTGCATGAGCGGCCACGGAGATGGTGCACATAGAGGGAGCTGTGCATGAGCGGCCACGGAGATGGTGCACAGAGGGAGCTGTGCATGAGTGGCCATGGAGACATAGAGGAGAGGGAGCTGTGCATGAGCAGCCACAGAGACTGAGAACATAGAGGAAGCTGTGCATGAACAGCCATGGAGACGAAGCACATAGCAGGAGCTGTGCATGAGCGTCCACGGAGATGGTGCACATAGAGGGAGCTGTACATGATCGGCCACGGAGACCGGGCACATAGAGGGAGCTGTGCATGAGCGGCCACAGAGACTGAGAACATAGAGAAAGCTGTGCATGAACAGCCACAGAGACTGGTGACATAGAGGGAGCTGTGCATGAGTGGCCATGGAGACGGGGACATAGAGGGAGCTGTGCATGAGTGGCCACGGAGACTGGGTACATAGAGGGAGCTGTGCATGAGTGGTCACGGAGACCGGGTACATAGAGGGAGCTGTGCATGAGTGGCCATGGAGACAGGGCTCATGGCGGGAGCTGTGCATGAGCGGCCACGGAGACCGGGTACATAGAGGGAGCTGTGCATGAGCGGCCATGGAGATGGTGCACATAGAGGGAGCTGTACATGATCGGCCACGGAGACCTGGCACATAGAGGGAGCTGTGCATGAGCGGCCACAGAGACTGAGAACATAGAGAAAGCTGCATGAACAGCCACGGAGACTGGAGACATAGAGGGAGCTGTGCTTGAGTGGCCATGGAGACGGGGACATAGAGAGAGCTGTGCATGAGTGGCCACGGAGACTGGGTACATAGAGGGAGCTGTGCATGAGTGGCCACAGAGAAACGGGTACATAGAGGGAGCTGTGCATGAGTGGCCACGGAGACCGGGTACATAGAGAGAGCTGTGCATGAGTGGCCACGGAGACGGGGACATAGAGGGAGCTGTGCATGAGTGGCCACAGAGAAACGGGTACATAGAGGGAGCTGTGCATGAGTGGCCACGGAGACCGGGTACATAGAGGGAGCTGTGCATGAGTGGCCACAGAGAAACGGGTACATAGAGGGAGCTGTGCATGAGTGGTCACGGAGACCGGGTACATAGAGAGAGCTGTGCATGAGTGGCCACGGAGACGGGGACATAGAGAGAGCTGTGCATGAGTGGCCACGGAGACGGGGACATAGAGGGAGCTGTGCATGAGTGGCCACAGAGAAACGGGTACATAGAGGGAGCTGTGCATGAGTGGCCACGGAGACCGGGTACATAGAGGGAGCTGTGCATGAGTGGCCACAGAGAAACGGGTACATAGAGGGAGCTGTGCATGAGTGGCCACGGAGACCGGGTACATAGAGAGAGCTGTGCATGAGTGGCCACGGAGACGGGGACATAGAGGGAGCTGTGCATGAGTGGCCACAGAGAAACGGATACATAGAGGGAGCTGTGCATGAGTGGCCACGGAGACCGGGTACATAGAGGGAGCTGTGCATGAGTGGCCACAGAGAAACGGGTACATAGAGGGAGCTGTGCATGAGTGGCCACGGAGACCGGGTACATAGAGAGAGCTGTGCATGAGTGGCCACGGAGACGGGGACATAGAGAGAGCTGTGCATGAGTGGCCACGGAGACGGGGACATAGAGGGAGCTGTGCATGAGTGGCCACAGAGAAACGGGTACATAGAGGGAGCTGTGTATGAGTGGCCACGGAGACCGGGTACATAGAGGGAGCTGTGCATGAGTGGCCACGGAGACGGGGACATAGAGGGAGCTGTGCTTGAGTGGCCACGGAGACCGGGTACATAGAGGGAGCTGTGCATGAGCCGCCATGGAAACTGGGCAGGAGTTGAGCACCACATCAGCGGCCTGCACATAACATATACAGGATTTTTTTTTTCTAATTTTTCATAAATAACCCTTTAGGAATAAAATGGTGTCAGATTCTCCTCAAGAGTTTGTAGGACATGTATATTTTTTTTCCCTCTCCTGAAATGTTACCCTGTTGTCTGTGTGGTTTGCATCACTACACTATTAGTGAATGGGACTGACACTGTGATCATAGGAAACAGTGACACTGTTGTGGTGGTGGGGTGAAATGTCACTACTCCGGTCTACACCCTTGTAAAGCATATTCTTTTTTTCACAATTCTCTGTACAAATCTGTCATCTTTCATATGTATAAAAGGAGCAGTAACGCTATTAAATAATGCCCCTCACCCACAAAATCTGGAGTATAAGTTAGATTTTCAGTACAGCACTCTGTTTTGCTTGTTCTTGACATTCAGAGGCAGTGTGCACCCACTGCATAATAACAGTGCTCTATAGAAGTGTGGTCTGGTACAAACCTGCAACTTCCAGCTATAGAGGAAATTAGCACCCCTGTAAGAGGTAACTGCTGATCAGATCTGGCTTGCATTTACCAAAGCTGTCAATTCAGTAAATTTACACTTGATTATTCCAGCTTAAATGGGCCGTCCAGCTTGACAAAAGTGAATAATATGCTTAACTAAAGAAAGCTTACCCCAGTCTGGAAATCAATAGCAGTGTAAGCAATAACACATTCAGCTTTTTTTTCTGTTTTTTTTTTCCGCCACCTTGGCAAAATGAGGCAGTCAGTCCAGTGCACACATCCACATTTAATTCTTGAACCAGGTTGCATTAGTATTAATATTCTATACGAATGTTTACAAGATGAAGAAAGGGTAACTGGAAGACATTTATATAGTCTGGAGCATTAGCGGCGAACATACATTTAGGGGCCAGTCACCAGAACTGGGTTTTGACACATTTCTCAATATTGTCCTACAAACCACTCCTGAGAACGTGATTTGTAGATCTTTGAGCCAAAAGTGAATATGATGCAAAAACTGACTTGTATGTTACTCACAATCCATTTGCTGCTTTTCTGTAATTTTTTAAAATAGGTTTTTATGAATAATATTTATTGTTCAGTTTTTCTGGTTGGTTGATGTCTTACCAGTCCGTAAAATGTAGCCTAAGAATTTACCTATAATGATTAATGTTCAGGAGCATGTTGCTTCTGAGACATATGTCTGCTGCTAGATTTTAAAAGAAGAAAAATGTAACTTAAATGCAATATAAAGACATAACTTTGTAAAACTAGATTCTGCCTTTCCTCCTGCGCTATTAGCAGCTCTGCTGAAGTGTAATTGTTGAATGAGATAAGGTTGATATGTTTATCGTGCACAACTGCTAAAGATGCTGGCTTTTTTACTTGTTTCTATAGAGTTGATTTTACATTATGGGAGCACAGCACAGCTGATTCAAACTGAATTATTATTAGGACTGTTACTTTGGGACATCATAAACTTCTTTTAAAGAAGTCACGTTTAGTAGTACAGACATTATTTGGAAGGCTTTAGATAAAGGGTGTTAAAGTTTGCAACTGAAAGACGTTTGAGAATGACAGCACATCAGCTTTTCCTTTACTCCTAACGTGAACTCATTGCTAGTCCTCAGTTTAGGCCTCTGTCAGCCATGCTACTTCCCCCAAAAATATTCCAGGAGCATTTCAAGTGTATTATCTGGATTTCTTGATTCATTCTAGAACCTTTTTCTTAATGAGTGAGGTGAAAACGGATGTCCTGCCAATATGTAGTGATGCCAAGATAAACCAAAATATTGGGAATGTATTCTTCAAAAAACTCACATTATGCTTTCAAGTAGATTAGTAATCCAGTACTGTGTTAATTAACCAGGGACCTTGTTTCTGGACCGTGAGATTTCAAGGTGTCCTGTTTGGTGGTCATAGACTGTGCTGATTAAAACTGAGTAACCGCCTTGAGAAAACCTGCTTAGAATCAAATGTCAATGAAACAGGGAGTCTTAATTTGTGCGTCGTCCATTTGACCCATTTTTGGAGAATCCCATTTAAATCTTCTGTAATTCAGTTGATGATGCAGTGCTGTGCTCCCACATGTGTGATTTAAACTTCTGCTTATATTTTTTTTTGTTTTTCCTTTTGGGATTGTTTTGTTACCTCATCAGTTCTAACGAGGTTAATGGTGTATTAATGCATTTTGCTTTTATGGTTGCAATAAATTTTTTGAAACTTTCTTGTCCATGCATTTCCTTTTTTATAATTATTGGATGTGGGAAGGATTAAGGTAGATTACAGGGAACTTTGGGTTAGTCACCCAATTTAAAAAAAAAAAAAAATCATTTTTTTTTTGTTCATCGGCTCTTAGGCAATGTTCACACATTGTGTTTTTATGTTCTTTGTGCAAATTAAAATCTTTTTACAGTGGCAACAAAAGCTATGAGATTTCAGAAATCTCATGCACGCAACTTTTTTCCTGACTTAATTGAAAAATTGCAGCATGTGAATTTCAGTGGTTTTGCATCATTTTTTGACCCATAGAAAGCAGTGGGTAAGTGCCAAAAAAGTTTTTGCTGTGTTTATAGTGAAAAAGCAGATAAAGCAGGATGTGAAGCCCATTTTTTTGTGACTTTTTTTTTTTTTTTTTTAGGATTAATACAGTTTCATTAAATTAATCATTTGTTGAAATAGACATTGCCTGATCATCTCTATGCACGACCATCGTGTAAAAGTAAATAAGGGTACTGTCACACAGTGGCACTTTGATCGCTACGACGGTACGATTCGTGACGTTGCAGCGATATCCATACGATATCGCTGTGTCTGACACGCTACTGCGATCAGGGACCTCGCTGAGAATCGTACGTCGTAGCAGATCGTTTGAAACTTTATTTCGTCGCTTGATCACCCGCTGACATCGTTGGATCGGTGTGTGTGACACCGATCCAGCGATGTGTTCGCTTGTAACCAGGGTAAACATCGGGTTACTAAGCGCAGGGCCGCGCTTAGTAACCCGATGTTTACCCTGGTTACCAGCTTAAACGTAAAAAAACCCAAACACTACATACTTACATTCCGGTGTCTGTGCCCCGGCGTTCTGCTTCTCTGCACTGTGAGCGCCGGCCGGCCGGAAAGCGAGCACAGCGGTGACGTCACCGCTGTGCTTTCCGGCTGGCGCAGACACAGTGCAGAGAAGCAGAAGCCCGGGGGACAGACACCGGAATGTAAGTATGTACTGTTTTTTTTACGTTTACGCTGGTAACCAGGGTAAACATCGGGTTACTAAGCGCGGCCCTGCGCTTAGTAACCCGATGTTTACCCTGGTTACCCGTGGACTTCGGCATCGTTGGTCACTGGAGAGCGGTCTGTGTGACAGCTCCCCAGCGACCACACAACCACTTACCAACGATCACGGCCAGGTCGTATCGCTGGTCGTGATCGTTGGTAAATCGTTTAGTGTGACAGTACCCTAAGTCTGACCAATGTGTGAAATTGAACAATACCTGACAAACTCAAGGGATGACCCATGTGTGAACATAAACCGTGTCCTGCCTACAAAGTGCACTACCAATGTGTTAGGTAAAGTATGCCTGACAAATTCCACTCCCCCCAATGTTAGTACATCTGCAATTCTGTATTTTTTTCATGAACTTTTTTTGGTCAGAATAGTCATTTATTTTTTTTCAGACATAAAATAATAATTCTCCACTAAATAATTTGATCAAATTGCCTTTTCCCCAAATGTTTTATGGAGTCACATACATCTTACATTGTTTCTGTTTCTATGGTGGAAGCAAAACTGAACTTGGGGATCCTGAAAAACACAGCAAGAGAAGGAAAAGTAGCAAAAGTCAGCAAAACCTGCTTTTTTTTTTTCCTTCAGTAATGCCAAGAGATTTATCATCAGAGTACTGCCCAATGTATGTGCACATAGACTATGGAGGAGATGGAGGAATTAAGTTCGGTCTTCTCGGCACCTGTGCTGTAATGCTCTCATCCCATAGAATCCAATCACAGTGCGATGACATTCATTCACATGATCTGCCCAATTTCTCTTGCATAAGAGACTCTACGGCACGTATATATATTTTCAGAAGCTTGGTCCTATTTCTGGTGGAAAAATAAGTTAAAGGGTTATGTCAGGATGTTTCTCCCCCACACATATAGATGTGGTGAGATGGCCTGTATAGGCATTTGTCATAAAATAAAAAAAGATACCTAATTTGTAGTGTTCTGATGTGTCACCCATGATAAATCTAGAGTAGGAACTATATGCAAATCAGGCTGTAAGGAAAGAAGCCGTCCAACTACAATGTCACTTTGAGCCTGATTTGTATAAAGGCCCCGTCTCACTAAGCGATTTACCAACGATCACGACCAGCGATATGACCTGGCCGTGATCGTTGGTAAGTCGCTGTGTGGTCGCTGGGGAGCTGTCACACAGACCGCTCTCCCCAGCGACCAACGATCAGGGGAACGACTTCGGCATCGTTGAAACTGTCTTCAACGATGCCGAAGTCCCCCTGCAGCACCCGGGTAACCAGGGTAAACATCGGGTTACTAAGCAGGGCCGCGCTTAGTAACCCGATGTTTACCCTGGTTACCAAAAAAAACAAACAGTACATACTCGCCTTTCGGTGTCCAGGTCCCTTGCCGTCTGCTTCCTGCTCTCACTGAGCCGCCGTACACTGAGAGCAGAGCGCAGCGGTGACGTCACTGCTGTGCTCTCACTTCTCACTGTACGGCCGGCAGTCAGTGAGAGCAGGAAGCAGACGGCAAGGGACACCGAAAGGCGAGTATGTACTGTTTTTTTTTTTTGGTAACCAGGGTAAACATCGGATTACTAAGCGCGGCCCTGCGCTTAGTAACCCGATGTTTACACTGGTTACCAGTGAAGACATCGCTGGATCGGTGTCACACACACCGATTCAGCGATGTCAGCGGGGCCTCAACGACCAAAAAAAGGTCCAGGCCATTCTGACACGACCAGCGATCTCGCAGCAGGGGCCTGATCGCTGGTACGTGTCACACATAGCGAGATCGCTATGGAGGTCGCTGTTGCGTCACAAAACTTGTGACTCAGCAGCGATCTCGCTAGCGATCTCGCTATGTGAGACGGGGCCTTAAGACTCCTAAGCTAGATTTCTCTAGACTGGCCTGATTTAACTTCCTTAGGTTTTTGCACCAAAAACACAGCAAAAACTGATAACTTTGTTGTTTGCTGGCTTTTTGCCCTTAGCTGTTGTTTCCAATGGGTGAAAAAACGCTGCAAATACGCTGACAGAAGTGACATGCTGCAGTTTGCAAAAATGCAGTAGTTTTCCATATCAGTCAGGACAATAAACCAATGTGTGTTCATGAGATTTCTGAAATTTCATATGCTTTGCTGGTACTGTCAAACTCATCTTATAATTTGCATTAAAAATACACCGTATAAAAGGCAACGTGTGAACATAACCTTACAGTAGCCTCAAATTATATGAAGTAGGCCAGTCATGTTTATATGGCATACACAGAGGACGGAACTGACTTGATGTTAAAACAAAAAAAAAAGTGATTTTCATCTTGCACATCCAATCTGCAGCAGTGTCCCATGTTCCGTTACATTTTCCATCTAGTGCTAGTTTCTTAGCTATAATCCAGTGCATCTCCTTAATGGAGTATGGCAAGTTTGACACATGTATGATCATTTGAGCTGCCCTTTTATGTGATGTCACATCTGACCGTCCTTACTTTAAAGTGGATGCAGTCGAGCATGAGCATTGAAATGGATGGGACTTCAGTGGATTCATGATGTAAAGACCTTGCACTGTAGTGTCTTGGATGTATGTTTGGCTATGTTGACGCATTAATTGCGCCTGAATGCTAAGCGATCCCACCAACATGTATGGTTTGTTGTTGCTCTACTCGATTGTACAGTTGCCCTGTAGAATCTGCATTGAAGGGTAAGAAAACATTAAAATAAATACAAAACTTGCTGCATTAACCCCTTAATGACCACCAAGATGTCTTTTTACTGCCTGCTAAATGAGACTAGCATCCCTCCATGGGTGATCCTGTAGCTGACAGCTTGCTGCATCAGCCACTGGTCATTTAACCCTTTAAATGCTGCTGTCTATAGTGACTATGGCAGATGGTTGAGTGCTGGGGGGGGGCTTTCTCTTTAACCCCATTGGCACCCTGAGATCTTGATCACGTGGTCCTGATGTTTGCCATGGCAGTTCACTGCCAAATAACGGCCATAGGCCAGGTTCACATTCCGTTGGTGCCGTCCGTTCAGTTCATGCGTTAAGCGGACTGCACCAACGCTAGTGCCTTTTCCAATATTGCGTTATGCGATTGCGATAGCATCTGCGTAGCGGTGAATGACCCGGAAACGCTGCAGACCGCGTCCGAGGGTCTGTCACAGAATGACGGCACATCGCTAAGGCTACGTTCACATTTGCGTTGTGCGCCGCAGCGTCGGCGCCGCAACGCAAACAAAAACGTAGCAAAACGCATGCACAACGCTGCGTTTTGCGCCGCATGCGTCCTTTTTTTGATTGATTTTGGACGCAGCAAAAATGCAACTTGCTGCGTCCTCTGCGCCCGGACGCGGGCGCCGCAGGGACGCATGCGGCGCAAAACGCAAGTGCGACGCATGTCCATGCGCCCCCATGTTAAATATAGGGGCGCATGACGCATGCGGCGCCCGACGCTGCGGCGCAGACCGCAAATGTGAACGTAGACTAACTCATGCCGATTATGCATTTGCGTTAGCGATGCGCTACATAGTGGCCGTCAATGGGTGCACTGAAGCATCAGTTACATTGCGTTAGTGCCGCTGTGTAACGGATGCCGTCAGCGCATTGCCATTGACGCAGTGTGAACCTGGCCTTAGTCTGCCAGCTATAGCGGCCTGTTCAAAAGTTATCAACGTTTAGGTGGTAAAAATAAACTTTTTCATTTGTTATGCTACTTTGCATTAAATCCTGAAAAGCACCAGAAGGGTTAATAAACTACCCGAAAGCAATTTTGATTACATCAAAGGGTGCAGTTTTTAAAATTGTATCACTTTTGGGGGTTAACAACATATAGGACCCACAGTCACTTAAAAAAATGAACAGGTCCATATAAAAATAAGTTTTGTACGTTTCCTTGAAAAAAATGAAAAATTACTGCTGCATTTTTAAACCTAAAATTCTAACAAAATAAAACCTTTTACAAATGGTGCTGATGTAAAGCAAACATGAGTAATTATTTATTAATGGTTTTTTGTGGTATGTCCACCTGGATTATAGGCATAATCGGTCAGTTTGAATGACGGTTGCGACGTGTCATTGCGTCGCAAATGCGTCGCTAATGTTAGTCAATGCAGAAAAAACGCATCCTGCAAGCACTTTTGCAGGATGCGGTTTTTCGGCAAAACGACGTAATGCAGTTAACGCTAGTGTGAAAGTAGCCTTACATATCAACCTAAATTTTGCCACTCAAATAACCAACGTATGATATGCCACAAAAAAACCCTCAATCAATGGTGTATATAGAGAATCCTTCCACAGTTATTACTACATATAGTGCCGACACAAGTCAGATTAAAAAAACATTGGCCTGGTCACTAAGGGGTTAAGTTTAGATGCTACCATTGCAACAGCTAGATTCTTTGTCAAGAGGATCTGAAAGGAAAAAGATAAATTGGAAATAGATAAGGATCAACAGAAATGTTTCTTATTGAACCCCTTAGTGACAGAGACAATTTGGTACTTACTGACCAAAGCAATTTTTACAATTCTGACCACTGTCACTTTGAGGTTATAGCTCTAGAACGCTTCAACAGATCCCACTGTTTCTGAGATTGTTTTTTCCGTGACATATTGTACTTCATGTTGGTGGTAACATTTCTTCAATATACAGCACTGGCAAAAATTGAGACCACTGCAAAATGTTCAGTTTGTCAGATTTTTCTCTTTATAGGTATATTTTTGAGTGAAATGTAAATTTTTCATTTATTCTGTAAACTTCTGACATGTCTCCAAATTTCCAAGCAATAAATTTAGTATTTTTTTTCTGAAAAGGAGAAATGGTCAAAATTACAAAAAAAAACAAAACAAAAAACCCAGTGCTTTCAGACCTCAAATTAATGTAAAGAAAACAAGTTCATAATCATTTAGAAACAACAATACTAATGTTTTAAGTCAGGAACAGATCAGAAATCAATATTTTGTGGAATAACCATGATTTTTAATCACAGCTTTTATGTGTCTTGGCATGCTACCCACCAGTCTTTCACACTGCTTCTGGCGCAAAAATGTAAGCAGTTATCATTTGTTTGATGGCTTGTGACTATCCATCATCCTCTTGATTACATTCCAGAGGTTTTCAATGGGGTTCAGGTCTGGAGATTGGGCTGCCCATGACAGGGTTTTGATGTGGTGGTCTCTTAATTTTTGCCAGAGCTGTAACTTGCGTTAATTTATGAAAAAAAAACGGAAACACGGGAAATAATTTGAAAATGTTAAAATTTCCAAACATTTAATTTTTGTACCCTTAAATCAGACAGTGGTGTCACACAAAATAGTTAATAAATAACATTTCACACATGTCAAATTTACACCAGCAAAATTTTGGAAACATACATTTTTTTTTTGTTGTTAGGACATTGGTAGGGTTAAAAGTTGACCAGTGATTTCTCATTTTTCCAACAAAATAAAACCATTTTTTTAGGGACCACCTCACGTTTGAAGTGAGTTTGGGGGACAATATAATACAAAATACCCAAAAGTGACACCATTTTAAAAGCTGCACCCCTCAAGGTGCGCAAAACCACATTCAAGAAGTTTATTTACCCTTCAGGTGCTTCACGAGAACTTAAAGCAATGTGGAAGGAAAAAATGAACATTTTACTTTTTTTCACCAAATTTTACTTTAGAACCAATTTTTTTTTCACAAGGGTAGCTGGAGAAAATGGATGACAAAATTTGTTGTGCAATTTCTCCTGAGTACGCCGATACCCCATATGTGGGAGAAAGCCACTGTTTGGGCACATGACAGGGCTCAGAAGGGAGGGAGCACCTTTTGACTTTTTGAACACAAAATTGGCTGGAATATTGTAATGGTGGTGCCATGTCACGTTTGGAGATCCCCTGATGTACCTAAACAGTGGAACCCCCCCAATTCAAACTCCAACCCTAACCCCAACACACCCCTAACCTAATCCCAACCATAACCCTAACCACAAGCCTAACTCTAACACACCCCTAGTCCCAATCCTAACCGTAATCCCAACCATAACCACAACCTTAACTTTAGCCCCAGGACCTAGCGCTACAGCCCTTTTTGGAGTGACATTACCGATCTGTTTGATGTGAAAAGGGTTCTTAAAATGTAAGCCTATGGGGCAGTATGAGGCACCATAAGCTTATATTTTTATAGAGATTTCTGTCTCCTAGTGCTCACTGATCCAGAGCGTCTGAAGTGCGGTGCTGGATACTAGAGAAGGCAAGGCAATGGTAGGTGAGTGTATTAACACAATGACACTACACCGCATACACATATAGAGAGAAGGAGAAAAAAAAAAAGTTAATGGTAGGGCGTTTTTTTTTTTTTTTTTTTTTTAAAGGGAATGCGTATCCATATAAAATAACCTATTACATCAGGTTTTTGTTACATGGATTTTTTTTTTTTTTACATAGATTCCTATCACTACATTGCTCATAAAAATAAAGGGAAAACTTAAACAGAATATAACTCCAAGTAAATAAAACTTCTGTGAAATCAAACTGTCCACTTAGGAAGCAACACTGTTTGACAATCAATTTCACATGCTGTTGTGCAAATGGAATAGACAACAGATGGAAATTATTGGCAATTATCAAGACACACTCAATAAAGGAGTGGATCTGCAGGTGGGGACCACAGATCACATCTCAGTACCAATGCTTTCTGGCTGATGTTTTGGTCACTTTTGAATGTTGGTTGTGCTTTCATACTCGTGGTAGCATGAGACGAACTCTATAACCCACACAAGTGGCTCAGGTAGTGCAGCTCATCCAGGATGGCACATCAATGCGAGCTGTGGCAAGGAGGTTTGCCGTGTCTGTCAGCGTAGTGTCTGGAGGCGCAACCAGGAAACAGGCCAGTACACCAGGAGATGTGGAGGGGGCCGTAGGAGGGCAACAACCCAGCAGTAGGACCACTACTTCAGCCTTTGTGCAAGGAGGGACAGGGGAAGCACTACCAGAGCCCTGCAAAATGACCTCCAGCAGGCCACAAATGTGCATGTGTCTGCACAAACGGTTAGAAACCGACTCCCATGAGGATGGTCTGAGTGCCCGACGTCCACAGATGGGCGTTGTGCTCACAGCCCAACACTGTGCCACAGAACACCAGGATTGGCAAATTTGCCACTGGCGCCCTGTGCTCTTCACAGATGAAAGCAGGTTCACACTAAGCACGTTACAAACGTGTCAGAGTCTGGAGACGCCGTGGAGAGCGATCTGCCTGCAACATCCTTCAGCAAGAGTGGTTTGGCAGTGGGTCAGTAATGGTGTGGGGTGGCATTTCTTGGAGGGCTACACAGCCCTCCATGTGCTCGCCAGAGGTAGCCTGACTGCCTTTAGGTACCGAGATGAGATCCTCAGACCCCTTGTGAGACCATATGCTGGTGCGGTTGGCCCTAGGTTCCTCCTAATGCAGCACAATGCCAGACCTCATGTGGCTGGAGTGTGTCAGCAGTTCCTGCAAGATGAAGGCATTGAAGCTATGGACTGGCCCGCCCGTTCCCCAGACCTGAATCCGATTGAACACATCTAGGACATCATGTCTCGACCATCCACCAATGTCACGTTGCACCACAGACTGTCCAGGAGTTAGTGGATGCTTTCGTCCAGGTGCATGCACAGGTGTTGTAGGGAGGTCATACAAGCACTTGGGATATTGTGATTTACGTTGATAATTTTTAGATTTTATTGTTCTCAACAAATTCCCCTATGTAATGAATAAAGATTTACAACTGGAATATTTCATTCAGCGATATCTAGGATGTGGGATTTTAGTGTTCCCTTTATTTTTTTGAGCAGTGTATATATGTAAAAAAAAGAAAAGGAAAAAAACAAGCTATTTTCACACTGCCCACTGTAAATCAAAAACTCCTTTCCGTTGTTCACATGGATATTAGCCACAATTGTTCGACTTGGATAATCTTGTATTGAAGCTTTGTCTAGTATAAGACTTGGAGGCCGGTGTAAAAGTTGCAAGATTTTTTTTTTATTATTAATTGATGTGGAATATTGAAAAAAAAATATGTAAAATTTTAAATTCTCAAGTAAAAAGAAGAAACATATAACATAAAACCAAAAGTGATTTTCAGATGAAGCATTCCCTTAACCATACTTTCATTTATAAGTAAGGATTTTAATATGTGAACTAAAACTTGTGGTGTCCAGCTGTAGCCTCTGATTGTACAGACAAATTAGTTAAATTTAAGGTTAATCTGCCTTTATTCCATGTTGTGGATTAAAATAAAATGAGCTTTCTTATAGCACTATATTTAATTATTCTTTTACAAGAGGGCTACGGGTGGCCGCATATGAGAAAAGGTGACCAAATCTTATATCTACATCTGATTTGCAAGTTAATTCCTGTGATTTTAATTTTGCTCATAAAGAAAAAAAAACACCACAATGACTAAATATGTTACTACGTAGAATAGCATTATAAATAATTATTGGATTGCAAAATAAAGAACTTTATTTATAAGCCCATAGCAGGTGGGTTAGATGAGGGCAGGCGAAAACTGAATTTTTCCTGAAGCAGCACAACTATTGTCAGCCATGACTTTTATATTACCAACCAAAGAAAATATTCATAGAAAACAGGGTTCAAATATAATACCTTATTAATAAATATTAAAGCATGATTACACAACAAATGAGTAATAAAACATGATCACATGAAGGATAAAAAATGAAATCTAAAATAACAAATGTATGAAGGGGGCAGGATATAGAATCATAGAATGGTAGAGTTGGAAGGAACCTCCTGATTCATCTGGTCCAACCCCCTGCTTAAAGCAGGATTCACTAAATCATCCTAGACAGATGTCTGTCCAGCCTCTGTTTGAAGACTTCTATGGAAGGAGAACTCACCACCTCTCGTGGCAGCCTGTTCCACTCATTGATCACCCTAACTGTCAAAGTTTTTTCTAATATCTAATCTGTCTCCTCCCATTCAGTTTCATCCCATTGCTTCTACTGTTTCCTTGTGCAAATGAGAATAGAGATGATCTTTCTACAATGTGACAGCCCTTCAGATATTTGTAGACAGCTATTAAGTCTCCTCTTAGTCTTCACTTTTGCAAGCTAAACATTCCCAAATCCTGTAACATTTCCTCAAAGGACATGGTTTGCAGACTGGTCACCATTCTGATCGCTCTTCTCTGAACTTGAGTTTGTTGATGTCTTCTTTAAAATGTGGTGCCCAAAACTGGACACAGTATTCCAGATGAGGTTTGACCAAAGAGTAGAGGGCAATAATGACTTCACGTGATCTAGACTGTATGCTTCTGTTATTACATCCCAGAATTGTGTTTACCTTTTTTGCTGCTGCATCACACTGTTGACTCATGTTCAGTCTGTGATCTATTAGTATACCCAAGTCTTTTTCACATGTGCTGTTGCTTAGTTCTATTCCTCCCATTATGTATATGCTTTTTTCATTTTTATTGCCCAGATGTAGTACTTTGCATTTTTCTGTGTTAAAAACCATTCTGTTAGTTGCTGATCACTGCTCCAGTTTATTTATATATTTTTGAATCCTCTCTCTCTCTTCTCTAGTATTAGCTATCCCTCCTAGCTTTGTGTCATCAGCAAATTTAATCAGTGTACCCTCAATTCCTTCATCTAAATTATTGATAAAGGTGTTGAACAATACAGGGCCCAAGACAGAACCCTGTGGCACCCCACTTGAGACATTCTTCCAACTGGATGTGCAGCCATTTACGACCACTCTCTGGGTCCGATCACTACAGCAGGTTATGAATCCATTTAACAGTTGTCTTGTCCATTCAATAATTAGTCTTTTTTTTTTTTTAATAAGGATGGTGTGAGATACTTTGTCAAATGCTTTGCTGAAGTCAAGAATATACTATATCTACAGCATTTCCCAGATCCACCCAGTCAGTGATTCTGTCATAGAAGTAAATTAACCCCTTCACCCCCAAGGGTGGTTTGCACGTTAATGACCGGGCCAATTTTTACAATTCTGACCACTGTCCCTTTATGAGGCTATAACTCTGGAACGCTTTGACGGATCTTGGCGATTCTGACATTGTTTTCTCGTGACATATTGTACTTCATGTTAAAGGTAAAATTTATTCGATATAACTTGCGTTTATTTGTGAAAAAAATGGAAATTTGGCGAAAATTTTGAAAATTTTGCAATTTTCCAACTTTGAATTTTTGTGCCCTTAAATCACAGACATATGTCACGCAAAATACTTAATAAGTAACATTTCCCACATGTCTACTTTACATCAGTACAATTTTGGAACCAAAATTTTTTTTTGTGACGGAGTTATAAGGGTTAAAAGTTGATCAGCAATTTCTCATTTTTACAACACCATTTTTTTTTAGGGACCACATCTCATTTGAAGTCATTTTGAGGGGTCTATATGATAGAAAATACTCAAGTGTGACACCATTCTAAAAACTGCACCCCTCAAGGTGCTCAAAACCACATTCAAGAAATTTATTAACCCTTCAGGTGTTTCACAGGAATTTTTGGAATGTTTAAATAAAAATGAACATTTAACTTTTTTTCACACAAAATTTATTTCAGCTCCAATTTGTTTTATTTTACCAAGGGTAACAGGAGAAAATGGACCCCCAAAGTTGTTGTACAATTTGTCCTGAGTACGATGATACCCCATATGTGGGTGTAAACCATTGTTTAGGCGCATGGCAGAGCTTGGAAGGGAAGGAGCGCCATTTGACTTTTCAATGCAAAATTGACTGGAATTGAGATGGGACGCCATGTTGCGTTTGGAGAGCCCCTGATGTGCCTAAACATTGAAACTCCCTACAAGTGACACCATTTTGGAAAGTAGACCCCCTAAGGAACTTATCTAGATGTGTGGTGAGCACTTTGACCCACCAAGTGCTTCACAGAAGTTTATAATGCAGAGCCGTAAAAATAAAAAATCATATTTTTTCACAAAAATGATCTTTTCGCCCCCAATTTTTTATTTTCCCAAGGGTAAGAGAAGAAATTGGACCCCAAAAAATGTTGTGCAATTTGTCCTGAGTACGCTGATACCCCATATGTGGGTGTAAACCATTGTTTGGGCGCATGGCAGAGCTTGGAAGGGAAGGAGCGCCATTTGACTTTTCAATGCAAAATTGACTGGAATTGAGATGGGACGCCATGTTGCGTTTGGAGAGCCCCTGATGTGCCTAAACATTGAAACTCCCTACAAGTGACACCATTTTGGAAAGTAGACCCCCTAAGGAACTTATCTAGATGTGTGGTGAGCACTTTGACCCACCAAGTGCTTCACAGAAGTTTATAATGCAGAGCCGTAAAAATAAAAAATCATATTTTTTCACAAAAATGATCTTTTCGCCCCCAATTTTTTATTTTCCCAAGGGTAAGAGAAGAAATTGGACCCCAAAAAATGTTGTGCAATTTGTCCTGAGTACGCTGATACCCCATATGTGGGTGTAAACCATTGTTTGGGCGCATGGCAGAGCTTGGAAGGGAAGGAGCGCCATTTGACTTTTCAATGCAAAATTGACTGGAATTGAGATGGGACGCCATGTTGCGTTTGGAGAGCCCCTGATGTGCCTAAACATTGAAACTCCCTACAAGTGACACCATTTTGGAAAGTAGACCCCCTAAGGAACTGATCTAGATGTGTGGTGAGCACTTTGACCCACCAAGTGCTTCACAGAAGTTTATAATGCAGAGCCGTAAAAATAAAAAATCATATTTTTTCACAAAAATGATCTTTTCGCCCCCAATTTTTTATTTTCCCAAGGGTAAGAGAAGAAATTGGACCCCAAAAAATGTTGTGCAATTTGTCCTGAGTACGCTGATACCCCATATGTGGGTGTAAACCATTGTTTGGGCGCATGGCAGAGCTTGGAAGGGAAGGAGCGCCATTTGACTTTTCAATGCAAAATTGACTGGAATTGAGATAGGACGCCATGTTGCGTTTGGAGAGCCCCTGATGTGCCTAAACATTGAAACTCCCTACAAGTGACACCATTTTGGAAAGTAGACCCCCTAAGGAACTTATCTAGATGTGTGGTGAGCACTTTGACCCACCAAGTGCTTCACAGAAGTTTATAATGCAGAGCCGTAAAAATAAAAAATCATATTTTTTCATAAAAATGATCTTTTTGCCCCCAATTTTTTATTTTCCCAAGGGTAAGAGAAGAAATTGGACCCCAAAAAATGTTGTGCAATTTGTCCTGAGTACGCTGATACCCCATATGTGGGTGTAAACCATTGTTTGGGCGCATGGCAGAGCTTGGAAGGGAAGGAGCGCCATTTGACTTTTCAATGCAAAATTGACTGGAATTGAGATGGGACGCCATGTTGCGTTTGGAGAGCCCCTGATGTGCCTAAACATTGAAACTCCCTACAAGTGACACCATTTTGGAAAGTAGACCCCCTAAGGAACTTATCTAGATGTGTTTTGAGAGCTTTGAACCCCCAAGTGTTTCACTACAGATTATAACGCAGAGCCGTGAAAATAATTTTTTTTTTTTTTCTCAAAAATGATTTTTTAGCCCCCAGCTTTGTATTTTTACAAGGGTAACAGAATAAATTGGACCCCAAAATTTGTTTTCCAATTTGTCCTGAGTATGCTGATACCCCATATGTGGGGGGGAACCACTGTTTGGGCGCATGACAGAGCTCGGAAGGGAAGGAGCGCCATTTGGAATGCAGACTTAAATGGATTGGTCAGCAGCCGTCACGTTGCATTTGCAGAGCCCCTGATGTACCCAAACAGCACAAACCCCCCACAAGTGACCCCATATTGGAAACTAGACCTCCCAAGGAACTTATCTAGATGTGTTTTGAGAACTTTGAACCCCCAAGTGTTTCACTAAAGTTTATAGCGCAAAGCCGTGAAAATAAAAATTCTTTTTTTTTTTTTCACAAAAATGATTTTTTAGCCCCCAGTTTTGTATTTTCACAAGGGTAACAGGATAAATTAGACCCCAAAAGTTGTTGTCCAATTTGTCCTGAGTACGCTGATACCCCATATGTCGGGGGGAACCACTGTTTGGGCGCATGACAGAGCTCGGAAGGGAAGGAGCGCCATTTGGAATGCAGCCTTAAATGGATTGGTCTGCAGGCGTCACGTTGCATTTGCAGAGCCCCTGATGTACCCAAACAGTACAAACCCCCCACAAGTGACCCCATATTGGAAACTAGACCTCCCAAGGAACTTATCTAGATGTGTTGTGAGAACTTTGAACCCCCAAGTGTTTCACTACAGTTTATAATGCAGAGCCGTGAAAATAAAACATCTTTTTTTTCCCACAAAAATGATTTTTAGCCCCCCAAATTTTTATTTTCCTAAGGATAACAAGAGAACTTGGACCCCAGAAGTTGTTGTTCAATTTGTCCCGAGTACGCTGATAACACATATGTTGGGGTAAACCCCTTTTTGGGCGCACGGGAGAGCTCGGAAGGGAAGGAGCACTGTTTTACTTTTTCAACGCAGAATTGGCTGGAATTGAGATTGGACGCCATGTCGCGCTTGGAGAGCCCCTGTTGTGCCTGGACAGTGGAAACCCCCCAATTCTACCTGAAACCCTAACCCAAACACACCCCTAACCCTAATCCCAACGGTAACCCTAACCACACCCCTAGCCCTGACACACCCATAATTCTAATCCCAACCCTAATCCAAACGTAAATGTAATCCAAACCCTAACCCTAACTTTAGCCCCAACCCTAACTTGAGCCCCAACCCTAACTTTACCTCCAACCCTAGCCCTAACCCTACCCCTAACCCTAAACGTGACTGAAATACGTGGCACTGAAATACGTGGCACTGAAATACGTGGCACTGAAATACGTGGCACTGAAATACGTGATACGTGGCACTTAAATACGTGGCACTGAAACACGTGGCACTGAAATACGTGGCACTGAAATACGTGGCACTGAAATACGTGGCACTTAAATACGTGGCACTTAAATACGTGGCACTTAAATAAGTGGCACTGAAATATGTGATATGTGGCACTGAAATACGTGGCACTGAAATACGTGGCACTGAAATACGTGGCACTGAAATACGTGGCACTGAAATACGTGGCACTGAAATACGTGGCACTGAAATACGTGGCACTGAAATACGTGGCACTGAAATACGTGGCACTTAAATAAGTGGCACTGAAATATGTGATATGTGGCACTTAAATACGTGGCACTGAAATACGTGGCACTGAAATACGTGGCACTGAAATACGTGGCACTGAAATACGTGATACGTGGCACTGAAACACGTGGCACTGAAACACGTGGCACTGAAACACGTGGCACTGAAATACGTGGCACTGAAATACGTGGCACTTAAATACGTGGCACTGAAACACGTGGCACTGAAATACGTGATACGTGGCACTGAAATACGTGGCACTGAAATACGTGGTACTAAAATATGTGGCACTGAAATACGTGATACGTGGCACTGAAATACGTGGCACTGAAACACGTGGCACTGAAATACGTGATACGTGGCACTGAAATACATGGCACTGAAATACGTGGCACTGAAATACGTGGCACTGAAATACGTGGCACTATGACTGTCAGAAAATGTTCATTAAACGGTTAGGGGTGAGGTTAGGGGTAGAGTTAGGGTTAGGGTTTGGATCCCTTTATCACCTTGATGGTGGTGGGTGGCTTTTCAGTGTGTTTTCTGTTTTTTTCGATAAAAATGCATGCGTTTTTAACGCAAACAAACGCATGTGCTTAAAAACGCAAGAAAATACTGCAGGTTGTATTTCTGAAAATGAACGCATGCAGAAAAAACCCGCATGCGTTTGAAAACGCGACCAAACGCATACAAAAAAACTGCATGCGTTTTCAATGTTAAATATAGGGAAAAAACGCATGCGTTTTTTTGTGCAAAAAACGCTGCAGACAAAAACGCAAGCGTGAAACCAGCGACGCCTTTTATAGCAAAAAAGTTTTTGCGTCTCCACATTTTGAGACCTATAATTTTTCCACATTTGCTCCACAGAGTCATGTGAGGTCTTGTTTTTTGCGGGACGAGTTGACGTTTTTATTGGTAACATTTTCGGACACGTGACCGTTTTTGATCGCTTTTTATTCCGATTTTTGTGAGGCAGAATGACCAAAAACCTGCTATTCATGAATTTCTTTTGGGAGAGGCGTTTATACCGTTCCGGGTTTGGTAAAATTGATAAAGCAGTTTTATTCGTCGGGTCAGTATGATTACAGCGATATCTCATTTATATCATTTTTTTTATGTTTTGGCGCTTTTATACGATAAAAACTATTTTATAGAAAAAATAATTATTTTGGTATCGCTTTATTCTCAGGACTATAACTTTTTTATTTTTTTGCTGATGATGCTGTATGGCGGCTTGTTTTTTGCGGGACAAGATGACGTTTTCAGCGGTACCATGGATATTTATATCAGTCTTTTTGATCGCGTGTTATTCCACTTTTTGTTCGGCGGTATGGTAATAAAGCGTTGTTTTTTGCCTCGTTTTTTTTTTTTTTTCCTTACGGTGTTTACTGAAGGGGTTAACTAGTGTGGCAGTTTTATAGGTTGGGTCGTTACGGACGTGGCGATACTAAATATGTGTACTTTTATTGTTTTTTTTTTTAATTTAGATAAAGAAATGTATTTATGGGAATAATATTTTTTTTTTTTTTTTCATTATTTTGGAATATTTTTTTTTATTTTTTTTTACACATTTGGAAATTTTTTTTTTTACTTTTTTACTTTGCCCCAGGGGGGGACAATACAGATCGGTGATCTGCCAGTTTGCATAGCACTCTGACAGATCACCGATCTGAGAGAAGTGCAGGCTGCTTCACAGTGCCTGCTCTGAGCAGGCGTCTGTGAAGCCACCTCCCTCCCTGCAGGACCCGGATCCGCGGCCATCTTGGATCCGGGTCTGGAGCAGGCAGGGAGGGAGGTAAGACCCTCGCAGCAACGCGATCACATCGCGTTGCTGCGGGGGGCTCAGGGAAGCCCGCAGGGAGCCCTCTCCCTGCGCGATGCTTCCCTGCATCGCCGGCACATCGCGATCATGTTTGATCGCGGTGTGCCGGGGGTTAATGTGCCGGGGGCGGTCCGTGACCGCTCCTGGCACATAGTGCCGGATGTCAGCTGCGATATGCAGCCGACACCCGGCCGCGATCGGCCGCGCTCCCCCCGTGAGCGCGGCCGATCGGCTATGACGTACTATCCCGTCGGCGGTCATACGGGCCCACCCCACCTCGACGGGATAGTACGTCAAATGTCGGGAAGGGGTTAAAGGGAACTTGTCACCTCATTTTTGAGCTATGAACTGCTGCCACTGCCTTTTAGGGCTTATTTACAGCATTCTAGAATGCTGTAGATAAGGCCCCAGTCTAACCCCATAGAGAAGAAAAGCAAGTTATTATACTCACCCGAGGCAGTCCGGTCCAATGGGCGTCGCAGGTCCGGGTCCGGCTCCTCCCATCATCATGCGATGTCGTCATCTTCCTTGCTTCTTGTTGTGGCTCCTGTGCAGGCGTACTGATCTGCCTTGTTGAGGGCAGAGCCAAGTACTGCAGTACGCAGGGCCTCTCTGACCTTTCACGGCGCCTGCGCACTACAGTACTGTGCTCTGCCCTCAACAGGGCAGATCAGTACGCCTGCGTAGGAGACACGAAGCAAGGAAGATGATATCGCATGAAGATGGGAGGCTCTGGACCTGCGACGCCCCCGGGTGAGTATAATATAACTTGTTTTTCTTATCTTTCAGGTTAGATCGGGGGCTTATCTACAGCATTCTAGAATTCTGTAGATAAGCCCTGAAAGCAGTGGCCGCAGCTCATAGCTCAAAAATGAGGTGATAAATTCCATGCAAGTTAGTCTGACATGACTTATTAGTTACAAATCCATGCTGACTCTGGTTAATCACAATTCTTATCCAGGTACTTACATACATGTTGTTTAATAATGTGTTTAAAGATCTTTCCTGGTATAGACGTCACTCACCGGCCTATAGTTCCCTGGATCCATCTTCTTCCCCTTTTTTGAAGATAGGAACAACATTTGCTCTTCTCCAGTTTTCTGGGATTCCCCTGTTCTCTAAGAATTTTCAAAGATTAAGGAGAGTGGTTCAAAAATTTCTTCTGCTATCTCCTTCAGTACTCTGGGGGTTTAATTCATCTGGACCTGGAGACTTAAATTAATTTGTTAGCTAAGTGTTTCCTCACTATCTTTCTGTTTATAAATATTTTGGATTCTTCTATTCCTTTAATAGGACAGTGAAAATCATTTTGTTACATTTCCTTTCTGAGAGAAAACAGATGCAAAATAGGAATTTAAAAGTTCGTCCTTCTCAACATCCTTTCTTACCAATCCATCATTTTCATCCCGTAAAAATCGTATGGCATCTTTGACTTTTTTCTTTTACTTTTGACATTTCTCCAAAATTCTTTTTTTATTGCTTTTGACGCCTCTTGCAAGCCTTAATTCATTTTCAGCATTATCTAATCTGATTTGTGCCATGCAGGTACTGCAGACAGCATTATATTCTTCTTTAGATATGCCTCCCTCTTTCCATTTGATGAACATTTTTCTTCCTTTTTAGCATGTGTTTTAAGTTGTGTGTTCATCCATCCTGGTTTCCTTAAATGCTTCGTATTCTTCCCTCTTTTTGGAATTGTTAATGATTGTGCTTTGATAATCTAATGTTTCAAAATTTCCCATCCTTCCTGGACATTTTTGTCCTTAAGGATATCCAGCCATTGGATCCTTCTGGTTCTCTTTCTGAATACCTTAAAATCTGCCTTCTGAAATCTAACCTTGAAGTCTGAGTTCTTCACAGGTTTTCCTCCTCTAGTTATCCAATATTCTAAAATAGCATGGTCACTACCTCTAGGGTCCCAGCCAATCTTACCTCCTCAACCATTTCCTCCCTGTTTATAAGGATTAGATCCAAGGTAGCAGATCCCGTTGATTTCTCCCCTACCTTTTGGAAAATAAAGTTGTCAGCAAGAGAGGATAAGAATTTGCTTGACCTGTTAGTTTTGCCTGAGAGAGATTCCCAACAAATGTCTGGATAGTTGAAATTTCCCATGACCACTAGAGAAAAATATTTAGGCCATGTTCACACAGTGCGTTTTTTACCGCGGAACCGCAGCGGTTTTGCCGCTGCGGTTCCGCAGCTGTTTTCCATGCAGGGTACAGTACATTGTACCCTATGGAAAACAGGAACCGCTGTGCACACGATCCTGAATTTTAAAAAAAAAGCCGCGCTGAATAGCTGCGGGAAAAAAGGAGCATGTCACTTCTTTGCCCGAAACAGCAGCGGTTCTGCACCCATAGACCTCCATTGTGAGGTCAAACCCGCAGTAAAACCCGCAGATCAAAAATATATCTGCGGGTTTTATTGCGGTTTGTGGTGCAGAACCGCTGCAGCCGGAAGTGCGGGGAAGCGGCCGGACGTGCTTGGGCGGAGAGACATGGAGGCATACCGTCGCATGGGGATCGTGATTGATTTGGTGTGTGTGTATATGTATGTGTGTGTGTGTGTGTGTGCGTGTGTGTCCCCATGCGACGCTAGTGCCACCATTGTGCTAAGTCGCCGTATGGGACTACTACTCCCATCCGGTATTAGGATGGGAGAGTTGTCTCTGTGTCCGGCGACTTAGCACAATTGTAAAGTTACACAAAACACCTACACACAATACACATACATGACACACAGTACAGTACATACAACACATAACATAGAGTATATACTCACCAACAGCACACTTGTAGGCGAAGCCCTCGATCCTCCAGGAAAAAATCACAAAATAAAAAATCAAATTCATACTCCCTGTCCGCAGAATCCATAAAACGAGTGTTCCTAGCAGTGTATCGCGTACTGTCCCGGAGTTCAATGACTCCGGCGTCTCGGTTAACAGCAGTACAGCTGCGTTGAACTTTCCCACGCAGCACTGCCGTTAAGCGAGAGTGCCGGGGTCAATGACCGCCGGTAAACTCGCTCGCGCATGCGCAGTGACACACCGACAGGAACTATGGCTCCTGTCAGTGTGTTGCTGCAGCCGTGGAGAGCAGACATATCTCTGGATGTGTCTGTTCTCCATGGAAAATCTTCGTGGGATACGTGGCACTTAACCCCTCTGTGACCTTAGACGTACTATCCCGTCGAGGTGACCTGGGCCTATCTGACCCTCGACGGGATAGTACGTCATAGCCGATCGGCCGCGCTCACGGGGGGAGCGCGGCCGATCGCGGCCGGGTGTCAGCTGACTATCGCAGCTGACATCCGGCACTATGTGCCAGGAGCGGTCACGGACTGCCCCCGGCACATTAACCCCCGGCACACCGCGATCAAACATGATCGCGATGTGCCGGCGGTGCAGGGAAGCATCGCGCAGGGAGAGGGCTCCCTGCGGGCTTCCCTGAGCCCCCCGCAGCAACGCGATCGCGTTGCTGCGAGGGTCTTGCCTCCCTCCCTGCCTGCTCCAGACCCGGATCCAAGATGGCCGCGGATCCGGGTCCTGCAGGGAGGGAGGTGGCTTCACAGAAGCCTGCTCAGAGCAGGCACTGTGAAGCAGCCTGCACTTCTCTCAGATCGGTGATCTGTCAGAGTGCTATGCAAACTGGCAGATCACCGATCTGTATTGTCCCCCCCTGGGGCAAAGTAAAAAAGTAAAAAAATTTTTTTCCAAATGTGTAAAAAAAAATATTCCAAAATAATGAAAAAAAAAAAAAATATTATTCCCATAAATACATTTCTTTACCTAAATAAAAACAAACAATAAAAGTACACATATTTAGTATCGCCGCGTCCGTAACGACCCGACCTATAAAACTTGCCCACTAGTTAACCCCTTCAGTAAACACCGTAAGGAAAAAAAAAAAACACGAGGCAAAAAACAACGCTTTATTATCATACCGCCGAACAAAAAGTGGAATAACACTCGATCAAAAAGACAGATATAAATAACCATGGTACCGCTGAAAGCGTCATCTTGTCCCGCAAATAACGAGCCACCATACAGCATGATCAGCAAAAAAATAAAAAAGTTATAGTCCTGAGAATAAAGCGATGCAAAAATAATTATTTTTTCCATAAAATAGTTTTTATCGTATAAAAGCGCCAAAACATAAAAAAATAATATAAATGAGATATCGCTGTAATCGTACTGACCCGAAGAATAAAACTGCTTTATCAATTTTACCAAACGCGGAACGGTATAAACGCCTCCCCCAAAAGAAATTCATGAATAGCTGGTTTTTGGTCATTCTGCCTCACAAAAATCGGAATAAAAAGCGATCAAAAAATGTGACGTGCCCAAAAATGTTACCAATAAAAACGTCAACTCGTCCCGCAAAAAACAAGACCTCACATGACTCTGTGGACCAAAATATGGAAAATTTATAGCTCTCAAAATGTGGTAACGCAAAAAATATTTTTTGCAATAAAAAGCGTCTTTCAGTGTGTGACAGCTGCCAATCATAAAAATCCGCTAAAAAACTCGCTATAAAAGTAAATCAAACCCCCCTTCATCACCCCCTTAGTTAGGGAAAAATAAAAAAAATGTATTTATTTCCATTTTCCCATTAGGGTTAGGGCTAGGGTTGGGGCTAGGGTTAAGGCTACAGTTAGGGTTGGGGCTAAAGTTAGGGTTGGGGCTAAAGTTACGGTTAGGGTTTAGATTACATTTACGGTTGGGAATAGGGTTGGGATTAGGGTTAGGGGTGTGTCAGGGTTAGAGGTGTGGTTAGGGTTACTGTTGGGATTAGGGTTAGGGGTGTGTTTGGATTAGGGTTTCAGTTATAATTGGGGGGTTTCCACTGTTTCGGCACATCAGGGGCTCTCCAAACGCGACATGGCGTCCGATCTCAATTCCAGCCAATTCTGCGTTGAAAAAGTAAAACAGTGCTCCTTCCCTTCCAAGCTCTCCCGTGTACCCAAACAGGGGTTTACCCCAACATATGGGGTATCAGTGTACTCAGGACAAATAGGACAACAAACTTTGGGGTCCAATTTCTCCTGTTACCCCTGGGAAAATACAAAACTGGGGGCTAAAAAATAATTTTTGTGGGAAAAAAAAAGAGATTTTTTATTTTCACGGCTCTGCGTTATAAACTGTAGTGAAACACTTGGGGGTTCAAAGTTCTTACAACACATCTAGATAAGTTCCTTGGGGGGTCTAGTTTCCAAAATGGGGTCACTTGTGCGGGGCTTCTACTGTTTAGGTACATTAGGGGCTCTGCAAACGCAATGTGACGCCTGCAGACGATTCCATCTAAGTCTGCATTCCAAATGGCGCTCCTTCCCTTCCGAGCCCTCCCATGCATCCAAACGGTGGTTCCCCCCACATATGGGGTATCAGCGCACTCAGGACAAATTGGACAACAACTTTTGGGGTCCAATTTCTCCTGTTACCCTCGGGAAAATACAAAACTGGGGGCTGAAAAATAATTTTTGTGGGAAAAAATTTTTGTTTTATTTTTACGGCTCTGCATTATAAACTTCTGTGAAGCCCTTGGTGGGTCAAAGCGCTCACCACACATCTAGATAAGTTCCTTAGGGGGTCCACTTTCCAACATGGTGTCACTTGTGGGGGGGTTTCTACTGTTTAGGTACATTAGGGACTCTGCAAACGCAATGTGACGCCTGCAGACCATTCCATCTAAGTCTGCATTCCAAATGGCGCTCCTTCCTTTCCGAGCCCTCCCATGCGCCCAAACAGTGGTTCTCCCCACATATGGTATATCATCGCACTCAGGACAACTTGGACAACAGATTTTGGCATCCAATTTCTCCTGCTACCCTCGAGAAAATACAAAACTGGGGGCTAAAAAAATAATTTTTGTGGGAAAAAATTTTTGTTTTATTTTTACGGCTCTGCATTATTAACTTCTGTGAAGCCCTTGGTGGGTCAAAGCGCTCAAAACACATCTAGATAAGTTCCTTAGGGGGTCTACTTTCCAAAATGGTGTCACTTGTGGGGGGTTTCAATGTTTAGGCACATCAGGGGCTCCCCAAACGCAACATGGCGTCCCATCTCAATTCCAGTCAATTTTGCATTGAAAAGTCAAATGGCGCTCCTTCGCTTCCGAGCTCTGTCATGCACCCAAACAGTGGTTTACCCCCACATATGGGGTATCGGCGTACTCAGGACAAATTGTACAACAACTTTTGGGGTCCATTTTCTCCTGTTACCCTTGGTAAAATAAAACAAATTGGAGCTGAAGTAAATTTTTTGTGAAAAAAAGTTAAATGTTCATTTTTATTTAAACATTCCAAAAATTCCTGTGAAGCACCAGAAGGGTTAATAAACTTCTTGAATATGGTTTTGAGCACCTTGAGGGGTGCAGTTTTTAGAATGATGTCACACATGGGTATTTTCTATCATATAGACCCCTCAAAATGACTTCAAATGAGATGTGGTTCCTAAAAAAAAATGGTGTTGTAAAAAATGAGAAATTGCTGGTCAACTTTTAACCCTTATAACTCTCTAACAAAAAAAAATTTTGGTTCCAAAATTGTGCTGATGTAAAGTAGACATGTGGGAAATGTTACTTATTAAGTATTTTGTGTGACATATCTCTGTGATTTAAGGGCATAAAAATTCAAAGTTGGAAAATTGCAAAATTTTCAAAATTTTCGCCAAATTTCCATTTTTTTTGCAAATAAACGCAGGTAATATCAAAGAAATTTTACCACTATCATGAAGTACAATATGTCACGAGAAAACAATGTCAGAATCACCAAGATCCGTTGAAGCGTTCCAGAGTTATAACCTCATAAAGGGACAGTGGTCAGAATTGTAAAAATTGGCCCGGTCATTAACGTGCAAACCACCCTTGGGGGTGAAGGGGTTAAATACGTGGCAATTAAATACGTGACACGTGGCACTTATACGTGATACGTGGCACTTAAATACGTGGCACTGAAATACGTGATACGTGGCACTTTGATACGTGGCACGTGTCACTTAAATACGTGGCACGTGGCACTGAAATACGTGATACGTGGCACTGAAATACGTGATACGTGGCACTTTGATACGTGGCACTGAAATACGTGGCACTGAAATACGTGGCACTGAAATACGTGGCACTGAAATACGTGGCACTGAAATATGCGGCACTGAAATACGTGATACGTGGCACTTTGATACGTGGCACTTAAATACGTGGCACGTGGCACTGAAATACATGATACGTGGCACTTTGACACGTGGCACTGAAATACGTGATACGTGGCACTTTGATACGTGGCACGTGGCACTGAAATACGTGATACGTGGCACTGAAATACGTGATACATGGCACTTTGATACGTGGCACTGAAATACGTGGCACTGAAATACGTGGCACTGAAATACGTGGCACTGAAATACGTGGCACTGAAATACGTGGCACTGAAATACGTGATACGTGGCACTTAAATACGTGGCACTTAGGCTATGTTCACATTTGCGTTGTGCGCCGCATGCGTCCTTTTTTTTATTGATTTTGGACGCAGCAAAAATGCAACTTGCTGCGTCCTCTGCGCCCGGATGCGTGCGCTGCAGTGACGCATGCGGCGCAAAACGCAAGTGCGACGCATGTCCATGCGCCCCCATGTTAAATTATAGGGGCGCATGCGGCGCCCGACGCTGCGGCGCAGACCGCAAATGTGAACGTAGACTTAAATAGCTGGATAGAGCTGGATCCGCGGGCTGTGATCTGGCCTACGCTCAGCACTCTGCGGAGCGCTGTCATTCAAAACACGTCCACTCATTTTGGTGTTTAGTCCCAAAATGGAGGATGGAAGAAGAAAAGGGTTGGACAAGGAAATGACATCATTTCTTTTTTTTTTTCCCCCACTGCAGTTAAAGCTTTATTTGTGTCAAACACAGACAATCTGCAGAGAAAACTGCATAAAAAACCGCACCAAAAACCGCACCAAAAACGCACCTGCGTTTTCTGCCAAGAGCTGCGGTTTTTGTCCTGAAAAAAAAAGGATTGAAATCAGGATCGTGTGAACATACCCTTAGAGATGAGAGTCCTCAGTGGTTGATACCTTTTAATGGCTAACTGAAAAGATGGTAACAAATTGCAAGCTTTTGAGACTACTCAGGTCTCTTCATCAGGCATAGACTAATAAAAATTATGGAGAATCACATATCACATTATGCACAACACATCACAGGGAAAAAAAAATCATGGATAAGACCTGAAGCAGAATTACCATGAGTGATAAACAGTTAAGTCAATGAAACAATCCTTATCTAAGACCTGGTCCAATATTTATGGACGTAACTGTTTATGACTCATGGTAATTCTGCTTCATGTCACCTGTATAATCAATGGGTTTTTTTTGTTTTTTTTCTGTGATGTGTTTCACATAAATATGTGATTCTCCAGAATTACTTTTAGTCTATGCCTGATGAGGAGACCTGAGTAGTCTTGAAAGCTTGCAATTTGTTACCTTTTAATGGCTAACTGAAAAGATGGTATCAACCACTGAGGACTCTCTATTCTAAATATTTTTCTATCTACTGGAAAACACGGTACCAAGATATACCGTATATCTTTCCTGTACCATGACCACTATGTCATATATTTTTTGGAGAACTTGGCCATTTGATGCATAAAGAGTTCATCAATATCTTCAGCTTGCTCAGGCGGCCTGTAGTAAATGCCTACAATGGTGTCCTTTCCGTTATCTCCTTGTGTTCATACCCAAACAGTTTCCACAGAACTCCCAGTCTCTGAAGCTCCAATCTCTGTCCAGATATATGCTTTTCTAACATAAAATGCGACAACTCCTTGTTTATCAAATCTGTTTCTTGCTTATAAGTTGTATGTATATATGTCAAATGAATTGGTAATTCATAAATAAAAGAATATCAAATCGCAATAAGCACATTTCCAAGAAAATGCTGTATATTGATAAGTGACAATCAGATGAAAAAAATATGAATAAATTATAAAAAGTACATAATGCATTAATAGTGAAATATTGCCTTGATGTTGAGATATAATATATAAATTTGTAAATATAAGTAAAAAAGGTTGAAGACCCAAATATACGGCAAGCAAGGTAAATGTAAAAAGTCTATGGGATAAATTTATCATGGAGGTAGAAATTGGCATTAGTAGCTGAAAAAATGCATAGTAAGGCTGAAGGTGCAGCCAAAAAAAAGATAAAAATCCAGTGAAGATGATGCATAATAATATGATACCAACCCTGATGAAGTGACAGCGAAATGTGCGTTGGAGTGGTGTGAGGGGGCAGTGGTGTCTCATCGTGGTAGCCTCATATTATGCATTATCTTCACTGGATTTGTATCTAATTTTTGGCTGCACCTTCAGCCTTATGCTTATGATTGCACTATGCACTATTTGCAGCTACCAATGAAAATGTCTACCTCTGTGATGTACTTATCCCATTGACTTTTTACTTTTACTTTGCTTGCTGTATATTTGTGTCTTCAATCTTTTCACCTTATATTTGCAAATTTATATATCAACATCAAGGCAATATTTCACTATTAATGCATCATGTACTTTTTTACAATGAATTCATATAACTTTTCATCTCATTGGCCCTTATTAATATACAGCAATTTTTTGGAAATGTGCTTATTGCTATTTGATATTCTAGAATAAAAATAGTAGTAAACACTGGCGCTGCACTATTCAGGCAATGAATCAAACAAGGAAGGGGGAAGAAAAAGGGGAAAAGGTAGGAAATTGTGGCTGCTGGTGTGGTGGCAAGGTCTGTGCTATACCCTGTCTAAGATAAATGCAATAAAAATTAAAATTAACACACCTGCGCTCTAGCTAATGACAAGATACAGTAAGAAGGCTGTGCAAATAAGCCTAGCAATGTCACACCTGCATACGCGGTAATATATAATAGCAATAGGCAGACTGTGTCCGTCATACAGATATACTGTTTAGGGAAAGAACTGCCAATAAAGGAATGCCTGTTGGTGCACAAACACTTACTATTGGTAGTGATGTTGATGGTCAGGGGAGTCGGAGAATGTCCAAAAACACTTCTTACTTGACGTAATGTGCTGCACCGTGCGGCTGGGGAGAGAGGTTACCCACGCCGGCTAACCCCAGATGGATGGCTCACCACTGGGAGTCCGGATGAGCAGGAACCGCCAACTCCTAGCGTGCCCCGGCCGGAAGCAACGCCGGAGCAGTAGCGGTGTGTGCGGGGGGCGTGGCTAAACAAGTGACGTCACAGAATGGGCGGGAGCGTGTCAGGGGAACCAATCCAAATTGGTAGCGTATGCAGGTGTGACATTGCTAGGCTTATTTGCACAGCCTTCTTACTGTATCTTGTCATTAGCTAGAGCGCAGGTGTGTTAATTTTAATTTCTATTTGATATTCTGTTTATGAATTAGCAAGACATTTGACATATCTTGCCTACTTTATACATTTATTTTATATTTTGCTTTCTTATCCTTCATGTGATCATGTTGAATAATTTATTTGTGTGATCATATTTTAACCCCTTAAGCCCCGAGGGTGGTTTGCACGTTAATGACCGGGCCAATTTTTACAATTCTGACCACTGTCCCTTTATGAGGTTATAACTCTGGAACGCTTCAACGGATCTTGGCGATTCTGTTTTCTCGTGACATATTGTACTTCATGATAGTGGTAAAATTTATTTGATATAACTTGCGTTTATTTGTGAAAAAAATGGAAATTTGGCTAAAATTTTGAAAATTTCGCAGTTTTCCAACTTTGAATTTTTATGCCCTTAAATCACAGAGATATGTCACGCAAAATACTTAATAAGTAACATTTCCCACATGTCTACTTTACATCAGCACAATTTTGGAACCAACTTTTTTTTTTTTTTTTTAGGGAGTTATAAGGGTTAAAAGTTGACCAGCAATTTCTCATTTTTACAACACCATTTTTTTTAGGGACCACATCTCATTTGAAGTCATTTTGAGGGGTCTATATGATAGAAAATACCAAAGTGTGACACCATTCTAAAAACTGCACCCCTCAAGGTGCTCAAAACCACATTCAAGAAGTTTATTAACCCTTCAGGTGTTTCACAGGAATTTTTGGAATGTTTAAATAAAAATGAACATTAAACTTTTTTTTACACAAAATTTATTTCGGCTCCAATTTGTCTTATTTTACCAAGGGTAACAGGAGAAAATGGACCCCAAAAGTTGTTGTACAATTTGTCCTGAGTACGCTGATACCCGATATGTGGGGGTAAACCACTGTTTGGGCGCATGGCAGAGCTCGGAACGAAAGGAGCGCCATTTTACTTTTCAATGCAAAATTGACTGGAATTGAGATGGGACGCCATGTTGCGTTTGGAGAGCCCCTGATGTGCGTAAACATTGAAACCCCTCACAAGTGACACCATTTTGGAAAGTAGACCACCTAAGGAACTTATCTAGATGTGTGGTGAGCACTTTGACCCACCAAGTGCTTCACAGAAGTTTATAATGCAGAGCCGTAAAAATAAAAAATCATTTTTTTTCACAAAAAATTATCTTTTCGCCCCCAATTTTTTATTTTCCCAAGGGTAAGGGAAGAAATTGGACCCCAAAAATTGTTGTGCAATTTGTCCTGAGTACGCTGATACACCATATGTGGGTGTAAACCATTGTTTGGGCACATGGCAGAGCTCGGAAGGGAAGGAGCGCTATTTGACTTTTCAATGCAAAATTGACTGGAATTGAGATGGGACGCCATGTTGCGTTTGTAGAGCCCCTGATGTGCCTAAACATTGAAACCCCCCCACAAGTGACACCATTTTGGAAAGTAGACCCCTTAAGGAACTTATCTAGATGTGTTTTGAGAGCTTTGAACCCCCCAAGTGTTTCACTACAGTTTGTAACGCAGAGCCGTGAAAATAAAAATTATTTTTTTTCACAAAAATGATTTATTAGCCCCCAGTTTTGTATTTTCCCAAGGGTAACAGTAGAAATTGGACCCCAAAAGTTGTTGTCCAATTTGTCCTGAGTACGCTGATACCCCGTATGTGGGGGGAACCACTGTTTGGGCGCATGGCAGAGCTCGGAAGGGAAGGAGCGCCATTTGGAATGCAGACTTAGATGGATTGGTCTGCAGGCGTCACATTGCATTTGCAGAGCCCCTGATGTACCCAAACAGTAGAAACCCCCAAGAAGTGACCCCATATAGGAAACTAGACCTCCCAAGGAACTTATCTAGATGTGTTGTGAGAACTTTAAACCCCCAACTGTTTCACTACAGTTTACAACGCAGAGCCGTGAAAATAAAAAATCTTATTTTTTCCCACAAAAATGATTTTTAGCCCCCCCCCCCCAATTTTTATTTTCCCAAGGATAACAAGAGAACTTGGACCCCAAAAGGTGTTGTCCAATTTGTCCCGAGTACGCTGATACCCCATATGTTGGGGTAAACCCCTGTTTGGGCGCACAGGAGAGCTCGAAAGGGAAGGAGCACTGTTTTACTTTTTCAACGCAGAATTGGCTGGAATTGAGATCGGACGCCATGTCGTGTTTGGAGAGCCCCTGATGTGCCTGAATAGTGGAAACTCCCCAAGTCTACCTGAAACCCTAATCCCAACACACCCCTAATCCCAATGGTAACCCTAACCACACCCCTAACCCTAATCCCAACCGTAAATGTAATCCAAACCCTAACTTTAGCCCTAACCTTAACCCTAACTTTAGCCCTAACCCTAACTTTAGCTCCAACCCTAGCCCTAACCCTAGCCCTATTTCTAATGGGAAAATGGAAATAAATACATTTTTTAAATTTTATTATTTTTCCCTAACTAAGGGGGTGATGAAGGGGGGTTTGATTTACTTTTATAGCGTTTTTTTTATATCGGATTTTTATGATTGGCAGCTGTCACACACTAAAAGACGCTTGTTATAGCAAAAAAGTTTTTGCGTCGCCACATTTTGAGACCTATAATTTTTCCATATTTTGGTCCACAGAGTCATGTGAGGTCTTGTTTTTTGCGGGACGAGTTGACGTTTTTATTGGTAACATTTTCGGGCACATGACCTTTTTTGATTGCTTTTTATTCCGATTTTTGTGAGGCAGAATGACCAAAAACCAGCTATTCATGAATTTCTTTTGGGGGAGGCGTTTATACCGTTCCACGTTTGGTAAAATTGATAAAGCAGTTTTATTCGTCGGGTCAGTACGATTACAGTGATACCTCATTTATATCATTTTTTTATGTTTTGGCGCTTTTATACGATAAAAGCTTTTTTATATAAAAAATAATTATTTTGGCATCGCTTTATTCTGAGGACTATAACTTTTTTATTTTTTTACTTATGATGCTGTATGGTGGCTTGTTTTTTGTGGGACAAGATGATGTTTTCAGCGGTACCATGGTTATTTATATCCATCTTTTTGATCGCGTCTTATTCCACTTTTTGTTCAGCGGTATGATAATAAAGCGTTGTTCTTTGGCTCTTTTCTTTTTCTTATGGTGTTCACTGAAAGGGTTAACTAGTGGAATGGTTTTATAGGTTGGGTTGTTACGGACACGGCGATACTAAATATGTGTACTTTTATTATTTTTTTATTATTTAGATAAAGAAATGTATTTATGGGAATAATATATATATTTTTTCTTTATTTAGGAATTTTTTTTTTTTTTTTTTTTTTTTACACATGTGGATTTTTTTTTTTTACTTTGTCCCAGGGGGGAACATCACAGATCGCTGATCTGACAGTTTGCACAGCACTCTGTCAGATCAGCGATCTGACTGACAGGGCTGCAGGCTTACCAGCGCCTGCTGTGGACCCGGAAGTAATCCCTGCAGTACCTGGATGCAGCCCTGCGGCCATTTTGGATCCGTGGACTGCAGGGAGGAGACGCTCGGTACAAGGTGAGTACATCGCCTTGTACCGATCGTCTCAGGGAAGCACGTGTACCGCCGGTACACTGCGATCATGTTTGATCGCAGTGTGCCGGGGGTTAATGTGTCGGAGGCGGTCCGTGACCGCTCCTGGCACATAGTGCCGGATGCCAGCTGCGATAGTCAGCTGACACCCGACCGCGATCAGCCGCGCTCCCCCCGTGAGCGCGGCCGATCGCATATGACGTACTATCCCGTCACTGGGAATTAAGTCCCAGGTCACCTTGACGGGATAGTATGTCATATGGGATTAAGGGGTTAATATTTAGTAATAAAGTATTTGTGCCCAACTTTCTTTGAATACTTTGGTTATATTGTGGTTATGGTATTCATTGTATGTTTAATAAACTTTTATTTGTTATTTTTTTCCATATAGGCTATTATTTTTTTTTATGTCTTACATTACCACCTACATGGCTGTAGGCCTTTAAGGAAAGGTTTCCTTCATAATCTCTGCTTCACCTTGGCTCTAGTCCAGTTTATATAATTAAAGGTGGACAAAACAAATCTGTCCAAGTCTATACTATTGGAGTTTTTAGGGTATGTTCCCACGGTCCGTATTATGTCCCGGAACACAGCGAAATACTTCCGGGACATAGTGCGCCGGCGCTTGCGCACTAATGCTTTTCGGCTTTGCCTGCAGTTGGGCAAAGCATACTGCGCGTGCGCAAGGCAAGATTGCCTTGCGCAGGCGTGTACTACGGAGGACAGAGAATGAGCTTCAATCCGATATTGTGGCCAGCATACAGCCAGCGGGTAAGGAAAGGGTGAATCAAACACCCGAAAACCCCGCCCATATGACCGAAAACTGCTCCCGCCAAATTCAGGTGACAGGTTCCCTTTAACTCTTTCTTCAGTCAGCAATAGACAGTGCAGCCAAGTGCTAACAGAAGGCAATCCACAAAGTTTTTAATGGAACATAATTGTAAAAATGTATTTTTAGCCACAAGTGCATGCTTTTAAGTAAGAAATTATAACCAAAGGTTGACAACCTCTGTTGGCTGATTAATGTATGTGGGACCTTGTTGCACTTCTCTAACAGGTAATGTGGGGGAGAGATAAAGATAAGGAAGGCAGATTGAACTCTATGCCAATCATTACCTTCTCCAGAAATTCTTTGCTTCGATGGGTGTCTGACAGCGGCTTATTCAGCTTTCCTGTTGACATTGGGAGTTTGGCAGAGGTAACGATCAGCCCAATGAGCTTTTGGCCAGAGGAGTATGGCTACCATGAGACAACAAAAATTAGTGAGTTCTGTGCTCAAAGCGTCAGAATTGGTATATAGGATGGGGCCTGAAGTAGGGGATGGCTCATTAGCCGACACATTTGAAACTTGTTTTTCTCTTCAGTTGTGATTAAACTTATTAATTAAAACTAATATTGTAGTGAAAACTCAGCTTCTGGATCCTTGTGGGTCTCCATTGGTGTACTGGGTGTAAAAAAGCATACTTATAGGTGGAGTGTTTATCTTTTACATCCCTTTTATATATGCATTATAGCAAATCAAACTTCCCAACCCATTTATTGTTTTCACAGGATTGCAAAGAAAATGCTTCTAGAGCAAATAAAAGCCAATTTGTCATCGGACGATGAGGCCTCTTCTGATGAGGAGCCAGATGATGAAAGTAAAAAGAAAAAAGTCAAATTTGAAAAAGCAGAGGATGAGGATAATGGTGAGTGTTGGTGTCTGTTTACTCAAATCACCAGAGTGTATGAGTACATGGAGGTTCATTTCTTAGTGTTTTTTTCCTTGCATATTGTTTCTTGTTGAGATTGTAGATGAAAAATCATATACCAAATTTTGCAGTGTATAAGACGCACCCCAAATTTTGAGAAAAATAGGAAAAAAAATTGTTGTTTTTATTAATAAAATGATTGTGCTTCTTACAGTCCATGCGTCTTATTGCTTACCGGGGGGGGGGGGGGGGGGGGTGTTGGCTGCGGTAAAGCAGGGTCCCTGGGTCGCTGCAGGCAGAGGCAGGAGTGGGGCGATGCTGTGGACCCCAGACTGGAAGAAATTGGTGTTCGGATGTGCGACGCTGCGGGTGTTTGGTTGTGTGGGGGCTCCGCCGACATTTTGTGAGAACCTGGAACCCCCGTACTTCCATGGTTTACTTTGCGGTGGACTCCGGGAAAATGGCTGCTGGGGGTGGCGCATGCTCAGAATGAGATCTTGGCACTGAGATCTCATCTCCCAAGATCTTGGTGCCGAGATCTCCATCTGTGCATGCACTGCCGCTAGCAGCCATTTTTCCCGAGTCCACCGCAGTGTAAACCATGGAAGTGCAGGGGGTCCAAGGCTTTCACAAAATGTCAGTGGGGCCCCTGCACCACCGAACACCCACAGTGTCACACCTCCATACTCACCCTCATCCCCCAGCCTGCAGCAACGCGCCACTCTTGCTTCCTCCAGCAGCGAACCTGGGACCCTGCTCCACCCCGAACAGTAAGGTATATTCGAATTATAAGACGCACACCCATTTTCCCCCCGAAATGTGGGGTGGGGGGGTGGAAATACATCTTATATTCTGAAAAATACAGTAGCTGAAAGAATTAAAAAAAATAAATAAAAAAATACCACAATAGTTTAGTGAGCATCCTGCTAGTGGTCTGCAATCACAATGGTAATGTGTGATCAGGCATTAATGTGAAGGCATTGTTAAAAATGCTTTGTTTTCCAGAATCGTAATACTAATAGAGCACATTTATGTTTTAGATGAAGAAAACTCTGACTCCAAGTCTGATTCTGACTCTGACGCTGACTCTGGAAAGAAGCCCCGCTACAGACATCGGTTGCTGCGGCACAAACTGTCCCTAAGTGAAGCAGAATCTGACGGGGAGAAAGCGGAAAAAGGAGAGAAGAAAGATAAATCTAAGCGTTCAAAGGATGGAAAGCGTCGGAACAGAAGAAAGGGTACTTGAGAATTCCTTTTCTGACAAATTATTCTAGTTCATGAGTGGATTTGCAGCTTCGCAAAATGCAGCTTTACAGTAAAAAATAAAAATTCTCATTTGTTTTCATAATGTTTTTTTTCCAACTGGGAACTTTAAACTTTGTATGCATATGTCACCAAATATCTTTGTGTATATTAGAACAGAATAAAAATCTGCACATAACAAATGTAAACATTACTTTCTATTAAAATCTTTTTAATAGCGATTTTCCATTCACTACTGTATTTGATTGTACATTGTTGTACACTTACTACAATGGAAAGATAAAAAACAATGACACTGGCGCTAATGAGAAATATATGTGCAAGCTGCTGATGTCAGACAGGTACCGTGCCTCACCCGTCACACCTACAGGTGAACAAAAACAAACATAAAAATAAGATATCGCGCTAAAACACTAATGTACTAATCTGACCTATTGTGGGTTTTGCAGAAGACTTATCTGTAACCACAAGCTACCGCCACTAGAAATGCCAAAACCGTTTTAATTTCTTTTTAACTTTATCAGTTTTAATAAAAATGTTTAAATATACGGATATACCTTCCTATTTATACAATAATTATAGGTCATATACATTTACTTTTATTTGTCATTTATAAGTAATTTTTAATTCATATACCTTAGCAGTATTTTTTACCGTAGTGGTATATACATTTTAATATTCCCTTTCCATATCTTCCCTCTCCCCCTTTTTCTCCCCTTCCCTTCCCCTCCCCCTTCCCCCCTCCCCCTTTTTTCCACAGTTTTGGTTGTTTAATTATAATAAAATGATTGTATTTTATATAAGCATTGTTGGCAATCCCACTACATATTGCTGTAGCATCCCACACATTACATAAATATAACAAATCAATGGGAGCAATTATTGCGCATTTATATTCCTTTTAGGGGTTAATTTGTTAATTCATCAATTACACTGGTAAACTATATATAGCGATCGGCAGTGAGGGGGCGGTAACCCTGACTAAGAGGGACGGTGTCCCTCGAAACGCGTTGGTTAGCTTCTTGCCCCGCTCTACACGCCGTAGTTTTTGTGACGTCACACGCTGCTGGGTTAGCAGTGTCGGCCATTTTTTCACACGCGCATCCAGGATCGCTACCGGCCGGAGCACTTCTGGCTCTGCGCGTTCTCTAACTACGGGCATTCTCACAGCCCACTCCTGCCGCCAGGTGTCCGGTACTCACAGCAACCGACACTTACAACCAGCACCGCTATGCCAGTCGTAACCCCTATTGTGCCATCTTCTAGGTAAGGAGCAGTGCTCACCTTTCTTTGTAACACCAATATCGGTTTTGGCATTTCTAGTGGCGGTAGCTTGTGGTTACAGATAAGTCTTCTGCAAAACCCACAATAGGTCAGATTAGTACATTAGTGTTTTAGCGCGATATCTTATTTTTATGTTTACAATGGAAAGATATTATTCTTTTAACTTTTTATACCTTTATTTTCCTAGTGAGCAGCGATGAATCGGAGTCTGCAAGTGAAGGTTCTGGAGTCAGCGAAGAAGTCACTGACAGTGAGTCTGATGACCAACGCCCCAGAACAAGGTCTTTTTTTTTCTTCTTTTATATACAAAGTTGTCTTCATTGTAGCCATGATTATGTACAGGTGCTATTCACAAAATTAGAATATCATCGAAAAGTTAATTTATTTCAGTTCAATGCAAAAAGTGAAACTCACATATTATAGTCATTACAAAAGAGTGATCCATTTCAAGTGCTTATTTCTGTTAATGTTGATGATTGTGGCTTACAGCCAATGAAAACCCAACAGTCATTATCTCCGAAAATTTGAATAATTAACAAAAAACACCTGCAAAGAAAGGCTTCCTAAGCATTTAACCCCTTTCTGACCTCGGACGGGATAGTAGGTCCGAGGTCAGATCCCCTGCTTTGATGTGGGCTCCGGCGGTGAGCCCACATCAAAGCTGCGACATGTCCGCTGTTTTGAACAGCTGACATGTGCGCGTAATAGCGGCAAGTGGAATCGCGATTCACCCACCGCTATTAACTAGTTGAATGCCGCTGTCAAAAGCTGACAGCGGCATTTAACTACCGCATCCGGCCGGAAATGTGCACATCATCAACCCCCCGTCACATGATCGGGGGTCAGCGATGCGTCGGCATAGTAACCAGAGGTCTCCTTGAGAACTCTATGGTTGCTGATGCCGGCTTGCTGTGACGCCACCCTGTGGTCAGCGTTCATAGCAAGCCTGTAATTCAGCTACATAGGAGCGATCTGAGCATCGCCTCTATGTAGCAGAGCCGATCAGGCTATGCCAGCTTCTAGCCTCCCATGGAGGCTATTGAGGCATGGCAAATGTAAAAAAAAAAAAAAATGTTTAAAAAAATATGAAATTAAAAAAATATATAAAAGTTTAACTCACCCCCCTTTCACCCCATTCAAAATAAAACAATAAAAATAAAATCAAATATTCACATATTTGGTATCGCCGCGTTCAGAATCGCCCGATCTATCAATAATAATAATTAAAAAAAAAATCATGATCTGTCGTATCAAGAAAAAATGTCCTAACGCCAGAATTACGCTTTTTTTTGGTCGCTGCAACATTGCATTAAAATGCAATAACTGGAGATCTAAAGAACGTATGTGCACCAAAATGGTATCACTTAAAACGTCAGCTCGGCACCCAAAAAATAAGCTCTCACCCGGCCACAGATCCCAAAAAGTAGAGATGCTACGGGTCTCTAAAAAAAAAAAAAAAAAAATTGCCATTTTCATTTATTACAAACTGGAATTGGAATTTTTTGTCACCACTGAGACAGAAAATAACCTAGACATGTTTGGTGTCTATGAACTTGTAATGACCTGGAGAATCATAATGGCAGGTCAGTTATACCAGAGGTCCCCAACCGCCGGTCCGCGGACCAGGACCGGGCCGTTGGGGTTTTGCAGCCGGTCCGCGGCGCCGCTGACAGCGGCTAAACACGCCGGTTGTGCGGCTTGTCACACTCCAGCGCCGCAGCGTTCGTCACACTCCAGCGCCGCAGCGTTCGTCACACTCCAGCGCCGCAGCGTTCGTCATTACCCCTTTGGTGGGCGGCCGTGGAGTTCGGGCGGAAGTCTCCTCCCCCTCATCCGCCACTCCCTCCTCCCATCTCCCGCTGTACGAGCAGGGCGGGCGGCTTCCACAGCCCGCCATGTATTTCCGGAGTCACCATGGGTGCCTGTGCGTGTGTGCGGGAACAGCGGGCTGGGCCCCTCTGAATGAAGGTATTACCGGCGGCTGTGCAGGGTCCATGTGTGGGGAGCTGGGATATAAGATGTAGCAGTGCTGAATATTTTTTTGGTGATATGATTTCATGAAGTGGCCATGAAACTTAATAAATAACAAACTCAGCTCTGCTACATCAGTAAAAAACCAATTGATTAATCATTAATCAATTGGTTTTTTACTGATGTAGCAGAGCTGAGTTTGTTATTTACTGTTTGTTACTCATGTGCTCTCAAGAGAAGTTATCGGTCCACACTGCACTGATAAAAGTACCACAAAGCTTTAGCATGAGGCCAGATGTAGCAGAGAGGAATGTGTCACTTGTAGATTTCATAAACAGAGTGATTCATTTGTCGGGTTTATGAAACACTGAACACAGATGTAGCAGAGCTGATGGTGTCACAGCAGAGTACATTCATTAATCATTAATGAATGTACTCTGCTGTGACACCATCAGCTCTGCTACATCAGTGTTCAGTGTTTCATAAACCCGACAAATGAATCACTCTGTGTATGAAATCTACAAGTGACACATTCCTCTCTGCTACATCTGGCCTCATGCTAAAGCTTTGTGGTACTTTTATCAGTGCAGTGTGGACCGATAACTTCTCTTGAGAGCACATGATCAATGACTAACACAGGTCTGCTACATCCGCACCGCCGTGCCGGAGGAAATGTTATGGAATGATCAGGAAACTGTCAAGGAGCGAAAGAAAAAGAACAAATCCAGCCCTGCTACATCTGAGTTACAATATTATTAGTGAACCATCACACAGCAGAGGGTTCGTCATAATGTATCAGTGCAGGATAGTTATAATATAAGCTCCATCCCTCCATAACCTCACCCCCATATGACCAAAGCCCCGCCCCTGCCCCACCCCCACCGGGCCATGGAAAACTGGTCTTGCTTAAAGCCGGTCCCTGGTGCAAAAAAGGTTGGGGACCTCTGAGTTGTACCATTTAGTGAACCTAGCAAACCCCTCCCCCCCCCCCCCCCCAAAAAAAAAAAAAAAAAAGTGTGGGATTGCACTTTTTTTTTCACTGCACTTGGAATTTTTTTCATGTTTTCTGTTACATAACATGGTAAAACCAATGGTGTCATTCAAATGTACAACTCGTTCCGCAAAAAATAAGCCCTCACATGGCCATATTGACGGAAAAATAAGAGTTATGGCTCAGGGAAGGAGGGGAGCCAAAAATGAAAATGCAAAACCCAAAAATACCCCTGATCATTAAAGGCTTAAAAACAACAGTATCACTGTGCTTGATTGGCCAGCAAACTCGCCTGATCTTATCAAGAGGAAGATGAGACACCAGACCCAACAATGCAGATGATCTGAAGCAAACCTGGGCTTCCATAACACCTCAGCAGTGCCACTGGCTGATCGCTTCCATGCCATGCCACATTGATTGCCGTAATTGATGCAAAAAGAGCCCAAACCAAGTATTGAGTGCATTTACTGAACATACATTTCAGTAGGCCAACATTTCAGATTTTAAAATCATTTTTCAAGCCGGTGTTATAAAGTATTCTAATTTACTGAGATAATGATGACTTTTGGGTTTTCATTGGCTGAAAGTTAAGTTGCTCACTTTCCCCTTTCTTGGCATCCTGTGTTACACACATGAATTCTAACTAGTAGCCTCAATTGGTTGTGACATTGACAGCCATATCATCTATAATATAACGCTGGGAAGCGTCACTCTGTCCGAAGCCTTTATAGACTGTTCAAGCGCCGGCGCAGTCTGGACCCCAGAGTGACACAGCCCAGGAGATCATGGTGTGCGTAAGCACTGAACGCACACCGCGATCTCCAACGGAGAAGCATGGATGTGCCAGGAGGGTGAGTATGCTATACTCACCTGTTCCGTTCAACCGCTGCGCGCCGCTCCGTCCTCCACATCCTCTGCCTGTGACGTTCAGTTTAGAGGGCGCGATGACGCGCTTAATGCGCGCCGCCCTCTGACTGAACAGTCACAGCCAGAGGACCCGGAAGACTGAGCGGCAGGCAGCACTGGATCAGGGCCAGGTGACTATAGCAAGTGCCGGGGGCCTGAGCTAGCGGCGACTCCGGCACCTGACCCCCACAGCGCGCTGGTGTCCCCGTCTGCTCAGGCCCCCCAGCACTCGGCACCCAGCGACGATAGGTGAGTATGTTTTTTTTATTTATTGCAGCAGCATACAGGGCATATAATACTACTATGGAGTATCTTATGGGGGCCATCAACCTTTATGGATCAGCATACAGGGCATATAATACTATGGAGCATCCTATGGGGGCCATCAACCATAATGGAGCAGCAAACAGGGCATATAATACTATGGAGCATCTTATGGGGGCCATCAACCTTTATGGATCAACATACAGGGCATATACTATGGAGCATCTTATGGGGGCCATCAACCATAATGGAGCAGCATATGAGGCATATACTATGGAGCATCTTATGGGGGCCATCAACCATAATGGAGCAGCATATGAGGCATATACTATGGAGCATCTTATGGGGGCCATCAACCATAATGGAGCAGCATATGAGGCATATACTATGGAGCATCTTATGGGGGCCATCAACCATAATGGAGCAGCATATGAGGCATATACTATGGAGCATCTTATGGGGGCCATCAACCATAATGGAGCAGCATATGGTGTATATTATGCTATGGAGCATCTTATGGGGGCCATCAACCTTTATGGAGCAGCATATGAGGCATATACTATGGAGCATCTTATGGGGGCCATCAACCTTTAGGGAGCAGCGTATGGGGCATATGGATGGGAGCAGCACATGACAGAATAGAGCAGCACATGACAGAACGGGGGTGCTGGATGGCAGCAGCACATGACAGAACGGGGGTGCAGGATGGCAGCAGCACATGACAGAGTGGGGGCGCAGGATGGGAGCAGCACATGACAGAATATGGCAGCACATGACAGAACGGGGGTGCAGGATGGGAGCAGCACATGACAGAATATGGCAGCACATGACAGAACGGGGGTGCAGGATGGCAGCAGCACATGACAGGACGGGGGTGCAGGATGGAAGCAGCACATGACAGAACGGGGGCGCAGGATGGGAGCAGCACATGACAGGATGGGGGCGCATGATGGTAGCAGCACATGACAGGATTGGGGTGGAGTATGGGAGCACCACATGACAGGATTGGGGTACAGGATGGGACCACCACATGACAGGATTGGGGTACAGGATGGGAGCATGTGTCGTGATGTGCTACTGTCTTCCTGAGCACTCATCCTAAGATGGAGGCACACAAAACAGGATGGGGCTGCACATGACAGGATGGGGGCGCAAGATGGTAGCAGCACATGACAAGATTAGGGCACAGGATGGAAGCAACACATACCAGGATGGAGACCATATACCAATATAAATGCTCGCCACCCGGGCGTAGAACGGGTTCAATAGCTAATGTACTATAAGGCCATGTTCACACGCTGCGGTTTTTACCGCGGAACCGCCGCGATTTTGATGCTGCGGGTCCGCAGCAGTTTCCATAGCGTTTACATTAACATGTAAACCCTATGGAAACCGCAAACCGCAGTGCACATGCTGCGGGAAAAACCGCGCAGAAACGCAGCGGTTTACAACCCGCAGCATGTCACTTCTTTGTGCATAATCGCTGCGATTCTGCACCCATAGGAATGCATTGAACCGCTTACTTCCCGCATGTGGCTGTGCCCACGTTGCGGGAAGTAAGCGGATAATGTGCGGGTGGTACCCGGGGTGGAGGAGAGGAGACTCTCCTCCAGGCCCTGGGAACCATAAAATAGTGTAAAAAAAAGAATTAAAATAAAAAATGAAGCTATACTCACCTCTCAGCGCTGCCCGCGGCCGTCCGGTCTCAGTTGCTGTGCCGAACAGGACCTGTGGTGACGTCGCGGTCACATGACCGTGATGACGCCGCGGTCACATGACCGTGACGTCACGAAGGTCCTTGTCGGCACAGCCGCTTGCAGCGCCGGGGAGATCGCGACGTCAGAGGGTGAGTATAGCCAATTTTTATTATTTTTTACATTACTATTGATGCTGCATATTGCTGCATATGCAGCATCAATAGTACAGCAGTAATCCCGCAGCGGAAACCGCGGAACAAACCGCGATAAATCTGCAGGGATAACCACAGCGGTTTTGCCCTGCAGATTTTCAATTCCGCTGCGGGATTAACCCGCAGAGGAACCCGCAGCGTGTGAACATGGCCTAACAGGACTGAACTAATCTGTTCTCTAATGGTAAAGATTTGTAAACACACAACACCTTGTTGATAATTGATGCACTTGTCATCTGTAAAAGGTAATTCCAGTATACTACTGCACATGTACATCGTGGTGATTGCATAGGCAGTGCACCCCCACCACACAACCAGCCACAGTGCTCCACATCTTCCCCTTAGCACATCAGAAAGGGGGGCTGCTCTGCTCTTTGGTATAAATCCTGCCCCTGTTCATAGCAGTGGACATAGCTAGAACGTACTGGACAAGCAGAACCTGCACAGATTTACTCTGGTGTTTGCACACGTGTCTCCATTGGTTGCTTACTGAACGGTCAGATTTTACAAAAGTCAGTGTTTCAGATCTGACAACAAGTGGGTGACATGGATTCTGTCCACCTTGCAGAGTACATGCTGCCTCCAGGACATTGCACAGCAAGGAACTTTGCTTCTCTAAACTGCATTCTGACTAATATCACCAGAAGATTGTACTCAACTGTCCAAAATAAAAACAGTGCCTAAATTAGTTATTTATACAACCATTATTTTTAAAGGCTAAAATGGAATTTCTCAAATATATCTGTCGCTTATAATTTTGCAGGTCGTCAAAGAAGGAAGCAGAGGAAACTCAACGAAGTTATAAGCAGAAAAAGAAGAGGCGACGAATCAAAGTCCAAGAGGACTCTAGTGAATCAAAGGTACCAGCCACAGTTACTGCACACTGGATTTTAGGGTGTGTGAATATCTATATCCCGAGATCGCACGTGCCCTAATTATAGCAGGTTTCCTGCAACACCTTATGCTATAATGCAAGTGGATGAGGCTTTCACACTCTATGAAAAATATCTGCAATGATATCCAGACATACTGTGTATTTTCAGATTAATGTCATCCTTTATATGCGATGTACTTGGTGTATTTTTCTCCACTTACGGTATATGTGTGGGTTTGCCACTGATGGTTAGAAGTCTTACGCTAGGGTCACACAACAGAATTTTCTCTGATGTCATCTAATCACATTCTGATCAGACTCTGATTAGAGGATGATCGTATTATGATCCGATTTTTTTCAGAAGACAAAATGGAAGGAAAAAAGGTCTCAATCTTATCCATTCTGTCAGTCCATGAAAATCTGACGTATTGTACTTGAATGTTATCTCATTGCAGTCTGACTTTTTTTTCCAATTCCCCCCCCCTTTTCTTTTAGCAGACTCTGTCCGAGTTAAAAATCTGACATGTGCATGGCCCCATAATCTCCTACTACTATCCACACTACAGTATATCACTTGTACTGCCACATCTCATCCTGCAGATGTCACTGTTGTCCTTTAATTTCTGTATGTAAACTTTTGCAATAAAGAAGCGGCGGCTCTGATGATTAGCCCTAGGTTAATTGGTGCCTGCTGGTGGCTTCTTGGACAGTGGGTTTGTAAATAAGACCAAAGTGCTAATATCTACTATACTTTTTTCTACAATTAAAGCTTGATATTAATAATCACTAGCCAGCTATGTATTTCTTCTAAATAATTTAGGCAAATTCAGAAGATGGAGATGAGGACGATGACTCGGACTCCAAATCTCCAGGAAAAGGTCGGAAGAAAATCCGAAAAATCTTAAAGGATGACAAATTAAGAAGAGAAACTCAAAATGCTGTGAAAATTGAAGAAGAAAGGAGGAAGAGAATTGCTGAGAGAGAACGAGAGCGGGAAAAATTGAGGGAGGTAAGATTATCACTACGTACCACAATTTATCCTTCTAATATATGATAGCCAAATAACACGATTAAGTTTGTAATGCATGACATAATCTCCATGTAATAACTGTTTTGTGCACAGGACTGCTTTCAGTGACCGTCTAACTAGTGTTCTTGATTTAGGTTATTCTTGTAGAAGATGCCTCACCAGTTAAATGTCCAATTACCACAAAGCTTGTTTTGGATGAAGATGCTGAAACAAAAGAACCTTTGGTGCAGGTTCACAGGAGCTTAGTCACAAAGCTTAAACCCCATCAAGTTGATGGTAAGACTGCATATTTTTTATGTTTAATATCAATTAATAAAATATCATGTATTTTCCCCCCACAACAGTGTAAACTCGCGCAGCCTGTGTGTGTTTTGATTTTTTTTCTTCTTACTCTAAGCACATCAATCTCTTCCAGTCAAAAAGCGCTGCGCTTTAGATAGCTGGATTGCTATTGGAGGAGGTGGCTGGACCAGCAGGTATCATTCTCCTCCTTCAGCTGGCATTTTATACCTTCAGAGCTGTGCGGTCTGTGAGAAGGGCTGAACAATCGGGCAGCTCTGCACAGAGGAGGAGAACCTGTAATACTTGAACATTAGATCCACAAACTTATGTCCCCTAATACATTTATTAAAATAAAGTGGACAATCCCTTTAATTTAATATTCGCTTGTATATGCTAGCTGCACCTATTCGTCCTGTTCGTCACATGCCCCCCCCCAGGATGACAGATTTTCTTGCTTTAGCTAGACCCTCACATCCCTTATTGTCACAATATCACATGATCAGAGCAGTTTAACACCAACCATACAAATAAAACAGCACTTATGAAAAATATACTACCAACTTAGAAGAATGTGACACTGGTGCAATGTTTAATATTGGTTAAAGTAGACAAATCCGATATAAGTATACTACCAGACCCAGGGGTTTTCTTAGCCCCATCACCAAGACAGAAGGTCATCATCTTGATAGCCAAGGCTCACATCTAACAAATCTTCATGCCTCTTGCCTAGCTGTGGCGCTGTAGCACGTGGTAAGGTTTTCACTAACTCCAAAAGGAGGATAAAGAGAACTGACCATTAAATGGGTTTTACTATGATGGTAAGTGCATTCTATGTAAGAGAACTTAACCCCCAGGTTAATTAACTTATGTAAAACAGCTTAAAAAAATTAACCCCTTCATGACCCAGCCTATTTTGGCCTTAATGACCTTGCCGTTTTTTGCAATTCTGACCAGTGTCCCTTTATGAGGTAATAACTCCGGAACGCTTCAACGGATCCTAGCGATTCTGAGATTGTTTTTTCGTGACATATTGGGCTTCATGTTAGTGGTAAATTTAGGTCGATAATTTCTGAGTTTATTTGTGAAAAAAACGGAAATTTGGCGAAAATGTTGAAAATTTTGCAATTTTCACATTTTTAATTTTTATTCTGTTAAACCAGAGAGTTATGTGACACAAAATAGTTAATAAATAACATTTCCCACATGTCTACTTTACATCAGCACAATTTTGGAAACAAATTTTTTTTTTGCTAGGAAGTTATAAGGGTTAAAATTTGACCAGTGATTTCTCATTTTTACAACAACATTTACAAAACCATTTTTTTTAGGGACCACCTCACATTTGAAGTCAGTTTGAGGGTTCTATATGGCTGAAAATACCCAAAAGTGACACCATTCTAAAAACTGCACCCCTCAAGGTGCTCAAAACCACATTCAAGAAGTTTATTAACCCTTCAGGTGTTTCACAGCAGCAGAAGCAACATGGAAGTAAAAAATGAACATTTAACTTTTTAGTCACAAAAATGATCTTTTAGCAACAATTTTTTTATTTTCCCAAGGGTAAAAGGAGAAACTGGACCATGGACGTTGTTGTCCAATTTGTCCTGAGTACGCTGATACCTCATATGTGGGGGTAAACCACTGTTTGGGCGCACGGCAGGGCTCGGAAGGGAAGGAGCGCCATTTGACCTTTTGAATGAAAAATTGGCTCCAATCTTTAGCGGACACCATGTCGCGTTTGGAGAGCCCCCGTGTGCCTAAACATTGGAGCTCCCCCACAAGTGACCCCATTTTGGAAACTAGACCCCCCAAGGAACTTATCTAGAAGCATAGTGAGCACTTTAAACCCCCAGGTGCTTCACAAATTGTTCCGTAAAAATGAAAAAGTACTTTTTTTTCACAAAAAAATTATTTTAGCCTCAATTTTTTCATTTTCACATGGGCAACAGGATAAAATGGATCCTAAAATTTGTTGGACAATTTCTCCTGAGTACACCAATACCTCACATGTGGGGGTAAACCACTGTTTGGGCACATGGTAAGGCTCGGAAGGGAAGGAGCGCCATTTGACTTTCTGAATGAAAAATTATCTCCATCGTTAGCGGACACCATGTCGCGTTTGGAAAGCCCCCGTGTGCCTAAACATTGGAGCTCCTCCACAAGTGACCCCATTTTGGAAACTAGACCCCCCAAGGAACTTATCTAGAGGCATAGTGAGCACATTAAACCCCCAGGTACTTCACAAATTGATCCGCAAAAATGAAAAAGTACTTTTTTTTCACACAAAATTTCTTTTAGCCTCAATTCTTTCATTTTCACATGGGCAACAGGATAAAATGGATCCTAAAATTTGTTGGGCAATTTCTCCTGAGTACGCCGATACCTCATATGTGGGGGTAAACCACTGTTTGGGTGCACGGCAAGGCTCGGAAGGGGAGGCGTGCCATTTGACTTTTTGAATGGAAAATTAGCTCCAATCGTTAGCGGACACCATGTCACGTTTGGAGAGCCCCTGTGTGCCTAAACATTGGAGCTCCCCTACAAGTGACCCCATTTTGGAAACTAGACCCCCCAAGGAACTTATCTAGATGCATAGTGAGCACTTATAACCCCCAGGTGCTTCACAGAAGTTTATAACGCAGAGCCGTGAAAATAAAAAATAATTTTTCTTTCCTCAAAAATGATTTTTAGCCCAGAATTTTTTATTTTCCCAAGGGTAATAGGAGAAATTGGACCCCAAAAGTTGTTGTCCAGTTTGTCCTGAGTACGATGATACCCCATATGTGGGGGTAAACCACTGTTTGGGCGCACGGCAGGGCTCGGAAGGGAAGGCACGCCATTTGGCTTTTTGAATGGAAAATTAGCTCCAATCATTAGCGGACACCATGTCGCGTTTGGAGAGCCCCTGTGTGCCTAAACATTGGAGCTCCCGCACAAGTGACCCCATTTTGGAAACTAGACCTCCCAAGGAACTAATCTAGATGTGTGGTGAGCACTTTGAACCCCCAAGTGCTTCACAGAAGTTTATAACGCAGAGCCATGAAAATAAAAAATAATTTTTCTTTTCTCAAAAATGATTTTTTAGCCCACAATTTTTTATTTTCCCAAGGGTAACAGGAGAAATTGGACCCCAAATGTTGTTGTCCAGTTTGTCCTGAGTACGATGATACCCCATATGTGGGGGTAAACCACTGTTTGGGCATATGCCGGGGCTCAGAATGGAAGTAGTGACGTTTTGGAATGCAGACTTTGATGGAATGCTCTGCGGGCGTCAGGTTGCGTTTGCAGAGCCCCTGATGTGCCTAAACAGTAGGAACTCCCCACAAGTGACTCCACTTTGGAAACTAGACCCCCAAGGGAACTTATCTAGATGTGTGGTGAGCACTTTGAACCCCCAAGTGCTTCACAGAAGTTTATAACGCAGAGCCGTGAAAATAATAAATGTGTTACCTTTCCTCAAAAATATTTTTTAGCCCAGAATTTTTTATTTTTGCAAGAGTAACAGGAGAAATTGGACCCCAAAAGTTGTTGTCCAGTTTCTCCTGAGTACGCTGATACCCCATATGTGGGGGTAAACCACTGTTTGGGCATATGCCGGGGCTCAGAATGGAAGTAGTGACGTTTTGGAATGCAGACTTTGATGGAATGGTCTGCGGGCATCATGTTACGTGTGCAGAGCCCCTGATATGCCTAAACAGTAGAAACCCCCCACAATTGACCCCATTTTGGAAACTAGACCCCCCAAGGAACTTATCTAGATGTGTGGTGAGCACGTTCAACCCCCAAGTGCTTCACAGAAGTTTACAACGCAGAGCCGTGAAAATAAAAAATCATTTTTCTTTCCTCAAAAAAGATGTTTTAGCAAGCAATTTTTTATTTTCACAAGGGTAACAGGAGAAATTGGACCCCAATATTTGTTGCCCAGTTTGTTGTGAGTATGCTGATACCCCATATGTGGGGGTAGACCACTGTTTGGGCATATGCCGGGGCTCGGAAGGGAAGTAGTGGCATTTGAAATGCAGACTTTGATGGAATGGTCTGCGGGCGTCACATTGCATTTGCAGAGCCCCTGATGTGCCTAAACAGTAGAAACACCCCACAAGTGACCCCATTTTGGAAACTAGACCCCCCAAGGAACTTATCTAGATGTGTGGTGAGCACTTTCAACCCCCAAGTGCTTCACAGAAGTTTATAACGCAGAGCCGTGAAAATAAAAAATAATTGTTCTTTCTTCAAAAATTATGTTTTAGCAAGTAATTTTTTATTTTTGCAAGGGTAACAGGAGAAATTGGACCCCAACAGTTGTTGCCCAGTTTGTCCTGAGTACGCTGGTACCCCAAATGTGGGGGTAAACCACTGTTTGGGCGCACGTTGGGGCTTGGAAGGGAGGGAGCACCATTTGACTTTTTGAACGCAAGATTGGCTGGAATCAATGGTGGCGCCATGTTGCGTTTGGAGACCCCTGATGTGCCTAAACAGTGGAAACCCCTTAATTCTAACTTCAACACTAACCCCAACACACCCCTAATCCTAATCCCAACTGTAGCCATAACCCTAATCACAACCCTAACCCCAACACACCCCTAACCACAACACTAACCGCAACACACCCGTAACCCTAATTCCAACCCTAATCCTAACCCTAATCCCTAACCCTAATCCCAACCCTAACCACAACTGTAACCCCAACACACCCCTAACCCTATCCGTAACCCTAACCACAAGCCTAATCTTAACCCTATTTCCAACCCTAGCCCTATTTCCAACCCTAACTCTAATTCCAACCCTAACCCTAAGGCTTATTTGCCCACGTTGCGGATTCGTGTGAGATTTTTCCGCACGATTTTTGAAAAATCTGCAGGTAAAAGGCACTGCGTTTTACCTGCAGATTTACAGCAGATTTCCAGTGTTTTTTTGTGCGGATTTCACCTGCGGATTCCTATTGAGGAACAGGTGTAAAACGCTGCGGAATCCGCACAAAGAATTGACATGCTGCGGAAAATACAACGCAGCGTTTCTGCACAGAATTTTCCGCACCATGGGCACAGTGGATTTGGTTTTCCATAGGTGTACATGGTACTGTAAACCTGATGGAAAACTGCTACGAATTCGCAGCGGCCAATCCGCTGCGGATCCGCGGCCAATCCGCTGCGGATCCGCGGCCAATCCGCTGCGGATCCGCGGCCAATCCGCTGCGGATCCGCGGCAATCCGCTGCGGATCCGCAGCCAAATCCGCACTGTGTGCACATGCCCTAACCCTACCCGTAACCCTAACCCTAGTTCTAACCCTAACCCTAGTGGAAAACGAAAAAAAAAAATATATATATATTTTCTTTATTTTATTATTGTCCCTACCTATGGGGGTGATAAAGGGGGGGGTTTATTTATTATTTTTTTTATTTTGATCGCTGTGATAGAACCTACCACAGCGATCAAAATGTACTTGTAAGGAATCTGCCGGCTGGCAGATTCGGCGGGCGCACTGAGCATGCGCCCGCCATTTTGGAAGATGGCGGCGCCCAGCGAGGAGACGTACGGACACCGGGAGGATCGGTAAGTATGAAGGGGTGGTGGGGGGGTGGATCGGAGCACAGGGGGGGTAATCGGACCACAGGGGGGGTGAATCCAAACAAGGAGGGAGCGGACAGGAGGACGGGGGAGCCGGCAGGCGGACGGAGGGGACCGGACCCCATAACGGAGGACTGGGGGGGGCGATCGGTGGGTGTGGGGGGGGGTCACTTCAGTATTTCCAGCCATGGCCGATGATATTGCAGCATCGGCCATGGCTGGATTGTAATATTTCACCAGTTTTTTAGGTGAAATATTACAAATCGCTCTGATTGGCTGTTGAAAGTGAAACTGCCAATCAGAGCGATCGTAGCCACGGGGGGGTGAAGCCACCCCCCCCTGGGCTGAAGTACCACTCCCCCTGTCTCTGCAGATCGGGTGAGATTGGAGTTAACCCTTTCACCCGATCTGCAGCTACGCGATCATTCCATGACGCCACATAGGCGTCATGGGTCGGATTTGCACGGATTTTCATGACGCCTACGTGGCGTCATGGGTCGGGAAGGGGTTAAACAAAAAAAACCTAAACTTTTGAAATATGATTCATGTTTAAAATTGCACTATTTTCCGATTTTAGGCTAACTGTATAGCTTGTCCAGTAGCAGACTTCTACTCCGGTCAAGCGTAGCGATTTCAGGAGGAAGACAGACAGCATTGTCCTAGGCAGCGTTCTCCCTGCATGATCGCAGAGAGCCAAAAATGATCACTTCTTCCCGTGACTGATGACTGTCTTGCATTGTCCCTGTGCGACTCTGTTCTATATATCTGGCTGCGTAGTAAAAGTTAGCCATCACTCTCAGGAGGAAGCGCGCGTTATTAGTTTTAGGCAGTAGTGTAAACATATACATAGGACAACGAGAAGGTAAATCAGACCATGTGAGGGAGAAAGGGAGGCTTGTTCCATGTACCTGCATTCCTGTACTATAACTGAGAACTGCTAATGAGTGCTGCGTCCTGTGAGTGACGGCAGGCCTCACCGTACAAGCCAACCGGCAGTCATGGAAGAGGCGCTCAGTCATGATCAGTCTTTGGCAATAGTTAAGGGAGATGTTTGCATAGGACTGTGCTGTCTCCCTCATGTAAATGCTTTAATTTTATTTTTCGGGGCAGTATAATGAGCACTACTCAAAGTGGGTTATGCATGCACCTCTGTTTCACAAGTAACCAAAATCCTATACATCTACCAGCCATGTCTTTCAATAGATTCAGGTTTAAAATTAAATTTCAACCCCTCTCACCAATTTCATTATAGTCAGGAAACCTTTTAAAGAAGGAGGAGGAGTAGTCCTTCAAGACCGCACAACAAATATCAATGAGGCATCACGCATTCTGTTAGGCTTTCCCTACTGTCAAAAACTTTACAACAATACCACCGTAGTTTATTTCAGAGAACACAAGACTCCGAGACGAAGCTACAGGTCATCAATAATAAAAAGAAAGAATATATCTTTATACCTAACCCTACAAAGGCCACTTGTTATCATCTCTAAAGCACTCAAGAATTAAACTCCTGGGAGACCAGTTATATCTGGCATAAAGTCTCTAACATGCAATTTGTCACATTTTGTTGACCTAAATCTGCAAAAACATATTTTAAAATTGATTACCGTATTTTTCGGACTATAAGACGCACCGGACTATAAGGCGCACCCAGGTTTTAGAGGTGGAAAATAGGGAAAAAAAATATTTGAAGCAAAAAAATGTGGTAAAATATTTAATAACATAAATAACATATTATTATATGTGGTGTTATTATATATAATAGTATGTTATTATGTTGGAAGCTGCAGGACCAGTGTGGTGTCTGTACAGTACTATATCAAGATGCTGGAGGGTGAGTATAAGAATGGGGGCACAGGGCTTATATTGAAAGCACCACTCCAGCACTGCAAAATAACACTGGAGTGCTGCTTTAAAATCCCATGGGAGAACTATAACTCCCAGCATGTCCTGCAGATCCTATGACATGCTGGGAGTTATAGTTCACCACAGGAGTGGCAGAGTGCTTTATTGTGTATTGTAAAGACTAACCTCTTAATTGTGGCAGCCTGCCAGCCTGTGGTGAGGTAAAAGCATCCCATGACTGCACACAGAGCCCACCCTCTTGTTGCCTCTCCACAGCACAGGTTTTGAGGAAGCCTGCAGATTCTAGTGGAGAGCCTGAAGGACCTGTGATGATGTCAAGAAGAGGGAGGGCTCTGAGCTGCCATGTGATGCTCCAGCCCGCCCACTCCTGACATCACACAGGTCCTGTTTGTGCACAGCACTCGGCATCCAGGCATGGCAGGCAGGTATACAGCGATCTCCTCTCCGCTCTGGCCCCTGCTGCTGGTGCTGCCTCCTCCCCAGGACACACAAATCTCCCTAGCTGCTGCAGCAATCAGCGCTGAGGAAGCCATGCGTGTCCCTGCTTAAGTGCAGTATTCATTTGCTGCTCCCGGCTCACCTCTCAGCTGATAGGTGGGCGGGGAGCCACTAATGAATATTCACTGCACTTAATCATCGGGACCACATGGTTTTCCCAGCGCTGATTCCAGGCAGGGGGGACATCCTGAAGTGGGATAACAGTGCGATCCCACTCACTGCTGCCCCCCTCCCCACATGCTACATCCGTACCATAAGACGCACCCACACTTTCCTCCCAAATTTGGAGGGAAAAAAGTGAGTTTTATGGTCGGAAAAATACGGTATATCTCAAAGATTCTTCCAGCTTTATTGCTAGGCTCCAACAATTCCACTGAGAATCATCACATATTGGTGACGGTTTCCTTTTAGTACTCACGCATCACATATGAAAAGGGCCTAAAATGCATAAAACTACCTGTAAATGATCTCCATATGTCTAAAGACTAAAGCAATTATCTGTGGGAAACTGCACTATTTATACTTACTCGTAATATGTTCACCTCCACTGCATAGACAGACTAGTGCAGAGTTTCCTAAACTCCGGTCTTCACTGCTCCCAATATGTCATGTTTTCTTTAGAATTGCACAGGTGATGGAATTACCGTATTTTTTTGACCATAAAACGCACTTTTTTCCCTCCAAATTTGGAAGGAAAGTGTGGGTGTGTCTTATGGTCGGAATGTGGGGAGGGGGCAGTGGCGGAGTGGGATCGCAGGAGGAAGAAAAATATCGCAGGAATCCGGCGTTGGGGAAACCACGTGGTCCCGATACTTAAAGTGAGGTGAATATTCATCAGCCGCTTCCCCGCCCACCTGTCAGCGGGGAGCAGCAAATGAAAATTCCTTCATTCAAACAGCGGACCCACATGGTTTCCCAAGTGCCGGATTCCTGCAGCAGCTGGGGAGATCTGTGTCCGGTGGAGGAGGGGGCGGGATGCTGCATACCTGACAGTGATGATGCAATGTTGAATGCTCTGTGGAGGACCTGTGCTGAGGTCAAGAGGAGGACGGGCTTGGAGCATCACATGACCGCACAAAGCCCTGCTTCTTCTTGATGTCATCACAGGTTCTGCAGACACTCACTACAAACCGTGCAGTTTCGTCTTACATGATCTGTGGTGGGGTCATAATAGGGAGGGCACTGTGCGGTCATGGCTGGCTGCAGGACCTGCACTGAGCACAGCCTGTACAAGAAAGAATTTATTAAAAAGTTAGTAATTACAGCACATAAAATAGCACTTTGCCACTCCTGTGGTGAACTATAACTCCCAGCATGCTATAGCATCTGCAGGACATGCTGGGAGTTATAGTTCTCCCATGGGATCTTATAGCAGCACTCCAGTGTTATTTTTCAGTGCTGGAGTGGTGCTTTAAATATAAGCCCTGTTCTCCCATTCTTATACTCACCCTCCAGCGTCTTCACATAGTACTTTACAGACATAACACTGGTCCCGCAGCACCATCTTCTACCGGTAGCTTCCAACATAATAACATACTATTATATATATTAACACCACATATAATAGTATGTTATTTAATATTTTACCACATTTTTTGCTTCAAATACATTTTTCCCTATTTTCCACCTCTAAAACTCGGGTGAGTCTTATAGTCTGAATAATACGGTATTAAGGCATCATAAACTCCCACAGGTTCTCTCATCTGTGCAATACTAAGGAAATCCTTAGTTTGGGGAACAGTGCACTAGAGGGGCAGTTTGCCCCTAGTTTTGCAAATATTTTTTGGTTTATTAAAGGAACTATAAATGTATAACAAAGCAGGGTCTGAAAATATTGTTTTATATGAGAGCTAGAGATGAATTTATCATAATTTGGGATAGATCCAGGAAAAATATACACGATTTCATTGAAAACCTCAAATGTAACAACTGAATTTGTGCTTTCTCTATCGCCTCATTGGGGAACACAGGAACCATGGTGTGTATGCTGCTGCCACTAGGAGGCTGACACTATGCACAAAAAAAGTTAGCTCCTCCTCTGCAGTGTACACCCCACCGACTGGCATCATGAACTTCAGTTTAGCTTAGTGTCAGTAGGAGGTGGACACGGGTCTTTCATTAGACCCTTATCTACCTCAATGTGCGTTGTTTTTTTTCAGGTTTTCCGGAAGGATACAGTGTGAACAGTCACAACTGTAATCCCACATTACGGACTGAGTACGGCGTGTGCTGCCACCCCGTATCCTCATAGATCAGCTAGCAGGACCAAGACCCCTAGCACACCAGCGTGCTCAGAAAACCGGTCCTAGCTCCGTCCCCCTCCCACTCGCCCACCAGAGCCTGTCGGTGGCGGAGACGAGGACGTCCATTACCAGCTCCCTGGACGTCTCATACCTTCCTCGGACTAAGGTCAGTAACGGACGACGTGGGATGTTTTAGGTGAGTATTTTCCGCACTAGTCCCAGATTAGGCAAAGGGGGCGCAGACGTTAATATGGGGTCCCCCTGGATTTTTTATTTTCCTAAAGGGTGCAGGGTTTTTCGCAGGCTACCTTGGCCTGGTCGTCGCTCCTTGTGGCCATCGGCGGTCGCAGGGGGCAGGGATCTTCGCTGCAGGCAGCCGTGGCAGACACAGTTCCTCTCAACCACGCGGCGGCCTTTGCAGGCAGCCACGTCTCCCACTTTTCCGGTCGGCTGCGGCCACACTGTTCAAGCACAGTGGCTTTCTCCGGCGGCCGCCGGCCTCTAATTTAGGCCCCGGCTTCAGCCCGAGCCTACTTCCGGCGCCGCGACTCTGCCCACTTCCTTTATTCTCGGGCGAGAGAAAAGCCCGCCCGACTGTCATAGCACGCCCACCGGCACCATCTTGGTACTCCTGTACAGGCGGTTTAGCTCCGCCCACCATTCCTGTGCCTCTGCAGGAAGCATTTTGGCGCCCTCCAAGAGCGCGATTCCTGGCGTCCTCATCTCCCTTGCGGTCGCCATCTCCCTGCTGTTGCCCGCACCACGCTCCGGACCCTGAAGCCTTCTCTGACTGACTTCTTTGAGGAGAATCTTCCAGCCGTGCAGTGGACACCAAATCGTCTGCTGGGAGTAGCTCTGCACTGCAGACTGACACTCTCCTCTGCCCTCCTGTCCCCTAACCTTTTGGCATTCGTCAGGGACCCGTTCGTCATGTCTAATTCTAAGGGAGGTCGCTCTCGCCCTCCTACTTCTTCCTCTACTTCCTCGGCCTTAGTCAAACACTTTGTGTGTTCGTCTTGTAACTGCAAACTTCCCTCAGGTCAGTCCTCTCCCCTCTGTCAGGCCTGCAGCAACCCCACTATGCCCACCGTCCAGGATCCTCCGGCTGCCCCACTTGAGTGAAGCCCCCACTCCAGTTTGGGCTTTTTCTCTGTCACAATCGGTAGCTGACCTAACTCTGGTGTCACAGACCCTTGTGTCCGTGTTTGATAGGTTACCCCTACAGGCTCCCGCAGTAGCCAGCAGGTTGCAGGAAGCCCTGTCCAAGCCTTCCACTATAGGCTGCAAAAGATCAGACAGGAACAACGGTCTGAGTCCTCTTCCCGTTCCATCTCGCCTCACGGTCCTTCTCTGCGATCGGCTTCTCCCCGATCCTCCTCCCCTGAGTCAGGCGAGGCGTTCTCTGATGCTCCTTCGGAGGTTAATTTGGAGCTGGACTCGGAACTAAATAGCTAGCCTGAGGGACACGGTTCAGAGTCTCATTGGAGCAATCAATCAGACCTGTGGCATCAAAGATTCCTCTGCGGATCAGGCGGTTTCGTTTAGACGGTCCAAACCACCTCCCAAGGTTTTCGCTTCTCATCCTGAATTTGATGAGCTTCTGGCCAAAGAAAGGGAGAATCCGACCAGACGTTTTCAAAGAGGAAAGCTTTGGCGTCTTGTATCCCTTTCCTCCGGATCTCATCGCCAACTGGACTTCTTCGCCCTCTGTAGATCCTCCAGTCTCTAGACTTTCCACCAACACAGTCCTTCCACTGTCCGGAGGGGCGTCTCTGAAAGATTCCAACGACAGGATTATTGAATCCTTTGCGAAGTCGGCTTTCGAAGCGGCCGCGTCTTCCCTATGCCCGGCCTTTGCTTCCACCTGGGTTTCGAAGTCTGTATCCGACTGGGCCAATCAACTCCGTCGGGGCATTCTGGCTGGAGCTCCACCAGAGCAGCTGGCGGAACTTGCCACCCACATTTCTCACGCGGGGGAATACTTGGTTTCCGCTTCCCTGGACGCCGCGACTTGTGCTGCTCAGGCGTCCAGTAATGTTGTTTCCATACGTCGCACCGTTTGGCTCAAGGCCTGGCAAGTGGATCTATCATTAAAAAAGTCCCTTACCAGCCTGCCTTTTCAAGGATCACGTCTTGTCGGTTCCAAGCTGGACCAAATTATTAAGGATGCCACCGGGGGCACAAGTTCCCTTCTTCCCCAGTCTAAACCTCGCCACCCTCCTCCTAGATGGCAATTTCGGTCCTTTCGGGCCCTTTCGTCATTTCGCGGCGGCAGATTCCTTTTCCCAACAGGAGAGGCCACAGGCACGTCAAGAGAAGAAGGTATACTTTAGACCCATTCCTTCCTGGCGTCCTCGTTACTCCCAAGGTAGATCCTCCAGGTCTAGGACTGGAAGATCCACATCGGCATGACTCCACGGCAAGACCCCAGCCCACTTCCCAGGCTGGGCGGATCATTTTTTCGAATTCCGACCTCCAAGACATCCTGCTCTAGTTCCGGGTTTCTTCGCAGCCATCGCTTCTCTCCTCAAATCCGGGGTAATTATTCCCGTCCCAGAAAAAGAACGGTTCACAGGTTTCTATTCAAATCTTTTTGTGGTACCGAAAAAAGACCGCAAAGTTCGCCCCATTCTGGATCTGAAATTGCTGAGCAAGAGGGTTTGTCTGAGACATTTCAGGATGGAATCCCTTCGTTCAGTAATTGCTTCCATGGAGGCTCAGGAATTTCTGTGCTCTAAAGACATCCAGGACGCCTACCTCCATGTCCCGATATTCCCTGGACATCACAGATTCCTGCGTTTTGCAGTACTTCAGGAGCACTTTCAGTTCGTCGCCCTGCCGTTCGGTCTCGCAACTGCTCCCATGGTTTTCACAAAGACCATGGCAGCGCTGATAGCCATCTTGAGGGTCAGGGGCCTGGTTCTTTTTCCGTACCTCGATGACATCCTCATGAAGGCCTTGTCCTTTTCTCAGGCTCACGAAAGTCTGTCCATAGTCCTCAACACTCTAGCCCGTTTCGGGTGGCTTGTCAACAGGAAGAAAGCCTGTCTTCTTCCCTCTCATCGCCTCGTTTTTCTGGGCATGCTCTTCGACACTCGTCAGACCAGAGTCTTCCTTCCCGAAGACAAGAGATCCATCCTTCGCGTGCTCCAGGCTTCTCGGCTTCCCTCCTTCCAATCGGCCATGAAGGTTCTGGGGAGGATAGTTGCAACATTGGAAGAGATTCCCTTCACCCAAATTCACTCAAGACCTCTTCAGCAGGCTATTCTATCACAGTGGGACAAGTCTGTCTTCTCCCTGGATCTTCCGATTCGGCTTTCTCCTCGGGTCAAACAGTCCCTCAACTGGTGGCTGACGTCACCTCTCATCTCCCAGGGCAGGACCTTCCTTTCAGTACACTGGCAGGTGGTGACGACGGACGCAAGCCTGGTCGGCTGGGGTGCGGTGTTTCGTCACCTGACTGTTCAGGGTCATTGGTCGACGCAGGAGTCATCCATGCCGATCAATGTCCTTGAGATTCGGGCCATCTTTCTGTCTCTCCTTCACTGGGAAAAGATTCTCAGGGGTCTACCAATTCGGATCCAGACAAACAATGCCACAGCAGTGGCATATGTCAACCACCAGGGGGGACTCGGAGGCCTCGGCCAAAGTATCCAAGATCCTCCTTTGGGCAGAGGCAACAGTACGGGTGATATCCGCGGTGCATATCCCCGGCGTGGACAATTGGGCCGCCGACTTTCTCAGCTGCGAGGGCCACGCGGCAGGGGAGTGGTCCTTGCATCAGGAGGTCTTTCATCAGATTTGTCTTCGATGGGGGACTCCGGATGTGGAGTTCACGGCGTCCCGAATCAACAGGAAGGTCCCTTGGTTCGTCTCCAGGTCCCCGCTATCCTCTCGCAGTGGGCGTCGATACTCCGGCCATTCCTTGGTCGCATTTCGTGCTCCCCTATCTGTTTCCACCCCTGCCCTTGCTTCCCAAGCTGTTGAAAAAGATCAAAGTGGAAGGGGTGCCGGTCATTTTGATTGCCCCGGATTGGCCCAGGAGATCTTTGTTTGCAGGGATTGTCAATCTTCTCGCGGACGCCCCCTGGAGGCTTCCAGACAGACCCGATCTGCTGTCTCGGGGTTCGATCTGCCACCCGAATTCTCGGTCGCTCAGTTTAACGGCGTGGCTTTTGAGACTGCAGTTCTAAGAGCGTCAGGCCTTTCGGATCGGGTGATTCATACTATGATCCAGGCTAGGAAGCCTTCGTCTTCCAGGATCTATTATCGTACCTGGAAGGCTTACTTCCGTTGGTGCGAGTCCATCCACGTTTCACCTATGTCCTTTTCCCTTCCTTCCATTTTGGCCTTCCTTCAGACAGTACTGGATGCGGGCCTTGCCCTTAGTTCCCTAAAGGGCCAGGTTTCTGCGCTCTCCATCCTCTTCCAGAAGACATTATCTTCTCGGCCATAGGTCAAGACTTTCCTTCAGGGAGTGGCCCATGCTGTCCCTCCGTACAGGACGCCTGTGGATTTATGGGATCTCAATCTTGTGCTGAGGGGTCCCCCCTTTGAGCCTCCCAGGGAGGTTTCCCTGTCAGTCTTAACTTGGAAGGTGGCCTTTCTTGTGGCCATCACCTCTATCCGGCTCGTTTCCAAGTTGGCGACCCTTTCTTGCTGACCTCCTTTCCTGGTTATCCACCAGGACAAGGTGGTCTTGAGGCCTCCGCCTTCCTTCTTTCCTAAGGTGGTTTCCACCTTCCACCTCAACGAGGACGACGTTCTACCTTCCTTTTGTCCAGCTCTGACTCATCCTCTGGAGCGATCGTTGAACAAGCTGGACCCCGTCAGGGCGGTGAGGATATACCTGGCTAGAATGGCCTCTTTCCTGAAGACGGACTCTTTTTTCGTCATTCCTGATGGCACGCATAGAGGCCTGCCGGCATCCAAGGCGACTATTGCTCGCTGGAACAGAACGGCAATTTTGGAGGGCTTTACAAGGTCCATACCTACGCTTCGGCGGACGCCAGCCTAGGCAGAAGGATCTTGCAGGCGGCAGTGGTGAGTCCTCTGACCTGATGGAAGTCTGTTTTTCCCACCCCAGGGACTGCTTTGGGACGTCCCATGGTTCCTGTGTCCCCTAGTGAGGCGATAGAGAAAACAGGATTTTTTTGGTTGCTTACCGTAAAATCTGTTTCTCGGAGCCTTCATTGGGGGACACAGCACCCTCCCATATTATTCAGTTTCTGTTGTTCTGTGTTCTATGACTGTTCTCACGTTAACAGTTCTCATGTTTGTGGTTGTTATTTCAACCTTATTGTTTTTCTCTTACTGCTTTCTCACTAACTGAAGTTCATGATGCCAGTCGGTGGGGTGTACACTGCAGAGGAGAAGCTAACTTTTTTTGTGCATAGTGTCAGCCTCCTAGTGGCAGCAGCATACACCCCATGGTTGCAGTGTCCCCCAATGAAGGCTCCGAGAAACAGATTTTACGGTAAGCAACCAAAAAATCGTGTTTTTCTAACACCCAGTCCCAACATGAGGCTGAATATTTGGATTTACTTGTATATATAAATCCTGCAGATCTACAGTATATCTGAAACAATTAAGTCAGGTCCTAACAACTATGTATCTTACAAACATAAGGTTGAATTATATTTTAATGTACTTTATAATGCTGCTTACATTTTTTTTTTCTTTTTGAATTGCAAATTTTAATTTCTGTTGTATCAAGTAGATAAACATGATGTCCTGTTTTTGTTTTTTTTTAATTCCTAGCTTAAAAGCAATACTCAGAACCCCATAGTGCACTATGTGTTCCACCTCCTGTGGCCCATTTATTCTGCATTGTTCTTTATTACGCTAAATGCATTATAATCTGTCTTTTTGTGTGAAAGTGCTTGTCAGGCAGGCAAAGCCATTATCCATTGTTCTTCTCTGTTTGTGATAGTTTTATAAATATGAAGTCTATGTATTCAATTTGTAGACTCCCCTAATACCTATAATTTGGCTTTACATTTTCCTTTTTGGGAAGAGCCTAACAAGAGAGGGAATATATTAATTTTTTGTAAATCCTTCTTTTAGGTGTCCAGTTTATGTGGGATTGTTGCTGTGAATCTTTGAAGAAAGCAAAGAAAGAGAAAGGCTCTGGATGCATTTTGGCTCACTGTATGGGTCTTGGAAAGACATTACAGGTACATGGTTAACTTTTCAGAATGACTCCCATGGCAGATGACTACCTTTTTATTTTCTTTCAATGTTTCTTAAAGGGGTTGTCCACTAATAGGACAACCTTTTATCATTCCCCATGCCTGGCCACGATAAAATAGGGATATATCTGTATAATACAGTCCTGTGATTTCTTGTGGTGTTCAGTGCTAATTATACTGTGAAATACGCATATCTGAACCTGGCCTTAGAGATATATCCGTATAATACAGTCCTGTGATTTCTTGTGGTGTTCAGTGCTTACTATACAGTGCCGTGTCACATCTTTCACCCTCTAGTTGTTGGTGGGGGCAGATTTATAAAACAAGTGATCATAAAGTGCACAACTTTTCCTGTAGTAATCTCTGGTTTAGCTGTATAACCCAATATTCTGCACACTAGGGAGACTAATTGTAAGATGAATGAATTGCCATGGGCTGCATGCAGTAGTGAAGCCCATGTATGCCCATGTTTTGGCTGGTGACTGCCTAGTAGTGAGTGATTGAGGCCCTGATGTACAGAAGTTTATAAGCGGTTTCCAAACCCATATGGTACCAAGGAAAGATGCTCGGTGGCTGATGGGGTGTTTTGTGCAGACCGGCAAGACCACCAGTGATTTTGGTTTGTGTAACGGAAGAAATAAAAAAGGCAGCATTTAACAATGGTGTATAAAATTCATTAATTAGGTAACTTATGGGTTATCAGACATCTCTATCTTCTGCATCTGTAGAGGAGAGGTGCTACTTCTCTGCTGCAGCCTTTACTCCTCCAGTGTCTTCTCATCACCAGAAGTTAGCTGTCCTTATCTACCATAAATTGTTTGTTTTCCTTGTACCCTGCGTGACTGAGAACGCAGCATAGACCTATAAATGCATGCTCCTGGCCATGCAGCAGAGGGTAGTTATAATGCGGATTTGCACGCTCCATTTACTGCATTTGATGTACATGCAACGTCTCTGCTTTGTTGGGTTGGAGCCTAGTTCTTGGTATCTATACGCTGGCTACACTCCATCTCCTCTCAGGTTCCATCTATTTATTTTAGTGTTTTGATCCTAAGCCTTTGTGGTAATTGGCTGTTCCCTGTGGGTGTACTTCTATACAGTGCTAATCAGATTAGCATTAGAAAATTTTATCACTCCTTTATTTATTTTTCTCTAGATGTGCTTACCATTAAGGGGCTGTCCACTACTAGGACAACCCCATCTTGATCTAAATGTTTGGACGTCAGGGCCGGCATCAGCACCCGGCGTACCCGGGCAGTGCCGGGGCCCTGGCGAGACGGGGGGCCTATTCAGGGCCGGCGTTAGGGGCAGGCAGCTGCCTAGGAACCCCGCTCCCCAGGGTCCCTCAGCTAGCGGCACATCACGCAGCCGCTATGAGGCCTCTGTGAGGCAGGGGGGCCCACCTGTCGCCAGCTCCAACTCCCCTGCTGCCGCATTGAACTACACCGGCGTCTGCCAGTAAAGTTCAAAGCAAATGATGGAGGAGAGCGCGTCACCTGATGCTCCCTCTCCCATCATTCCCCACTCTGACACTGCTGCTGCAGGTGCGCGCTGACGTCATTGCGCACTCGCTGTGTGTCAGGCAGTGCAGCGGCAGCCGCCGAGACCGGAGCAGGGAACATCGCGTGCACGTTGAGAGGTGAGAAGTGTCGTTTTTTTTTTTTTTTGTAACTATAACAGTGAGTACTGGACTATGGGGCCATTCTTGGGGGGAAGGGGGCTGTGCTGTATACTACATGTCTGTGCTATATACTACGTGGGCTGTGCTATATACTATATGGGCTGTTATATGCTACGTGGGCTGTGCTATATACTACACGGCTGTTCTATATACTACATGGGCCGTGTTATATACTACGTGGGCTGTGTTATATACTACGTGGGCTGTGTTATATACTACGTGGGCTGTGTTATATACTTCATGGCTGTGTTATATGAGATCATGAATCGTGGTATATGTTAAAGGGGGGGCCCACTGAGACTCTTTCGCCCGGGGCCCTCAAAAACCTGGAGCCCGCCCTGTTGGACGTGATAACACAAGAAAGTTTCTACTCCCCTCCCATGCCGGCACCATTCCAGTGGTGTCAACACTCGCTGTCCCAGGGCTGTGATGCTGTGTTGTGACACGTGACCCCGCCGCCCAATCAGTAAAGACTGTCCCCGCCTCCAGACAAATCGAACATGAACATAAAGTCCAGGCTGCATCTGCTCTTACTTACCATTCATGTTCAGCTCGACAGGAGGCGGGGACAGTGACGCCATCACTGATTGGGCGCCGGGGTCACGTGTCACCACAACAGCACAGGAGCCCTGGGGAGCACGAGTACTGACACCGCGAGAACGCCGCTAGCACTGGAGGCGAGTATAGGCTTTATTATTTTATGGGGGCCAAGCGTGGGGAATGAGAAGGGGTTGTCCCAAGTAGTGAACAGCTTCTTTATGTGCATTTAGTGGTTTAAAATTCTTTGTCAATGTGTAAAATGAGTACAATCTACTTGGGATTGAATATTAGTGAAATGTTACTGTCCTTTACTTAGAAAAGAAATATCTGCTAGGTCCATCTTCTGTGATATTTTATCTCCTTTATATTATAGAGTCCACAGAGAACCTGTCGTTATGACTGATTTTTTTTTTTTATATTTTAGCATTACGAGATGCGCAGTAAGTTGCTACAGATACAATTCTATGTAGATGGGAGAAGCTAGAGACAGAATTTTATCAGTAGCAGCTGCCATCTCCTATCCCAGTAATGGGAAAGTCTTCACTGAATACACATTTTATCTCTGGATTGAGAATTTTGATAATGTCTGATCAACTCTGTCAGAGAAGAAGCCGATTTCTCTGATAAGATAAATTACAAAGTTGCTTATTTTCATGTGTACTAATGATTTATGAAATGAAAACGACAGTTACGCTTAAACCCCTTTCCGACCTGTGACATACCTATACGTCATAGGTCGCCTCCCCTTCTTTGATGCTAGCTCTGTCACTGAGCCCCCATCTTATCAGTTGTGATGTGCCGGAATTGATCAGCTGAAATGTGCCCCTAACAGCCGCTGATGGGATCGCGACATGTTAACATGTTAAATTACGCTATCAATCTCTGACAGCTGCATTTAACATGCACGCTTCGGAAGCGCGTCATTAACCCCTTCATGACCCAGCCTATTTTGACCTTAATGACCTGGCTGTTTTTTGCAATTCTGACCAGTGTCCCTTTGAGGTAATAACTCAGGAACGCTTCAACGTATCCTAGCGGTTCTGAGACTGTTTTTTCGTGACATATTGGGCTTCATGTTAGTGGTATATTTAGGTCGATAATTTTTGCGTTTATTTGTGAAAAAAATGGAAATTTGGCTAAAATTTTGAAAATTTCGCAATTTTTGAATTTTTATTCTGTTAAACAAGAGAGTTATGTCACACAAAATAGTTAATAAATAACATTACTCACATGTCTAGGGAACCACTGTTTGTGCACATGGCAAGCTCGGAAGGGAGGGAGCGCCATTTGACTTCTGAATGAAAAATTAGATCCAATCGTTAGCGGACACCATGTTGCGTTTGGAGAGCCACTGTGTGCCTAAACATTGGAGCTCCCCCACATGTGATCCCTTTTTGGAAAATTGACCTCCCTTGGAACTAATCTAGATGTGCGGTGACCACTTTAAAACCCCAAGTGCTTCACAGAAGTTTATAACGCAGAGCTGTGAAAATAAAAAATCATTTTTGTTTCCTCAAAAATTATTTTTTAGCCCGCAATTTTTTATTTTCACAAGAGTAACAGGAGAAATTGGACCCCAAAAGTTGTTGTCCAGTTTGTCCTGAGTACACTGATACCTCATATGTGGGTGTAAACCACTGTTTGGGCACACTTCGGGGCTCGGAAGGGAAGTAGTGACTTTTGAAATGCAGACTTTGATGGAATGGTCTGCGGGCGTCACGTTGCATTTGCAGAGCCCCTGATGTGCCTAAACAGTAGAACCCCCCCACAAGTGACCCCATTTTGGAAACTAGACCCCCCAAGGAACTTATCTAGATGTGTGGTGAGCACTTTGAACCCCCAAGTGCTTCACAGAAGTTTATAACGCAGAGCCGTGAAAATAAAAAATATTTTTTCTTTCCCCAAAAAATATTGTTTTAGCAAGCAATTTTTTATTTTCGTAAGGGTACCAGGAGAAATTGGACCCCAATAATTGTTGCCCAGTTTGTCCTGAGTATGCCGATACCCCGTATGTTGGGGTAAACCACTGTTTGGGCGCACGTCAGGGCTCGGAAGGGAGGGAGCATCTGACTTTTGACTTTTTGAACGTAAGATTGGCTGGAATCAATGGTGGCGCCATGTTGCGTTTGGAGACCCCTGATGTGCCTAAAAAGAGAATTGAGGGGTTTCCAATCTCCAACACTAACCCCAACACACCCCTAACCCTAATCCCAACTCTAGCCATAACCGTAATCACAACCCTAACCACAACCCTAACCCCAACACACTCCTAACCCTAATCCCTAATCACAACCCTAACCCCAACACACCCCTAACCACAAGCCTAACCTTAACCCTATTTCCAACCCTAGCCCTAATTTCAACACTAACTCTAATTCCAACCCTAAGGCTATGTGCCCACGTTGCAGATTCGTGTGAGATTTTTCCGCACCATTTTTGAAAAATCCGCAGGTAAAAGGCACTGCGTTTTACCTGCGGATTGACCGCGGATTTCCAATGTTTTTTGTGCGGATTTCAGCTGCAGATTCCTATTGAAGAACAGATGTAAAACGCTGCGGAATCCGCACAAAGAATTAACATGCTGCGTAAAATACAACACAGCGTTTCCGCGCGGTATTTTCCGCACCATGGGCACAGCGGATTTGGTTTTCCATAGGTTTACATGGTACTGCAAACCTGATGGAAAACTGCTACGAATCCGCAGCGGCCAATCCGTTGCGGATCCGCAGCCAAATCCGCACCGTGTGCACATAGCCTAATTCTAACCCTAGTTCTAACCCTAATTCTAACCCTAACCATAGTTCTAACCCTAATCATAACCCTAGCCCTAACCCTAACCATAGTTCTAACCCTAGCCCTAACCCTAGTGGAGAAAAAAAAATATTTTCTTTATTTTATTATTGTCCCTACCTATGGGGGTGAAAAAGGGGTGGAGGGGTGTTCATTTACTATTTTTTTTTATTTTGATCACTGTGATAGGTTTTATCACAGTGATCAAAATGTACCTGGAACGAATCTGCCGCCCGGCAGATTCGGCGGGCGCACTGTGCATGCGCCCGCCATTTTGGAAGATGGCGGCGCCCATGGAGAAGACGGATGGACAACGGGAGGCTCGGTAAGTATGGGGGGGATCGGAGCACGGGGGGGACGGGGGGTGGATCGGAGCACGGGGAGCGGACAGGAGAATGGAAAGGCGGGCGGAGGGGAGCGAACGGGAGAGCGGACAGGCGGACGGAGGGGAGTACGGGACAGAACGGAGGACTGGGGAGGAGATTGGTGGCGGTGGTGGGGGCACATCAGGGTTTCCAGCCATGGCTGATGATATTGCAGCGTCGGCCATGGCTGGATTGTAATATTTCACTACTAGGTGAAATATTAGAAATTTCTCTGATTGGCTTTCACTTTCAACAGCCAATCAGAGCGATCTTAGCCACGGGGGTGGCGAAGCCACCCCCCCTGGGCTGAAGTAACACTCCCCCTGTCCCTGTAGGTCAGGTGAAAATGGAGTTAACCCTTTCACCTGACCTGCAGGGACGCAATCATTCTGTGACACAGCATATGCGTCACAGGTCGGATTGGCACAGACTTTCATGACGCATACGCTGTGTTACAGGTCGGGAAAGGTTTAACCCTACCCATCGGTGCCCCTGTCACATGATCGCAGGGCGCCAAAGGGTTGGCATGACAACCGGGGGTCTGCAGGAGACCCCTGTGCTTGTCAGTGCCGATATGGTATGAGCACTGCCCTGTTGCTGGTGTTCATAGCGTACGATCATTAAGTTCTTAATATTTTAAAAATATAAACGTGCAAATCGCCTCTTCACCCTATTCAAAATAAAATAAAAAAAATAAAAAATACACATTTGGTATCTGTGTTCAGAAACGCCCGATCTATCAAAATATAAATAGAATCAAATCGGTGAACGTTGCAGTGAGAGGAAGAAAAAAAAGCCAGAATTACGTTTTCTTTTGTTGCTGCTGCAACATTGCAATAACAAATTATCAAAAGATCGAAGCTACACCAAAATAGTATCGATAAAAACATCAGCTCGGTGCTCCTAAAATAAGCCCTCACCTAGCTCCAGATACTGAAAAATGGAGCTGCTACAGGTCTCGGGAAATGGTGCCCTTTTTTTTATTTTTATTTTTTACAAACTTTAAAAAAAAAAAAAAAAAAAAAAATTCACCACTTAAATAAAAAAAACAAACCTGTGCATGTTTGGTGACTGCGAACCAGTAATGTCCTGGAGATTCATAATAGCTGGTCAGTTTTCGCATTTAGTGATTATGGTAAAAAAAAACCACACAATCGTGGAATTGCACTTTTTTTTTGCAATTTCACCGTACTTGGAATTTTTTTCCCCATTTTCCGGTACACTATATGGTAAAACCAATGGTGTCGTTCAAAAGTACAACTCATCTCGCCGAAAACAATCCCCCTCACGGCCACATTGGCGGAAATTTTTTTTTAAAAAAGTTATGGCTCTAGGAAGGAGAGCAAAAAACGAAAACGCAAAAACTGAAAAGTCACAATATGGTGACGAGCTTAATGATTCGGCCAGGGACCATGGGCAGAGATGAGTCTAGTGCAGCACTGGCCTCAGTGGGCTTTTCTCAGCATTGCTGGACGTGATTCACAGGTTTCTCCCGTAGCGAGAGACCTGTCAATCACCTGGGACAAGCGAACCAGCAGCAGTGCTGGGTTTGTAATGTCCCCAGTCAGATCTTAAAAGTATATCTTAACTTTTTCAGAGAAAAATATACCAGCTGCAGCCATGTGAGCAGACTGATTCATGATGCTTGCACTTTTGGGCAGTATGACTTAGGTGACTTTACATGCAGATACCTTTCCTAGTTAGAAACAATGGAGAACATGGAAGCAGGATTCAAATCATGGAGTACAGCTTCTATTTTTTTATAACAAATAATTTTGGCAAAATTCATGTGAAGAACCTCTAGTGATGAGCGAACTTGCTCGGATAGAGTGTTATCAGAGTATGCTCGGGTGTTATCCGAGTATCTTGGGTGTGCTTGGATAATATGTTATAGTCCCTTGCACTGCATGTTTTGCGCCTTTTAGGCAGCCACAACAAATGTGGGGATTCCCTAACAATGTTTTCGGCTCAGACAAATCATCACATCTTACGTTGTTTTTGTTTTTTGTTCAGGTGGTTTCATTTCTACATACTGTCCTGCTCAATGACCAGCTAGACTTTTCCACTGCTCTGGTGGTGTGTCCTTTAAATACAGTTTTAAACTGGACCAATGAGTTTGAAAAATGGCAGGACGGCCTCAATGATGATGAAGCGTTAGAGGTACGTATATTACAATTAAAGCACGGTAATTTGGTATCTCTTATTTAATATTCTTGTTACTGAAGCTAGATCCAAAAATCTGGATTTGTAATTTTAGTACTTTAGAGTGAATTAAAAGGCTAAAGTACAAATTTTTTTTTTGTTGTTAAAAAGTGGTTTTCTGATAAAGTACATTATTGTCCTATCCGCTACAACACCCACCAATCACTAGAACATCTACCCCTTCCCTCACAAAGTATATTATTGTCCTATCTGCTACAACACCCACCAATCACTAGAACCTCTACCTGTTCCATCACACTTCAACCAGCGTGAGGAGCCGTTTGAATGGAGCAGCTTTCAGTATTTGTGGTAATGACAGAAATTGCTGAGCACAACACTCTACTGAATCAACCCCTAGATATATTTAATCTTTTGGGGCCCAAAAGTAACAGTAACCTCTGCTAAAATACATATAAGCTCTTCCTGCTGACATACAGAGAGCCTGAACAGAGCTCAGGGGACCCCTGTTCTAGTGACCGATGATGGTTCTGAGGACACAAAAGCGTCAGGTATAACGTTGTATACTGCCTGTAGAAGAGACAGGCAAAAGTGAAGAGCGGAAGGATTGGTGACATCACTGCAAGATGGGGACCAGGATGAGAGATGCTACTGCTAGATGGGGACCAGTATGAGGGATGCTACTACTAGATGGGGACCAGTATGAGGGATGCTACTACTAGATGGGGACCAGTATGAGGGATGCTACTACTAGATGGAGACCAGGATGAGGGATGCTACTACTAGATGGAGACCAGGATGAGGGATGCTACTACTAGATGGGGACCAGGATGAGGGATGCTACTACTAGATGGAGACCAGGATGAGGGATGCTACTACTAGATGGAGACCAGGATGAGGGATGCTACTACTAGATGGGGACCAGTATGAGGGATGCTACTACTAGATGGGGACCAGGGTGGGGAGGGACATTGCTACTAAATAAGGATCAGAGTGGGGGACATTACTACTAAATGTAGGAGAAATAAACATATTGACAAAACGGTTGATTAAACCCAGTCACGAAGTGTATGATATTTAAAACCAAACCTTTATTCACATGTAACAATACAAAAAAATATCTGCCCGGTACATATTACCTGAATCGCTAATCCTCTGCCCCGTGGCAGGGGAACACCTGGTGACACACCGAGGATGACCTCCTGTATAGGATGGGTGAATAGATGGAGGCGTACCGGGGACGGCCCCTCGTATGTGATTGGTCTATTAATGGTGTGTGTCCTGGGATGACGTACTGGGGATATTCCCCTGCGAGCTATCTGATTGGTTGGTCTTGATTTTAAATACTCCAAGATGCCTTACCTTAGAAACGCCCCCAGGAGGAAGCGGATGCGAAACGCGCGTCGGGGTAGTCAAGGTGCAGCGTTCCACGAGGCAGAGGATTAGCGATTCAGGTAATATGTACCGGGCAGATTGCCCGCAATGCTATATAAGATTGTTCATTTGATATATTGCCTGTATGGCGTGGTGGACTTTACAAGAAGTGTTTTTGTCCTGGGATGCTTTCATGATGGTGGGAATTTCCTGCCTGGGACTGTGTAAGCAGGGCATACGATTGAGGGATAGGGATTATGTGCAATATTTGGCTGCTTCCCTTGTGTTCTATGTTTGAGCAAGGAATTAGTATTGAGTCTTTAGCATTCCCCATTGTGCGGACCACGAACTGATGAATGAGGGATCATTTTGTATACATCACGTGTGGTTTCTGTATGGTCACCAGAGATAGTTACGGTAGCAATTTTGCGGTGTTATTGTTCGACTGTGGTATGAACCACATGGAAATGTTTGTTTGGTGACTTGTATGAAACTGTGAAGCAATATACCTATAAATCTCGCTGCCTTCCTTGACATTTAAATACTTTACTTGATTTTGAGGCACTGTTTTAATATTTTTTTGTATTGTTACATATGAATAAAGGTTTGGTTTTAAATATCATACACTTCGTGACTGGGTTTAATCAACCGTTTTGTCAATATGTTTATATCTAATTTGGAGTGTGACCCATTTGTAACTTGAGGAAATGGGTTGGTGCGTTGTGCTAATTAAATGTAGTAGAAGGAAGATATGTCTGCACTTCGTCTAGCAAATAGTGGTACTACTACTACTCACAACTACTACTCGCTACTACTAATCACTACTACTACTCACTGCTACTTCTTACTACTACTCACTACTACTACTCACTACTACTACTCACTACTACTACTCACTACTACTCTCTACTACTACTACTACTCACTACTACTCACTACTACTACTACTCACTACTACTCACTATAACTACTACTCACACTCACTACTACTCCCTACTCCTACACCACCACCAGGGTGGGGGGACTTTACTACTAGATGAGCACTAGAGTGGGGGGGACATTAGTACTAGATGGGCACCAGGGTGGGGAGAACATTGGTACTAGATGGGCACCAGAGTGGGGGGCACATTGGTACTAGATGGGCACCAGGGTGGGGAGAACATTGGTACTAGATGGGCACCAGGATGGGGGGGACTTTGCTCGCAGGGTGGAGTATGTATAGTATATAATCACTATAATTGTAAGACAATATTTGTATATGGGAGTCAATTGTGAGACAAACATATTCCCTGGCCTAGTCTAAGGGTACCGTCTCACAAAACGATTTACCAACGATCACGACCAGCGATACGACCTGGCCGTGATCGTAGGTAAGTCGTTGTGTGGTCGCTGGGGAGCTGTCACACAGACAGCTCTCCAGCTACCAACGATGCCGAGGTCCCCGGGTAACCAGGGTAAACATCGGGTTACTAAGCGCAGGGCCGCGCTTAGTAACCCGATGTTTACCCTGGTTACCGTCGTAAATGTAACGTCACCGCTGTGCTCTGCTTTCACTTTACGGCCGGCAGTCAGTCAGTGCGGGAACCAGACGGCAAGGGACCTGACGGACACCGGAATGTAAGTGTGTACTGTTTGTTTTTTTTACATTTACGACGGTAACCAGGGTAAACATCGGGTTACTAAGCGCGGTCCTGCGCTTAGTAACCCGATGTTTACCCTGGTTACAAGCGAACGCATCGTTGGATCGGTGTCACACACACCGATCCAATGATGACAGCGGGAGATCCAGCGACGAAAGTTCCAAACGATCTGCTACGACGTACGATTCTCAGCAGGGTCCCTGATCGCTGCTGTGTGTCAGACACAGCGATATCGTATGGATCGTACCGTCATAGCGACAAAAGTGCCACTGTGAGACGGTACCCTAAGTCTTCACTGTGTAAGAATTAGTGTTGATAAATCTGCCCTAGTAAGTCACTTTCACAAGCTAAAGTCACCTTGTGTTCTGTTGTGGTCCAGAGCCTAGTATTTCATTGCTTCAGTTATTGCATTATGTGGTTTTGTCTTCTGTCAGGTCTGTGAACTTGTGACAGTAAAGCGTCCTCAAGAGCGAGGATACATTCTACAACGCTGGCATGATAATGGAGGAGTGTTGATTATCGGCTATGAAATGTACCGAAACCTCACTCAAGGAAGGAATGTGAAGAGCAAGAAGCTGAAGGAAATGTACCAGAAGACCCTGGTTGATCCTGGTAAGGTTTCGTTTTAATAAACCATGTATGTTTTTTTCCTGGTGTACCCTCTGCAGGCAGATGCACTGATCTTTCTAGCCTAGGTATCACTCAATATTAGAGCTGCCTTTTTAGGTAAAGGATTTCCAATGACTTGGTGATCTTGTAGCTGTGCAAGTCATTTGTAGCCAGATAGTTGATCACAATCTGTCAGCAAACCAAAGGGCAGAACCAATGGCTATTGATCCTCCACAGCCAAGCTCTTCTCCTGTATAAGTAAGCATACTGACTCCTCAGAGGTCCATGTTTCAGTGTGTCCATCTTAGGTCTCCCATACTACTTGGCAGGTAATATAAACTTTGATCGCAGGGCAGGACAAAGGGCCATGAGCAGAATGGTCTCTTATGAAGAAGAATGTATTGTGGAACAAGTGCAATAAGCAGCTAGTGACTGCTTTTTATTATGGGGGCAATGATGCTTTTCTGAAGTGGGAAAACAAAATAAAAATGCAACGAAGGTCTGTGTTGTGCACACTTGTCTTTGGTTACTTAGTGGTCTCATATGGAAGAATAGTTGGACTGCTCATGATGCATCTCAACAATCAGGTATTGACAGGACCACATTACCATGTAAATTCAAGGTTAGCCTATGTCCTAGGATCTGATTCTTGGTGACTTATTTTTCCCATGTATTTCCCAAATTGTCTGCTTTTAAGAGTGGGTGGGAGTGCCCTTAGTGAGCCTGGCAAGATTGATGCTGCCTATGCCATGTGCAGCGTGCATCAGGAGCTGGCGTCATTATTGTAACTATGTATGGTTTGCTCTGAAATGCTGCAGTGTTTTCACAGAAAGAATATTTTGATGCCGGCTGGGGATTGTGTGTACTAAGGCCTCTTTCACACTTCCGTCTTTCATCTCCCGTCACAATCCGTCGAGTTTTGAGAAAACAGGATCCAGCAAACTTTTTTGCAGGATCCTGTTTTTTCTCCTAGACTTATATTAGTGACGGATTGTGATGGATGGCCATCCGTTTCATCCGTTGTGCACTGGATCCATCAGCCAAAAACGGTCCGTCGGGCGGAGAAAACGTTCAGAGGAACGTTTTTTCTGCACGTCGGAAAATCTGTCAGCGACGCATCCTGCGCTGCCCGTCACTGGCTATAATGGAAGCCTATGGATGCAGGATGCGTCGCTGACTGTGAAAAACAGGAATCCAGCGACGTATCCCGTTTTTCCACTCTAAGCATGCCTGGAAGGATTTTCAAGTCCGGGGAAAAAAAAAAATCTCTCTCTCTCTCTCTCTCTCTCTCTCTCTCGAGAGAGAGAGAGAGAGAGAGAGAGAGAGAGAGAGAGAGAGAGAGAGAGAGAGAGAGAGAGAGAGAGAGAGAGAGAGAGAGAAATTTCTCCATTGAAATTCAGGCAGCAACGCATCCGTCAAGATACTGGATACATTGCGCACGTTTTTCCCTATTTTCACGATGTCCATCGATCCGTCACATCAACGCATTACGACGCTCCACAGCAGACGGAAGTGTGAAAGAGGCCTAAGAGACCTGTCAGTCTAGGGGAGTGGGGCGAGGAGACGTTCTGGGATGCTTATCAAAAGTATATTTCCTCTTAAGTGGCGCAGACTAAATCCTATATGTCTTCAGTGACTCAATCAGTATCTAATTCATGCTATCCTGGGTTTGGACGACATGCATCTCCCATCAGGTTACCGTTAGCTGGGTTTTATACTTTTTTTTTTTTTTTCACCTTTGTCCTCTCTTCTTTACAGTAATAAACCATAAACTTAATCTTCAGTCACAAATTTGGAATGATCAGGGCCTTAGGCTTTTTTTTGTTAAAGTATTTAATTTCTGTGGATCTGCAGTTAAAGGGAGTCTGTCAGCAGTTTTTTTCTACCTCAGCTGTGAGCAGTCTGATGTAGGCAAAGAGACCCTGATTTCAATGATGTATCACTTAGGGCCCCTTCACACTGGTCGATTCTGCTACGATTACGACGCATTTGCGTCATATTCGACATCGCAGTACGAGCTCGTAGCCAGCGGTCACACTCTACGATGTTAACGCTTTTTCTGACGTAGTTGCGATGTGAACGTCACGCGTCGCAATCGTACGCTACCCTTCACACCGCCATAGTCCTACGACTCCGAGCGTGACGTATTACCAGCATGGGCGTGCTAAAACGTCACGCCCAATCAGGAGACAGGTATGCGGAAGCCCAACCCACGTAGTCGCATTACGAGCTCGTATGACCGCCGTCACATACTACGATTTCGACCGCCACAGCGAGACATTTACGACGAAAGAAAGTTCTGCTCTTTCTTTCACATCGTACGATGCTGGGCTGCATCGCAGATCGTAACGCCATGTCACACTTTGCAACCTCGGAACGAGGACGGATAAACGTCACAAATCGAACGCTCGTTCAGACTTTGATTGCACAGTGTGAAGGGGCCCTTAGATTACTGGGTGCAGCCATTCTGACACAATCAGTTTGTATATTTGCAGCAGACCTGAGAAAGCTAACCCCGTCCACACCGGGCTCTATACAAAGTCTGTAGACATGAGGTGCTTATCACAGGAGGGGAAGTTGCTTCTCAGTTAGCACTTTTAGAAGTGACACATCCCTGAATTCAGTGTTTGACCCTCTATCTCCTGCAGTGTTAAGATTACATAGCATAAACCTGCTGACAGATTCTAAGGTTATAGTCCTCCATCAGAGCACAGTATATACTAGTGATGAAGACCCAGCAATGTTTTACTTCATCTAGCAGTGATTTCTATAAAATCTTTGGATATCTGCTGCAGCTCCCCACCCAGCCAGCTATCTGTATACTGTTCATATGTACAGAGGGGTCATTAGCTCATGAATCTCACGGGCTGAGTGTGCTAAGCACTGAGCAAACACCTCCGCTCTGCCGTGCTACAGCAGGTAACCAAGGGATTTTATGAAGGCAGCTACTAGAGAAAAAAAGGAGAAACCTCGAGCTCTGGATTCAGGATCGATCCTCACCTTATATTGTTGTCAGCACAGCATAACATGGTGACAGATTTCATATAGGGAGGCTATAATGTGTAGCATGTAGCTATTGGTGAATGCTGGGGGTTGCAGTTTCAAAATACCTTTTAAAAGCCAAAAGCATATGAGACCTCAACCAACTTTCACATTGGGATTTCTCCACTCTGTGAATGTAGCATTGGTGTCCATGCTTGACCACCATTCCATTACTTCTATGGGATTAATTAAAGGGAACCTGTCATGTCATTTTTATCATCTAACCTGTCCCCATTGCTTTGTTGGTGATGCAATATGCATCATTAATACATTTTGTTTTAGTTAAAAATGGCCCTGTAATGTCCAAAAAGCATTTTAAGTGAGCATGTATGATCTAACTATATAGTTACTGGGGTGTTCTTCATTTTCGTTCAGTCACGGAGTCACTGCCCAAGTAATTGGATGTTCCAGGTTGCGCTGACGTCACTGGAATCCACTGTAAAATCTTGCTCAGTGTGTAGCGAGGAGCCGCGCTTGCTACACACATGTGGCTGCCCGCTCAACGTCACTCGAACCCGCTGTAAAATCCCATGTTTGCGCTGTATGGAGCCTCGTTGGCGCAGTGTTGAGCGGACAGTTGCGCTTGCGCAGTGTGTAATGTGGGGCTGCACTCGCACAATGTATGGCGGGGAGCCGCGCTTGCCACACACTGCGCAAGTGCAACTACACACTGCAGGCGTGGCTGTCTGCTCAACACCGTACAAGCGCAGCTCCACACTAAACAATGCGCAAGTACAGGACTTTACAGTGGATTTGAGTGACGGCGCTACCTGGAACACCAATCAAATCACCCCTATGACTAAATGAGCAGGTACGATTGAACTATGTAAAGTGCTTTTTGGACATGACTACAGCGTTTTTAACCCCTTCATGACCTTGGGATTTTTAGTTTTTCCGTGTTCTTTTTACGCTCCCCTCCTTCCCAGAGCCATAACTTTTTTATTTTTCCGTCAATATGGCCATGTGAAAGCTTATTTTTTGTGGGACGAGTTGTACTATTGAACGACATCATTGATTTTACCATGTATTGTACTAGAAAATGGGAAAAAAATTCCAAGTGTGATGAAATTTGCAAAAAAAAAGTGCAATCCCACACTTGTTTTTGTTTGGCTTTTGCTAGGTTCACTAAATGCTAAAACTGACCTGTCATTGTGATTCTCCAGGTCATTACGAGTTCATAGACACCAAACATGTCTAGGTTATTTTTTATCTAAGTGGCGAAAAAAAATTCCAAACTTTGCTAAAAAAAAAAAAAAAAAAAATTGCTCCATTTTCCGATACCCGTAGCGTCTCCATTTTTCGTGGTCTGGGGTTGGTTGAGGGCTTATTTTTTGTGTGCTGAGGTGGCGTTTTTAGTGATACCATTTTGGTGCAGATACGTTCTTTTGATCTCCCGTTATTGCATTTTAATGCAATGTTGCGGCGACCAAAAAAACTTAAGTTTGGCGTTTCAATTTTTTTTTTTTTTTGCTACGCAGTTTAGTGATCAGGTTAATCCTTTTTTTGTATTGATAGATCGGGCGATTCTGAACGCGGCAATACCAAATATGTGTATATTTTATTTTATTTTTATTGTTTTATTTTGAATGGGGCGAAAGGGGGGTGATTTAAACTTTTATATATTTTTTTATTTATTTCATTTTTTTTTTTTTTTTACTTTTGCCATGCTTCAATAGCCTCCATGGGAGGCTAGAAGCTGGCATAGCCTGATGGGCTCTGCTACATAGCAGCGATAATCAGATCGCTCCTATGTAGCTTAATTACAGGCCTGCTATGAGCGCTCAGCAAGCCGGCATCAGTAACCATAGAGGTCTCAAGGACCTCTATGGTTACTATCCTGACGCATCGCTGACCCCCGATCATGTGACGGGGGTCGGCGATGCGCGCATTTCCGGCCGTTCGGCTGGAAGCGCTAGTTAAATGCTGCTGTCAGCGTTTGACAGCGGCATTTAACTAGTTAATAGCAGTGGGTGGATCACGATTCCACTCGCCGCTATTGCGCGCACATGTCAGCTGTTCCAAACAGCTGACATGTCACGACTTTGATGTGGGCTCAGCGCCCTGCATCAAAGCGGGGATCTGACCTCGGACGTACTATCCCTTCCGAGGTCAGAAAGGGGTTAATGGGAAAAAGTGTTAGTGCACATTGGGGTCAGTTAACATGCTATAACTAACATGACCGGTTTCCTCTAAGGGCTGTCCCACACGTCCAGATAATTCCGGTACCGGAATAAATCGGTACCGGAGTTATCCGTGTCCGTGTGCCTGGGAACTCACATAGGCCATACGTGCGGCACACGTGTGCCGCCCGTATGGCGAGTGGGTACCACATGGAGCGTGTGGTACCCACGCGTGTGGTACCCTGCATCGCGCTGAAGCCGCGATTCATATGTTCCCTGCAGCAGCGTTTGCTGCAGAGGGGTCATTCCATGTCAAGTGAACCAATGATTTTTACCACTATATTTTTAATTCTTTTGAGATTTTGTTATTTGGTAATAGTGTGTCAGAGAATGCAAAATATGAAGAAAAAAAAATCTAGATTTTTTTTTTTTTTTTTATTGATTTTCAAAGTTCGGAAAAAGTGCGGATTTCGGTGTTGTCTGCCTTTACATTTCTCCCCATAACTCAGGCTAGAAAAGAGATAGAGAAACAAAATAAACACCATTCTACTCAGAACTGTACAGGCTTTCACCAGATATGTCACAAGAGTATCTTTAATAATATTTTACCTATGCGAACGCAAGCGCAAAACTTTAAAATACATTTCCGAAAAAAACGTTTAATTAAAAAATTTCAAAAACAGCACATGTGCCTGTTATGATCCTAGCCACATCTGTACCAAAATACAAGCTGGGATCGTGATGGGATCATATTTTAAAAAATAAAACTATTACAGTGTCAGTTCAAAAATCTTGATTTCAGGTCTGTTCAGCCTGTGGTGTAGAAGTAAGTGTGGGGTTCATATTTACCTAATAATCCATGATTGCTAGATATTCCTGTATTATTTTATTATGTTAGAGCTTAGAAGCAGGAGAGAACAGAGGAGAAAGCTTTGTTAGGGCCCAACCTGAGATTGAACAGGGGTAGACAGTGACTGCAGAGCAGATGACAGGCCGGCAGCTCGGGCCTCCACAGACCGTATTCGCACCAAATCTGAACACCCAGACAACTGTTCAAATGGAGGGAGAAAAATATTCTTAACATCCAGTTCATGTATTGTACAAACCTGGACTACGAAGAGGAGGAGGAGAGTTTGTTATATCGGTTACAGGAAGCAGAACCCATCACAGGGACTCCGCAATACCGGACTGTCATCCCATGTAGTGGAAATAAAGACAGTGATGTCTATGAAGTGGTAGAAGGCGGCACAAGATCGGCAATGGATGACAACTGGTGATGTGACCTGTGAATATGATCAGCGCTGGCGGCTACTGGACTCTCCAAAGATTGTGAAAATTTAGACATAGAAGTGACTTTTCTGCACCTTCTGGTCCACCGCCGTCCTTTGTGTATCCAAGAAAATTAGACATTGTAAAAGTTACAAAAATCAGATATAACTCAGGTGGAGCCGAGCACCATGACAGCCGCACATACTCTGACACAGAAGGAAACGGCCATTGCTAGTGAGCGCTTATGGACAAGATGACATTTCACCCACTAGAAGGGACACATTGATGATAACAGGCCAGTGTAAAAACCTACTATTAATTGTTTGATTAGTTCATATTTTATAGTACGAGGATTTAACTACTGGACTATTCTTCTTAAACACTTCAGAAATGACATGTTTAGTGATATAGTAGAAAAAAAATTGTTCCATGTATAAATAGGTGGTAAAAATATTGGTTCTTTTAATCTTGTTTTTAACATATAATTAGGATCAGACTGTATTTAGAAAATCACACTTGAGGATGTGATCACGTTTTTTCTTTTGGCTTGTTCAATGCATTCAGGTAGAAAATGCTGAGCAAGTTGTGTTATGATAAATAAGATGTATTTATTCTGGCACTTTGGTATTTATTTTTTGTGTTTCTTTATTGTTACATATAAATGCTGAATGCAATAAGTTGTAATTTGAAAAGAAAAAGGGAAGAAACTCGCACAAACCTAAAATCAGATGATTCAAGGCTTAAAAAAAAAATACAAATGTGATAGATCCCAAGTTGAATCCCGGTACAAATATAAACAAGGACACAAGTAACACACATGCATGTTTTCACAATTTTAAAACATACGTTTTTTTCAGAATTGCACATCAAAATGTTTAATTTGATTTCACCAAAACAAAATATAAAGAAACATAGTCTTGTGACATATCAAATGAAAGCCGGTACCGTTCTGAGAAAAATGATGCCTCTCCCACCTCTATATCTTAATTCTAGCCCGAGATACGATAAAAAATGTAAAGCCATACCAGGCCAAAATCCGCACTTTTTTAAAACTTTAAAAATCTGTAAAAAATTAACTGAAGAAAAAAATTCTAAACTTTTAATTTGTAATTAACTAAAGTTGTACTTCATAAAAACAAAAAATAAAAAAAATCTAAAGACGTCAGGTAAAAAAAATATTCATATTTGGATCACTTGATATGGAATGACCCAGAGAAAATATGAATAATAGTGTTTAAAATAAAGATCTATGTGTCCGCCGCCCTCCCACCCCCTGTGCGCCCCCCAAAACCCCCTCTTCCCCCCCCCTGCTGGTCAGAAAATACTTACCCGCCTCCCTCGCTGCTTCCTGGTCTGGCCGCGGCTTCTAGTGTATGCGGTCACGTGGGGCCGATCATTTACAGTCATGAATGTGGCTCCACCTCCCATAGGGGCGGAGCCGACTATTCATGATTGTTAATGAGCGGCCCCACGTGACCGCATACAGTAGAAGGCGCGGGGCAGAGAGGAAGGAGTGACAGCCAACGAGGGAGCGGGTATTTTCAGAACAGCGGGGGGGGGGGGGCAGCAAACGCTGCTGCAGGGAACCTATGAATCGCGGCTTCAGCACCATGTGGGGGGGACAGCGCTTACTGTAGCGCTGTCTCCTGCACGCACACGGACCCCAGACGGAGAATGTCCGCGTAAGGTCCGTGTAATACGTGCGCTCCCACGAACACTGACATGTCTCCGTGTTTGGCACACGGAGACACGGTCCGCAAAAAATCAATGACATCTGAACAGATGCATTGATTTTTATGGGTCTACGTGTGTCAGTGTCTCCGGTACGTGAGGAAACTGTCACCTCACGTACCGGAGCCACTGACGTGTGAAACCGGCCTAAGGCTAAGTTGACACTGGGCATTTTTGCTGCTTTTTTTTAATGCTAATTTTCAGCTGCTTTTTACAATAGCAGCAAAGCCTATGAGATTTCAGAAATCTCATGCACACACATTGTTTTTTTGTTTGATCAGTATTTTCTGCTTAGCTGCGTTTTTTGGACATAGAGCATGTTACTTCTTTCAGCGTTTTTGCTGGTTTTTTTCACCCATTGACTTGAATGGGTGTTGAAAAAATGCAGCAAAAACGCAGGTATCATTCTTTGCTGCTTTTTTGCTGCTGAAAATCCAAGGACATTAGCATGGTCAAAGAGAAAAAAAAAAACACCAAATACGCAACAAAAAACACACTCAAAACGCACCTACACCTGCTCTTTTGACGCAGCTTCTTTCCTGCCAAGAAGATCAGGTTTTGCTGCAGAAAAAAAAAGCAGCAAAAACGCCCTGTGTGAACTTAACCTAAGGGTAAGTTCACACAGGGCGTTTTTGCTGCATTTTTTTATGCTAATTTTCAGCTGCTTTTTACAATCCCAGCAAAGCCTATGAGATTTCAGAAATCTCATGCAAACACATTGCTTTTTTTGTTTGATCAGTATTTTGTGCTTTGCTGCGTTTTTTGGACATAGCGCATGTCACTTCTTTCAGCGTTTTTGCTGCGTTTTTCACCCATTGACTTGAATGGGTGTTGAAAAAAACGCAGCAAAAACGCAGGTATCATTTGCTGCGTTTTTGCTGCTGAAAATCCAAGGACATTAACGTGGACAAAGAGGGGAAAAAAACGCACCAAAAACGCACCTAAACCTGCGTTTTTGGCGCAGCTTCTTTCCTGCCAAGATGATCAAATTTTGCTGCAGAAAAAAAGCAGCAGAAAAAAAGCAGCAAAAACGCCGTGTGAACTTACCCTTAGACTGTCAATTTGTCAGTCCCATGTAATTGATCAGAGCAGTGCTCGAGCATTCATACCACTGCTACATTCACATCGCTCGTCAGTCCAATATAAGTGAACAGGAGCTGTGGTGAATCATGTGCCTCCACTTCATTCATACAGGGGACTTAGATCCCCGTTATTTATGGGACTCTGAGCGTTTGAACCCAAGTGATCACATTTTTAGGATTTTATCCTATTACAAGGATCGCTAATAGAGAGGTTTTCTTCACTAAAATTGAATTCAGATGTCTGTGTATCACGGTCCAGATATGCCTATGAAGCTGTCTGTGCTCTGGCTGTCCTACACGGACGCCTGAATTCAGCCTTACTCTTTATTCATTATAATTATGAGCTTTCAGTGCTTTGGGGTGGTGTTTTTTGGGGAGGGGGAGAGGGATTTTTTGACCTGCACTATATCTCTTATGCTGCATGTTTTTATTATTTCTTCCCCCTGGGTCCGGACATTGCACTGTGCAGTACCATAAAGCAGTTGTAACGCACGGTTATCGTCCAGTAGTTTCTGGCGGCACTAGACAGGGCTGAGATGCAGCTGTGCTGTTGTTTGGAGCTTATGGCGGTGACTCAGAGCTGGCAGTGAACCTGGCTGCCAGTAAATGCAGCTATGGTGTGGTGCTCTGGCTCACTGCTGTGACTTTAAATAGGAAAACATTTACTGCTGGGAACCATTTAAATTAAAAAAAAATAATAATTAAAAAAAAAGTTTGTGAACTGTTAACATCTATCACGTTATACATTGCTGTGTCTTAGTTGTAATATACTGACGTGTGATAAATAGACATTTCTTCCTTCAGTATTATTTGGAACAAAATGGCTCTTCCCATGTTTGTGTGTTCTTCATTTTCTCTGTACCGTAGATAATTGTTACATTTTTTAGGGATTTGGATGTTTCGCCCCCAGCAGTTCGCCCCGGGTACATTTACTTCACCTGTGGGAAGTTATACCATCCAGCTGCCATACTATCACCCCAGAGGACCCCTTTAAGCAGCATCGGTCCCTACTGACAGAATACCACAGGTGGCGTCACAAACAAACTTTATTCTTAAACTCCCTTTAAAGACCTTTCAATTTACTTGGGCGCCCAGGGCCACGGACCGGGTCGCAGCCACCGTGACATCCCCTTCAAGTACCGGACCCGGTACCGAGTACCCCACTACCCTGTCGGGCAACTCAACTTGGCGTCATGAACAGGATGTACCTGGGGCGAACTGCTATGGGCGAAACATCCTATAACCCATTTTTTACTACCTTGTGCATGCTGGAATCTGATGGGCGGTAGGCAGCAATTGGGGAGAGCCAAGAGAAGTCCACAAATCAAGTATTGTCATATTTTCCTGCATGAATAGCATACTTGATCCAAGGCAATCCATTCAGTTGCATGTTTTCTTCTAGGAAAGAATAAAAAATGTAGCGATATTTAAATTCCTATAGCATCCTGGATAGGACCTGTGCACAGTATATACCATATGGGAATAAACATACTAGAAATAGGAGGAAACCAATATGGCTAAATAGAGCTGTAAGGGGCGCAATAAGTGACAAAAAGAAAGCATTTAGAGAATTTAAGGAAGCAGGTAGTGATGAGGCATTAAATAAATACAGAAAATTAAATAAATTCTGTAAAAAGCAAATCAAGGCAGCTAAGATTGAGACAGAGAGACTCATTGCCAGAGAGAGTAAAAATAATCCCAAAATATTCTTTAACTACGTAAATAGTAAGAAACTAAAAAATGATAGTCTTGACCCCCTTAACAATAGTCTGGGTGAAATGGTGGATGAGGATGAGGAAAAAGCCAATATGCTAAATGACTTTTTTTCATCAGTATTTACACAAGAAAATTGAATGACAGACAATATGATCAGTGATAACAAAAATTCCCCATTAAATGTCACCTGCTTAACCCAGCAGGAAGTACGGCGGCGTCTAAAAATCACTAAAATTGACAAATCTCCGGGCCCGGATGGGATACACCCCCGAGTACTGCAGGAATTAAGTACAGTCATTGATATACGATTATTTTTCATCTTTAAAGAGTCCATAATAACAGGGTCTGTACCACAGGACTGGCGTATAGCTAATGTAGTGCCAATATTCAAAAAGGGGACAAAAACTGAACTCGGAAATTATAGGCCAGTAAGCTTAACCTCTACTGTGGGTAAAATCCTGGAGGGCATTCTAAGGGATGCTATGCTGGAGTATCTGAAGAGGAATAACCTCCATGACCCAATACCAACATGGGTTTACTAGGGACCGTTCTTGTCAGACTAATATGATCAATTTCTATGAAGAGGTAAGTTCCGGACTGGACCAAGGGAACCCAGTGGACGTAGTGTATATGGACTTTTCAAAAGCTTTTGATACGGTGCCACACAAAAGGATACATAAAATGAGAATAACGGGGATAGGGGAAAATATTTGTAAGTGGGTTAAGAGCTGGCTCAGGGATTGGAAACAAAGGGTGGTTATTAATGGAGCACACTCGGACTGGGTCGTGGTTAGCAGTGGGGTACCACAGGGGTCAGTATTGGGCTCTCTTCTTTTTAACATATTTATTAATGATCTTGTAGGGGACATACAGAGTGGAATTTCAATATTTGCAGATGACCCTAAACTCTGCAGGGTAATCAATACAGAGGAGGACAATTTTATATTACAGGATGATTTAGGTAAACTAGAAGCTTGGGCTGATAAATGGCAAATGAGCTTTAATGGGGATAAATGTAAGGTCATGCACTTGGGTAGAAGGAATAAGATGTATAACTATGTGCTTAATTCTAAAACTCTAAGCAAAACCGTCAAGGAAAAAGACCTGGGTGTATGGGTGAATGACAAACTCATATTCAGTGGCCAGTGTCAGGCAGCTGCTACAAAGGCAAATAAAATAATGGGATGCATTAAAAGAGGCATAGATGCTCATGAGGAGAACATACTTTTACCTCTATACAAGTCACTAGTTCGACCACACTTAGAATACTACGTACAGTTCTGGTCTCCGGTGTATAAGAAAGACATAGCTGAACTGGAGCGGGTGCAGAGAAGAGCAACCAAGGTTATTAGAGGACTGGGGGGTCTGCAATACCAAGATAGGTTATTACACTTTGGGCTATTTAGTTTGGAAAAACGAAGGCTAAGGGGTGATCTTATTTTAATGTATAAATATATGAGGGGACAGTACAAAGACCTTTCTGATGATCTTTTTACTCATAGACCGGTGACAGGGACAAGGGGGCATCCTCTACGTCTGGAGGAAAAAAGGTTTAAGCATAATAACAGACACAGATTATTTACTTTAAGAGCAGTGAGACTATGGAACTCTCTGCCGTATGATGTTGTAATGAGTGATTCATTACTTAAATTTAAGAGGGGACTGGATACCTTTCTGGAAAAGTATAATGTTACAGGTTATATATACTAGATTCCTTGATAGGATGTTGATCCAGGGAACTAGTCTGATTGCTGTATGTGGAGTCGGGAAGGAATTTTTTTACCCAGTGTGGAGCTTACTCTTTGCCACATGGGTTTTTTTTTTTGCCTTCCTCTGGATTAACATGTTAGGGCATGTTAGGTTAGGGTATGGGTTGAACTAGATGAACAAAGTCTTCCTTCAACCTTAATAACTATGTTACTATGTCATGATCCACTCTTTTGAAGGGTAGCATCCATACCAATGTTGTGTGGTAGATGCTCGTCTTTATATTCATGTCTTTAGGTTCAAATGGTGAACAACCGTGAGGCAGACACAGCTTTACATGTTATGTGGCACCAATTATAAGATATCAATATGCTACATGCAAAATCACCCTAATGAGGAATAAGATGTGTACCCATAGTCTTTTTTTTTTATATGGATACTAATAAACATACATTGCTTGCCCAATTTTTTTTGTAAGTTTTATATTTTAAATTTTGCTGCAGATTTCTCCTTTGCGTGACACGTTGAGCACAGTTAAATTTCTACAACATGTTGTTTTTCTTTTCTTTTTCTAAAGCTCGTGCACATTTATTGTTCTGTGCAAAATCCACACCTGATATCTCCACACGTCTGAATTCACCCTGCAGCCTCATTCAGACATCGAGTTTTCTTCCTGTACATTAAAAAAAGCAACTTCCCACTAGTGTGCTGAATTAGATTTTCATTAGGGTTTTTTTCTCTGTCAGTTTTTAATATCGTGTCTAGTATTCAACAGGAAAAATATATCTTTGTGTCATGTGTGGTAGATCGGCTCACTCGGCTGCACTCGGAGGTAGTCAAAACGCTGCGCTTTTAAGCATGCACTTGGTTTATTAGTACCGCATAAACCAAGGTAAAGAAAATACAGCCCTCTGGGCAAAACAAAACGGTAGCACTTCGTGCAGTCTTTACACTAGTGGGGGATCAGCCCACTTAAGGTTAACAATGTCCTTGCACAAGCACTATGTGCATAAACACTCTCCTGGAGTCTTCCTCTCTAGGCACTCAATAGCCCAGACTAACCCTGGAGTTCAGCTATTTAAAACGAGACCATGTGACTCTCCATCATGTGACTGATCAGATGATCCTGACATCACACAGGTCCTGTCAGGACTCTGCATGTGGAGATACGGTGGACCCCCTCCCACCTGCTCTGGAGGTCCACTAAAACCAGCACATAATATAACTTAAAATAAACCGACCCAACACATAGTGTGCTGGAGGAAACTATTCTGGTTTTACATCACTGACGCCATCATGCGCAGTGACACTTATCTCCCCTCCATAACTTCACCAGTGACTGTCACGCATGTTAGGGTATGTGCGCACGTTGAGCATTTGCTTCCTGAATTTTCTTCAACGTTTCTGCATCTCTAGGAATTTATTGCCAGCAAAAACGCAACGGAAAAACGCCTGTTTTTTATGCGGTTTTGGTGAAAGTAAAGAGTTAAACACACTCTGAGAATAAAACACATAATTTAATCATTTAAATCAACTCAATATACTCGCCTCTGGTCCTATGGTAATCCAAGGGTTAAAGTGATGTCCCACATTGTCACCAACCTTTGTAGGAGCATTCACAGAATGAACCCTACATAGGCTATAACCAAACTGCAACTGGCAGAACTCTGCACGTACTGCTACACCTGGCGGTGGTGACTTGCAGGGGGTCATAAAGGGCTCATGCTCATCTGCGAGAAGAATGGACGAGAGCAATCTGATTAAAAAATAAATAAATAAAAATTGGATTGCGTTTAGACCAATGGTAATCTTAGTCCCTGCTCTTCTGCAAATTTTTTTTTTCTCAGCTGAATTTGGACTCAGAAAAAAATTGCAGCATGCTGCCATTGTCTTCGTATATCGGACGTGACTCACCAATGCAAGTCAGTGGGTGTGAGGAAAAAAATTGCATGTCACTCAGACCATGCGAGTGCCTTCCAATTTTTACACATCCATGTCCTTAAAAACCCGGCGTTTCATCTGCCATGTACCTTAAAATCACAGTGTGACCCGACAAAATAAAATAGATGGATACACATACAATACATAAATATAAAAATGTTAGTGACATAATTAGTACAGTAATTGTGTAGCTTACTGTAAATGTATTTAACCCCTTTCTGACCTCGGATGGGATAGTACGTCCAAGGTCAGAACCCCCGCTTTGATGCGGGCTCCGGTGGTGAGCCCGCATCAAAGCCAGGACATGTCAGCTGTTCAAAACAGCTTGCCGCTATTAACCCCTTCACCCCCAAGGGTGGTTTGCACGTTAATGACCGGGCCAATTTTTACAATTCTGACCACTGTCCCTTTATGAGGTTATAACTCTGGAACGCTTCAACGGATCCCAGTGATTCTGACATTGTTTTCTCGTGACATATTGTACTTCATGATAGTGGTAAAAATTCTGTGATAGTACCTGCGTTTATTTGTGAAAAAAATCGGAAATTTGGCGAAAATTTCGCAATTTTCCAACTTTGAATTTTTATGCAATTAAATCACAGAGATATGTCACACAAAATACTTAATAAGTAACATTTCCCACATGTCTACTTTACATCAGCACAATTTTGGAACCAAAATTTTTTTTTGTTAGGGAGTTATAAGGGTTAAAAGTTGACCAGCAATTTCTCATTTTTACAACACCATTTTTTTTTAGGGACCACATCTCATTTGAAGTCATTTTGAGGGGTCTATATGATAGAAAATACCCAAGTGTGACACCATTCTAAAAACTGCACCCCTCAAGGTACTCAAAACCATATTCAAGAAGTTTATTAACCCTTCAGGTGCTTCACAGGAATTTTTGGAATGTTTAAATAAAAATGAACATTTAACTTTTTCACAAAAAATTTACTTCAGCTCCAATTTGTTTTATTTTACCAAGGGTAACAGGAGAAAATGGACCCCAAAAGTGCCTAAACATTGAAACCCCCCACAAGTGACACCATTTTGGAAAGTAGACCCCCTAAGGAACTTATCTAGAGGTGTGGTGAGCACTTTGACCCACCAAGTGCTTCACAGAAGTTTATAATGCAGAACCGTAAAAATAAAAAATCATATTTTTTCACAAAAATTATCTTTTCACCCCCAATTTTTTATTTTCCCAAGGGTAAGAGAAGAAATTGGACCCCAAAAGTTGTTGTACAATTTGTCCTGAGTACGCTGATACCCCATATGTGGGGGTAAACCACTGTTTGGGCGCATGGGAGACCTCGGAAGGGAAGGAGCGCCGTTTGACTTTTCAATGCAAAATTGACAGGAATTGAGATGGGACGCCATGTTGCGTTTGGAGAGCCACTGATGTGCCTAAACATTGAAACCCCCCACAAGTGACACCATTTTGGAAAGTAGACCCCCTAAGGAACTTATCTAGATGTGTTTTGAGCGCTTTGACCCACCAAGGGCTTCACAGAAGTTTATAATGCAGAGCCGTAAAAATAAAACAAAAATTTTTTCCCACAAAAATTATTTTTTTAGCCCCCAGTTTTGTATTTTCCCGAGGGTAGCAGGAGAAATTGGACCCCAAAATTGGTTGTCCAAGTTGTCCTGAGTGCGATGATACACCATATGTGGGGAGAACCACTGTTTGGGCGCATGGGAGCGCTCGGAAAGGAAGGAGCGTCATTTGGAATGCAGACTTAGATGGAATGGTCTGCAGGTGTCACATTGCGTTTGCAGAGCCCCTAATGTACCTAAACAGTAGAAACCCCCCACAAGTGACACCATTTTAGAAAGTAGACCCCCTAAGGAACTTATCTAGATGTGTGGTGAGCGCTTTGACCCACCAAGGGCTTCACAGAAGTTTATAATGCAGAGCCGTAAAAATAAAACAAAAATTTTTTTCCCACAAAAATTATTTTTTAGCCCCCAGTTTTGTATTTTCCCGAGGGTAACAGGAGAAATTGGACCCCAAAAGTTGTTGTCCAATTTGTCCTGAGTGCGCTGATACCCCATATGTGGGGGGAACCACCGTTTGGACGCATGGAAGGGCTCGGAAGGGAAGGAGCGCCATTTGGAATGCAGACTTAGATGGAATGGTCTGCAAGCGTCACATTGCGTTTGCAGAGCCCCTAATGTACCTAAACAGTAGAAGCCCCGCACAAGTGACCCCATTTTGGAAACTAGACCCCCCCAAGGAACTTATCTAGATGTGTTGTAAGAACTTTGAACCCCCAAGTGTTTCACTACAGTTTATAACGCAGAGCCGTGAAAATAAAAAATCTTTTTTTTTTTCCCCACAAAAATTATTTTTTAGCCCCCAGTTTTGTATTTTCCCAGGGGTAACAGGAGAAATTGGACCCCAAAGGTTGTTGTCCTATTTGTCCTGAGTACGCTGATACCCCATATGTTGGGGTAAACCCCTGTTTGGGCACACGGGAGAGCTCGGAAGGGAAGGAGCACTGTTTTACTTTTTCAACGCAGAATTGGCTGGAATTGAGATCGGACGCCATGTCTCGTTTGGAGAGCCCCTGATGTGCCGAAACAGTGGAAAACCCCCAATTATAACTGAAACCCTAATCCAAACACACCCCTAACCCTAATCCCAACAGTAACCCTAACCACACCTCTAACCCTGACACACCCCTAACCCTAATCCCAACCCTATTCCCAACCGTAAATGTAATCTAAACCCTAACCGTAACTTTAGCCCCAACCCTAACCCTAACTTTAGCCCCAACCCTAACTGTAGCCTTAACCCTAGCCCCAACCCTTGCCCTAACCCTAGCCCTAACCCTAGACCTAGCCCTAACCTTAGACCTAGCCCTAACCCTAGCCCTAATGGGAAAATGGAAATAAATACATTTTTTTTATTTTTCCCTAACTAAGGGGGTGATGATGGGGGGTTTGATTTACTTTTATAGCGAGTTTTTTAGCGGATTTTTATGATTGGCAGCCGTCACACACTGAAAGACGCTTTTTATTGCAAAAAATATTTTTTGCGTTACCACATTTTGAGAGCTATAAATTTTCCATATTTTGGTCCATAGAGTCATGTGAGGTCTTGTTTTTTGCGGGACGAGTTGACGTTTTTATTGGTAACATTTTTGGGCACGTCACATTTTTTGATCGCTTTTTATTCCGATTTTTGTGAGGCAGAATGACCAAAAACCAGCTATTCATGAATTTCTTTTGGGTGAGGCGTTTATACCGTTCCGCGTTTGGTAAAATTGATAAAGCAGTTTTATTCGTCGGGTCAGTACGATTACAGCGATATCTCATTTATATTATTTTTTTATGTTTTGGCGCTTTTATACGATAAAAACTATTTTATGGAAAAAATAATTATTTTTGCATCGCTTTTTTCTCAGGACTATAACTTTTTTATTTTTTTGCTGATCATGCTGTATGGCGGCTCGTTATTTGCGGGACAAGATGACGCTTTCAGCGGTACCATGGTTATTTATATCTGTCTTTTTGATCGAGTGTTATTCCACTTTTTGTTCGGCGGTATGATAATAAAGCGTTGTTTTTTGCCTCGTTTTTTTTTTTTTTCTTACGGTGTTTACTGAAGGGGTCAACTAGTGGTCCAGTTTTATAGGTCGGGTCGTTACGGACGCGGCGATACTAAATATGTGTACTTTTATTGTTTTTTTTTTATTATTTAGATAAAGAAATGTATTTATGGGAATAATATTTATTTATTTTTTTTTTCATTATTTTGGAATATTTTTTTTAATTTTTTTTTTACACATTTGGAAATTTTTTTTTTTACTTTTTTACTTTGCCCCAGGGGGGGGACAATACAGATCGGTGATCTGCCAGTTTGCATAGCACTCTGACAGATCACCGATCTGAGAGAAGTGCAGGCTGCTTCACAGTGCCTGCTCTGAGCAGGCTTCTGTGAAGCCACCTCCCTCCCTGCAGGACCCGGATCCGCGGCCATCTTGGATCCGGGTCTGGAGCAGGCAGGGAAGGAGGTAAGACCCTCGCAGCAACACGATCACATCGCGTTGCTGCGGGGGGCTCAGGGAAGCCCGCAGGGAGCCCCCTCCCTGCGCGATGCTTCCCTGTACCGCCGGCACATCGCGATCATGTTTGATCGCGGTGTGCCGGGGGTTAATGTGCCGGGGGTTAATGTGCCGGGAGCGGTCCGTGACCGCTCCTGGCACATAGTGCCGGATGTCAGCTGCGATAGGCAGCTGACACCCGGCCGCGATCGGCCGCGCTCCCCCCGTGAGCGCCGCTGATCGCGCTGGACGTACTATCCCGTCCGTGGTCATGGGGGCCCACCCCACCTCGACGGGATAGTACGTCCAAGGTCAGAACCCCCGCTTTGATGCGGGCTCCGGTGGTGAGCCGCTATTAACTAGTTAAATGCCGCTGTCAAACGCTGACAGCGGCATTTAACTACGCGGCCGGAAATGCGCGCGTCGCCGACCCCCGTTTTTTAGCTCGGTTTGGAATTTTTTTTCACCACTTAGATAAAAGGTAACCTAGTCATATTTGGTGTCTACGAACTTGTAGTGACCTGGAGAATCATAATATCAGGTCAGTTTTAGCATTTAGTGAACCTAGCAAAAAAGCCAAACAAAAACAAGTGTGAGATTGCACTTTTTTTTTGCAATTTCACCGCACTTGGAATTTTTTTTCCCGTTTTCTAGTACACGACATGCTAAAACCAATGATGTCGTTCAAAAGTACAACTCGTCCCACAAAAAGGATTTTTCATCAGTATTTGTAAGCCAAAACCAGGACTGGAACAATTAGAGGAAAAGTATAACAGAAACACATGCACCACTTTTGCATTTATCAACCACTCCTGGATTTGGCTTACAAATACTGATGAAAAATCCTGACCAAATCCTGATGCAATCCTGAACGTGGACACATACCCTTACAATATTGTAATCCTATCTGCCTGTGAGCTGAGGGGAACCTGCAGATGTGTCAGGTGTAATCACACAGCTCTGCAGTGAGATCAGGAGAGAAGCTATATAACACTGGTAACCATTACACATAACACTGGTAACTCCCCCTTATATTTAAAGCAAGCTCTGGAGGCAGAGTTATCTTCCTGGCAGCATCCTCCCCACAGCCTGGAAGAGGTCATTGTTAAAAGATGATTTCTCCACAACAAGGCATCTGATAGGAGGCACACAGGGAGGAGTGGTTTCAGCTGTCTATAACCTGCATGCCCATATTAATAGTTTAGATAGGTCAAATGTGGTGACGGATTCAGTTTAAAAGGTATCAACCAAAAAGGCTCTCAATTTTAAATATTTTTCATATGCAACAAATTGATGGAAGATTCTCAAACTTCTAGCAAACAGTAGATGAATATCAGACAGCACTGGGATGCGATCAGTGTGCTATCAGTAGACATGTATTGATTTATGACTACTATAAAAAACGGACGCCTGTGGTTTGTATTTGTTTTTTTTTTGTGGACAATAATGAAGACGATAGTGAAGACCAGACATCTGAATATGACCTAATAGTGGGTTACAGCGTGCTGCAAAAACTAATTTTACCATAATGTGTGGACTCTCCATTAGTAGTTGTTTAATTTCTTAGCCATTATTTGTTACTTTTCTCTATGGTTAACCCTTTCACGACATGCGCCGTACTAGTACAGTGCATGTCGTGTCTCCCCCTTTGATGTGGGCTCCGGCGCTGAGCCCACATCAAAGTCGCGACATGTCAGCTGTTTTGAACAGGTGACATGTGCGCGCAATAGCGGCAGGTGGAATCGCAATCCACCCGCCGCTATTAGCTAGTTAAATGCCGTGTGGTTGGCGCTCATAGCAAGCCTGTAATTCAGCTGCATAGGAGCGATCTGATGATCGCTGCTATGTAGCAGAGCCGATCCAGTTGTGCCAGCTTCTAGCCTCCCATGGAGGCTATTGAAGTATGGCAAAAGTTTTAAAAAAATGTTTTAAAAAATATGAAAAAAGAAAAAAATGCATCATGCAGCGTCCTGTGCGCCCTGACGCTTGCGCCAAAAATGATGCATGCGTCACATAACGCAAGACAACGCATGTCCATGCGCCCCCATGTTAAATATAGGGGCGCATGACGCATACGCCGCTATGCGTCTCCGAACCTGCGCCCGACGCAACGCAAATGTGAACGTAGCCTGAATCTTTGTTTTAATAACCTCATATAGTAACATTGGTGACCACAGTGTGAACCTGGCAATTACTGGTCATACATGGACCTTGTCTTTCATTCTCTGGGATTGTCATATTTTTTTTTTTTTTCAATCTGCCTGTGCATCCGGGTATGATCGCGTTCAGTACACTTTCGATAACAGTTTTGTCATCGTGCATGTTGGCGTAAGAAATCCACCGCTCAAGCAGAAAAAATAAACTGTTCTCTTGAGATGTCTGTGTGGGGCTGAGTCCTGGGTCTTGTGTGCAGTCATTTGATGCCTTGTTTAAACTCCAGCCGTGGTCACAAAGTAAAGCGGAGAATTGGGGCAGTCATATGTTTTGTATTTATTTTCCTTCTAGAATTCTATAAATCTTGTAATCTACCCTTTCAAGCACTTACGTTATTTTTGTGTCTCTCCTCATTTATTATTGAGTTACCGTATATGTAAGGTGCATGTTATAGGCTAATACTGATTAGAGATTAAAAGTTGTCAGAGCTTTATGGTGCACTTTGTCAGAACCATGTGTGTCTAAATGCCGTACTCATTACCATGCAAAGCTTTCTACTCGTCCTAATTGACTCGAACATCTCATTGCTGGTTTGTGTTAGCAGCGTTTATTTCACCTCTTCTCAGGGTAAGAAAATAACCTGGAGCTTGATTGCACTTGCCTTTGATTTCTTCTTTAATAACTCTTGCATTGTTTTTTTTTTTGCTTACTTTGGTCTAACATAACCCTGAAGGCTTTGGTTTTTATGTTTTTACTGAGGGCATGCTTTAGAAATCCATACTTCCTATTATCAGTGGTCACTCTGCATAGTCCAAAGTATCTTTCCTTTTACTACTTTGCACATCATAAAACGTGAAAATGCTTCCCTTCTCCGGAACACTTCCTTTTGGTACTGGGCAAAAGGTATAAAGAGCACAGCTTGATCATTCTTAATGACTGTGTTCCAGTAGTAGAAGACATAGATGTACATACTTTGCTGTCACTATGTGATTATTGATCTGCTTCTAATGCCTAGCTCCACTGGAAGCCAGAAAATGTGACTTTGGTATAGGTTACTACCCCTGGAAGGAGTTCATGATGCCAAGATGGAGATTGAGGCTGATGTTGTCCTGGAGGTTCCTGTTAGCTGATCATACACCAGATACTCGTTCAGACAATATCTATAATTCAAACAAAAAGTTACTTTGGGTGCAACCCGACAATGCTCAAAAGCATAAGTTGGCTACTTGGGGACCAGGGGAACCTTCTTAAGCTTGAGTGTAACGGACTACTTAACCCTGCTGCTCTGCTCATATTGGCTATACACTTGTGCTGTACACTGACCTAATAAAGTCTGTTAGTTTCGACATTTAGCTACTCTATGCGTATTATTTAAATCCTAGTTGCATTATATAGCTGTATTTGAACATGGTTGGTCAAAAACAAATGAAAAATAAAAATCAAAATTTCATTTTGCTTTTTTATTTAGAAATAGGTTGTACATGTTCACTTATTGGTATATTCAGGCATTCTAAGGCTATGTGCACACGTAAGAAAAGAGGTGCAGAATTTTCTGCACAAAATATGCATCTCCTGGCAGAATCCGTAGCTGCGTTTTTTGTGCAGATTTTATTTCTATAATGGAGGGGTGCAGAAAGGCTGCAGAACTGCACAAAAGAAGTGACATGCACTTCTTTGAAATCTGCAGCGTTTCTGCTCAGATTTTTCTGCACCATGTGCACAGCTTTTTTTTTCCACATTGATTTACATTGTACTGTAAATCACAGTGCAGTTCTGCAGCGTTTCTGCTGCAGATCTGCACCAATTCTGCACTAAGGCTGGTTTCACACTTGCGTTTTGATCTGCAGCGTTTGAAAAAAAAAACCGCAGGTGGTGAAAAAACGCATATAAACGCGTGCAAACGCTGCGTTTTTTTTAGACGCATGCATTTTTGCATGCAGGAAAAAAATGCGGCGTTTTGACGCGTTTACATACGTTTTTTCCTGCGTTTGCGTTTTTGAAACGCATGCTGAGAAGTGTGTGACAGCTGCCAATCATCAAAATAAACTAGAAAACCCACTATTAATAGAATTAGCTAGGGTTAGGGGTAGCTTTTTATTAGAAGAATGTCCTGGTCACCAGGTAGGTCACTGATAAGCCACCCCCCACCATCAAGGTGATAAAGGGATCCAAACCCTAACCCTACCCCTAACCATAACCCTAGGGATCCAAACCCTAACCCAAGGGATCCTAGGGATCCATAGGGATTGGCTATTATGTTGACCTGGAGACCAGGACATTCTTCTAATAAAAAGCTTTGTTCAATGTGGACACCCCAAGATATACGGTATTGCTATAGAGTACTAAAAATATAAACTCGGAGAGTATTCACTGTCATATTGGTAGGGTTAGGGGTAGGGTTAGGGTTAGGGTTTGGATCCCTAGGGTTAGGGTTAGGATCCCTTTATCACCCTGATGGTGGGGGGTGGCTTATCAGGGTGCATTCTTGTTTTTTTTCTATTTAAACGCATGCGTTTAAAACGCAAGCAAACGCATGTACGCAAAAACGCATGCGTTTCCATAGACATCAATGTATTTTTTGACGCAAATGAACGCATGCGTTTTTTGCGGCAAAAAAAAGCCTCTGAAAATTACTACATGTTGCATTTCTGCAAAAAAACGCATGCGTCGTAAAACGCGGCCAAACGCGTACAAAAAAAAATGCATGCGTTTTTAATGTTAAACATAGGAAAAATAAACGCATGCGTTTTTTTCGGAAAAAACGCTGCAGATCAAAACGCAAGTGTGAAACCAGCCTAAGGCCTTGTTCACACTTTGCAGATTTTGCTGCGGATTTGGAAAAACCGCAGTGCAAAAACCTCTGCGGTTTTCACTGCGGATTTTCCTGCGGTTTCTTCTGCTGATTCCTCTGCGGGTTTTCAACAGCACTTTCCTATTGGTGCATGTTGAAAACCGCTGCGGAATCCGCAGAAAGAAGTGACATGCTCCTTCTTTTTTTCCGCAGCAATTCCGAGCGGTTTTTTAAGGGAATTTCCGCAATGTGGGCACAGTGGTTTTTGTTTTCCATAGGGTAACATTGTACTGTACCCTGCATGGAAAACTGCTGCGGATCCGCAGTGTCAAATCCGCTGCGGATCCGCAGCAAAAACCGCAAAGTGTGAACATAGCCTAAATCTGCATCGTGTGCACATACCCTTACATTCTGCACAGAAATAACTCGCGTGTGCTTTACATAAATATTTATTACAACAATGTGTAATATTTATCACACAAAGATGGATAAATGCTGCATCTTTTCGGCTATGTGCACACTTTGCGGGTGACCTCTGCGGGTTCTCCCGCAGCTGATTTGATAAATCTGCAGGGCAAAACCGCTGCGGTTATCCCTGCAGATTTATCGCGGTTTGTTCTGCGGTTTCCGCTGCGGGTTTCCGCCTATACTATTGATGCTGCATATGCAGCAATATGCAGCATCAATAGTAATGTTAAAATTTAAAAAAAAAGTTTATATACTCACCCTCTGACGTCCCGATATCCTCGGCGCTGCACCCGGCGGTCCGGTTCCAAAGATGATGTGTGAGAAGGACCCTTCGTGACGTCACGGTCATGTGACCGCGACGTCACCGCAGGTCCTGTTCGCACAGCAACTCTGACCGGCCGCGTGCAGTGCTGAGAGGTGAGTATAACATGATTTTTTATTTTAATTCTTTTTTTTACACACAAATATGGTTCCCAGGGCCTGGAGGAGAGTCTCCTCTCCTCCACCCCGGGTACCATCTGCACATGATCCGCTTACTTCCCGCATCGTGGGCACAGCCCTATGCGGGAAGTAAGCGGATCAATGCATTCCTATGGGTGCAGAATCGCAGCGATTCTGCACAAAGAAGTGACATGCTGCGGAATGTAAACCGCTGCGTTTCTGCGCGGTTTTTCCCGCAGCATGTGCACAGCGGTTTGCGGTTTCCATAGGGTTTACATGTAAATGTAAACGCTATGGAAACTGCTGCGGACCCGCAGCATCAAAATCGCAGCGGATCTGCGGGAAAACCCGCAAAGTGTGCACATAGCCTTCCTGTTTTGGAGGCTGCTCATTTACTCCGGGGTTTTAATTTTCTTCCTAAAATAGATGGCATAACAAGTGACCTTCTTAATTCTTCTAGAAAGAGTCTTTGTTTATGCAGTTTATTTCACGCCAAAAAGCTAATGCATTGTATGCAGATCCATCAAGAATGTTCTAAAATATAACTATTGGCCACCTTTTGCATTTACATGTGTTTGTAGCTAATAGTTGTTCTTGTGTATCAACTGCCCCTTTGCTGGAATTGTAATCTCAACTCTTGCATTGTCATGGTGCAGAATGACTTGTATTTTTTGGGGAAATGTAAGAAACCACTGTTGTATCTCCAGTAAAGTAAACATCTATTTTACTAAAGGTACCTTCACACGAAGCGACGCTGCAGCGATAGCGACAACGATGCCGATCGCTGCAGCGTCGCTGTTTGGTCGCTGGAGAGCTGTCACACAGACCGCTCTCCAGCGACTAACGATGCCGAGGTCCCCGGGTAACCAGGGTAAGCATCGGGTTGCTAATCGCAGGGCCGCGCTTAGTAACCCGATGTTTACCCTGGTTACCAGCGTAAAAGTAAAAATAACAAACAGTACATGCTCACCTGCGCGTCCCCCGGCGTCCGCTTCCTGTACTGTGTGAGCGCCGGCCCTAACAGCAGAGCGGTGACGTCACCGCTGTGCTTTTACTTTCGGGCCGGCGCTCAGTCAGAGCAGGAAGCGGACGGCAGGGGATGCGCAGGTGAGTATGTACTGTTTGTTATTTTTACTTTTACGCTGGTAACCAGGGTAAACATCGGGTTACTAAGCGCGGCTCTGCGCTTAGTAACCCGATATTTACCCTGGTTACCAGCGTAAAACATCGCTGGTATCGTTGCTTTTGGTGTCAAACCTGACGATACACGCCGGTCTGACGACCAAATAAAGTTCTGAACTTTATTCAACGACCAGCGATATCACAGCAGGATCCAGATCACTGCTGCGTGTCAAACACAACGATATCGCTATTCAGGACGCTACAACGTCACGGATCGTTGTCGTTCTCGTTGTAAAGTTGTTTCGTGTGAAGGTACCTTAAGGATACCTTGCAGAAGTTCAGGCTTGCTTTTTCTTAGTGCCCAGCATTGTAAGTTTTCGTTTTAGCAACAGCTGCTCCAGTTGGTGCGATGATAAAAAAAAAAAGATGTCACATTTTGTCCTCTTAGTCCATACATCAAAGCTGAAACAACTCGCATGCCCTGCTTCTTTTTAGGTTTTTCTCCAGGCTTTTTTCCTGTATACACCTGAGCGTTTAGAGCAAATTAACTGCTGCTGTCACAAAGTGTCCATATCTTAGGAAAAAAACACTCCTAATAGCACCTACCCTTAAACAGACTAGCCTAACCTTGATTTCCAGATCCTCATAATCTGCTGCTTCACCAACTTTTTTCAGGTCAAATTAACCCTGCTGTACTGTTTGGGTCTAAGGAAACCTGTCATCAAATTTCCTGTTATTAAACTGCTGCCTAAGGGGTAAGGTTTCTCTTTATGGAGAGTGACATTCCAGGTCTGGCATGCCAGTATGAGGAGACTTAAACGCCTTGCATGCTCCTCTGGGAAATTCTCTTCACAGAGTATGCAAATTGCCTCTTCTGAGAAAAAGAGGACTTAACTCTATAGCGCCACCTGTTGGAAGTAGCGATCCTACAAGTCACAATCAACCCTTTAACGAGTCGTGCAAAGGGTTGATTGTGACTTGTAGGATCGCTACTTCCAACAGGTGGAGCTATAGAGTTAAGTCCTCTTTTTCACAGAAGAGGCAATTTGCATATTTAAATTCCCAGAGGAGCATTGTACGGCAAATAAGCCTCCTTACCTTGACAAGCCAGAGATGGTATGTGACTCTCCATAAGGAGAAACGATACCCCTTTGGGCTTGTTCACACGATGCGGTTTTCGCTGCGGATTTGCAGCTGCGGATCCGCATCCTTTTTCCATGCAGGGTACAGTACAATGTTACCCTATGGAAAAAGAAAACCGCTGTTCCCACGTTCCTTTTTTCCGCTGGAAAATCCGCGCTGATTTTCTGCGGAAAAAAAGAAGTACCATGTCAATTCTTTCTGCGGATTCCGCTGCGGGTTTCCACCTGCACCAATAGGAAAATGCAGCTGGAAACCCGCAGTGGAATCCGCAGTAGAAAAAGGACTGAAAACCGCAGTGAAAACCACCGCAGGTTTTGCACTGCGGTTTTCCCAAATCAGGACCTGAAAATTCCGCAGCGAAAAAAGGATCGTGTGAACATAGCCTTAGACTTCACAGAGTAAGAAGACTTGAACTCTAGCTCCACCTAATGACTGCTGCCAATAAGTTCTGTGCCTTCCAGTTAGGATCCGAAGAAACCATTCAGATGGGTGTGTACAAACCAACCTCAACACTTGCTGTGAGGTTTGACCCAGACCCATCAATAGCTAGAGGGGCTCTGTTAGTGAGCTCACAGCGGGTGCCGAGGATGGTCTGTAAATGCCCATTGTGCCTCTTGGTATTGATTAGCATACACCGTGTAGTGTATAAAAATCATATTTACGGTATGTCCGGCTTCAGGGGCACACTGAGCATTATAAACCTAATTAGGAGGCACATACCTAGATGATAATGGAAAACCTGAGGACAAGTTCTCTTTAAATTGGTTTTCACTTTCCAGGGAAGTACTTTTTTGTTGTTGTTGCTGGTTTTTAACCCCTTTTATGGACCAAACCATTTTTTCCTATGTATATTTGTTTTCATTTTCACCATGTGACTGCCCAGAGCAATGACTTTTTTTTTCTTCTTGTTATGTAGACATATCTGCATGAGGGTTTTTTTTTTCTAGGGGATGTCTTTTAATTCATCCTCTTTGTGAGGTGAAATGGAAACAAATGCAAATTCTTCTGCTGTTGAGTTGTTTTATGGTGTTTATGGCATGCCCTACAAAAATGACTTTACTTTTCGTCAGCATGGCTACATTAATACCAAACAACTGTCTTTTTATGTCCCAAGACCAAAAGGTTTTCGGTCAATGGACTTGTCTAAGGGCTTGTGTTTTGTTTTTGCCAGGCAAAGTTGGGACTTTTTTTTTTTTCCTTTTTGAGGTGTTTTTTTTGGTTGCCATTTATTTGTGTGTGTACTTTGTCACTTTTGATACCATAATTACTGTAACCTAAAAAGAACCTTGTAGTATTATTTTTATCTTGTAAGCTGTTCCTCATGGTGATGCCACCTGCAGGGCTGTGGAGTCGGAGTTAGTTTTGGTCGGAGTCGGTAGAAATGTACTGACTCCAGATTTTTTAAAAAAAGTATTAATATTTCATAATTGAACTTTCATATGAATTTTATCCCCTTTCTGACCTCGGACGTGATAGTACGTCCGAGGTCAGTTCCCCTGCTTTGATGCAGGGCTCCGCGGTGAGCCCACATCAAAGCCGGGACATGTCAGCTGTTTTGAACAGCTGACATGTGCCCGCAATAGCGGCGAGTGAAATCGCGATTCACCCGCCGCTATTAACTAGTTAAATGCCGCTGTCAAACGCAGACAGCGGCATTTAACTACCGCATCCGGCCGGGCGGCCGGAAATGACGTCATCGCCGACCCCCGTCACATGATCGGAGGTCGGCGATGCTTCAGAATGGTAACTATAGAGGTCCTTGAGACCTCTATGGTTACAGATCCCCGGCAGCTGTGAGCGCCACCCTGTGGTCGGCGCTCACAGCACACCTGATTTTCTGCTACATAGCCGCGATCAGCAGATCGCTGCTATGTAGCAGAGGCGATCGTGTTGTGCCTGCTTCTAGCCTCCCATGGAGGCTATTGAAGCATGGCAAAAGTAAAAAAAAAAAAAAAAGTGAAAAAAATAAAAAAAAATATAAAGGTTTAAATCACCCCCCTTTCTCTTACTCTCATGACGGCACCACAGAGAGAGAGGGATCCGCCCTCAGGGACAGGAAACCCACAGGTTAAAAAGGCAGGACCTCTCCTCCACCTCAGTTCGGTTTCCTGTCCCTGACGGGGAATCCACAGTTACCTGACGTCGCGGGATACCGGGGACCATATGGCCGAATTCAGGCAGCGGGGGGCCCTGCCGCGGTCGTAGGTGGAGGTTCTCCCTGTAGGCACAATCCGGGGTCGGCGGGCCTTGTATGAATGTGCAGTGAAGAGGACACCAGTCTGCCTCTTTCCTTCAGCAGCAGCAGCCGGTAATAGGTAGCGGCGGCTACCTGGTATGTTACCGCCGGCTTAGGGCCCTGGGAGGAGGTGGCGGTGGTCACCAGCAGGAAGCGCCAAACAGGAGACAGCAGCGGCGGCTGCTGCAAGGCTTCCGTCCCTCCTGGGAGCCGACAGGAGCACGTGCGCATGGGGATGGAGAAGAAGAGCGCTATGGGCGAAGCCGCTGATCAACAAATTTCACAATGTGTGAAAAAAAAAAAAAGCTAGCAGAAGAAACGCCCGCAGCAGTGCCATCACCCGCAGCGGAGACCGCAACAGCAGGGCGAACCTGTGCAACGCCACAACTCGGGATCCTTAAGCAGCAGAGGCTCCAGCGGATCCGGGAGAAAATCAACGGTTCAAATGGAGGAGGCTTCCCCAAACACCAGAACCTGTATCTCTCCCACATTAGGAGGGTAAGTGACCTCCGTGAATGTATATATTCCAAATAGGGATTCATTGTGGAAAGGCACATCGAAAATCAAACATAAAGTGTGCCCACTTTGCTCCACAAATTTACCCGCTACCTGGGTAAAGAAACTATGCGACATGCATAGAGAACACCATAAGTGAAGAAACCCCAAGATTCACTTCTGATCTTAAGTACTTAATTAAGTCTCAAGTGAAAGATGCGCTGAAAAGCGTAGAGAACCGTAAAAAGAAACGCAAGGCCAGACATAAATCCCCGGAGTCTAGCGTTAATTATAGTTCAGATAGCTCTACGTCCCCCTCATCATCCTCTGCATCCTCAGAGAGCGAGCAAAACTGTTTTCCTATAGAGGAAACTGATGTTCTAGTCAAAATGGTTACAACAACCATGGGACTGGCGGACACTCACTCTAAAAAACGGTACAAGACCTTATGTTTGGCGGACTAGAACAAAGGAAACGCAGGGCGTTTCCGTTAAACGAAAGAATTCAGGCCCTAATAAAAAAGGAGTGGTAAAGGCCAGATAAAAAAGTCCTGTTAACACATAAGAGAAAATACCCATTTGACCAAAATTAGATGTCGCAATTACGAAGGCCTCTAAAAAAAAAAAAAAAAAATTTTGCATTGCCCTTTGAAGGCATAGGAACTCTCAAAGACCCTATGGATAAGAAGGCCGACATCTTCTTAAAAAGGCTCCTGGGAAGCAGCTAGGGGGGTTAAACCCCGGGATAGCTGCTACATGTACGGCCAGAGCATGACTAGATCACCTGGAGACCCAATTAAAAGATAAGACTTCAAGAGAATCTATATTAGACTCTGTCAGTAATGAGGGGAGCCGCGGCATGTATAGCGGACGCCTCCTTAAATTCAGTGAGACTGACAGCAAGATCAGCCTCATTCTCAAACGCAGCAAAAAGATCGCTTTGACTGAAGTGCTGGCCAGGTGATCTACAAACTAAGGCCAAGCTATGCTCCATACCATGTCAGGGCGAATTTTTATTTGGGCACCCTGGATGATAATCTTGAAAAAGCTGTGGACAAGAGAAGAAAAAAAAAAAAAAAGCCTTCCCAGGTTTTCCCAATCAGTCTTATAGATGACCCTTTTGAGGTAGAGGATGGGAGGATAAGAAATTTAAAGGCAGAGGCTTCATGTTTAACAAACAGGATAATAAGAAGCTGCCCCAATGAAGGTGCGCCTCAGGTAGGAGGGAGACTGACATACTTTCTCCAAGCCTGGGGGAGAGAAAAAAAAAAAAATCAGTAAGCACGTGAACTTTAAACATAATCAAGACGGGTCTGAAGTTGAATTTCCATACAATGCCACATCATCAAATTGTCACAACACCACAGAGGAAATCAGAGATCAAACAGCTGGCCATTCAAAAGGAAGTCTACAGTCTCCTTTTAAAGAACGTCCTACAGGAGGTCCCACAGCAGGAGGAGACAACAGGTTTCTACTCCCCTCTTTTTCTACGGACAAAGCCAGATGGAACTTTCAGGACAATAAAAAACCTGAAGAACTTAAACAAATACCTTATAATAGACAGCTTCAAGATGGAAGCAATAAAATCATGTGTCAGAACCCTTCATCCATCTTGCTTTATGACTGTAATAGACCTAAAAGACGCATACTACCATGTGCCGATCCATCCGGATCACCGAAAATATCTGAGTGGCGGTTAGTGATGCAAGGGGAACTGAGGCATTATCAATTCAAAGCTCTCCCCTTTGGTCTTGCCATAGCCCCGAGGGTGTTTACAAAATTAATGGCAGAAGTGATGGCTCACATAAGGGAACAAGATGGGTTAATTGTTCCTTATCTGGACGACCTCCTAGTGATGGGCAGATCCTCTCTCCATTGCAGTCAGCAGTTGGACAAAGTGACGATAGCCCTATCAAATCTGGGTTGGTTATTGAACCTAGAGATATCCAAAATTATCCCAACACAAGTACAGCAGTACTTAGGGATAATAATAGACTCAACAAAACGAGAGTCGTCTCAGAGTTAAAAATTTCCAACATGACACAACTAGTGGAGCACTTAAGACATTCTCCAGTCATTTCTTTAAGGAAAGCAATGTCCATATTAGGATCGATGACCGCCTGCATTCCAGCAGTCCAGTGGGCTCAGCATCATTCCAGAGATCTCCAGTGGGAAATCATGCCTAGAAGGAGATTTAGAAAAACGCTTGAAAATCTCCTCGCAAACAATGACTTCCCTAGCCTGGTGGATAGACTCGACCAATCTCACCAGGGGGGTTCCATGGATATGGCCTGTCTCCGTAACCCTCACCACGGATGCAATTCCATGGGGTTGGGGAGCTCTCTTAAAAGATCAAATTGCCCAGGGCCCATGGTCAGAAGGGGAAAAGCTCTTCACTTCAAACATGAAAGAGCTTTTGGCAGTAAATACGCGCTAGACCATTTCTTAGTTTCCCTCCGTTCCCATCACGTAAGGGTACTGACAGACAACAGGATGGTAGTGGCGTATTTGAATCACCAGGGGGGTACGAGGTCCCAATCCCTGATGGAAGTGACGAAATCCATTCTGTTACAAGCAGAATCCAACCTATCCTCCCTAACAGCCCTTCATATCAAAGGGACAGAAAATCAGACAGCAGATTTCTTAGCAGAACACAGCTAAAGCAGGGGGAATAGGAATTAAACCAGCAAATATTCAACCACATAGTGGACCCTTGGGGGACCCCGGATATAGGTCTATTCGAGAACAGTCAAAACCGGAAAACAGAGACCTTCTGTCCAATAGATCCACGGGGGAATCCAGTGACCCTAGATGCCTTTCTAATTCCCTGGAATTTCCAAATAGCATACGCCTTTCCCCCGATAGCATTAATTCCATTAGTCCTGACGAAAATCCAGGACGACAGAGCAAAGATGATCATGATTGCCCCGTTTTGGCCAAAAAGAACGCGGTTCCCATGGTTACTCCTAATGTCGGTAACAGACCCTTGGGTCCTCCCAGATATCCCGAATCTTCAGCGCCAGGGGCCAATAAACCATCCACAAGTAAAAAAACTTGCATATGGCAGCCTGGAATTTGAGAGGGAACTTTTGACCAGGAAAGGGTTTTCTCCAAATTTAGTCTGAACTCTGTTAACCAGTAGGAATCCAGTAACTACCAGAGTGTATGGCAAAGTCTGGAAAAGATTCCTCTCTAATTCAGGTATCAGCTTATCGGGAGAGACCCCAGTTGAGGAAATACTGGAATTCCTCCAAAAAGGATTAGAGAAAGGCTTGGCAACGAGCACCCTAAAAGTTCAAGTCGCCGCATTGGGCGCCCTTTATAACTGTGACTTGGAAGGGAACCACTGGATTAAAAGGTTTGTTAAAGCTTTAACTAGATATAGGCCAGTCGTACATCATACTACGCCTCCCTGGGATCTGAACCTAGTACCTTCTGCACTAACCAAAGCGCCTTTTGAACCCTTATCACAGGCTTCCTTAAAAATAGTTTCCCTGAAAACCTCCCTACTGGTAGCACTAACCTCGGCTTGCAGGATCAGTGACTTACAGGCTCTATCAGCTTATCCCCCTCTAATTCAAATAAAAAAGGACCGCGTAGTCCTTAGAACTGATCCATCCTGCCTTCCTAAAGTGGCATCACGCTTCCATAGATCCCAGGAGATATCCTTACCATGCTTTTGTCCAAACCCCAAAAATAAAAAGGGAAAAAATCTTGCACACACTAGATGTGAAGAGATGTCTCACCCAATATATATCAGCCATGAGGAAGTGTAGGAAAGGGAGGTCTCTGTTTGTCTATTTTCAGGGGCCAAACAAAGGACACAAAGCATCAAAAGCCACGTTGGCAAGATGGATAAGGGACGCCATTGCCTGTCATACGCCTCATCCAAGGAAGCCATTCCAGAAGGAATTAAGGCTCATTCAACCAGATCGGTGGCGACCTCTTGGGCAGAGCGAGCTGGAGCATCACTTGACCAGATATGTAGAGCAGCCACTTGGTCCTCTTCCTCTACTTTCTTTAAGCACTACCAGCTTGACCTATCTTCCTCTTCAGACTTAACCTTCGGGAGAAGGGTTCTGGAGGCAGTAATCCCACCCTAAAACTCACATCCTATGAAATTCTCTCTGTGGTGCCGTCATGAGAGTAAGAGAATATCGTAGTTACTCACCGATAACGGTATTTCTCTGATCCCATGACGGCACCCGTATATTCCCTCCCTTCACATATGGGTGTGCACACTACTAGTTAGCCGTTAATGCTTAGCCACGCGGTGCGGAAAAGGAAAAGGAAAAATTTTTTTTTCAATAATAATATAATGATGATAAACGATGACTTGAAAGACTTTCTGTGTGTGTAAATAACTACTTAAGTTACAGCTGAAGTCCTGTCAAGGCTCTATAAAACAACCTGAGGTGGAGGAGAGGTCCTGCCTTTTTAACCTGTGGGTTTCCTGTCCCTGAGGGCGGATCCCTCTCTCTCTGTGGTGCCATCATGGGATCAGAGAAATACCGTTATCGGTGAGTAACTACGATATTCGCCCCTATCAAAATAAATCAATAAAAAAAAAAAATCAAACCTACACATATTTGGTATTGCCGCGTTCAGAATCGCCCGATCTATCAATAAAAAAATGCATTAACCTGATCGCTAAACAGCGTAACAAGAAAAAAATTTGAAACGCCAGAATTACGTTTTTTTGGTCGCCGCGACATTGCATTAAAATGCAATAACGGGCGATCAAAAGAACGTATCTGCACCAAAATGCTATCATTAAAAAACGCCAGCTCGGCACGCAAAAAATAAGCCCTCACCTGACCCTTGATCACGAAAAATGGAGACGCTATGAGTATCGGAAAATGGCGCTTTTTTTTTTTTTTTCTTGCATAGTTTGGAAATTTTTTTCACCACTTAGGTGAAAAATAACCTAGTCATGTTAGGTGTCTATGAACTCGTACTGACCTGAGAATCATAATAGGTCAGTTTTAGCATTTAGTGAACCTAGCAAAAAAGCCAAAAAAAAAAAACCAATGTGGGACTGCACTTTTTTTTGCAATTTCACTGCACTTGGAATTTTTTTCACGTTTTCTAGTACACGACATGGTAAAACCAATGATGTCGTTCAAAAGTACAACTCGTCCCACAAAAAGTAAGCCCTCACATGGCCAAATTGACGGAAAAATAAAAAAGTTATGGCTCTGGGAAGGAGGGGAGTGAAAAACGAACACGGGAAAACGGAAAATCCCAAGGTCATGAAGGGGTTAAAAATGTTACTGAAATATATATGTTCTATCAAACTATGAACAACAGTGATAAGCAGTTCTGCTGGAGATAGACATTTCTTACTTCTTGTGTGTCACTGTTCTCCACTGCCCTTATCTAGTCTTAAACTTGGTTAAAGGGACACTGTCACCTGAATTTGGAGGGAACAATCTTTAGCCATAGAGGCGGGGTTTTCGGGTGTTTGATTCACCCTTTCCTTACCCGCTGGGTGCATGCTGGCTGCAATATGGGATTGAAGTTCATTCTCTGTCCTCCGTAGTACATGCCTGCACAGGGCAATCTTGCCTTGCGCAGGCGTGTACTATGGAGGACAGAGAATGAACTTCAATCCCATATTGCAGCCAGCATGCACCCAGCGGGTAAGGAAAGGGTGAATCAAACACCCGAAAACCCCGCCCCTATGGCTAAAGATTGTTCCCTCCAAATTCAGGTGACAGTGTCCCTTTAACCTCATGCTGCCCCAACCCCCCTACTTACAATGTATGAAACTGAAAGTGAAAGTGTTGCAAATTCTTAGTAGTAAAGCTCCTCCTCTAGACTAGATGTTTACTAGGTGTTCGTCTTCCAAGCATCTCACAGCTGCTACTCAGAAGAGGAAGACTGTAAGAAGTATTATCCTTTCAACAAACTTTGCATCAGTTAACTGTGAGTACATGAGGAATAACAGTATTACTGACCACTATATCAGTTGTACGACCTGGCAATAATTTTGTACAATTGTTTTTAGGAAAAACAATTGTCATTTGGATTGTGAATGCAGAATTAAAAACCTGAGAATGTCAAAGAAGCGTCACATTAAATCAGCTGTATTTGAACATTTCACCATCACTCAAGATAGAGAACATTATGTCTGTCGGTGTATGACAAATGATCCAACAAAAACAAATGCTGTGAAGCCAAGATCAGTGCATATTTAGGCAAAGATAAAAATGCTCCTACCAGAGCTTCTAATCTAAACAGACATTTACAGTGCTTTCAACCAGAAGTACTGAAAGCATTGGATGAGAAAGACTGCATCCATCAGTTGCAAGATATTTTGTCAGTGACAAAGTTACTGTGACAATGACAGTAGATACATTTAAAAAACAGATCATAGAGCTTGTTGTAAAGGCTAGTGTTCCTATTTCATTATTTTCACGACCAGCTTTTATGTGTCTGAATGGGGAAATGGCCCGCAAGTCTTGGTGTTTCTCTGGAGAGAGAGTATTAGAAAATTAGTAATCGAAGAAGCTTTTAAACAAAAGGAAGAACTTAAAAAACTCTCAAGGGATGCTTTCTGTTTCTTAAAATGGATGCCTGCACATGTCACAGAGTGAACTATTTTGCCATCAATGTCAGATTTGTTTGTGACAAAAATGAAATAGTTACCAAGACATTGGCAGTAAAAGACACCAAAGCTCATCACACCAGTGAGTTTCTCCAGGTCTTGGTGGAAAAGGTTCTGGAAGACTATGAACTTAAAAAAGAGCAAGTTCTTTCTGTCGTAACTGACAATGCTTCAAATATGATAAGTACTATTAAGCTAATGAATGAGAGTAATGATGGTGACCAGCAGCTAGAAGAACATTCTGGGTCCACAGACACAGAAATGTTTGAAATAGAGGAACACAGTATTGTAACTGAGGAGCAAACTGAAGTTGCTTCAGATGAACAGCAACATGATAGTTTAGATGATCTTGCTGAAACTGTGTCAATACGTTCTTTCATTCATCACATGCGCTGTGTTGTGCATACGCTACAGCTGGCTATAAGAGACAGTCTGCAAGAAGGACATGCTGCTGCACTGATTGGCAAGGTGAGAAAATTGGCTACTGTTGCCTGAACCCGTAAAGTTGACTCAATTTTGAAGAGACGTGCTGGAAAAGGGGCAGTTATTGATCAAGCCACACGATGGGGCAGTACTTAATGATTCAGCGCTTGGTTGAACTGAAAACCTTTCTTGTAGACATGGCTAACCCTCAACTGACGCTAAATGAAAGTCAGTGGAATCAGGTGACTGAGCTGGAAAAATTGCTAGAGCACCCATTTACAGTGACTAAAAAATTACAAGCAGAGGACTTAACTCCAGGTATTTTCTTAAAGGAGTGGAAGAACCTGATGTTTCGCCTGTCGCAAAGAGGAGGGTTAATTGCAAGTGGCATTGCTACATCAATGAAACGGAGAGAGGAGCTACTATTACAAAATAACATTCTTTTGGCAGCTGTTTATGTAGACCCAATGCATCGGATTCTTCTAGATGATCAACAGCTAACTAAAGGAAAAGAAGCTCTGTTTGAAATAGCAGTAAGGATGAAAGGGTTGCAGAACAGTCAGGAGGAACAAGAAGAATTTGTTCGTCCTGCCACATCTTCACCCTCATCAACTGATGAAGAGTTAAATTTCTAAAAATATTTGGATCACAAGGACCGTGCAAAGCGTTCCCACATAGAAGAGGAGTCATCCCCATCAAAGAACACAGCCAGTACATTTCAGCAGAATTTTTCATGTGCACTAAAAGAAATTGAGAAATTTGACCGTTCATCAAAAATAACAGTGCAACAAGCGATTCCTCTGTATCCTGACATTGTCAGAGATGTTGCCCGAGTGGTTACTGCTTTGCCACCAACCAAGTTAGTGTAGAGAGGTTGTTCTCTGCTCTCAAAATAATTAGATCAGATTTGAAGGAGGATCTGACAGAAGCAATACTTTTTCTGAGGACAAATTTATAGATTTCTTCTTATTAACTGCATAACAGTGTTTATTGCATATTTACTTACAAGAGTTTAGAAAAGTTTATAAAAGTTATTTGCTATATTCTAATTGTATTCTAATAAATATAGTTTTTGCTCTAAGTGGTCTGATTACTTATATGATGGTGAGAAACTGAATAAGCACGATGTTAATATTTTACAACAGTAAATTTATTGTTACGGATTGGCCATTTATGAAGGAGTCGGAGCGGGAGTCGGAACCTGATAAAATCCAGGAGTCGGAGTCGCAACTGTGGCTTACCGACTCCACAGCCCTGGCCACCTGTGACCCACTCCTTCCTCTGCAAGCCAGGAACTGCTCTGCTGCCAGTGGCAACATTAAACCCCATTCACACCTGCCTGTATTCTACATAGCAGTCGATGTAGATCTTATTTCAGAACAAAGACTATTTCCATCCCATTCATGTGACTACTGTTCATATGGAGTGGAAAAGTATCTGGATGGATTTTTGGTGCCAACAATTAAATGAGCGGCATGTCAATTTTGGATAAAAAATGCAAGAACTAGTCTATATTGAAATAGATACTGGGGCTTAACTGTGTGCCGGTCTTCTGTAGACTCGGCGGCACATCCATTTCAGGCTAGCTTCACACTAGCATTCGGCAGGGCTGCGGATGGCAGCCTTCTTCCCCTGTTAAGCCTCGTCTACTGCCGCACCTCTTCCTTCAGCTCCACCTACAGCTGCATGCTTCCTGCGTTCCCTATCTTTAACATTGAGTACGCAGGCCATGCCTATGTATGTGGATGCCTCCACATGCTTTTTTTTTGATGGTGCACTGACCGCAACCAAATGCAACACGTTGCGTTCGGCGCTGCGTGAAAATGACGCAAGCAGAGGCATCCGCATACATCCATATGGCCTGCATACCCAATGTTAAAGATGGGTACGCAGGACGCATGCAGACGTAGGCGGACCTGAAGGAAGAGGCGGGGCTTCACAGAGGAAGAAGGCTTTCATCCGCAGCCCTGACAAACGCAAGTCTGAAACCAGCCTAAGCCTAACCATGACCATAACAATCTTTGGTGACATGTGGATGAAAGTCATGATCTTAGCTAAATGCCGAGCTAAGGAACAAAATCTTCTGCCATGGCAGGGTGTAGAGTGGCACATTTGGCACCCATTCCCCATTATTGGGTTGTTCTGTGAGGGTGGGATAGCATGTTGTGGTTCAAGGCATACGTTTGCTTTCCGTGTGCACAGTGGACTGTATATTAACCTATTTTCAAGTACACAAGTAATTTATTTATTCATTTTTAGACAGAATTTGGGTCCATCTAGAAACAAATGGCAGTGGGCACTATTGTGGTCCATCTACCCACATAATAAAGCAGGCAGCTCCCTCACCCATCTACAGTGTGGACGGTCACCAGGAGCCAGGCACATCCGTCACTGGTTTGGGCTTTACAATTGCCATTTCAATCAGTCTTTAAATTGATGTTAGCTTAAAGCAAGTTGTTGTGATCGGCCATCGTTTTTCAGCTAAACAGCCGTTTAGAGCAAACTTTCTACTATCGGACAGCCACACTTAAAATAAAAGCAATGCATACCCGCAGTCGTGCCGGTCCCACTGTTCTTGGGAGTGAGGTGATGTTGGCTTCAGCAGGCACATGAAAACAATCTGAGGCCGCATTTTGGAAGGAGCCTTTACTATTTCAGTAGTTGTCTACCCTAATAAAAGATTGATGACCTGCAGCCAAAAAGCAGCTGCTCATTGGCTACTGCAGTCATGTGACAAAATGTTGAGCAAGACATTAGTATGCATTGTTTTGATTGCAATTGGATTGATAAAACAGGAGCTGTTCAGTAACGGACAGCACCACCTTTTGACAATCAAACTGCTTTTAGCAAGAAATTGTAAGACTGGTCCAAATTTGAGAACCCGGACTAACCAGTGCTACAATCTTTAATACTGTAGTACGTCCCTTCTGATAGATCTATCCTGGAAGATTTCCTTCTGTGTGTTAGTCGCAGTAGAGAAGTGTGCAGGTGACAGGGTCCCCTCTACCTTACAAGTGCCACAGTTTCTTTCCACCCACTCGGATTCGGTGGTTTGTGAGGTTGTTAGGCCGGGTTCCCATTGCATTAATGACAATGCACTGACGGCATCCGTTAGATAGCGGCACGAACGCTATGTAACGGATGCGTTCGCGCACCCATTGACTGCAATTAAGTAGTGCATCGCTAACGCATGTCATAATCGGCATGCGTTAGCGATGTGCCGTCATTCTGTGACAGACCCACGGACGCGGTCTGCAGCATCTGCGCTAGTGCGATCGCATAATGCGATCTTTAACGGCACTTGCGTTAACGCAGTACGTTCAACACATGCATCGAACGGACTGCCCTAACGCAATATGAACCTGGCCTTAGCTACATTAACTATAGAAATGAAGATGTTTCATAGCTCTGTATAATGAATCAGAGTTTAATGTGTCTGTATGCAGATGTTTATTAACCCCTTCATGACGGAGCCCTTTTGCGTTTTCCTTTTTCACTTCCCTCCTTCCCAGAGCCATAACTTTTTTATTTTTCCACAGTTTGAAGAAAAAAAGTTGACAGTACCGCTCTGTGGCAAAGTCTTTGTCACAGATGTGATTAGCAAAAACAGGCTGAACCTCAGGATCCCAGGTGCTTGTCCAGAAAAAACATTGTCATGTGTCATAAGAATAAGGAGATGGATAGCACTCACCGATCCTTTTAAAATTCCATGCTTTATTCAAACCATTAAAACATCATGGCCAGGAGAGTGGATCTAGGAGTGTACGAGCCCGTGCTGACGACGGCCGTTTCGCGCTAAACGGCGCTTCCACGGGTCAAGCGGTTCGAGTTGTACTTTTGAACGACCCCATTGGTTTTACCATGTCTTGTACTAGAAATAGGGGAACAAAATACAAATGTGGTGAAATTCCAAAAAAAAGTGCAATCCCACACTTGTTTTTTGTTTGGCTTTTTTGCGAAGTTCACTAAATGCTAAAATTGACCTGCAATTGTGAGTCTCCAAGTCATTACGAGTTCATAGACACCAAACATGTCTAGGTTATTTTATTATCTAAGTGGTGAAAAAAAAAACATAAGTTTGCTAAAACAAACAAAAAAAAAATTGTGCAATTTTGGTGCAGATACGATCTTTTGTTCGCCCGTTTTTGCATTTTAATGCAATGTTGCAGAGACCATAAAAAGCGTAATTCAGGAGTTTTGAATTTTTTTCTCCCTACGCTGTTTAGCGATCAGGTTAAGCCTTTTTTTTTTAATTGATAGATCGGGCAATTCTGAATGCGGCGATAACAAATATGTGTATGTTTGATTTTTTTTTTTAATGGGGCGAAAGGGGGGTGATTTAAACTTTTATATTTTATTTTATTTATTTTTTTTTAATACTTTTGCCATGCTTCAATACCCTCCATGGGAGACTAGAAGCTGGCACAACTCGATCGGCTCTGCTACTTAGCAGCGATCATCAGATCGCTCCTATGTAGCTGAATTCCTGCATTGCTATGAGCGCCGACCACAGGGTGGCGCTCACAGCAGTCCGGCATCAACAACCATAGAGGTCACAAGGAGACCTCGGGGGTCAGCGATGTGTCGGCATGACAACCAGATCACGTGAAGGGGGTCAGTGATGCGCACATTTCCGGCCCGATGGCTGAAGCGCTAGTTAAATGCCGCTGTCAGCGTTAATAGTGGCGTGTGGATCGCTATTCCACCCGCTGCTATTGCGGGCACATGTCAGCTGTTTTGTACAGATGACATGTCGTGGCTTGGATATGGGCTCACCGCCGGAGCCCGCATCAAAGGGGGAGACACGACATGCGTAGTACTAGTACGATGCATGTCGCGAAGGGGTTAAAGTGACCTTTTGGTTAAGGATATAAATCTCACAAACCAGGGGCAGTGTCTTGTTTTGCTTGTTACTGTGGATCCGCCAACGCACAGCAATTATCCACAAAGACCGCCAGCTTTTGGCTACCTATGCTTTAGTCTAGGAAACCCCTTCTTCTCGCAGATCTGCCTGTGCTGCTGAGGTCAGTCCTGGACTGCTGGTATCTGTATGCTGACTTTTTTTTCTTGGTAGTGTTTCAGTGTAACCAGATAGGTTCCCGTTATTGCACTATATATGAGCTAATGTTTTCTATAGTAGTGATATAGAATATATAAGTGAAGTCATGAGTTGGTGTTTGCTGGCTTTGCATATATTTATTTTTCTCTTTCCCTCCAGGCCCAGACTTTGTGGTATGTGATGAAGGCCATATTCTTAAAAATGAAGCATCTGCTGTTTCAAAGGCTATGAATTCTATAAGAACAAAAAGAAGAATAATCCTGACCGGAACACCACTGCAAAATAATTTGGTGGAATGTAAGTAGTTTCTTTTGTTTCTTGTTTATTCTTATTTTATTTTTCTACAGACTTGACACCCTTGAAGCCTGTACAGATATTTTTTTGTCCCAAAGCATTTCGCCCAAGACTGGTGTACTCACTTTAAAGATCCATTGTTGTGTAAAACATCTGAAAAGTGTTTTTCTCCAAAAAGTTAGAGCTTGTGAGGAAGCTTTCTACACTTGTTCTAATATGGATTTTTAAAGCAAGTACACCAGCCTCCTTAGGTCCAGCAGATTTATTCATGTATGCAGATTGTATTTTGAAGTCTGGTGACAGGTCCTTTTTCAGTTTTGCTTGTTAAGCCATGAATACTCATGATCAACTCTAATTTGAAGATCCCTGATATTGGGGACTCCGTTTTACAGTTTATTGGTAGTTTGCAGCATTTTTATGCGTTGTGCATTTCCAAGCCTAGTGCTAATTCTGAACTTCTTTTCAGACCACTGCATGGTTAACTTCATCAAGGAAAACTTACTTGGCTCAATCAAGGAATTTCGAAATCGCTTCATGAATCCTATACAGAACGGGCAGTGCGCAGACTCCACCATGGTGGACGTCAGAGTGATGAAGAAACGTGCTCATATTCTCTATGAAATGCTGGCCGGTTGTGTACAGGTGAGGTGTAATGTTGAACTGATGGATGGTTTTCTGTCTCTGTAGCTAGTGTGTGAGAAACCATCATTACATTGTGAGTATCTAACTTCTAAAAACTGCTGGTCGTTTATTTCAGAGAAGAGACTACACTGCTCTGACAAAATTTTTACCACCCAAGTATGAATATGTCTTATCTGTTCGGATAACTCCAATACAGTGCAAATTGTATCGTTACTATCTGGACAATATAGCCGGTAGGTAGTTGGTGAGTCTGTGACTGGAGTTGTGCTTGACGTGCTCATATTTCTTATTGAAATGTTTATGAAAACAGAAATTGAGGAGGAAGTATGGGTTTATACATGTTCTAGGGGTCTTCTCAAGTTTTAAAGTTCTCTCCTATCCGAGGGATAGGTGATAATTTTCTGATTGCTGGGGGTCTGACCGCTATAGCCCCCACCAATCCCCAGAACCACTATTGGCAATCTTCATGAAGATTAATGAAGCAGCTTCAATGATCGACCTCTGCTTTATTCAGTCGTAGCTCTTCATAGCCCCAGTTCTTGAGATCGCTCAAGGCCACTGCTGTCTGACAGCCAGCTATCGGAAAGTTATCCCCTATCCTGTGGTTAAGGGTTCATTTTTAAACTTGAGAACACCCCTGTAAGTTATTGCACCTGAAGATATTTGTTTTTTACTTGCATGAAGGCCATATTTATGCAGGGGTCTCTGAACAGTAGACCAATGTACCACAACTGCAGAGTCTGCTAAACCTTTCTGAAGGTCTTTTGCAGACAAGCGGGGGTTCTGATTTGCCTCACTAGCAATCCTAAGAGCAGCTCTCATTGCTTGGTCTTCCAGACTTTATCTTGACCTCCGCTTTTCCTGATAACTGCCATTTGTTAATTACATTTCAAACTGATGAAAAAGCAACTTGACAACGCTTTCCTATTATCTTTATAGCCTTCTCCTGCTTTGTGGGCCTCCACCATTTTCATTTTCAGAGTGATAGGCAGCTGCTTAGAAGAACCCATGGCTGCTATTTTTTGGCACAAGGTTAAAGGAGGCTGTGTTTTTCTAAAGCTTTGAAATTTCCATCACCTGCCTTTCTAACGATAATAGTGAACAAGCCATAACCCTAACAGGCTAATTAACTTTGACCAAGGTATCAGGCCTTATCCTGAGCACACAAATCTCCAGGGGTGCCCAAACTTTTGCATCAGCCCATTTTCCTTTTTGTAATGTTTACAAATATATAATTATTTTTTGGCTAAAATACAGAGGAAATGTGCCATATTTAACTTGAGGCCCTTTAATTAAAGATCAATTAAACTTCAACTTGCTTAACTGTTCAAAATGACAGTAATTTTGACCAGGGGTGCCCAAACTTTTACATGCCACTGTTAATGGGTCATGTACATCAGCACATGGAGACCCTATGGGCTATCCTTGCTGATCCACTGCAGTGGTATAGTAGGTTTCCCTGGTTGCTGGTCTGTAGTTGGGAAACCTGCATCATTTTTCTCATGGAGTCTGTATCCAGCAGACAAAATCTCCATGTTCCTCTATATAAATTGCAGTCGCACATGGGCCCAGTATGAACCCGTAGAAAGCGAACGGTGCCATATTATGTTCCATGCAGACCATTAATATTCATATGACCACACAAGTACTTGTGGGAATTTGTTGTGAATGATTTGAGTTTGTGATGTAAACCTGCATTTTAACATTAATTAAATTGTAGATAAATTGATCCTCAATATTGTGTTAATCGCTGCTTCTACATTGGGCTTTTTTCCTGTTCTTGGCAGATTTGTCTAAAGTTTTTCTACCAACTTTAATTTGCAACCAGAGGTATATCATAAATATAATTGCACATTGTACCAGTGCATGATGGGCAGCAGATGTTAAATCTAGGTACAGAAAGTCGGCCATTGTCCTAATTGTTTTGATTGTGCAGTTCAGAGTGCCTCAGATAACTTGCCAACTGGCTTTTTTTTCCGTCTGAATTTTTAGACAGACTATTATCATTAGGCTGGATTTGATGGTAATAAGATAGTAATTTTGGAATATTAATAAATCGTGTGCATTAGTAATGCCACTCTACCCCGAGGGGAGCAGTGTAAATAATCTAATAAATGCTGAACTCTGCATTTAATCAAATCATGTCATTTTGCCTCATTATTTTCTTGTTCTTTTTTTTCTTTTTTCTTTTTTAATAAGCTTCACAAACTCTTCACTGTATGGAGGACTGAGCTGAAAATGCGATAGACGGCCATTTCATTATCTGTGCAAATTGACTGAAGTTTATATCCCTTATTTAGATTTTTAGATTAAAAACATCTCACATGTGAAGAGGGGTAATAGCCTATCTTTACTGTCAGAGACAGCATAACATTCAGGGAGACTAAAAGTGTGGCGGCCACCATGTGTGTATACAAGATAATTCTTGCAATAATATATATTATTGTATGTATTATCTTATATATAATCTTAGATCTGTAATCTATAAGTATTAAACATGCATATGAATTTCTAATACATTAGTAAAGATTAATCGGCTTAAAATCAATACCAAGCTGTTAGCGCTAGTCTATGGAGAAGTGTGCTCACAAGGTCGGCCTGATGGAAAGGATTTTTTGTGAAACCAAATTGTGTAATATATTGTGCACCTTATCTCCTATTTATTGACTGGGGAATAAACTGCAGTACTCGCCAATGACCACTAAACCATGTGCGGAGCTGTGTTCTGCCCCATACATCAGCTGATCAGGAGATTGGCGTCAGACCCCCACCCATCTTCTGTCAGTGACCTATTATAACACAAGTTATCATACATCAGTTGTTTACTCCATGATGGCCCTATTAGAAAAAAAAAGTTCAGGATCCCAAATCACTACATTCCTACCTATTTAGCAGGGTAGATACCGTGGTCCCCAACCAGTCCAGTATTACATTTCCTGCTTAGACTGTATGACCTATTACCACTGCAGACAATCACTGAAAACACAATATTCAGCATGTTGGGGATTTTTAAAGGCAGAATGTTGTTCTAGGCCAAGATCAGTTGCTATTAAATTTGAGAAAACCGCTTTACATTTCCAGGAGAGTCTTTTGCTTTTTGACACAATAGAAATATCTGACGCTTTGTGCCTCTCCTAGGGGCATTTTGTAGCTACATCTTTGCCTAGAGACCTTATAGTATGGTTAACATAGAGCTAGTGTTTTTATACAGTCCCAAACCTGAACACAAAGATATTGTATCCTTCCTCAATATCCTCAATACCAATGTCATGGTGTAGTCAGGGAAATGGCCACAAGTTACTAGACTGCACTCTGTAATTGACAGCTAGGTGTACTCTATATTTCTCTACACATAAAGCATGTGGTTTTCTTTTTTGTGGTTTTAGATAACGCACTTGCTTTTCAATTTAACTTTTCAGGCTTAAAACCAGATTTCTGTATAGAGAATTTAAGTGTGAAATGGAAACACATGCTGGGATCTTGTAAAACCTTGCCATAGCCCCTCCGTATAATCCTTTTACCTTAACAGGTGGTGGTGGTGGTGTTGGTGGTGAGGGAGGAGGCGGACGAGGCAAATCTGGAACCAAGCTTTTCCAGGACTTTCAAGTTTTAAGTAGGATCTGGACTCACCCTTGGTGCTTGCAGCTGGACTACATTAGTAAAGAAAATAAGGTACAGCAGATATCAGACTACATATTTTTGTCTGTTTCCCCAATAAATGGTGCCAAAAAGTGGGTAGAATTTCGGTGAAATAATGGAAATTAGTTTTTTTTTTGACTATGCAGTGCTATAGATTTGACTGCTGCTCTTTCATCTCTGATCATATTCCGTTATATTTCAAGATATATGCCCATTATTAAAGCTTTGTTTGAAATGATGTAAGCCAGACTTTTTCCAAGTGACTAAACAGATGTGCTAGAGTTTAACACGACAGTGCCTGCCGCTTCTGAGTTATCCGTTGCAGTGACGTTATCATGTGTTTTTTTGTTTGTTTTTTTCTCTTTAGGGTTACTTTGATGAAGACAGCATGGATGAGTTTATTGCATCTGACTCAGACGAATCCTCAATGTCCTTGAGTTCAGAAGAAGAGTCCTCATCGTAAGCATTTTTCATACAAGCACTGAAAGGGTTACAGCCCCACAGGATCATTCTGCCTCTTTCTTTTTTTTTCTCTCAGTGGGTACAACAGTATTATGAATGCAATCAAAATTTGCCTCTGTGGCAGAGCGGCCTACCTACTAGAATAATTATTGTGTGTTTATCATCTTCTGCCAGAAAATCACTTAACAATAACGTAATGTGAAAGATCACCAGGAATTAGTCAAACAATCAAAGATAAATGCCAATTGATTTTACGTGTGTCCTGGCATGTTTTGCCAAAATGTGAATTAAATTATGAATCAACCGGTTACAGTTTTATAGAAGGTATATTTAGGTTGCAAGCAGCCTAATTGGTTTCAGATTTTTTTTTCTTTTTCAATGTAACTTGCTCATATTTGGCAATTTTCTAGAATTGCTGAAAATAGTCTTTGCTCTGGGTATGTCCTCATGGGATGGTGTTAATGTGAATTTTACCTGTGACTTTTGCACAAGCGGGAGCAAGCAAATGGAATAGATATTTAAGGTTTGTTCCTAGTTTTTTGTTTTTTTTTTTCCCTTCAAATACTTTGTGGAGCTTGAACCATACGTGTGCTCATTAAAATCCTCCTTGAATCTACAGCAAGAGCTGCATGTAACACATGTGGATTCGTAATGTAAAAATCTACCACGTGGTGAACAACCCTCGACTACATGGATGTCTTACACTTTTGCGCCCTACATTTAAGTAGCAAAGATTATTTAATGGGAGCCAAATAAAATGCATGTCTCTCCTATCTGCGTAAAATAAATTGTTGTTTTAAAAATTTTAGCAAGAAGAAATCAAAGGTTAAAAGCAAACCGGAGAAAAGCTCAAACTCCGAAGAAAGCGATAATGAGGTGGAAGTGATTAAGGTGTGGAATTCTAGGTCTCGCGGTGGGAATGGAAAAGACCGCAAACTCGACGAACATTCAAATACTTCTGCGGCTGCTAAAGTAGAAGAAAGTGAGTTACTCATATGTAGTATGTAATAGTTTGGGTGGAACTAAAACTGTTGCGTATACCGTATATATTTGAATATGTCGACCCGAGTATAAGACGAGGCACCTAATTTTGCCACGGAAAACTGGGTAAGCTTATTGACTCGAGTGTAAGCCGTGTATGTATTGCCCCCTCATTCTATCCCTGTGTGTGGTTCCCTCCATCCAGTACTGCTTTGTGTGGCTCCTCCTGTTGTATGCGTGGCTCCCTTGGTCCCCTCGTATGCATGGCTCAGCGCCCCCCCCCAAAAAAAAAAATAAAAAAATCCTTGTATGCATGGCTCTGTGCTACCCCCGTCCCATCTTATATGCATGGCTCGGCTCCCTCCTGTCCCATCTTGTATGCATCGCTGGCCTCCCCCATCATACTCGCCCTCCTTGCACCGTCGCTGACTGCCCCTGCATCTCCATTGTCCCGGCGCCACAGCTTCTTCCTGTGCTGAGCGGTCACCTGGTACCGCTCATTAAGGTCATGAATATGCGCTCTACGCCTATGGGAGTAGAGTTGCATCCATATTCATTACCTTAATGAGCGGTACCACGTAACCGCTGAGCACAGGAACAGGAAAGAGCTGCCGGGACCGAGATGCAGCGACGGAGGGTGAGTATTGATGTCTTCTGGAAGCCGACAGCTGTCACTGTGCGACACCCACCGGCTCCATAATCCCCCTCCCCCGTCGGCTTTCTGGGCCATGAGTCGAATATAAGCCAAGGGGGGCATTTTCAGCACAGAAAAATTGTACATTATATAATGTATAATGTAAAAAAATACATGTGGATTCGCTACATCTGTAAAAGTCCAATCTATCAAATGGTGTAAAAAAATAAAAAAATCAAGACTACAGAATTGTGGTTTTTCTGCTACCCCAACAGCGCAAAAAAAGGTACAATAAAAGATTATCAAAACATCGCATCTTCCCTAAAATAGTGTCAATAAGAAATGTGAGCTTAGGGCGCAAAAAATAAACCCTTACACAGCTTCAGTTCTCAAAAATTTAAAACGTTTTGGAAAGCGTCAATAGAAGCAAAACATTTTTTCCCCCAGTTCATTCTTGGAGTATAATGAATGTTGTAAATAACCACCCCCTCCCCAAAAATTAAGAATTTTGCTTATTTCGCTGCACTTGGAATCCCACCCCGTATCTCTGCTTTTTAGTACATCACATCAGAGAACATGGATGGTGTTGTAGAATTGCACTTTTTTTTTTTTTTTGCAATTTCACCGCACTTGGAATTTTTTCCGTTTTACAGTACACTATGGTACAATCAATGGTGGTGTTCAAAAGTACAACGTTGTGTTTTTTCATAGAGGAGCAAAAATGAAAAATCACCCAGTCAGGAAAAGTTTAAAGTGGTTCAAAAATTAGAAAAAGAAATGGATATAATGTGTTTTTAAATATTCTAAAACTTATGAGTTGGCTTTTTAATTAGCAAATGATGCTTGTTTTATTAGTGAGGTAATCACTATTGTACATTAAAATGCCTTTCATCTTTCTAAACTTGACAATAAACTGTCAGAATTTTAAAGGGAAGCTGTCCCTCTCTTCCCCCATAAACATGCACATAGCTCAAAGACAAATCCAGCAATACCTTTACATGGCCAGTCTGTTCCTCAATTATTAAAAAAAATCATTGTTTCAATTGCTGTGTAGATAAGTCTGAAGATCTGAAGCCTCTGTCACTCCAGCCCTAGATCCCCGTCAAGCGCCGCAATCTCCTGCCCGACCGATGGCGCCTTTGCCTGAAATCGCACAGCATTAAAGGCTGTCAATCAGGATAAGGCAGCCCTGGGCTGGGAATAGAGCTGGAATAAGTAGTTTGGGGGGGTGAAATTCTGTAGACAGATTCCATTTAATACAATAGTATTAGAGGAGAAAGACATGATGGACAGCATTCCTAACCTCAGCACTCCTGGTATCGCCAGCATTAGAGCTGATAGACATGGTGGACAGCAGTGGGAGCAGCCTCTCCTTACCTCAGCACTCCTGGTATCTCCAGTATTAGATCAGTTAGACATGGTGGACAACAGTGTGAGCAATTTCTCCTTACCTCAGCTTTCCCGGTATCACCAGTATTAGATCAGATAGACATGGTGGACAGCAGTGTGAGCAATTTCTTCTTACCTCAGCTTTCCCGGTATCACCATTCTTAGATCAGATAGACATGGTGGACAGCAGTGTGAGCAGTCTCTCCTTACCTCAGCTCTCCCAGTATTGCCAGTATTAGATCAGATAGACAGGGTGGACAGCAGTGTGAGCAGGCTCTCCTTACCTCAGCACTCCTGGTATTGCTAGTATTAGATCATATAGGCACGGTGGACAGCAGTGTGAGCAGTCTCCTTACCTCATCACTCCTGGTATCTCCAGTATTAGATCAGATGGGCACGGTGGACAGCAGTGTGAGCAGGATCTCCTTACCTCAGCTCTCCCAGTATTGCTAGTATTAGATCAGATAGCACGGTGGACAGCAGTGTGAGCAGTCTCTCCTTACCTCAGCTCTCCCAGTATTGCCAGTATTAGATCAGATAGCACGGTGGACAGCAGTGTGAGCAGTCTCTCCTTACCTCAGCACTCCCAGTATTGCCAGTATTAGATCAGATAGCACGGTGGACAGCAGTGTGAGCAGTCTCTCCTTACCTCAGCTCTCCCAGTATTGCCAGTATTAGATCAGATAGGCAGGGTGGACAGCAGTGTGAGCAGTCTCTCCTTACCTCAGCACTCAGATAGGCACGGCGGACAGCAGTGTGAGCAGTCTCTCCTTACCTCAGCACTCCTGTTATTGCTAGTATTAGATCAGATAGCACGGTGGACAGCAGTGTGAGCAGTCTCTCCTTACCTCAGCTCTCCCAGTATTGCCAGTATTAGATCAGATAGGCACGGTGGACAGCAGTGTGAGCAGTCTCTCCTTACCTCAGCTCTCCCAGTATTGCCAGTATTAGATCAGATAGCACGGTGGACAGCAGTGTGAGCAGCCTCTTCTTACCTCAGCACTCCTGGTATTGCTAGTATTAGATCAGATAGGCACGGTGGACAGCAGTGTGAGCGGGCTCTCCTTACCTCAGCACTCCTGGTATTGCTAGTATTAGATCAGATAGGCACGGTGGACAGCAGTGTGAGCAGTCTCACCTTACCTCAGCTCTCCCTGTATTGCCAGTATTAGATCAGATAGGCAGGGTGGACAGCAGTGTGAGCAGTCTCTCCTTACCTCAGCACGGTGGACAGCAGTGTGAGCAGCCTCTTCTTACCTCAGCACTCCTGGTATTGCTAGTATTAGATCAGATAGGCACGGTGGACAGCAGTGTGAGCGGGCTCTCCTTACCTCAGCACTCCTGGTATTGCTAGTATTAGATCAGATAGGCACGGTGGACAGCAGTGTGAGCAGTCTCACCTTACCTCAGCTCTCCCTGTATTGCCAGTATTAGATCAGATAGGCAGGGTGGACAGCAGTGTGAGCAGTCTCTCCTTACCTCAGCACGGTGGACAGCAGTGTGAGCAGTCTCTCCTTACCTCAGCACTCCTGGTATCTGCAGGATTTCATCAGATAGGCACGGTGGACATGAGTGAGAGCAGCTGCAGCCTCCCTGGTATTTCATTAGAATATCCACTCGCAGCACGTCATTATAACAAGATAGCAGCCATGTTACTTCTATAGTGATTAGTTCCCTATTCATAATGAGGTTGATTTACGAATTGAGTATTTAGGAACTTATTTATGACTTTTCTTTTTGTTACTCATCTTGTTGTAAGAGCAGAGATTTGTCATTTTTGTTTTTGTCTTTTCCAGCCGTTAGTAAAACCACATCTTCCACTGCAGGGAGCCCATCCCCTGAATGGTACAAAGAGTTTGTAACTGATGCTGATGCAGAGATTATAGAACACTCTGGAAAAATATTCCTTTTGTTTGAAATTCTTCGCATGGCGGAGGAACTTGGTGATAAAGTGTAGGTTGCATTTTCTTTCTTTGTGTTCATTTCTTTTTCGACTAGTTAACGTATATTTGGGCTTGTATATATCTAGTTTGCTTTAGAATAGGTTAAAAGTCAGTACATTTTGTATTTTGTTTTGTGATGTTTTTTTTAATGAGTTTTTTTTTTTCTTTCTGAATATTTCAGTAGACATTATAATTTGCCTTGAAATTTAATTTTTTTTTTAAAATGCTTTCAAAGAAAATTCCTGGTATTTATACAGATTATTTTGAAGCCGTTTTAGAAAGGATCTGCTAACAGTTGTCAGTTCGGTGCACGTTCCCACCTGCTTGTTTTCAATCGTTCTTCCCCATTTCTTTGGCTTTTTAACCCCTTAATGACCGCCAATAGGTCTTTTTAACTGACCTGAGATATAAGAGAATAGTCTCCCCATACAGGTGACAATCCAGCAGCTGTCGGCTGTACACTATAGCTGACAACTTGCTGCATCAGCCACGATCAGTATTTGCACCATGCAAATCTGTTTAACCCCTTAGATGCTGCTGTCAATAATGACTACATCATATAAATGGTTAACAGAGTGAGGGGGGCCTCCTCTTTATCTCCATTGGTGCCCTCAGATCAGGATTGTGTGGTCCTGATGTTTGCGATTGGCAATTAATGACCAAATAGCGGCCTTAGGGTATATGCACACGTCCGGATTTCTTGCAGAAATTTCCTGAAGAAAACCGGAAATTTTCTGCAAGAAATCCGCATTTTTTTTTTTGCGGTTTTTTCGCGGTTTTTTTAGCATTCTGCAAGCGTAATTAGCTTGCAGAATGCTAAAGTTTTCCAAGCGATCTGTAGCATCGCTTGGAAAACTGACTGACAGGTTGGTCACACTTGTCAAACATAGCGTTTGCACATGGCCTTAGAGTCTGACGGCTGTAGTAATCTGTTCAGAAGTTGGGGACATTTAGGTGGTAAAAATACACATTTTCATTTCTGTCATGCCACTTTGCATTAATTCCTGAAAATCACCTGAAGGGTTAATAAACTACCTGACTGCAGTTTTCAGTGTGTCAGGGGTGCTGTTTTTAAATGGTATAACTTTTGGGGTTTTTCCAATATATGGGACCCCTAAAGTCACTTCAAATCTGGATAGGTCCCTAAAATAATAAAATTTGTAAATTTCCTTGAAAAAAATAAAAAATGACTGCTACATTTTTAAACCTCCTAAAATGCTAACAAAATAAAAGAACACTTTACAAATGGTGCTGATGTACAGCAGGCATGTGGGAAATGTTTATTAATGTTTTTCTATGGTATGACTAGCCTTGATTAAAGGGATAATAATCATTAAACGTTTGAAAATTGCTAATTTTTTAAGAATTTTTCTCAAATTTCTGATATTTTTTTATAAATAAACACAAAACATTGACCTAAATTTATCATTATCATAAAGTATATTGTGTCACGAAAAAACAGTCTCAAAATCACTGGGATTTGTTGAAACGTTTGAGTTATTACCACATAAAGTGACACTGGTCAGATATTAAAAAATTGGCTCTGTCACTAAGGGGTTAAAGCCAGATCTGTTAATCAAGGAACAGGGAATCGGAGGTGGAAACCAAGTGGAAGGAAGTTGCACAAAACTGCTCAGTGACACAAAGTTCACGCTGCTTCTGTAGTTGGTCTGAACAGTTTTTTTTTTTTTGTTTACATTCTTTTACGAGGACATGCAACCAGTGCCATCATGTCTATTTTACTAAATACATTCATGCATCCTGAAATATCAAGAAATGTATTAGTTTCACATCTGCATCATTACATACCATTTCTTATCCTCCAATCCAATTATTAGCAACACACTTTTTTGGTGTAAAGCTTGATGAATATTCTACTATGAATTCGCATCAAATTGGTGACATGTCACTTTTTTTTTTTATATATATATATTTCTATTGAAATCAATAGGAATCTTTTTCAAATAATATTTTATTTTTCTTTTTTTTTTTCTTTAAGTTTTATTTTGGAGAAGAATCTACTCCAAGATCCAAGTAAAAAACAACAACCTGTGAATATAGCATAAGAGTGCATTTACACTGCACGATTATTGTGAATGCTGTTCTGAGGGACACATATTTCACAATAATCGTGCAGTCTAAACAGGCTGCCAATCACAGAGCAAAGAAGCAAAACGTTTATCAGCTGAAATTATCTTTTGGGTTTGCCTAAAATATCATAGTTCTCTGCAGCACCCCGTTCTGTGTAAATAAAACTTGTGCTGTTGAGAACAATGTCAGCCTATCGGTGGCCATTTAAAGCTGCAAAGTTTGGAAGTGTAAAACTCTTTAGAGAAAATACTCCAGAATGATTTCACGGGAAATACAAATAATTACTTCAAAAAACTTCTGCAAGGCTGGTTAATGATTGTTCTCTGAGCCTTAAGCTGGGTTCACACTGCGTTATAGACGTCCATTAGACGGTCTACGTTACACCGCGGCATAACGCGGTGTAACGTAGTCCGTTAACACCGCCATTAATTCCTATGTCGGACGCATCGCTAGCGCACACCCACAATGGCCGTGCACTAGCGTTGTGCCGTCATTGAGTGACCGACCCTGGGACGCAGGCTGCAGCGTTTCCAGGTCCGTCACCACTAGCGCAGATAGAGCATCTGCTAGCTCTATCTGCACTAGCGCGCTGACATATTGGCACTTGCGTTAACAGCAGCCCGTTATCGCATGTGTTGAATGGGCTGCTGTTAACGCAATGTGAACCCAGCCTTAGTGAGGACCTTTCACAGCTTTTGACCTTCTAATCTATGCATTGGTGCACATAGTAGCAGGATTGTAGATAACTCTTTTGTGGAGATACAATAGGTCTGCCATCCTCAGCTGCTCCTGTGATCCTCCTCACTCTGATGCTGCTGTATGCCTCCTCTTCCAGTGCTTTAATAACAGGAAGTGCCAGGAGGGAGTGGGCGCACAATACAGTATCGCGTGATCACGCTGGCTAGTACGTCCTCTGGCACTTCCTGTTATTGAAGCAGTGGGAGAAGGAGGCAGATAGCAGCATCAGAGTGAGGAGGGTTTCGGGAGCAGCTGAAGACAGCAGACCTATTACATGTATGTATTACTGTTAATGCAGTTAGGGAGGATTTATAAGTGTGAACACATGAGTCGCACAGGTTTGACATTTTCTGTGGTATGGGTGTTTATTTTGGTTAACTGTGGGCATCTACTATTTCATCCTGATGCCGCTGACTTTTTATGATTGGTCAGTCATTGGGATGAAAGCACGCACCCACTCAACGGAAAGCAATTAAACTCAGTTGAACAAGAAAAAAATTGACGCTAGTGATTTTGTAACTAACGCTAAACGTTTTTATCTTCATGTGCAGGAATGTACAGTTTATAAGGTCAAAAGTTGTGAAACGTCCACTTTAAGCTGCCACATGCAAGAGATTTTAGATATTCAGAAAGGTAGATTTTAGACCATTTTTTCATTCTTACCTGACTTAATAAATCTGCTTCCCATCAATAAAAGGCAATAGCAGGCAACATATAAAGACAAAGATTGATTTATCATTTGACAAGTCGTTCAGAAAAAGCCATCTGAAATGCCTAATGTCTGCACCCCTTCTGGGAGTTTGTGTTCTATGATGAAACGAATTCTAATTTATTTGTGTCAAATGCTGCAATGTTTCTTGTGCTGTTTCTTCAGTTTAGTTTTCAGTCAGTCTCTCATATCCTTGGATCTGATTGAAGATTTCCTAGAATTGGCAAGTGTAGATCGATCAGAAGAAGAAGAAGCTGAATCCAAACCAATTATATACAAAGGTATGTAGTAACCAGAAATAAGGGGTTCTGCCAATCTACTCAAGTCATTTGGCGCTCATTTACCAGCCTTTTTACTTAGGCCGACAAATGAAGGGGGTCCGTCCCCATACAGTATCATGTTGTCTGAAGCCCCTCCACTATTTACTCCGGATAATGTGCTGGGATACTGATGTGTTCTATGTTTGTCGGCTAAGAAAAAAATCTCATTGCCTGATGAACAAGTGTTTTGCTCATTTGTTGGATAATTGCAGTCATGTTTACACTGGTAGGTAATCAGGAATGAGTATTTATCTACCAGTGTAAGTACACCATATGTACCTTAACCTATTTTTTGTATTCTAAGGATTTGTAATAATCTGAAAAGTGAATCTATCACATTGTTAATGTAGCCTAATCCTCATAAAGAAACTGTTTAGAAGGAAAAGATTTAGTACAACTTGTTGCATTCATTTATTTCCCTGTTTATTGTGTCCTTTTCTGTCAACTGGGTGGTCCTACTGAGTAACTGACATTTGCATCTGTATCCACACTTATACAGGGAAGACTGTCCGTCACTGATTAGCACCGCCCACTTCACTGAAAAGCCCACAATAAGCAGGGAGATAAATGAGTAAAGCAAGGGTTATACTGAATAATTTCTCACTAAATTATGTATCAATCTGTTGAGCACCTCCCGCTCTATGCCAGGCTTCCTGCTAAGATTACATTTTCAATGTGACAGGTTCACATTAATGAAAAAGCGATTTAATCTGCCCCATAGGTCTGATATGCTGCAGCCACTCAAGATCTCTTGCTAAGTGATTTTTCTTCCCTAACCACACTGTATTGTTTGCTTGCCTATAAAAAGTTATAATTTCAGCCTTCCATAGTTTTAGGAATTGTTTGAAAGAAAATACATTAGCTTAAACTTGTTCATATTTAGGAAACAATGGCTGTAATTTCTAGTCACAGCATGAGTGATAAATGGACATAAAACATTGTGGACGTTGTAGCTGTAGTTTTCTAGCAGTCAGCTGTTTAGTTTTCGCATGCTATAGGTTCATGTGTTTTTTTTTGTTTTGTTTGTGTCTGACATCTGGTAAAAACCTATAATTATTAGTCTAATTAAGCACGCGCAGCTGGTCCACATTTGTGTGCAAAAAAATAATTAGACCTTGAAGGCAATTGCACTGGCTACAGTTTGCAAATTGTGTTGAGAAAGCGCTATCTCCTAATTGAAAGCACCTCTTCTGTTTGGGACGTTGTCGTTTTTTTTTTTATTTTCTATTTAAATGAAAAACCCCTATGACAGGTAATAATGACATGGTTAACATCGCCAGCATTTTGGCCCAGATTCATTAATTCAGTCTTAAAGAACGGGTCCGCTGGTGTATGATGTGCCTAAATCATTAAAGAGTAATCGTGATTTTAACTTTTGTTTCCTAAATCGATTGTATGCATGAAAATTAGAAACTTTGTAATAGATCTTATCAGAGAAAGCTCCTTTTTTCTCCTCCTGGACTGACCAGTCATTCTAAATTCCAGCGTAAAATCTGTATTCAGTGAGGACAGATTGTTACATCACTTAGATAGGAGATGAGAACCGCTTACAGACCAGATTCTATGTAGATGGGAGTGGGGAGGCTCTGCCTCCAGCTCCCCTGTCCTCCTCCCTGCCATCTTAAAAATAAGATTCTATCTCACTAATGTAGTAATCTGTCTTCACTGAATACATATTTTATCCAGGTATGGGGAGTTTAGAAAATAAATACTCCATCCTGGATGAGAAAGAAGCATATTTCTCTGATAGGATATATTACAAAGTTACTTATTTTCAAGTGTTTTATTGCATTTGGGAAATAAAAATGTAAACAATTGTTACCCTTTAACCCCTTCCCGACATGCGCCATACATATACTGCTCTGCGGGAGGTGCATTCCCACAAAGAGCAGAATATCTACGGCGGCACAATTGCGAGGCCTCACGTTAAGTGCCTTGGCGATCTCGTGCGGGTGTCTGTATGTGACAGCTGACACCCCACAGCAATGCCCACGATTAGTGCTAGCACCGATCGCAGGCATTTAACCCCTCTGATGCTGCTGTCAGTAGTGAAAGCGTCATAGAGAAGAAACGCACAGGGAGGGGGCTCCCTGCGCGCTTCCATCAAGACATCGCGATCGCGTCACGATGTCCTGATGGTCTCCATGGAGACCCCCGGTACTAAGATGGCGGCGGGGTCCTCCAGGGAAGTTGGCTTGCGAGCGCCTGCTGAGAGCAGGCGCCGGTTTGCCTCCTTCCCCGCCTGTCAGATCCTGATCTGATGCTCTGCTGTGCAAAGTGTCAGATCAGTGATATGACATTATATAGTGATGATCCATACTGGGACAAAGTAAAAAAGTTAATAAAAAAAAAAAAAAATTACAAAGTGTAAAAATACTTTTTAAAAATCACTAAATAAAGAAAAAAATATTTTTTCCTTTCCAATAAATGTGTTTATGTAAATAAGAAAAAAACAATAAAAGTACACATATTTGGTATCGCCGCATCCATAACGACCTGCTCTATAAAACTGTCCCTCTAATTAACCCCTTCAGTGCACACCATAAAAAAATAAAATAAAGCATTTTTTTGCCTAGTTTTTTTATCATCATACCTCCGAACAAAAAGTTCAATAATACGTGATAAAGACTGATGTAGATTAAAATGGTACCTCTGAAAACTTCATCATATTCCACAGTAAAGCAAGCCGCCGTACAGCTCCATCAGCAAAAAAATAAAAAAGTTATAGCTCTCAGAATAAAGCGATGCAAAAATTATTTTGTTTTTCTATAATAGTTTTTGTTTAAAAGCACCAAAACATAAAAAAATATAAATGAGGTATCGTTGTAATTGTACTGAACCGAAGAATAAAAGCTGTCTTGCCAATCTTACTACACACGGAACGGTATAAAAAAACAAAAAGTAATTCCTGAATTGCTGGTTTTTGTTCATTGTCTCCCAAAAATCAGAATAGAAAGCGATGAAAAAAATGTCATGTGCCCGAAAATGGAACCAATAGAAACGTCAGCTCGTCCCGCAAAAAACAAGCCCTCACATGACTGTCGGCCGAAAATAGAAAAAATTATAGCTCTCAAAATATGGTGATACAAAAACTAGTTTTCCCAATGAAAAGCGTCTTTTAGAGTGTGACAGCAGCCACACATAAAAACCCAATATAAATCTGGTATCGCTGTAATCACACCGACCCTAAGAATAGTCGCCTAATGACTTATACCGCACGAGGAATGGCTTAAAAAAGAAAACCAATTCTTCACCTACTGTTGATTTTTTTTTTTTTTTTTCTCATTCTGCCTCCCAAAGATCGCAGTAAGGCTTGGCGCACATTTATCCTGCACTATGTGCTGAGTGCTTACACCGGGGTTTCTGTGTAAATCTCTGAAATACGTGATTCAGACAGAACCCCTGGCGGAGAATTCCCTATAATGAGGCAGATGGAGTCAATGTGGATGCCATAGGACCTGTGATCTGGTGGTGTCCATCTTTTTAGGATTGCACAGTTTTGTGCACTTCTGAAAAGGACACCGCTTACCAGAGGCCAGACTGAGTCCAGAGTAAATCTGCTGCCTCATTATTGTGAATGGATCCCTCAGGGGTTTCATCTAAATGTGATGAAACCCTTGAGAGGGGCCACGTGATCGCGCTCAGCACAGGAAGCCGGAACCTACGAGATGCTGTGAGCACGCCGGGATCAATGAGATGCTTCGAGGGCACGCTGGAGAGTGAATAGGATGTCTTCTGGATGCTGTCGGCTGCGGGTGTCACTGTCGTGCTATAAGAGAAATGAAAAAATTGTTTCCAAAATTGTGCTGATGTAAAGTAGACATATGGGAAATGTTATTTATCAACTATTTTGTGTGATATGACTCTCTGATTTAAGGACATAAAAACAACAATTTGAAAATTGCTAAATTTTCACCAAAATTCTGTTGTTATTTCACAAATAAACACAAGTCATATCAAAGAAATTTTACCACTATCATAAAGTACAATATGTCACGAAAAAACAGAAGTCTCAGAATCGTTGAAGCGTTCCAGAGCTATAACCTCATAAATTGACACTGGTTAGAATTGTAAAAATTGGCCTGGTCAGGAAGGTGAAAACAGACTTTGGGGTGAAGGGGTTAAGAGATGCTTGCCACTTAATGAACTTAGGCGCATCTTACAACTGGCTTGTGCATCCGCCAGAAATGTTACTTCTGCTGGTATCTGTAGGCATAACATACAGCTTACCACGGGCTCAAGTAAAAAAAAGAAAAAAAAAGTTGTCACCAAATCCTGAATCCTACTGAATATGCAACATTCCAGTGAAATGGTGATATAATGCATAAAAGATTTAATCCCTTCCCGACCTTTGACGCCACGTAGGCGTCATGAAAGTCGGTGCCAATCCGACCCATGACGCCTATGTGGCGCCATGGAATGATCGCGTCCCTGCAGAGCGGGTGAAAGGGTTAACTCTAATTTTACCAGATCTGCAGGGACAGGGGGAGTGAGACTTCAGCCCAGGGGGGGTGGCTTCACCCCCTCCGTGGCTACGATCGCTCTGATTGGCTGTTAAAAGTGAAACAGCCAATCAGAGCGATTTGTAATATTTCGCCTAAAAAACTGGTGAAATATTACAATCCAGCCATGGCCGATGCTGCAATATCATTGGCCATGGCTGGAAACACTTATGTGACCCCACCGATCGCCCCCCCAAGCCACCGATCTGTGCTCCGCTCCCCTCCGTCTTGTGCTCCGCTCCCACATCCTACTGTCCGCCAACCCCCCCCCCCCCGTGCACCTACGCCACCCCCTTATACTTACCGAGGCTCCCGGTGTGCATCCGTCTTCTCCATGGGCGCCGCCATCTTCCAAAATGGCCGGCCGGCAGATTCGTTGCAAGTAAATTTTGATCGCTGTGATAGGTTCTATCACAGCGATCGAAATAAAAAAAATAATAAATAACCCCCCCCCTTTATCACCCCCATAGGTAGGGACAATAATAAAATAAAGAAAATATTTTTTTTTCTTTTTCCACTAGGGTTAGGGTTAGGGTTATGGCATGTGCACACAGTGCGGATTTGGCTGCGGATCGGCAGCGGATTGGCCACGGATCCGCAGCGGATTGGCCGCTGCGAATTCGTAGCAGTTTTCCATCAGGTTTACAGTACCATGTACACCTATGGAAAACCAAATCCGCTGTGCCCATGGTGCGGAAAATTCCGTGCAGAAACGCTGCGTTGTATTTTCCGCAGCATGTCAATTCTTTGTGCGGATTCCGCAGCGTTTTACACCTGTTCCTCAATAGGAATCCGCAGGTGAAATCCGCACAAAAAAACACTGGAAATCCGCTGTAAATCCCCAGGTAAAACGCAGTGCCTTTTACCTGCAGATTTTTCAAAAATCGTGCGGAAAAATCTCACACGAATCCGCAACGTGGGCACATAGCCTTAGGGTTAGGGTTGGAATTAGAGTTAGGGTTGGAATTAGGGCTAGGGTTGGAAATAGTGTTAAGATTAGGCTTGTGGTTAGGGTTACGGATAGGGTTAGGGGTGTGTTGGGGTTACAGTTGTGGTTAGGGTTGGGATTAGGGTTAGGGTTGGGGTTAGGGTTGGAATTAGGGTTACGGGTGTGTTGGGGTTAGGGTTGTGGTTAGGGGTGTGTTGGGGTTAGGGTTGTGATTAGGGTTATGGCTACAGTTGGGATTAGGATTAGGGGTGTGTTGGGGTTAGTGTTGAAGTTAGAATTGAGGGGTTTCCACTGTTTAGGCACATCAGGGGTCTCCAAACGCAACATGGCGCCACCATTGATTCCAGCCAATCTTGCGTTCAAAAAGTCAAATGGTGCTCCCTCTCTTCCAAGCCCCGACGTGCGCCCAAACAGTGGTTTACCCCCACATATGGGGTACCAGCGTACTCAGGACAAACTGGGCAACAACTGTTGGGGTCCAATTTCTCAAGTTACCCTTGCAAAAATAAAAAATTACTTGCTAAAACATAATTTTTTGAGGAAAGAACAATTATTTTTTATTTTCACGGCTCTGCGTTATAAACTTCTGTGAAGCACTTGGGGGTTGAAAGTGCTCACCACACATCTAGATAAGTTCCTTGGGGGGTCTAGTTTCCAAAATTGGGTCACTTGTGGGGTGTTTCTACTGTTTAGGCACATCAGGGGCTCTGCAAATGCAACGTGATGCCCGCAGACCATTCCATCAAAGTCTGCATTTCAAATGTCCCTACTTCCCTTCCGAGCCCTGACGTGCGCCCAAACAGTGGTTTACCCCCACATATGGGGTACCAGCATACTCACAACAAACTGGGCAACAAATATTGGGGCCCAATTTCTCCTTTTACCCTTGTGAAAATAGAAAATTGCTTGCTAAAACATCTTTTTTGAGGAAAGAAAAATGATTTTTTATTTTCACGGCTCTGCGTTGTAAACTTCTGTGAAGCACTTGGGGGTTGAACGTGCTCACCACACATCTAGATAAGTTCCTTGGGGGGTCTAGTTTCCAAAATGGGGTCACTTGTGGGGGGTTTCTACTGTTTAGGCATATCAGGGGCTCTGCAAACGTAACATGATGCCTGCAGACCATTCCATCAAAGTCTGCATTCCAAAACGTCACTACTTCCCTTCCGAGCCCCGGCATGTGCCCAAACAGTGGTTTACCCCCCCATATGGGGTATCAGCGTACTCAGGAGAAACTGGACAACAACTTTTGGGGTCAAATTTCTCCTGTTACCCTTGCAAAAATAAAAAATTCTGGGCTAAAAAAATATTTTTGAGGAAAGGAAACACATTTATTATTTTCACGGCTCTGCGTTATAAACTTCTGTGAAGCACTTGGGGGTTCAAAGTGCTCACCACACATCTAAATTAGTTCCTTGGGAGGTCTAGTTTCCAAAATGGGGTCACTTGTGGGGAAGCTCCAATGTTTAGGCACACAAGGGCTCTCCAAACGTGACATGGTGTCCGCTAGAGATGGAGATAATTTTTCATTCAAAAAGTCAAATGGCGCTCCTTCCCTTCCGAGCCTTACCATGTGCCCAAACAGTGGTTTACCCCCACATGTGAGGTATCGGTGTACTCAGGAGAAATTGTCCAACAAATTTTAGGATCCATTTTATCCTGTTGCCCATGTGAAAATGAAAAAATTGAGGCTAAAATAATTTTTTTGTGAAAAAAAAAGTACTTTTTCATTTTTACGGATCAATTTGTGAAGCACCTGGGGGATTAAAGTGCTCACTATGCTTTTGATAAGTTCCTTGGGGGGTCTAGTTTCCAAAATGGGGTCACTTGTGGGGGAGCTCCAATGTTTAGGCACACGGGGGCTCTCCAAACGCAACATGGTGTCCGCTAAAGATTGGAGCCAATTTTTCATTCAAAAAGTCAAATGGCGCTCCTTCCCTTCCGAGCCCTGCCGGGCGCCCAAACAGTGGTTTACCCCCACATATGAGGTATCAGCGTACTCAGGACAAATTGGACAACAACGTTGGTGGTCCAGTTTCTCCTTTTACCCTTGGGAAAATAAAAAAATTGTTGCTAAAAATCATTTTTGTGACTAAAAAGTTAAATGTTCATTTTTTACTTCCGTGTTGCTTCTGCTGCTGTGAAGCACCTGAAGGGTTAATAAACTTCTTGAATGTGGTTTTGAGCACCTTGAGGGGTGCAGTTTTTAGAATGGTGTCACTTTTGGGTATTTTCAGCCATATAGAACCCTCAAAATGACTTCAAATGTGAGGTGGTCCCTAAAAAAAATGGTTTTGTAAATTTTGTTGTAAAAATGAGAAATCACTGGTCAAATTTTAACCCTTATAACTTCCTAGCAAAAAAAAAATTTGTTTCCAAAATTTTGCTGATGTAAAGTAAGACATGTGGGAAGTGTTATTTATTAACTATTTTGTGTCACATAACTCTCTGGTTTAACAGAATAAAAATTCAAAATGTGAAAATTGCGAAATTTTCAAAATTTTCGCCAAATGTCCGTTTTTTTCACAAATAAACTCAGAAATTATCGACCTAAATTTACCACTAACATGAAGCCCAATATGTCACGAAAAAACAATCTCAGAATCGCTAGGATCCGTTGAAGCGTTCCTGAGTTATTACCTCATAAAGGGACACTGGTCAGAATTGCAAATAACGGCAAGGTCATTAAGGCCAAAATAGGCTGGGTCATGAAGGGTTTAAGAACAAGAAAATGTAAACTATAAAATAATGTTTTATAGGTGACGGGAAGTGGTTTAGAAACATTGATTACTACCGATTGGATGGCTCAACCAGTGCTCAGACCAGAAAGAAATGGGCTGAGGAGTTTAATGATGTGACCAATGTGAGGTAAGATATTCTTGAAAAAATACCAGCTCCTCATTCCATTGAACTCAGCTGTTTGCTATGTGCCTAATACCATTTTTTTCCCATGGTTTATTTTACTAGGGGGCGTCTGTTCCTGATTTCTACAAAGGCAGGATCCCTCGGCATAAACCTGGTGGCTGCTAATCGTGTGATCATTTTTGATGCTTCATGGAATCCATCATATGATATACAGAGTATCTTCAGGGTATATCGATTTGGCCAGACCAAAGCTGTGTTTGTGTACAGGTTTTTGGCACAGGTTTGTTTTTAACTTTACTAACGTTTCTTGTTTTGTTACAACTTATAGTAAACTTGTTATTGCTGAATAAGTACAATTATGTAGTATGCCATCCCTCCCATACACAGTAGCACTCTCTCGGCAGAGCACTTTTGTGTTCTCTAGGATAGAGTCGCTGCCAAACGTTTCTGGCGGTGGCTTCTCTCAGGGAGAACAAAATGATCACTAGTTTGAAATCGGACCTGCCAGTTTATTATCTCCCGACATCATCCCTGAGGACCCTTTACACATTAGACTGCCTTTACACAAGCTGTATTTTGTGTATAAGAACCAGGATTGTCTAAAAAATGCATCTTAAAGTGCACAATATAACACAAATTTCTTCAGTAGAATAACAGAAAGCAAGGACTTCCTAATAACTATAAGAAAGCACAATTTATTTATAATTCTCTTGCGACTTTTGTGTTACATGTATATATATATTTTTTAATTGGAAATAATTTTTTTTTTAATCCATATAATTTATTTTAATGTAAATGCGAAATCTTGCAATTTTTTCACTAACCCCTGGAGCTTTTTAAGATTCCAAATTTTCTATTGTTTCAGGAAACAACACTAATACATAGTGGTCGTATTTTGACCTAATGTTTTGTATGGAAATGTCTAATCATGTGCCAGTTGTCACTGTGGAGGGACTGGGAGCAGGGGAGCTGTGACATCACCTATTGTGATTGCTGGTTCCTCTATTATCAGCTCTGTCTGTATAGAGCTGTTAGCTCAGTGAAAGCATAAGAAACAAGTACACCAAAATATTTTTTTCGCCACTGCTTTTATGTAGTATTAATGACCATCAAACATCACACAATAGCACATATGATGATACATCATATAATCAGATAGTACACCGTAGTATTTCACAGATTTTCATATCCACCAGTATAGGCACAATTGTGACTTTCTGTGCGGAGATTCCTTCGCTCATGGCGCTTGAGCCTAAGAGCAAGCAGAATTTCTAGTTGGAATGTTTTGGAGTCTACCCCTTTCTGATTGGGGTGGTCCCCAAAAGGTCAAAATGTCACCAGCCGAGTATCATTAAAAATTGATGAGCATGCCTAAGGCCATGTGCACACGTTCAGTATTTTTCGCGTTTTTTCGCTATAAAAACGTGATAAAAACGCGAAAAAAACGCTTACATATGCCTCCTATTATTTACAGGGTAGTCCACATTTTTTGTGCAAATGTTGCGATTTTTTCCGCGAAAAAAATCGCATCGCGGAAAAAAAGCAACATGTTCATTAACCCCTTCACCCCCGGAGCTTTTTCAGTTTTCGTTTTTCGCTACCCTCCTTCCCAGAGCCATAACTTTTTTATTTTTCCGTCAATTTGGCCATGTGAGGGCTTATTTTTTGCGGGACGAGTTGTACTTTTGAACGACATCATTGGTTTTAGCATGTCGTGTACTAGAAAACGGGAAAAAAATTCCAAGTGCAGTGAAATTGCAAAAAAAGTGCAATCCCACACTTGTTTTTTGCTTGCCTATTTTGCTAGGTTCACTAAATGCTAAAACTGACCTGCCATTATGATTCTCCAGGTCACTACGAGTTCATAGACACCTAACATGACTACGTTATTTTTCACCTAAGTGGTGAAAAAAAATTCCAAACTTTGCAAAAAACAAAACAAAATTGCGCCATTTTCCGATACTCGTAGCGTCTCCATTTTTCGTGATCTGGGGTCAGGTGAGGGCTTATTTTTTGCATGCCGAGCTGGTGTTTTTAATGATAGCATTTTGGTGTAGATACGTTCTTTTGATCGCCCGTTATTGCATTTTAATGCAATGTCGTGGCGAGCAAAAAAACGTAAATCTGGCGTTTCGAATTTTTTTCTCATTACGCCATTTAGCGATCAGGTTAATGCTTTTTTTTTATTGATAGATCGGGCGATTCTGAACGCGGCGATACCAAATATGTGTAGGTTGGGGGTTTTTTTTATTGATTTATTTTGATTGGGGCGAAAGGGGGGTGATTTAAACTTTTATATTTTTTTTATTTTTTTCACATTTTTAAAAACTTTTTTTTTTTACTTTTGCCATGCTTCTATAGCCTCCATGGGAGGCTAGAAGCAGGCACAACGCGATCGGCTCTGCTATGCAGCAGTGATCATAAGATCGCTGCTACACAGCAGATTTGCAGGTGTGCTGTGAGCGCCGACCACAGGGTGGCGCTCACAGCCACCGGCAATCAGTAACCATAGAGGTCTCAAGGACCTCTATGGTTACAATGGAGGAGCATCGCCGACCCCCGATCATGTGACGGGGGTCGGCGATGCGCTCATATCCGGCCGCACGGCCGGATGCGGTAGTTAAATGCCGCTGTCTGCGTTTGACAGCGGCATTTAACTAGTTAATAGCGGCGGGTGATCGCGATTTCACCCGCCGCTATTGCGCGCACATGTCAGCTGTAAAAAACAGCTGACATGTCGCGACTTTGATGTGCGCTCACCGCCGGAGCGCACATCAAAGCGGGGGTCCCGACATGTGACGTACTATACCGTCACATGTCGGGAAGGGGTTAAAAATGCGGAATTGCGGGGATTCCGCACACCTGGGAGTGCATTGATCTGCTTACTTCCCGCACGGGGCTGTGCACACCATGCGGGAAGTAAGCAGATTATGTGCGGTTGGTACCCAGGGTGGAGGAGAGGAGACTCTCCTCCACGGACTGGGCACCATATAATTGGTCATAAAAAAAAGAATTAAAATAAAAAATAGTCATATACTCACCCTCTGATGGCCCCCGAAGTGTTCCCGCCTCTCCGGTGCATGCTCCGGCGTCTGTTCCTATAGATGGTGTGGTTCAGGACCTGTGATGACGTCCGTGATTGGTCACGTGACCGCTCATGTGACTCACGTGACCAATCACAAGCCGCGACGTCATCACAGGTCCTGAACCACACCGGCATCTATAGGAACGGACGCCGCTGAGGAGATCGTCTGGGTGAGTATAACCATTTTTTATTTTTTTTATTATTTTTAAACATTCTATCTTTTACTATAGATGCTGCATAAGCAACATCTATAGTAACAAGTTGGTCACACTTGTCAAACAGTGTGTTTGACAAGTGTGACCAACTTGTCAGTCAGTTTTCCAAGCGATGCTACAGATCGCTTGGAAAACTTTAGCATTCTGCAAGCTAATTACGCTTGCAGAATGCTAAAAAAGCGAAAAAAAAAACGGGAAAAAAACGCAAAAAAAAAAAAATGCGGATTTCTTGCAGAAAATTTCCGGTTTTCTTCAGGAAATTTCTGCAAGAAATCTGGACGTGTGCACATACCCTAAATTAGTTTGTAGATGGGTTACCTCGCACTGTAATCCTGCCTCTTATAATATGGAGCCTGCTGTGATCCTTGAAAGGACAGGAAGTACAAGTCTAAAGAGAAAAAAAAGCCATGAGTGGCCATTGTGAAAATTTGCAAGATTATTATTACCGTATATATTTTTTGTAATAACGATTATATTTAAAAAAGAATTCCAAAAATTAAAAGAAAAAATGCAACACAAACACCTAATTTAAAACAATAAATCATTTTCTATTGACGTCTGTCACATGTGCTCATTGTGAACCTGCTTTCATCTGTGAAAAGCACAGGGTGCCAGTGGCGAATTTGATAATCCTGGTGTTCTGTGGCAAATGCCAAGCGTCCTGCACGGTATTGGGCTGTGAGCACAACCCCCATCTGTGGACGTCGGGCACTCAGACAATCCTCATGGAGTTGGTTTCTAACAGTTTGTGCATACACATGCACATTTGTGGCCTGCTGGAGGTCATTTTGCAGGGCTCTGGCAGTGCTCCTCCTGTTCCTCCTTGCACAAAGGCTGAGGTAGCGGTCCTGCTGCTGGGTTGTTGCCCTCCTACGGCCCCCTCCACGTCTCCTGGTGTCCTGGCCCGTCTCCTGGTAGCGCCTCCAGCCTCTGGACACTACGCTGACAGACACAGCAAACCTTGCCACAGCTGGCATTGATGTGCCATCCTGGATGAGCTGCACTACCTGAGCCACTTGTGTGGGCTGTAGAGTCCGTCTCATGCTACCACGAGTGTGAAAGCACAACCAACATTCAAAAGTGACCAAAACATCAGCCAGAAAGCATTGGTACTGAGATGTGGTCTGTGGTCCCCACCCGCAGAACCACTACTTTATGGAGTGTGCCGTTGATAATTGCCAATAATTTCCATCTGTTGTCTGTTCCATTTGCACAACAGCATGTGAAATTGATTGTCAAACAGTGTTGCTTCCTAAGTGGACAGTATGATTTCACAGAAGTTTCATTTACTTGGAGTTATATTCTGTTTTGTAAGTGTTCCCTTTATTTTTTTGAGCAGCGTTTGTTTAGTGCTGGATCTGTGGACATACTTTTTTTTCTCTCCCACTCCACCACACCTTGTATAATTAGGAGTTATAGTAAAATATAATAATAAAAAAAGGACACTCTGTAATATATTGCAACCCTCTATTAGCAGTATACATACGAGCAAAAAGGGAAAATGAAATGTGACAGATACATCTGGTGGACTTCAGGAAGATATAAACAGTGGAATTAGAACTACAACATGCTATGGGCTTTTTAAAAAGCAATTGTTAAATAACAGAAATACTCCCTTTCCTCTGGATGAGTAGCCTGTATAAAAAATGTGTGTAACGTTAAGGCTATGTTCACACGGTGCGTTTTTTGGTGCGGATCCGGAGCGGAATTTCAGCTGCGGATCCGCATCCGTTTTCCATGTAGGTTACAGTACAATGTAACCCAATGGAAAACAAAATCCGCTGTGCCGACGATCCTTTTTTCCCCAGGAAAATCCGCGCGGATTTGCCTGCGGAAAAAAGAAGTACCATGTCAATTCTTTCTCCGGATTCCGCTGCGGGTTTCCAGCAGCACCAATAGGAAACTGCATTTGGAAACCCGCAGTGGAATCCGCAGAAGAAAAAGGATCAAAATCCGCAGCTAAAATCAGCGCTGAATTTTAGCTGCGGTTTTTCAAAACAGGACAGGAAAAAAAACTGATGAAAAAACTGAACGTGTGAACGTAGCCTAACAGTGGAGTATCTGAAAAGGTTCTAGTTGTCATTTACGCTAGAGCATAGAATATTGATAGACAAGTTACATAACGTGTATGCCTTGTGTTACCTAAACGGTAAATAGACATTTAACGGTTTAACGTGAATATTCGATTTGATTCTTAAAGCAAAATTATTTGTTGGATTTTCAGGGTACCATGGAAGAAAAAATCTATGATCGACAGGTCACCAAACAGTCACTCTCCTTCAGAGTAATCGACCAGCAGCAGATAGAACGTCACTTTACTATGAATGAGCTCACAGAGCTTTACGCATTTGAGCCAGATCTCATAGATGACCCCAACTCAGAAAAGAAGAAGAAGAGAGAGATTCCAAAGCTGCCAAAGGTGAGAGGATCAATCCTTATTGTTTGAAGCCATACTATAGTCATAATATTGTACTAGAGGCGAATCATCACCCAGTGCGCATTTACAGTCAGTGACCTGAAGAAGATTTAGCTTTAGGCTGTGTTTTTGTATGCATGTTTGTGGTGTATGGACATTATCTCTGCGTCTTAGACTGCGGTTCTGTACACTAGTCTTTATAAACAGTGTGCCGCAGTACAATATGCTGAAATCATTGAGGCATGCAGCTGAGTGCCAACGCAAAGGGAGTTTTTCTGTGATTTATTACCCTTTTTTATGCTATAAGTTACAATTAATTTGCTGGACACTGTCATCCATGCCCCCTCCCTCCGACGCTCCTCCTTTTTTTGTTGTTTGTTTTTTTTAGTTGGCCAGGCAGGACTTGCATAAAATACCAAGTTGCAACACTTTTATGCAACTACAAGCTGTGGTGACATCTCAAGCAGTTTTATGCAATAATTTTGTGAGCCCTTCATTTCCATCTGAAAGGAAACTTTCAGTGCAATTCTATATAAAATGTTGAGTATGCTTATACATTTTGGTTCTCCTTTTGAGCTTATGCTGCAGTCTTTTCTATTTACCCTCAGAGTAACCTTTTTCTGGTTCCTTTGTGGAATTATCTGTGCTTTGTAGACATGGAACTTAATCTGCTCTTCTTTGTTTGTGGCCATACTCAATAAACAAATGCAGAACCAAAGAAATGAGCCAGAATATATGTTGGTTGTAGGTATACAAACCAAAGATACCAAATGTTAGAACAGGACCCGGATCATGTTTGGCCTGCTTGGCTATTTTCATGTATCCCTCAGACTTGTATAGAATATTGTCCTCTCTTATGTAGGTATAGTGTAGATTGGTGGTTATGATCTGAATACAGGGTCGGAGCACTTCATATCTAAGGATCAGTCTGATGGCTGCATGGCCCCATGTGAGTTGAGCCAACGTTTTGTCATTTTTAGTTTGACATTTTTGACATTTCTGAATTTTTACCATAATGTAAAAGTCTTACTATTACAGTCCTACTATTTTTACATCACAAGTCTGGAAACTGATCACAATCTCTACTGTAAATGGTGTAATGTTTTGCTGAGCACAGTCTTGTGTACATTGGCATGGCAGGGCTGTCGACATAAAAGAAATGATGTCATTTGACTTGTTGGCGCTTTACCAGAGTACAGGGATGGGCAGTGATGTTGTGACCTCTGCAGCTCCTTCACCCCTGATTCAGAGGAGAAGATATTGCAGAGAGTTTTGGCATCGTTTTGGCAAGTTTTATTAGAACAGCATGAGCAGGTCTCCTCCAGACGTGACTTTTAGGGACTTATGCATTAAAATAAATACCAAGTGCTTTTATGTGTGTCCAGCCAAAAAAGGGATCTGAAAACCTGGAGAAAAACAGCCTACTGCAGGAGTAGCGCGGGCTACTAGACGTCTGCTGAGCATATTCCAAGAGTAATTCTTTCCTTTTCACTTCAGAAGTTCTTTGAAAGGTAACCCGCTACCCTGCGCTATTACCCTCCTCCCCTTCCTTCAAGCACACACTTATCCAACATAGATCTTTCCCACAGACAAAGAATGCCAGAGAACCTAGTGTGAACTGAAGCTTGACTTGAATATTAGATGACTTGCACAGAGGAATAATGGCCGTAACCTCAGAATAGAAACACGTCCCCTTTCACAGAGAGATTGATTTGATGCCTTAACTTGGAGATCAGATTTAGGCTGGCAGGATAAGGTTTAAGGAGGTAAACAATAGGTTATTTTAACCTCTTAGCTGGTAATGCTGCTGAACTCTTCCTCCGGTTCCTGATATATGAATGAATCCGTTTGGGCACAGACCACCAACAGTGACCTTGCAGCTATTGACATTTTGATGTTGGCTTGATGTTGCTACATTAAATTTGTATTGGGAACTGCATTGTTTGAGTAGACCCCCTACATTCCTCAGCACTGACTTTCATCATTGGGGTCACCTGCCCCAAATCATTGTTAATGTCTATTTAATACATGGTTATCTCTTCATGAGATCTGATTTGTGTACAATGTTCCTTTGTAACTGCATTGCTTGCACGTAGTATCATGTGGGGTGTTTTTTTGCATTTAGTGTACCTTCAAGTACTGTACCACCCACCGTAACTGGCCTTTTCTAGCTTTCCTTCCTTGGAGTTAACATTGTCCCTTTTTCTTGAACGCGTGTACAGTATAGGAGGAGCATGGCGCGGTCTATGTGATCCAGGTCTGTGGAGTCGGTAGCCAAACCTCCAATTCAGACTCTTCCATTTCCCTGGCTCCTGACTTCACGACTCTGACCCCACAGTGCTGGTCACTACTGAGTCTGAGCATGTACATAAAGTGCAGCACAGATTCATCTCAACTAAAAGCCCAGATCCTAAGATCAGGAACAGAACAGGCATTTATAGGACATTTCATAACTTTCCCAAATTCTAATGAAAGAATTTACAGCACATCCTGCTCTGAACTACTGTGCCCAATTTATTACGGTATATATTTTAGGAGTCAGTCCATTTTATACAGACTCCACCAAAATGGACACACTCCATCTCCACAGCCCTGCTGTGAGCATATAGGATTTGACACAGGAACTAGCAGTACTCCCAAGTTTTGTGAAGAACCAGAATGTATCGTGTAACTAAGCTTTGAAATTTTGTTTTGTACCTATTGAAATTTTTGCTACGTGATGAAAGGTATAATTTTCCCTTACATGCAAGTTTCGTTGTGACAAGTGTGTTACATTTTCAAGCTTTCATCTTATAATTTCTCTGCTATGTGTTACTCTCATCGTCTGCTTTGATACTTTGTTTTCTTTTATTTCATGTTTTGCACCTGGACTTTGTTTTTTATATACTTTTGAACAGTTGGAGCAAATGTGGTATAGCCTGGGACACACTGAAATTGCTGCTCAGTTTTGTAGTGACTGGCAATTATTTGCCTGAGGTTATCCATTTTCTAGCTATCATATCGCTTAAAAGAACGTACTGTTCCTTATGTCTCATACTAGTGTAAATATCCTAACAATTATAATTACAGCTTACCGTGACTGATACCCCAAAGAGACCATATTCAAGTTAAATGGTTATGATCACTGAAAAGGAAAAGAATCATGACTTCAGATTAATGCATTTCACCTTCATATTAATTGATATTTTTATTGACTGTCATATGCCCCATAACAATGGCTGCTTAGTACTCCATTGTAGATACCTTCCTATTTTTAATTGCTTTTCCTATGTCTGATAAACGTGATAAATCTCTGTCACACGTCTGGGAATTGCAGTGGTGATGCTTTCTGACATTTTGTTATGAGGATGGCAGACATTTAGTAATGTGAGAGTTTATCAATACTTTTTGACTACCAGTTTCTATATCAAAGCATACCTCCAGCCAACAAAGAAAACTTCCCTATACTCTGTGTTCATGAATCTTGATTTGTTGGAAGGCAGCTTCATACAGACTCTCCCTACCTTCTAATGACAACAGTGTGTGGAAGGCCCTGGAAGGGCTGTAGAGTCTCCTGTTAGTGGCTGCAGATCACATCCCTGAGTAGCTTCACTCAGTTAGGAAATATCAGATTTGGGAGATATACTGGTGATTATAAATGGAAGTCTGTTTTAATGCATCCTATTGTATGTCTACTCTTTATGGAAACCAAAATATAGATAGTCAGTGTATGTATAGCAGGAGGACAATGCTAATGTTTTATTTTGTGACTCTGTAACTTAAGGCCCCCATATACATTAAACGGCTGTCGTCCCATGGCTCCTGCATTCTCTGTGAGACGGCCACTGACTGACAGCTCTGCCGGCAGCTTATCTATGGGAAAACAAAGCGCTCGGCAATCCGAAATCGCACATGCCCAATCTACATTTCCTACGACATTCAGTGGCTGGCGCCCCCATACGCACTATAGACTGGTGGGTGCCTCAGATCTAAGACTAATACGTATAGGGGGCTTTAACCTATGAGCAACCAAGTGTGTATGGACAATTGCCTGGCTGCTACTATAGAGAAGTTGTAGGTGATAATTAATTTGGGTCACCATGACTGATGAGGATTCCCACCAAGTACCGTATTTTTTGGACTAGAAGACACACCTTTTCCCCAAAATATTTTGGGAAAATGGGGGGTGCGTCTTATAGTCTGAATGCAGGCTTACCAGGGGGGATTGTGGGGGTGGAGGAGCAGGGTCCCTGCTCAGGAAGCAGAAGTGTGGCAATGCTGCTGGCCCGGTGTCGGCGGTGAGCAGAGCGGAGTGCATCATTGGTTTCCCGGCGGCCATTTTCCTGAGGCTATTGGCTTCAGGGAAATGGCCGCCGGGAAACCAATGATGCTCACTGCCGTCACCGCGCCCACAGCACCGCCACACTTTTGCTGCCAGCTTCCTGAGGAAGGGACCCTGCTCTGCCTCACTGCCGACATCGGGCCCGCAGCATCGCAACGCTGGGATACCCCCTCCTCCCACCCAGGACCCGCGCATTGCCCCACTTCTGCTGCCGGTTTCCTGAGGAAAGGACCATGCCTCCTGTGACCCCGCTCCACCGCCGCTGGCCTCCAGGTAAGATATCTTAAATTCGGACTATAAGACGGACAACCATCTTATAAAAAAAAAAAAAAATTCTTCCTATTTTCCACCCCAAAATTTAGGGTGCATCTTATGTTTCAAAAAATACGGTAATCTGTAGAAGCGCTGGACGTAGAGGAGCCATTGATATTTTACCATCTGTGTATCAGCCATGGAGATGGCTGCCAGTTTCAGGAACATCACATACATAAATATTTTTTTGTGTCCCTTTTAAATGATCACGGTAAATAAGTAATATGATCAACAAATGGATAGTGGCCTAAACATTGGACTCTGAAGTACAGTTATTGCCATTAAGTGAACAAAGGGGTTAAAAGAGAGCGTGCCAAGTCTGGCTTTCTTCTCTAGTGCTGGCAGATTATATATGACAGGTTTTATAATTGTAAATTGGCAGCTTATCACCAATCCAAGAAATGTAATAAAAATGCAGCTTTGAAATATTAGCTTTATATATTTTTTTTCCCTAAAGGTTGTTCCCGCCAAGACGCTGTTGTGTAATTCAGATCTGAGGAGCTGATAGCATTACCCCAGTTTATAATTTGGGTTTATACTTACTAAGCAGCATGAGATTGTTTTCCCGAGCTTTCTGGACAGGAAGCCAAAGCAGCTGTGATCTTCCCACTGCATCGGCTTCAGCAACAGAACATATCTCCTAAATGTACACCAAGCAGAATGTACACACATTTTACAGCTTTTTTCTTTTTTTGCTTCACATATTTGAGTGTAATATTAGGTCTTTTTACCTGATGTGAACCATGGTTTAAACTTTATAGTCCGGGATTTTGCAATCTGAACTGTATGAGTAAGCATTAAGTGTAAGAATTGGTTTGTGGCATCCACCATAATGTGATCAATAGGATGTTTGGTTCTAGTCCAGCAGAATGTTACAGTGGCCGCAATGTACTGACAGTTAGTTGGCAACATCCAGGTCTATTGTAATAAGCTTGTCCTGTGTGATACGTGTATTGTTCTGGGCTGGGACAGTGGATATCATACAACTCCAGAAGTACTTATAAAGTATTTTGCCATTTTATATTGCCAAGTGTTTGTCTCGGATGTTTTTATGGGTGGTCCAAAAAAGCACTGAAACATCTACTTTTTGTTGGAAGACAGCAAAAATATATTAGTACAGACATAGACCTCAGAAGTAAGAGCGATTCTTAATGCATGACTACAGGAAAGTAATCTACATTCCTTCCATGAAGTTTCCATACAAGTCCTGCCAGTTGCTGACCATTTGTTTTTACCTTAGTCGGAAGGAATATATAGAAAAGCACACTCTAGATAGGCCGAGCCATATATCCGCTTAGAGAACAAAGAAAAAAAGGTGCAGAAATGATCAGACTTCCATCTTTTTGCATAGTCTTCTGCAGCATTCAATGTTAGTGTTTAACATAATTCATCTTTAAGAACAGCCAGCTGTTTTGACATTCTACAGCTGATAGGATTTTATATGTAATGGGCACTTTTTTTTATGTTGATGGAACTGGGTATCTAGCCAGGTCTAACAGGTATATATATATATGCCTTTCACTTGCTCCCTACTGCTGATGTTACCCTTTATTGTCATTAGACACAAGTTTACACATCATGTCTCTCTTCCTCAGGATACAGTTCTTGCAGAGTTGCTACAGATCCGTAAGGAACAGATTGTGACTTACCATGAGCATGATTCTCTGCTGGATCATAAAGAGGAAGAAGCTCTGACCGAGGAGGAAAGAAAGGCAGCATGGGATGAGTATGAAGCTGAGAAGAAGGCAAGTGCAGATGCTGAGAATAATTGGTAGAGGACCACAAGTCTCATAATTGAATACAAACTTCTATAAACAGAAGTATTTGGACACATCTCTTCAAAGGGGTTTTGGGGGAATAGAAAAAAAAACAACATTGTAAAAAAATTCCTAAATTTAGTCAGAAAATCTCAAGTATTTTGGCTAGGAAGTAGTGATGAGTGAATATACTCGTTACTCGAGATTTCTCGAGCATGCTCGGGTGTCCTCTGAGTATTTTTTAGTGCTCGGAGGTTTAGTTTTTCTTGCCGCAGCTGAATGATTTACATCTGTTAGCCAGCATAAGTGCATGTGGGGATTCCCTAGCAACCAGGCAACCCCCACATGTACTTATGCTGGCTAACAGATGTAAATCATTCAGCTGCGGCAAGAAAAACTAAACCTCCGAGCACTAAAAAAATACTCTGAGGACCCCCAAGCATGCTCGAGAAATCTCGGGTAACGAGTATATTCGCTCATCACTACTAGGAAGTTAATCACTATAGAATTAAAATGACCACCACCTTATTGCACAGACATTAACCTATCCTGGAATGTTTAGACAGCAGTAAGAGCAGCCTCTTATTTCAGCATCTCTGATACTTCCTGTATTAGATCAGATGGGCAGGGTGGTCAACAGTGTAAGCAGCCTTTTCTTACCTCAGCACCTCTGATACCTCCCGTATTAAATCAGATAGATGGGGTTAATAGCAGTGTGAGCAGCTGCCTCTTATCTCAGCTCTCCCTAGTATCTCCAGTATTAAATCAGATGGACAAAAGTGTGAGCATTTGCTTCTTACCTCAGCACTCCTGGTATCTCCATTATTACATCAGGTGGACCGTACTGTGAGCAGCTGCTTTTTATCCCAGCACTCCTGGTATCTCCATCATTAAAGGAGGTAGACAGCAGTGTGAGCAGCCTCTTCTTACCTCTTCATCTCCAGAATTGTTAGAAGTATATAGTGTATATATCACAGTTTGATCACACTTCCTTATTCTGAAGTTGTGAGTTTTGGATGCCGTTGCATGTGTTACTTTATGGAACGCTGTAGTTCGTTAGATCTCGAGTCATTGCTTTCAGCAGTCTTTATTTTGCACACACTGGTCCACAGTTATTAATAGTGCCATACCTTGCACCCCCAAAAAATTAAAGGGTCTAGTTGTTGACCATTTCACGTAATTCATGAAAGGGCCAACGTGTCTGATGCATTTATAATCAATTTTTAAGTGCTTTGAGCAGTTGTTCATTTTTTTTATGTTGTGGAGTGAGAAGACAAATTACAGATTTTGTGCTAATTTTAAATCCAACTTTTTAAACTGCAATTTTATTCCAATTTGGTGTGCGCTGAATAATAAATGTTGGTCACCTGCTGTTTGCATGTGAGTGGACTAAAGTGCATGTACTGTATCATGTATGCTTTAGCTAAAGGGCTTCTCCACTACATAAACAGCTTCTTCTTAAATGTTGTATTCCCCAATGTAAAATAAAAATGCCCTACATTCACCTCCCGTACATGTTCTCACACATAAGCCACCAATATTATTTTTCCAGAAAAACTATTTGACTAAAATCTTTTAGTATGATTTAAAATTCATATGCAAAATAAGATTTTATAGTTATAACCATTGTGCTGTCACTTTTGCTCTAATGTATAAATGTGGTGTTTTTTTTTTCCTTTAAGGGTTTGACCAGTCGTTTGAACACAGCAGCTGCAACTGGGGTCAATTACTCTCAAATCAATTTCAACGCAGCTCAGTCGCCTTACATGCCCTTAAACTTAGGAGCGTTGTCTTCACTGACTAATCCTCAACTGGAGGTGAGTAATGTCATCTGACTGCTCCGATGCATTTAGAGCCATAGGATGAAATGTACCTTGAAGCCTTGTGCTGGCTGGAAGCACGTACTGTTATGAGCTCCTCATCTGTTTACGTATAGTAACTTCTCATCCTAAGCTTCTCCTCTCTATGAAATCATTACATGATATAGCTAAGTGGTTACATCTTGCTTGATACATCTAATTCAACACTACCAACAAAGCAATGTTCTTGTTGTCATTTACCTCTTCTCTTTTCTCAAGGATCTTATTAACCAAGGCCGAGAGAAAGTGGTCGAGGCTACAAATAGCATAGCATCTGCGAGGATTCAGCCTCTGGATGATATTATTGCTACAGCGGTAAGTGATTTTGATTGTGGTCTTTACTTCATAAATATTCTGAACCCTTCTTACAACCTTGTATTTATTTTTTCTCCTAGTGGAAGGAAAATCCAAGCTTGTCGGAATCCCAGATCCAGGCTTTGTCTCTTAACAGACAGTCAACCCAAGAGCTGGAAATTAAAAGACGGGAAGCTATATACAATGATGTTTTGGCCAAGCAGCAAATGGTGAGTATTTCAACTGTATCTCGTTCAGAAAGTATGACAATTGTGAGCACGTGTAATGCGGGGTATAGAACTAGTATAGTATCCAGTAATTTCTGGCCTCCTTGGTATTTGAAGGGTTACATTTCACAGATACTTGTTATGTGAGCTTTTGACACCTTACCAGAAAAATACAACTTTATCCTTCCTGCGGAATCCCTTTGAATCTTTCACGCAAGTGTTTCCTGGCCTTATTTCCAGTGACCGGCTTCACACAATTAAAAAATCCTTCCAGTTACTAGGTTCCAAGTTATTTGGGGAACACATTGCTCCGGAATGTTCTGGCCTCTACAAGGTGCTGGACACCTCCACGGCATTCCTGCTTCAAATTGAGCTCTACCATTAATATTTTTTAACTTGTGCATGTTATACTGCCCCTTTTCCAGTCACAATGACTTTCAATGTCCTCACTGTGACGAGTGTGAGCTTGGTTTTTCCCAGCCTGCATGTGTCTTGTTCTACATGAGCAAGTGAGAACAGCGTGGCCCTGCAACTGAGTGTTAGTATGTGTAGGAAATGCCCTCTGGATGCCAACCTGTTAGCGATAGTGAGAAGTTTAAGGCTCTTGCATCTGGTGGGGGTGTTCCTTACTAATTGATTTTATAGTGGAAAGCTTTTTCTCCTAGATATGTAAGAATGGAAAACCATGTTATTCCATTCAGGGAAATGTATCTGTTGACCAGATTCTTCCTGAGTTGCACCAAATTAATGTAACATAAAATGTATTTATTTCAACATTTATACCACCTTTTTCAGTTAGTGATAATGACAGTGGGCTGACAACTAACAAGCCATATCCAACTGTAAAATTTGTTGTCCGTGCATATTGCTGTAGATGTGACTAATGGTGATACAATGTCCCCTTGATATAATTCTGTTTCGCCTTTAATAAAGTGGCGATATCCTATACAGAAATCCCTGTTAACCAATGTCTACAAGACAGTCTTGTGAAATCTATAAAAGAAAGGGCTTGACCCAGAGAAGTTTCTTTTAGTGTGCCCATTAGAGACCATTAATGAAGTTGTCCACTACTTGGACAATCCCTTCTCATTCCATGTTTAACTCCCAGTAAAATAATAATACCTATACTGACCTCTGGTGTCAGCACTCTCTCTCCCGGGGATTGTGTGACATTATGTCATGGGAGCCCTGCGGCCAATCAGTGGCTGCTTGACTCTACCCTGCATCAGACAAATCACATATATCCGGAGGAAGTGAGAGAACAGCAGTGCTTGCTTCCTCTACATAAAACAGCCCACTTAGAAAAAACGCAGTCATAAGTCCAAATAGATTTGAATTACAAAAAAAATCTTTTATTTATCATAACAGATATAAAAACAGCAGATAGGGATACTCCCCCATGCCATCCTCAGCACATACAAACAGGACAGAGGCGGGTATATGTATGTATATCAAATGTAAAAGATACAGAAAATACAAAAGGAAACCGTATAAAGTGCATATCAATAAATAGGTATCACCATTTGCATTTTAGTCATAATAATAATTTCAATATAGCAGTTAATTATATATAAGATATACTTACCAAGAAACGTAATAACCAGAGTGTACCAATACCGCACCTCCGTCCACCCCGACGCGCGTTTCGGCAAATGCCTTGCTCAAGGGGTGTGATTTGCCGAAGACTGGGAGAGTGAAGCCGCCGCTCATTGGCAGCAGGGCTATCGTGACATAAGTGTCATACAAACCCCAGGAGAGACCATGCCAACATTGGTGGGATTATAAGTGTTATTTTATTGGGGGCAAACATGCTGGTTGAGAAGGGGTTTGTTCAAGTAGTAGATTGCCCCCTGTTACTGACCAGTTAAGCCTGTTAGAAAAAAAAAAAAAACATAAAAAGGTGACACTTTGTACCACTTTAGCACTCTTTGTAATATTTCATGGTAAAATTACACCTGTGAGCAATAAACGTGCTTAGATAAAATGTTTGACGTGTCGGTGTCAGCATTATATCACATATAAAATGGTCCAAAGACTGTTGGTTTCCAGTCATTAGTTTCAGGTTTATCAAGATCGGTAGGGGTCTCGGCTGCTAGCAGACTACTTAAGTTTATAAATGTCAGATATGGGAAAGTGCCCTATAAGGAACACAAAGCCAGCCATCTTAAGGCTATGTTCACACGTTCAGGATTTCTTGCAGAAAATTTCTGACAAAAACCTGAAATTTTCTGTAAGAAATCTGCATGCGTTTTTGCCACGTTTTTGGTGCGTTTTTTTCCGGACATTTCCCAATGCATTTTATAGTGGGAAATCCGCAAAAAAACCGCAAAATTAATGAACATGATGCGTTTTTTTCGCGGAAAAAAAAACGCATCATGTGCACAAAAATTGGTGAATTCATTCTAAATGATGGGATGCATATTGTATGCTTTTTTTTTGCGGTTTTATAGCGTTTTTATCGCGAAAAAAAAAACGTGAAAAATCAGCAACGTGTGCACACAGCCTAAGGGTTCATTGTTGTTTCTTCCGACAGCTAATTAGCTGCGTCCAGCGAATACTGATGGGCCGAAGATTACAGCAGCAGTATAACCAGCAGCAGTATAACCAGCAGCAGCAGCAACATCAGCTCGCCTTCCAGCAGCAGGCGGTATTGAACCGTATGATGATGCAGCAGAAACCGCCAAACCTTCTGATGAACACACCTAACTATTCACAAACAGACCTGCAAGGAATATATCAGGCCAGTATGCAGAACCTCCAAATGCAGAGAGCACCAACTCCCAACAGAAGCAAAAATCCTGGACCTTCGCAATCAAAAAAGTGATGATACTGCACTGACCTCGACTGGATTGTTTCAATATGAGACCTTTTTTATTTCCCTCATTTTGTCTAGGTATCTAAGGCTTGACATACTGTAGAAAACACCACACATAAAAGCGTTAGGTGTGTTCCCTTTCTGAATGCTGAAAATGTACCGATATTAAGCTTTGCAAGTGATTGGTTCTCTGTTTTTGTTGAAGAAAAGCCCACAGGGGACATCATTTTTCTTTTTTTTTTGACTAATCGTGTGCAGAAGAGACCTGTTTTCAGTGAAAACATGCCTTCTGTATCCAGACCAGTTGCACAGCTTTGGCGACAGTCACTCCAAAGCAGACATCCTAGCAAGACATAATTATCTTTACTAGCCATTGCACTCTGTATGCAGCTCCACAGTACTTTAGACATTTCTATGGTATTGTGGAACGCGGCATATGTAGTAATTTTCTAAATAAATAAATAAATTACTGGTTTTAGACCCAAGAGGGACATCCTATCAGGACTACTGTTATTGCTGAACTACATATTCAATGATAATCAGCCACATCGTGCAAGATGTAGCTCAGCAATGTAGCGGGAATAGCCATCAGATACCCGTAAATGATTCGATGGGGGTAATAGTTTTTCTGACTAGAGATTTCAAGGCTTGAAAAGACTTGTTGCCTAATGGCAAAAACATCTAGACACTTTGTTCATGTTAAGGCTCCTGTTGTCCGTCATGCATTGCTATACGTTTTTATGGTTGTATCAGCATCCCGGTGCCTTTGTAAATATAGTTTATTTTTTTCTCCTTTTTTTTCCCCCCTAGTGCTATACTAAATAATAGGTGTTTACATTAAACATGTTTGTTCTTTTTCTGCCCTTGTACTGCGCCACAAAGTGTTAGAATTATCTAATATTTTCACAGTCTGTTGAATTTGCACAGCAACTAGTCCTTGTATTTTTAGCACTTTTTAAGGTGCAAATCTTCATTTCAGCCTATAATCCTTAAGACCTAAACTACCACCTAAATATAACCCTAAATTGTGGCTAACGATTAGCCCTACCATTGTATAGACATTTAAATAATATTTTGGAGTATCTGCACCGATTGGAAATATGAATATATATTGATTTCCTACTAAAAAATCTTTTTCCTTTGAATATGTGGGTGAGTGAAGACATAATTCCGGACCCTGGATCATGCTCCTTTTCTTGCCATTATTGCAATTTTCACAGTGTGTTCAGGAGCCACCTTACCTACCATCCTGTGGCTTCATCCTGTACAGCTTGGAGGAAGTAAGCCATTGTTCTAAAAAGACCAGGCATATGCAGTCTATACTGAAGTCACAGATGAAGAATGATTTTACTGCTTATGTCACTGAATGGCATTGATTCCTGTTTATTGATGGAGAAGTGCTTTCTTTTCACCATGCAAATGACTATACAATTTGGCACCAAGCCTTTCCTGCTGTTTAATTGCAGGCCACTGTATGCAAATTGAATTTTTTTTTTATTTTCTTCCTAGTTTTGTATTAGAGTTTTAATTCAGTCCTTCCCAAATTTTGTGGGATCTCTGCACATTTCTCCATTAGTTCCATGGCCAGTCATTGAAAATGGACCCTCCAACCCGTGGCTGTACCAGAACAAGTGACACCATCTACACTTTTGTCTAGCACTTGCTGTTAAAGGTGAAGTCCCCCTTTTTTTTTTCCATGGGAAAATAAAAATGCTTGTTCTACTGACCAACATACAATAGACTCAGAAATCACACTGCATAGACATTTGGATTGAGATTGAGCTATCAAGTAGGCTCTTAGTCACTTATGTAGGGGAGCAGCAAAATTGTAGCCACTATGATTACAAAAAAAAGGACAATTTTCAACACTTTCTACATTTTTGTTATTTAAATATTTCATTAGTTTTGCATACAAGTAGTGAAAAAGTCAGAGCGGAATTAAGTTAAAGATATGTCAAATGAGTAAAATGTTCAGATGTTTAAGAAAAATGTACATGCTTTCTAACTGCTTTAAATGTCTTGTAATAAGATTTCTGTTTGTACCTAAATGTAAAAAAAGAAAATGCATTTGTTTCTCTTTATTAAAGCAAAAAAGCATATTTGCCTTTTGAAGTAACGGCTTTTTACTTTAAAGTTCACAATTACGTCTTGGTAGATCAGAAGCGTTCCTGGAGTTACAGAGCAAGCCTTGTGAAGAGGACGTGCATCGCGGACCACCCACACCAGTTTCAGTAGACATTTTAGTTGCATATACTGTCTGTACTTAGTAGAGCATCAAGCTTTAACCAATATTCAGAGACTTATCTAAACCTTAGAAAGACACGGAAGGCTCATTTTTTTATGTTCTTGGTGTTTTAACTAGCTGCATTACCTTTAAGCACAGTTAAAACAGAGTTACTTGTATTACAGTTTTGCCTGCTAAACTCTCCACATTTTGATGCTGTTACTTTGGATGTAAAGCGTTGGTATTTGTGATCTTGTACATGTATGTCTCAGTTGTATAGTAGTTTCAGTCCATCTGATCAGCTTTGGCTGCTGAAATCATACAGCTGTTGAAATAGCGTTTCTTTATTTCCCTGCTATTTGATTTCGATATTAAGTACTGTAGAAGTACTACAGAAGTTAATAATTCCAACAACGCAGTGTTTTTTTTTTTTTTCCTGTTTGTAAAATACTGAAGGACTGAAAATGTGTTTTTAATGAGCGAGCATTTAAAATGAAAATATCCTATGTGTTTTCACCATTAAAAGTGCTGTTTAGTAGTTGAAACTTTAAAAAAAATATATTTAATATCTCATTTAATAAAGTGACCAAAACAGTTTCCAGGCTTTGACTGTTGTATTGGATTTTTTACACATTTGAAAAAGGATATTCAGAAGTTAGTTCAAATGTGGCAACTAGATTATTACAAAGGATGGAGGCCTCTCGTATGATGAATGGTTGGAAAAGTTGGGCTTGTTTAGATTAGAAAAAAATGTCTCGGAGCTGGTCTTATTTATATGTATGGTCAGTTATGTGTGGTCAGTTCAAAGGACTGGCACATGACTTATTCCTTCCAAAGACCATAAGGACCAGGGTGCATTCATTACGGGTGGAAGAAAGGCAATTCTGGCAGCTAAATAGAAAAGGGTTCTTTACAGTTAGAGCAGTCAGACTGTGGAATGCCGACCACAAGAGGTAGTAATGGGAGACACTATAACAGCTTTAAAAAAGGCTATATGATTTTCTCACTACACATAACATTGTGAAACACAAAAAAAGGCACAGTAAAACCCAAAAAATATTCTTGCAAAAAATATCAGTAAACAGCAAGTGCTAGTAAAAAATATGGAAAAACACAGGGTATTTGGTTAATACGTTTTTTTGCGGAAAATTTGTTAAGCAGCTCTACCAAACGTCAAGGTATACCTGTATTAGAGCAGTCCTAACTAATGTGTGTAATCCCTATCTGATGTATTTAAAAACCTGGTCATATATATAGTACCTGTATGAGCAGGATTCAGAAAGGTAAAGTCCAATGTGGACACGCTGCATAGAACGGCATTTATGTGCACGGCTCACAAGGAGGGGTGGGAACCTCCCTAGTCTTGTAGAAACAATTGGTTAAAACAGAAACATGAGCCGCGCACACAGTGATCAAGCCTGTAAGGACACTGTTAACACCACCAAGAAACTGAAACACAAAAATGGCACAGTAAAACCAAAAAATACAAAAAAGTTTGTTTTACATAACATTGTAAGTTATAAATAATTTAGTGACAAAAATGTACAATTGTTGGGGAAAGATTGAACTTCATAGACCTAGGTCTTTTTTTCAACCTATGTAATTAAGTAACATAGTTAGCAAGGCCGAAAAAAGACATTTGTCCATACAGTTCAGCCTATATTCCTTCAGAATAAATGCCCAGGTCTACCTCCTAAAGAACCTAATAACTGTAAGATACAATATTGTTACGTTCCAGGAAGACATCCAGGCCTCTCTTGAACCCCTCGACTGAGTTCACCATCACCACCTCGTCAGGCAAGGAATTCCAGATTCTCACTGCCCTAACAGTAAAGTCTTCTATGTTGGTGGAGAAACCTCTCCTCCAGAGTCAGAGAATGCTCCCTTGTTGACCATCACCTTCCTTGGTATTAACAGATCCTTGGAGAGATATTTGTGTTGTCCCCTTATATACGTATACAAGGTTATTAGATCGCCCCTCAGATGTTTGTTTTTCTTGACTAAATAATCCTAATTTTGCTAATCTCTCTGGGTATTGTAGTTCCCCCATCCCCTTTATTAATTTTGTTGCCCTTCTTTGTACTCGCTCTAGTTCCATTATATCCTTCCTGAGCAATGGTGCCCAAAACTGTACACAGTACTCTGTGGTCTGATCAGGGATTTTTACAGAGGCAGTATAATGGTCTCTTCGTGCGTATCCAGACCTCGTTTAATGCACCCTATGATCCTGTTTTCCTTGGCAGCTGCTGCCTGGCACTGGCTGCTCCAGGTAAGTTTATCATTAACTAGGATCCCCAAGTCCTTCTCCATGTCAGATTTAGCCAGTGGTTTCCCGTTCAGTGTGTAATGGTGATATTGATTCCTTCTTCCCATGTTGTATAACCTTACATTTATCATTGTTAAACTGCATCTGCCACCTTTCGGCCCAAGTTTCCAACTTATCCAGATCGATCTGTATCTTCTCTTGTATCGACTGCTTTAGGGTATGGCTCCACGGTCCGGAGGGGCGGCGGTATCGCCGCAGCGGCGAAGCCGCTCGGCGCTAAGCCCCGCCCCCTTTCTGGGACGCGATGGTGCCGGATGTGTACAGTACACATCCGGGATCATCGCACCCCTCGCCATAGGACCCTGTGATATGCCTTGCGGGGACGCTGCGTCCCCGCAAGTTGTACGGACATGCTGCGTTCTGAAAAGACGTGCAGCATGTCCGGAGTCGCAGGGCCGCCGCGTGCGGGTTTCCACGCATAGTGGAGACGGGATTTCATAAAATCCCCTCCACTATGCTGGAACATCTGGACGCTGCTTGTTTGACGCTGCAGCGTCAAACAAGCAGCGTTTACATACCGTGGAAACATACCCTTAGGGTACGTTCACACAGGACTTTTTTGCTGCTTTTTTTTTGCTGCTTTTTTTTATGCTAATTTTCAGCTGCTTTTTACAGTACCAGTAAAGCCTATGAGATTTCAGAAATCTCATGCACACACGTTGGTTTTTTGTTTGATCAGTTTTTTCTGCTTTGCTGCTTTTTTTGGACATAGGGCATGTCACTTCTTTCAGCGTTTTTGCTGCGTTTTTGCAGCGTTTTTTCACCCATTGACTTGAATGGGTGATGAAAAAAACGCTGAAAAAACGCATGTAGCATTATTTGCTGCGTTTTTTGTGCAGAAAATCATGGCCAGCAGGAAGGGATCTCACAGACAAGAGCTTAGGGGTGTGGTTAGTGAGGTGTGAAGAGCCATTGTGAGCCATTGTGAGGTGTGAAGAGCCATTGTGAGGTGTCCTGTTTGTGATCTAATGTGAGGGAGTTCCTGGTAGTAAGGTGTGAAGAGCCATTGTGAGCCATTGTGAGGTGTGAAGAGCCATTGTGAGGTGTCCTGATTGTGATCTATTGTGAGGGAGTTCCTGGTAGTGAGGTGTGAAGAGCCATTGTGAGGTGTCCTGATTGTGATCTATTGTGAGGTGTCCTAGCAGCTGAAAATTGGCATAAAAAAAGCAGCAAAAATCTGCAGCAAAAATCTGCAGCAAAAAAGTCCTGTGTGAACGTACCCAAAAAACGCACCAAAAAAACGCACCTAAATTAGCATAAAAAAACAGCAAAAAAAAAGCAGCAAAAAAGTCCTGTGTGAACGTACCCTTACATAGTTTTGTATCATCTGCACATATCGATATTTTACTGTGTAAACCTTCTACCAGATCGTTAATAAATATGAAGAGAATAGGTCCCAACACCAACCCCTGCGGTACCCCACTGGTCACAGCGAACCAGTTAGAGAATATAGCATTTATAACCACCCTCTGCTTTCTATCACTATTTAAAGGGAACCTGTCACCCCCAAAATCGAAGGTGAGCTAAGCCCACCGGCATCAGGGGCTTATCTACAGCATTCTGGAATGCTGTAGATAAGCCCCCGATGTATCCTGAAAGATGAAAAAAAGAGGTTAGATTATACTCACCCAGGGGCGGTCCCGCTGCGGTTCTGGTCCGATGGGTGTCGCGGTCCGGGGCCTCCCATCTTCTTACGATGACGTCCTCCTCTTGTCTTCACGCTGCGGCTCCGGCGCACATTGTCTGCCCTGTTGAGGGCAGAGCAAAGTACTGCAGTCCGCAGGTGCCGGGAAAGGTCAGAGGCCCGGCACCTGCGCACTGCAGTACTTTGCTCTGCCCTCAACAGGGCAGACAATGTGCGCCGGAGCCGCAGCGTGAAGACAAGAGGAGGACGTCATCGTAAGAAGATGGGAGGCCCCGGACCGCGACACCCATCGGACCAGAACCGCAGCGGGACCGCCCCTGGGTGAGTATAATCTAACCTCTTTCTCATCTTTCAGGATACATCGGGGGCTTATCTACAGCATTACAGAATGCTGTAGATAAGCCCCTGATGCCGGTGGGCTTAGCTCACCTTCGACTTTGGGGGTGACAGGTACCCTTCAAACACATTTTCCCCCAGACCCAGCATTCTCATTTTGTGTACCAACCTCTTGTGTTGCACGGTATCAAACGCTTAGGAAAAATCAAGATATACCACGTCCAATGGCTCACTTTGGTCCAGTCTATAGCTTACCTCTTCATGAAAACTGAATAGATTGGTTTGACAGGAGTGATGTCTCGTAAACCCATGCTGATATGGAGTTACAGTTATTCTCATTGAGATAATCCAGAATAACATCCCTCAGAAACCCTTCAAATATTTTACCAGCAATAGAGGTTAGACTTACTGGCCTATAATTTCCGGGTCACTTTTGGAGCCTATATTGAATATTGGCACCACATTTGCTATGTGCCAGTCCTGTGGAACAGACCCCGTCACTATAGAGTCCCTAAATATAAGAAATAATGTCTTGTCTATTACATTACTTAGTTCTCTTACTACTCATGGGCGTATGCCATCTGTACCCGGAGATTTATCTATTCTAACCTTATTTAGCCGGTTTTGCACCTCTTGGGTTAGATTGGCGACCCTTAATATAGGGTTTTCTTTGTCTCTCACCATTTCACCTAGCATTTAATTTTCCACTGTGGAGAAGAAGGTGTTTAATATATTAGCTTTTCCCTTGTCATCTACAACCATTCTTACCTCACAATTTTTTTTAAGGGGCCTACGCTTTCACTTATGCTTCTTTTACTATTGATATAGTTGAAGAACAGTTTGGGATTAGTTTTACTCTCCTTAGCAATGTGCTTCTTTCCTTTTTGGCAGCTTTAATTAGTTTTTTAGAGTTTTTTTTACAGTGCCTATTTAGGATGTTTTTAAACATTTCCCATTTATTATCTGAATTCTTATTTCTGAGGACATTGTCCCAGTCAACCAGATTAAGGGCATCTCTAAGCTGGTCAAACTTTGCCTTCCTAAAGTTTAGTGTTTTTGTGAGTCCCTAACAGGTCCCCCTAGCGAAAGATAAGTGAAACTGTACAATATTGTGGTCGCTATTTCCTAGATGCCCGATGACCTGCAGATTTGTTATTTTGACAGGTTTATTAGATAGTATTAAGTCTAAAGGTACCTTCACACTCAGCAACTTTGCAACGAGAACGACAACGATCCGTGACGTTGCAGCGTCCTGGATAGCAATCTTGTTGAGTTTGACATGCAGCAGCGATCTGGATCCCGCTGTGCCATCGCTGGTCGGAGGTAGAAGTCCAGAACTTTATTTGGTCGTCAGGTCGGCGTGTATCGTCGTGTTTGACAGCAAAAGCAACGATGCCAGCTATGTTTTACATGGAGCTAACGACCTGTGAGAACGATAAGTGAGTCACCGTTACGTCAGAGGATCGCTCCTGCATCGTTCTGGAGCTGCTGTGTTTGACGTCTCTACAGCGACCTAAACAGCGACGCTGCAGCGATCGGCTCGTCTATATCGCTGCAGCGTCGCTGAGTGTGATGGTACCTTAAAAGTGCTGCTCCCCTGGTTGGATTCTGCACCAATTGTGAAAGATAATTTTTCTTGGTTATTAGCAGAAACCTGTTGACTTTATGCGTTTCGCAGATTTCTATTTCCCAGTTAATATCTGGGTAAAATCTCCCATAACAAGGACCTCATTATGGGTTGCAGCTTCATTTATCTGCCTTAGTAGTACACTTTCCATGATTTCTGTAAATCATTGGGGGTTTGTAACCGACCCCAATGAGAATTTTGTTACTATTTTTCCCTCCATTTATTTTGACCCATATGGACTTGACATCCTCATTCCCTTCGCTAATATCCTCTCTTAAAGTGGACTTTAGACAAGACTTTACATACAGACAAACCCCTCCTCCTCTCTGATTTTTACGATCCTTTCTAAACAGACTGTAACCCTGTAAGTTAACTTCCCAGTCATAGCTTTCATCTAACCATGTCTCGGTTATTCCCACTATGTCAGTTACTTGTAGATATTTCTGCTTCTAGTTCTTCCATCTTGTTTGTCAGGCTTCTGGCATTTGCGAGCATGCAGTCTAGAGGATTTTGCTTTGTTCCAATCTCCCTGTGGGTTGTTTCTTACCTCCCTTCCGAGTATGTTGTCTTGGGTATTCTTTCCCGCACCTCATATCCTTCATCAGTATATTTTCTGGCTTCATGCTCAAGTCTAATGTTTTTCTTCCCGTCCCCTTGTGTAGTTTAATGCCCTCCTGATGAGTGTAGTGAGTCTTCTGGCGAATGTGTGTTTTCCAGGTTTGTTGAGGTGTAGTCTTTCTCTGGCAAGGAGACCGTTGTCCAGGTAGTTCACACCGTGGTCCAGGACTCAAGTGCAAAGAGGGTTTCTGAGATAAGAAAAGTGATGTATCCATGCCTTGGAATGGTAATAAATAGCTGATTTCTTTCTCTGCCACTCCGTCAACACATTTCTGGTCCTTCCACTGATCTTTCTGCTTACCTATCTACAGTCATGACGTCCTATATGTACTTGATGTTCAATCTGCAGCCAGTTTAACAGAAGTCTGGCTGATGGACTGTAGCTGAGTGAGAACTAATCAATAAATATACACTACTTTTGTTATGGAAACTGCTAAGTTCAGACATTAACCCCTTCCCGACCTGTGACACAGCGTATGCGTCATGAAAGTCGGTGCCTTCCCGACCTGTGACGCATATGCTGTGTCACAGAATGATCGCGTCCCTGCAGATCGGGTGAAGGGGTTAACTCCAATTTCACCCGATCTGCAGAGACAGGGGGAGTGGTGCTTCAGCCCAGGGGGGGTGGCTTCACCCCCCCCCCCGTGGCTACGATCGCTCTGATTGGCTGTTGAAAGTGAAACTGCCAATCAGAGCGATTTGTAAAATTTCACCCAAAAAAACGGTGAAATATTACAATCCAGCCATGGCCGATGCTGCAATATCATCGGCCATGGCTGGAAAACCTAATCTGCCCCCACCCCACCCCACCGATCGCCCCCCCAGTGCTCCGGTGCGCGGTCCGCCCCCCTAATAAGTTCTGTCCGCTCCTCCGTCCTCCTGTACGCTCCCCCCGTGCTCCGGTGCCCCCTCCCTGTGCTCCGGTCCCCCCCCCCTGTGCTCCGGTCCCCCCCCGTGATCCGATCACCCCCCCTTCATACTTACCGGGCCTCCCGATGTCCGTCCGGCTTCTCCATGGGCGCCGCCATCTTCCAATATGGCGGGCGCCTGCGCACTGCGCCCGCAGAGTCTGCCGGCTGGCAGATTCATTTCAGAAGTATTTTGATCACTGCGATATAGCCTATCGCAGTGATCAAAATGAAAAAAAAGTAAATGACCCCCCTTTATCACCCCCATAGGGACAATAATAAAAATAAATAAAATATATATATTTTTTTTCTGCTAGGGTTAGGGTTAGAACTAGGGTTAGAATTAGGGTTAGAATTAGGGGTAGGGTTAGGGGTAGGGTTAGGGCATGTGCACACAGTGCGGATTTGGCTGCGAATCCGCAGCGGATTGCCGCGGATCCGCAGCGGATCGGCCGCAGATCCGCAGCGGATCCGCCGCGGATCCGCAGCGGATTGGCCGCTGAGAATTCGTAGCAGTTTTCCATCAGGTTTACAGTACCATGTACACCTATGGAAAACCAAATCTGCTGTGCCCATGGTGCGGAAAATACCGTGCGGAAACGCTGTGTATTTTCCGCAGCATGTCAATTTTGTGTGGATTCCGCAGCGTTTTACACCTGTTCCTCAATAGGAATCCGCAGGTGAAATCCGCACAAAAAAACACTGGAAATCCGCTGTAAATCCGTAGGTAAAACGCAGTGCCTTTTACCTGCGGATTTTTCAAAAATGGTGCGGAAAAATCTCACACGAATCCGCAAAGTGGGCACATAGCCTTAGGGTTAGGGTTGGAATTAGAGTTAGGGTACCGTCTCACAGTGGCACTTTGATCGCTACGACGGTACGATCTGTGACGTTCCAGGGATATCCATACGATATCGCTGTGTCTGACACGCAGCAGCGATCAGGGACCCTGCTGAGAATCGTACGTCGTAGCAGATCGTTTGGAACTTTCTTTCGTCGCTGGATCTCCCGCTGTCATCGCTGGATCGTTGTGTGTGACAGCTATCCAGCGATGCGTTCACTTGTAACCAGGGTAAACATCGGGTTACTAAGCGCAGGGCCGCGCTTAGTAACTCGATGTTTACCGTGGTTACCAGCGTAAAAGTAAAAAAAAAAAAAAAAAACGTACATACTCACATTTCGGTGTCCTTCAGGTCCCTTGCCGTCTGCTTCCCGCTCTGACTGTCTGCCGGCCGGAAAGTGAGAGCACAGCACAGCAGTGACGTCACCGCTGCGCTCTGCTCTCACTGTACGGCGGCACTCAGTCAGAGTGGGAAGCAGACGGCAAGGGACCTGAAGGACACCAAAATGTGAGTATGTACATTTTTTTTTTTACTTTTACGCTGGTAACCACGGTAAACATCGGGTTACTAAGCGCGGCCCTGCGCTTAGTAACCCGATGTTTACCCTGGTTACCCGGGACCTTGGCATCGTTGGTCGCTGGAGAGCGGTCTGTGTGACAGCTCCCCAGCGACCACACAATGACTTTCCAACGATCACGGCCAGGTCGTATCGCTGGTCGTGATCGTTGGTAAATCGTTATGTGAGACGGTACCCTTAGGGTTGGAATTAGGGCTAGGGTTGGAAATAGGGTTAAGATTAGGCTTGTGGTTAGGGTTAAGGATAGGGTTAGGGTTGTGTTGGGGTTACAGTTGTGGGTAGGGTTGGGATTAGGGTTAGGATTAGGGTTGGATTTAGGGTTATGGGTGTGTTGGGGTTAGGGTTGTGGTTAGGGGTGTGTTGGGGTTAGGGTTGTGATTAGGGTTATGGCTACAGTTGGGATTAGGGTTAGGGGTGTGTTGGGGTTAGTGTTGAAGTTAGAATTGAGGGGTTTCCACTGTTTAGGCACATCAGGGGTCTCCAAACGCAACATGGCGCCACCAATGATTCCAGCCAATCTTGCGTTCAAAAAGTCAAATGGTGCGCCCTCCCTTCCAAGCCCCGACGTGCGCCCAAACAGTGGTTTACCCCCACATATGGGATACCAGCGTACTCAGGACAAACTGGGCAACAACTATTGGGGTCCAATTTCTCCTGTTACCCTTGCAAAAATAAAAAAATACTTGCTAAAACATAATTTTGAGGAAAGAACAATTATTTTTTATTTTCACGGCTCTACGTTATAAACTTATGTGAAACACTTGGGGGTTGAAAGTGCTCACCACACATCTAGATAAGATCCTTTTGGGGTCTAGTTTCCAAAATGGGGTCACTTGTGGGGTGTTTCTACTGTTTAGGCACATCAGGGGCTCTGCAAATGCAACGTGACGCCCGCAGAAAATTCCATCAAAGTCTGCATTTCAAATGTCACTACTTCCCTTCCGAGCCCTGACGTGCGCCCAAACAGTGGTTTACCCCCACATATGGGGTACCAGCGTACTCACAACAAACTGGGCAACAAATATTGGGGTCCAATTTCTCCTGTTACCCTTGTGAAAATAAACAATTGCTTGCTAAAACATCTTTTTTGAGGAAAGAAAAATGATTTTTTATTTTCACGGCTCTGCGTTGTAAACTTCTGTGAAGCACTTGGGGGTTGAACGTGCTCACCACACATCTAGATAAGTTCCTTGGGGGGTCTAGTTTCCAAAATGGGGTCACTTGTGGGGGGTTTCTACTGTTTAGGCACATCAGGGGCTCTGCAAACATAACATGATTCCCGCAGACCATTCCATCAAAGTCTGCATTCCAAACCGTCACTACTTCCCTTCCGAGCCCCGCCATGTGCCCAAACAGTGGTTTACCCCCACATATGGGGTATCAGCGTACTCAGGAGAAACTGGACAACAACTTTTGGGGTCAAATTTTTCCTGTTACCCTTGGGAAAATTAAAAAATTCTGGGCTAAAAAAATATTTTTGAGGAAAGAAAACACATTTTTTATTTTCACGTCTCTGCGTTATAAACTTCTGTGAAGCACTTGGGGGTTCAAAGTGCTCACCACACATCTAGATAAGTTCCCTTGGGGGTCTAGTTTCCAAAGTGGGGTCAATTGTGGGGAGTTCCTACTGTTTAGGCACATCAGGGGCTCTGCAAACGCAACGTGACGCCCGCAGAGCATTCCATTAAAGTCTGCATTTCAAAACGTCACTACTTCCCTTCCGCTCCCCGATGTGTGCCAAAACAGTGGTTTACCCCCACATATGGGGTATCAGCGTACTCAGGAGAAACTGCACAACAACTTTTGGGGTCCAATTTCTCCTGTTACCCTTGGGAAAATAAAAAATTGTGGGTTAAAAAATCATTTTTGAGGAAAGAAAAATAATTTTATATTTTCATGGCTCTGCGTTATAAACTTCTGTGAAGCACTTGAGGGTTCAAAGTGCTCACCACACATCTAGATTAGTTCCTTGGGAGGTCTAGTTTCCAAAATGGGGTCACTTGTGTGGGAGCTCCAATGTTTAGGCACACAGGGGCTCTCCAAACGCGACATGGTGTCCGCTAATGATTGGAGCTAATTTTCCATTCAAAAAGCCAAATGGCGTGCCTTCCCTTCCGAGCCCTGCCGTGCGCCCAAACAGTGGTTTACCCCCACATATGGGGTATCATCGTACTCAGGACAAACTGGACAACAACATTTGGGGTCCAATTTCTCCTATTATCCTTGGGAAAATAAAAAACTCCGGGCTAAAAATCATTTTTGAGGAAAGAAAAATATTTTTTTATTTTCATGGCTCTGCGTTATAAACTTCTGTGAAGCACCTGGGGGTTTTAAGTGCTCACTATACATCTAGATTAGTTCCTTGGGGGGTCTAGTTTCCAAAATGGGGTCACTTGTAGGGGAGCTCCAATGTTTAGGCACACAGGGGCTCTCCGAACGCAACATGGTGTCCACTAACGATTGGAGCTAATTTTCCATTGAAAAAGTCAAATGGCGCGCCTTCCCTTCCAAGCCTTGCCGTGCACCCAAACAGTGGTTTACCCCCACATATGAGGTATCGGCGTACTCAAGAGAAATTGCCCAACAAATTTTAGGATCCATTTTATCCTGTTGCCCATGTGAAAATGAAAAAATTGAGGCTAAAAAAATTTTTTTGTGAAAAAAAAGTACTTTTTCATTTTTTACGGATCAATTTGTGAAGCACCTGAGAGTTTAAAGTGCTCACTATGCATCTAGATAAGTTCCTTGGGGGGTCTAGTTTCCAAAATGGGGTCACATGTGGGGGAGCTTCAATGTTTAGGCACACAGGGTCTCTCCAAACGCGACATGGTGTCCGCTAACGATGGAGATAATTTTTCATTCAAAAAGTCAAATGGCGCGCCTTCCCTTCCGAGCCTTGCCGTGCACCCAAACAGTGGTTTACCCCCACATGTGAGGTATCAGTGTACTCAGGAGAAATTGCCCAATACATTTTAGGATCCATTTTATCCTGCTGCCCATGTGGAAATGAACAAATTGAGGCTAAAAGAAATTTTTTGTGAAAAAAAAAGTACTTTTTCATTTTTACGGATCAATTTGTGAAGCACCTGGGGGATTAAAGTGCTCACTATGCATCTAGATAAGTTCCTTGGGGCGTCTAGTTTCCAAAATGGGGTCACTTGTGGGGGAGCTCCAATGTTTAGGCACACGGGGGCTCTCCAAACGCGACATGGTGTCCGCTAAAGATTGGAGCCAATTTTTCATTGAAAAAGTCAAATGGCGCTCCTTCGCTTCCGAGCCCTGCCGTGCCCACAAACAGTGGTTTACCCCCACATATGAGGTATCAACGTACTCAGGACAAATTGGACAACAACTTTTGTGGTCCAGTTTCTCCTTTTACCCTTGGGAAAATAAAAAAATTGTTGCTAAAAGATCATTTTTGTGACTAAAAAGTTAAATGTTCACTTTTTCCTTCCATGTTGCTTCTGCTGTTGTGAAACACCTGAAGGGTTAATAAACTTCTTGAATGTGGTTTTGAGCACCTTGAGGGGTGCAGTTTTTAGAATGGTGTCACTTTTGGGTATTTTCAGCCATATAGAACCCTCAAACTGACTTCAAATGTGAGGTGGTCCCTAAAAAAAATGGTTTTGTAAATTTTGTTGTAAAAATGAGAAATCACTGGTCAAATTTTAACCCTTATAACTTCCTAGCAAAAAAAAAATTTCTTTCCAAAATTGTGCTGATGTAAAGTAGACGTGGGAAATGTTATTTATTAACTATTTTGTGTCACATAACTCTCTGGTTTAACAGAATAAAAATTCAAAATGTGAAAATTGCGAAATTTTCAAACTTTTTGCCAAATTTCCGTTTTTTTCACAAATAAACTCAGAAATTATCGACCTAAATTTACCACTAACATGAAGCCCAATATGTCACGAAAAAACAATCTCAGAACCGCAAGGATCCGTTGAAGCGTTCCTGAGTTATTACCTCATAAAGGGACACTGGTCAGAATTGCAAAAAACGGCAAGGTCATTAAGGCCAAAATAGGCTGGGTCATGAAGGGGTTAAGATTCCAAAAGCCTTTTGGTGGGAAAACGCTTTCACATGAAACTAGTGACAGTATTTTAAGTCCATAATCTATTCCCTGGCTAAGAGATATAAACATCAAAAATGGCTAAAATTGATGCCTGTTACCATATCTGTCTATTGTGAATATCTCATCCAGACATGACCAGCCCCCATCTTGTAAGATGTTACCACTTTTGGAAAATCCACTATTTACATAAGGCATTGAACCTCAGACTGACTATATTTTGGCCAGTACACAAATGGAAGAGGGCCTTTGTGTTGACCCCACAGCTTAAAGGCCCCGTCTCACATAGCGAGATCGCTGCTGAGTCACAAGTTTTGTGACGCAACAGCGACCTCCATAGCGATCTCGCTATGTGTGACACGTACCAGCGACCCGGCCCCTGCTGCGAGATCGCTGGTCGTGTCGGAATGGCCTGGACCTTTTTTTGGTCATTGAGGCCCCACTGACATTGCTGAATCGGTGTGTGTGACACCGATCCAGCGATGTCTTCACTGGTAACCAGGGTAAACATCGGGTTACTAAGCGCAGGGCCGCGCTTAGTAACCCGATGTTTACCCTGGTTACCAGCGTAAATGTAAAAAAAAAAAACAGTACATACTCGCCTTCTGATGTCCGTCAGGTCCCTTGCCGTCTGCTTCCTGCTCTCACTGACTGCCGGCCGTACAGTGAGAAGTGAGAGCACAGCAGTGACGTCACCGCTGCGCTCTGCTCTCACTGTACGGCGGCACTGTCAGAGCAGGAAGCAGACGGCAAGGGACCTGGACACCGAAAGGCGAGTATGTACTGTTTGTTTTTTTTGGTAACCAGGGTAAACATCGGGTTACTAAGCGCGGCCCTGCGCTTAGTAACCCGATGTTTACCCTGGTTACCCGGGTGCTGCAGGGGGACTTCGGCATCGTTGAAGACAGTTTCAACGATGCCGAAGTCGTTCCCCTGATCGTTGGTCGCTGGAGAGAGCTGTCTGTGTGACAGCTCCCCAGCGACCACACAACGACTTACCAACGATCACGGCCAGGTCGTATCGCTGGTCGTGATCGTTGGTAAATCGCTTAGTGAGACGGGGCCTTAAGTTTAGACTAGATCCTAGACAAAATAAACTGCATTGCGTCTGTAGAGCTCTAGTAAGTCTAATATAGCAAGGTAGGTTACTAAAGAGTCACTAGACTGGTAGAAGTTATTTTAAAAAGAATTTTATACAGACAAAAATATACAGTTTGTTGTTCCAAATATCCAATAAAAGTATTGATGACCATCCTCGACTTTGATAGGTGTCATAGTTGTAGTCGCTTCTAATAGTAATTAAACAGATTGGCTTCTTTGTGCTCATACACTTTAGGGCTTATTTGTGTGCTGTGTTTTTAAAAACTGATTATAGATCAGGATTTTTATTTTCACTGATTTAGGTGATCCAAGAAAAAGTCACTGCAATATCCTCTTCTAGTCCATTTTTATGAATAAGACTATGATAGATGGTTGGCCCGGGCGCATAGAAAATCAGTGGGTTTGGCAGACTTTAATGTCTGTGGGGTGAGTTCAGTGTATGGGCTTCTCGTTTTAGATAATGAAGTCTGACAAGTACTATAGCTCATGAAGGTGGATGGTGGCATTTCTTCCCTTCAATGTAGCCTTATACTTGGGATGTCACCTCCGCATTCTCTCTCCAGCCCCTTAGAGTACTAGTTTATATATACTTTGTTTTTAAGGATCTATTTTAGATTTGAAAAAAAAATAAATTATATATATAGAGAGAGAGAGAGAGAGAGAGAGAGAGAGCATCTTGTTGCATAATATTTTGGTTGAATAGTTTTACATCTAGCAATAAGACTCATGCTATACAAATCCATGCAATCTGGCATACCTATTACCACTCCCAATGAAGTCAATGTAGCAGTGGTCAATATGTTAGGCAATCCCTGTATGTCTTGTGACTATTTGACAGCCGCAACACATGCAGGGATTGCCTAACGTATTATTTTTTTTAGCATGCCAGAGTCACTCTGTTAGCACCCAATCATGCTCAGATAAGACCTTATCTGAGCACGTTCATTCATCACTACCGTAGTGATGAGCGAGTATACTCATTGCACGGGTTTTCCCGAGCACGCTCGGGTGGTCTCCCGAGTATTTGTGAGTGCTCGAAGATTTAATTTTCGTCGCCTCAGCTTCATGATTTACAGCTACTAGCCAGCCTGAATACATATGGGGGTTACCTGGTTGCTAGGGAATCCCCACATATATTCAAGCTGTCTAGCAGCCGCAAATCATGCAGCTGCACTGACGAAAACTAAATCTCCAAGCACTCTCAAATATTCGGAGACCACCCGAGCAACGAGTATACTCGCTCATCACTACTCATCACTAATTGTAATATATTTTATGAGACAAATCTGCTTCTTTCTCTGCCAGAATTGATCAGTCATCATCAAAATTCTCAATTCAAAGTTAAAATCTGTATTCACTGAAGACTTTCCCATTACTGAGATAGGATTGTATCTGTAGCAGCTGCCATCTCCTATAGGAGGGAGGAGCTAGACAGCTCCTCCCTCCTGCTACTCCTATCTACTTGGCAGCTGCTACTGATGAGATTCTATGTAGATAGGAGGGAGGAGCTCTGTCTAGCTCCTCCCGCCGTAGGATTTTATCAGTAGCAGCTACCATCTCCTATCTAAGTAATGGGAAAGTCTTCACTGAATACAGATTTTACATCAGAATTGAGAATTTTGATAATGTCTGACCAATTCTGTTGGAGAAAAACAGATTTCACTGATGAGATAAATTAACAAAGTTTGGATCAGCCTGCTAAGTTGAGTTGGTGCAGATGTTAGAAAGTTAATTAAGTAAAGAAGATTTCACACAAACTATAATGCATGTTTTATCTAAAGTTATCCACGAGTATGAACTGCTTTTTTTTTTTTATTATTATTATTATTTCAAAAAGTGTCTGGTAATGCAGCAATTTGGACAGCTACAGTCCAGCACTTGCAAGCTACATAGCAAGGAATCTGGCCAGTGCAGAGGTGGCTGATAACCTAGACAATGAGCTGTAAACTATAGAATAAAAATTAATTTATTATTTTTATAGAACTTAGAGGATTTTTAATAATGGATAAATTGCAAAGTTTCTAGTTTTTACAAACACTTTGCAGTTTTAACCATTCATGAGTATGAGACGACCCCTCTAATTTATCTCTGATAAAACATGGCATTGGCTATTTTCTTTAATAGGGAGTAACCATATCCTTTTGTAAATCCATTTTGCTGGTGAAATTAGTTTATACCTTATTTGAAGTGTTAATAACCGTGCTCCTATAATAACCCAAAGTTCCCACAATGCGCTATGGAACAGCTGGAACAGTGTCATTTTCTTCCACAAATACTGCTTTCCTGATCCATCACTCTTCATGTACCCGGCTGCACCCATGTGCAAAGAACAGCTGCACTTTGTATTGTGCTCTTTCCCTTAATACCAGCTTTTACTTGCTTCCTTGTACAGAAAGCTGCAGTCTACTCAGTATTACCAAACTTAACTATTGTTCATCACTTAAAGCATAAGAAAAATGGTGGTAGTTGTCAAGGACCATTAAAGTTCCCCATTCATTTTACATCAATTGCAAATTTGTTTTTCAACAATCAGCGAAAAGGTAAACAAGAAGCATTGCCATGATCAGGTCTCCAGCCAGGAGAAACCCTTTAAAGCACTCAATCGTGGAGGCATCGACTTTGGGGGAAATTTATCAAGACTGGTATGTGACCTAAAGCAGTGCCTGAGCAGGTGTATCTCGCTGAGCTCCAGCAACGTCTGCTTATTGCTAGTGATGAGCGAATATACTCGTTACTTGAGATTTCTCGAGCATGCTTGGGGGTCCTCCGAGTATTTTTTTTTAGTGCTCGGAGTTTGTTTTTCTTGCCGCAGCTGAATGATTTACATCTATTAGCATAAGTACATGTGGGGGTTGCCTGGTTGCTAGGGAATCTCCACATGTATTTATGCTGGCTAACAGATGTAAATCATTCAGCTGCGGCAAGAAAAACTTAAACACCGAGCACTAAAAAAAATACTCGGAGGACCCCCGAGCGTGCTCGAGAAATCTCGAGTAACGAGTATATTTGCTCATCACAACTTATCGCTACCTCCTCCTAACTGACTCCTTGAAAAAGCCACGAAGGCGAAACGTACGTTGGAGCTGGAGTCTTGGGGAACCACGGATCATCCTTCTACTGATACTTATGCTGAGAGACACTTTGTTTTTACACTTTATTTGGTCTTAGGACCTCTTAGGATATGTATTGGTATTCACCTCGTTTTTTTTGAGGTTTATTTCCCAGTATGGGTGATCTGTACCCTTTTTTGATGTATTTAGCAATTTGCACTATGTACTATTTTTGTCAGTTTCTCCTTTTTTAATACCTTTTGTAACAATTTAATAAACTTATTGACAGTAGTTGTTGACACTTTGGTATTATGTCTTTTTTTGAGGTTTCAATTTAGTTTTTGGGACATATGGTGAGGTTGTCTCACTGAGTTGTGCATTCTCCTCCTAACTTGAGCAAATCCAATAGGAAACTTATCTACTTTTTCTGTTCTTGAACATGGAGGATTTTCACCCACACTTTTGGCTTATTATGAACATCATGGTTTTCTTGGTCCTTGGTGACCACAGCTTCTGTTAATACTTACACTGGCAGAATTGCAGATGGCTTACCTGCTGCCTCTACTGGAGCCGGACCTGCAAGAATGAAAGGAGAAGTAGGTTCCAGATCCTTGCAGAACGAGACAAAGCACTCACAGGGAAATCTTGACATTTTAATGAATGGCCAGAAAAGAACTGCCTTCTTAGAATATAAGCTAAGTGTGGCCTGCGTTTGCTCACTTGCCCATATACAGGACTGCCTCTACAATCCGTCCACATAAAGAACTGCCTCTGCATTCCGCCCATATAAAGGACTTCCTCTGCAATCCGCGCATATAAACGACTGCCTCTACAATCTGCCCACATAAAGGACTGCCTCTACAATCTGCCCACATAAAGGACTGCCTCTACAATCCAACCACATAAAAGACTGCCTCTACAATCCAACCACATAAAAGACTGCCTCTACAATCTGCACACATAAAGGACTGCCTCTACAATCCACCCATATAAAGGACTGCCTCTACAATCTGCCCACATAAAGGACTGCCTCTACAATCTGCCCACATAAAGGACTGCCTCTACAATCCAACCACATAAAAGACTGCCTCTACAATCCAACCACATAAAAGACTGCCTCTACAATCTGCACACATAAAGGACTGCCTCTACAATCCACCCATATAAAGGACTGCCTCTACAATCTGCCCACATAAAGGACTACCTCTGCAATCTGCACACATAAAGGACTGCCTCTGCAATCCGCCCATCTAAAGGACTGCCTCTACAATCCGACCACATAAAGGACTGCCTTTGCAATCCGCCCATCTAAAGGGCTGCCTCTAGAATCCGCCCATATAAAGGACTGACTCTGCAATCCACCCATATAAAGGACTGCCTCTACAATCTGCCCATATAAAGGACTGCCTCTACAATCCAACCACATAAAGGACTACCTCTGCAATCCGCGCATCTAAAGGACAGCCTGTGCAATCCGCCCACATAAAGGACTGCCTCTACAAACCGACCATATAAAGGACTGCCTCTGCAATCCACCCATATAAAGGACTGCCTCTACAATGTGCATTGCTTTATTGTTCCTGAATGACTGGTTTCTCTGGCAGAGGGTGATTCTGCCAAATAAGTCTACATTATAATTAATATTTCCACTTCTCAAAGGGCAACTTTCCTCGACAATTTTCCAAAACTTTTTGCAGGCTCATACACAAACATAGCGACTCAGCTGCAAGTCATACATAATTATCTCCGTTTTTTTTAGGCCACATTTTGCAGGAGATGATTGAATCTTCTATTATCTCAACACTATCTAATCATCTCATCTAACATACTGTCCTTGAATTTCCTAAAAAAGATGGTTATTGTGGAAAAGAGGCGTTTTCCTCTTATAAGATACATTGCAAAGTTTCTTATCCTCACTTGAATTATTAATTTATGTAAAAAATAAAAAAAGTGTCACCATTTAAGAATGCCCTTTGGGATTTCATATCAGGAATCAGAAGAAATCAGAACTGGGATTGTAACATAACGCTCAGGAAAATAGGGTTATGTTGTTCCTTCCTGTTTATTTATTAATATTTTTCTTGCAATACATAGGGGCCGATTCACCAAAGCTTGGAAAATTTGTGTGCAATGGGGAGTTGTGTAAACATGTAGTGACTTTTAAAAAAAATGTTTTTGCCTGTTTGACTCAGCTCCCTTGAAATAGGCAGCTTGAAAGGAGTCGGATGGGGTATGAACATGTCCGACTGTTCAATTCTGCAAAATTGTCAGGGCTTTGTACGCCACTGGGACTGGAGTAGCATTTCTTTTTTTGTACTTTCAACTACAATATTCATCAGTTTTCTGGAATATATTGTAGTACATTTGTTGCAAATTGGTTGGACGTGCTTTTCTGTAAATCCCTGTAAACTTTTTTTTTTAAGAAAAGATCAACTTTCCAATGACTTTCTATTAGAATCGCCCACCATGCTTTTAGTTGAGTCAAAAAGAATGTCATCACTGGTGCCACATTTCGATGCCAGCCTGACTTACAGTACAATATTTTATTACAACAACATAGTAAAAAGACAATATTACCAAAAATGTAAAGAAAAAAGGGGAGACCCTAGTACAAGAACATCCACGTCACAGACACATACATTTGTATATCACCATGGTGTAAGTATCTAAAAGAATATTTGTATTAGCACACAATGGTAGAACATAATTCTAGTTCTCATATGGACCAGTGTCCTCCATGCAAAATACGCAGGAACACCATTTGTAATGCATATTAAACAAACAGTTTCTTACCCATGGTAAAGTAAAGTGACCAGTGCCTGGGACTCTGGAGACCCCCTTTTTTCTTTACATTTTTTGTAATATTGTCTTTTTACTATGTTGTTGTAATAAAATATTGGTTTTTATTCAATATTTCGTATAGAACTCCATTTTTTTCTTGTTACTTATGAATATCCGGAGTATACGGTACTTTCCTTATATATACATGGGTAGACCTCGACAGCTTTCTACAACTACACACGGTGTGTGTGGGATCCATGTTATTTCTGTAGGTGTTTTTTCATGACTTACAGTACAGTACATGTACTGAACATTGGACAAACCAATTGGCGGCGCATACCCATACTTGGTGCAGTATTAACTCAGACCGTGTTGAACACGTGCGCCATATTCATATAACTTTTGGTAGGCTTCTTTGTTATGTTTTCCATGTAAATTTTGAATAAATTTCACACATGGCACTACTATCAGTATCTTATACATAGTCAACGTACCACAGATAGGAATCCCAATCCACTCGAGGTTGGGTAAGCAAATGTAAAATAACAAATATATCTACACATAGTGACTAGTGATGAGCGAGTGTACTCATTGCTTGGGTGTTCCAGAGCACACTCGGGTGACCGAATATTTATGACTGCTTGGAGATTTAGTTTTCATCTCGGCAGCTAAATGATTTACAGTTAGTAGACAGGCTGAGTATATGTGGGGGTTACCTGGTTGGTAGGGAATCCCCACATGTACTCAGCCTGGCTAATAGCTGTAAATCATTCAGCTGCAGGGATGAAAACTAAATCTCCAAGCAGTCAAATACTCAGAGGTCACCCGAGCATGCTCGGGAACACCCAAGCAACGAGTACACTCGCTCATCACTAATAGTGACCCAATAAATAACTAAAAGACAGGTCTTCAAATACCAAAGTTTGCACCGAATTGATTAACACATAGCCCAGTGTCTGTATACTGAAGTCAATAATACATAATAGATTTCGAGCCTCTAACTATCTATGCCAGTGGGTTCTTGTTATAAGTCCAATGATATTCCAAGCAGAGTGTTCAGTGTAAAGTGCCCTGATCAGCAGCAACTCCCCACACGTTGTCCCCATCTTCAAGCTGAGCTCCAAGTGTCCAATTCTCAAAACACAAAATGGTACACAGCAAGGTCCACATACAACCAACACTTTTCTGAGATGAACCCTCTCCTCATCAGAGTATCTGGGCAGCGTGACTCGGCGATTGTGATAAGTGGTAACATTACTGATGTCACTGCTCATCACAGTCGTCGGGTCTTGCTGAGCGCATCGGGAGTGGCTGCTGCTCAAAGCCTATGGAGCCTCAGGCTCCACAGCCTTTGATCGTCGGAATCAAGGAACGTCGGTGGAAGAGTTGGACTACTTCGGACTTGCATGGGAACTTTACTTTCTAATAAATTGGTGAACGAGGGACAGTCCCTTGTTTTTATTTCTCTCTTTTTTAAATCTTTCAGGTTTCCATTTGTGAACTGCATCAGATTCCCTGGACTACGTTGGACCTGCATAGTTTTTTTTTCATAAATTGGTGAACCAGGGAAAAAGTTAGGGAGTGTTTTTAAAATAAAAATTTGTGTGCGTGTGTTTTTTTCATTTTTACTTACTAGTAAAACTAGGCTAGTAATGGAGGTGTCTGATAAACAACTTTCCATTACTAACAAGAGAGCTTGATGCTAGCTGTGTTTTGGGCCAATTCACAGCTGACATCAACTCCAACCACAATTACCCCGATTGCCAATGCACCAAGACAATCTGGGAGAGCCAATGCGAACCACCAGTATTGGCACATCTAATGTAATGCACCACTTCTGAGGCAGCTGATAGCTGGTATCTTTAGGCTGGGAAGGGCCCAGTAACCATGTACCTGCCCAGCCTGATAATATGAGATAACAGCTGTCTGCTTTACCTTTGCTGGTTGTCAAAAATAGGGGGGACCCCATGTCATTGTTTTGCAATTATTTATTTATTTTGTTAAATCAGGCTAAACACCTTTTAGTGCTACATGAAAGGCACTAAATGATGCAAGTTTATTATATGTAAGTGACTTGTGAAATTATATATCTGCAGTATATCTATTATTTATTTATCTTTCTATCTACAGTAGAGAAAATAAGTATTTCATATGCTGCCGATTTTGCAAGTTTTTCCACCTACCTATCATACGTACACTTCAACTGTGAAAGACAAAATCTTAAAAAGAAATCCAGAAAATCACATCTTATGAATTTGACATATTTCATGCAATATAATGCAAATTAATTAAGTATTTGATACAACAGAATTTAATATTTGGTACAGAAACCTTTGTTTGCTATTACAGAGGTCAGACTTTTCCTGTAGTTTTTGACCAAGTTTGTACACATTGCAGCAGGGATTTTGGCCCACACTCCAATACAGATCTTTCAGGTTTCGGGCTGTCTCTAGGCAGCATTGAGTTTCAGCTCCCTCCAAAGATTTTCTATTGGATTCAGGTCTGGTGACTGGCTAGGGTACTCAGCCATGACCCATCTTCAATGCTCTTACTGAGGGAAGGAGGTTGTTGGCCAAAATTTTGCAATACATGACCCCATCCATCCTCCCTTCATTACGATGCAATACCATATTGATGGGTACTACGGTATTGCAGAAAAGCACCCCCAAAGTATGATGTTTCCCCCACCATGCATCACTGTTGGGATGGTGTTCTTGGGGTTGTAGTCATCCTTCTTCCTCCAAACACGGTGAGTGGAGTTGATACCAAAAAGTTCTCTTTTGGTCTCACTTGCCCACAGGACCTTCTCCCATACCTCCTCTGGATCATCCAGATGATCATTGGAGAACTTCAAATGGGCCTGGACATGTGCTGATGTGAGCAGGGGGACCTTGCGTGCTCTGCAGGATTTTAATCCATGACAGCATAGTGTGTTACTGTTGAGGGAGGATCTAAAGTGATCCTTCACGGTTAACTCAGTGATTTCCAAATTAATCTACAGGGAGTTGCCGGCAACTGAAAATGACCAGACGGAGACGTGTGCCTCTGTTTGGCGGGATCAAGCAGATCTCTGGGCCCCCGTTTATTGTGTATGACTTTTCATAGTCATAGAAATTATACTTCAACCAATCAGCATAAGAACACGCTCACAGTTCTTAACCTATAAGAATGCAGGAACAGTCTGTACGTCATCTTGTTTTTCTTCCATTTTCTAATAATTGTTCCAACAGTTTTTGCCTTCTCACCAAGCTGCTTACCTATTGTCCTGTAGCCCATCCCAGCCTTGTACAGGGCTACAATTTTGTCCCTGGTGTCCTTAGACAGCTTTTTTGTCTTGGCCATGGTGGAGAGGTTGAAGTATGATTGATTGAGTGTGTGGACATGTGTCTTTTATACAGGTAATGAGTTTAAACAGGTGCAATTAATACAGGTAATGAGTGCAGAGTAGGTGGGCTTCTTAAAGAAAAACTAACAGATCTGTGAGAGCCAGAATTCTTGCTGGTTGGTAGGTGATCAAATACTTATTTCAAGCAATAAAATGCAAATATACTTATTTACAAATTATACAATCTGATTTTCTGGTTGTTATTTTTAGATTCTGTCTCTTACAGTTGCAGTGTACCTACGATAAAAATTGCAGACCACTCCATTCTTTGTACGTGGGAAAACTTGCAAAATCAGCAGTATATCATATATTTTTTTCCCCACTGTATATAATATCTATGTATTTATTATACAGAGTGGGCCATTTATATGGATACACCTGGGTGGGCCATGTATATGGATACACCTAAATAAAATGGGAACGGTTGGTGATATCAACTTCCTGCTTGTGGCACATTAGTATATGGGAGGGGAAAACTATTCAAGATAGGTGGTGACAGTGGCGGCCATTTTGAAGTTGGCCATTTTTTTATGTAACTTTATAAATGGCCCTCCCAGGTGTATCCATATACATGGCCCACCCTGTACAGTATATCTGTTATAGATATATATCTAATATCTTTATATAGTCTACTAGATGGTGGCCCGATTCTAACGCATCAGGTATTCTAGAATATGTATGTATGTATGTATATAGCAGCCACATAGTATACACTGTGTTCCAAATTATTATGCAAATTGGATTTAAGTGTAATAAAGAATTAATTGTTTTGTTTTTCAAATAAACTCGTGGATGGTATTGTGTATCAGGGCTCAATGGATCACTGAAATCAATCTTAAACACATGTGATAATTGGTTTTCCAGGTGATTCTAATTAAAGGAAAACTACTTAAAAATGATGTTCCACATTATTAAGCAGGTCACAGTTTTCAAGTAACATGGGAAAGAAAAAAGATCTCTCTGCTGCTGAAAAGCATCAAATAGTGCAATGCCTTGGTGAAGGGATGAGAACATTAGAAATTTTCCAAAAACATAAGCGTGATCATCGTACTGTTAAGAGATTTGTGGCTGTATCTGAGCACAAATGTGTTTGTGCTGATAAAGGCAAAATGAGGAAGATTTCTGCCAGGCAAGTTCATTGGATTAAGAGAGCAGCTGCTAAAAAGCCATTACAAAGCAGTAAACAGATATTTGAAGCTGCTGATGCCTCTGGAGTCCCTCGATCCTCAAGGTGTAGGCTCCTTCAAAGGCTTGCTGTGGTGCATAAACCTACTATTCGGCCACCCTTAAACAGTATTCACAAGCAGAAATGGTTGTATTGGGCCCACGCATACATGAAGACTAATTTCCAAACAGTCTTGTTTACTGATAAGTGTTGAGCAACCCTGGATGGTCCAGATGGATGGAGTAGTGGATGGTTGGTGGATGGCAACCATGTCCCAACAAGGCTGCAACATCAGCAAGGAGGTGGAGGAGTCATGTTGTGGGCCAGAATCGTGGGAAACAGCTGGTAAGGCCCTTTAAGGTTCCTGAAGGTGTGAAAATGACCTCTGCAAAGTATATAGAGTTTCTGACTGACAACTTTCTTCTATGGTCTAAAAAGCAGAAAAGTGCCTTCAGGAGCAAAATCATCTTCATGCTGACAATGCCCCATCTCATGCTGCAAAGAAAACCTCTGAGTCATTGGCTGCTATGGGCATAAAAGGAGATAAACTCATGGTATGGCCACCATCTTCCCCTGACCTCAACCCTATAGAGAACCTTTAGAGGATCATCAAGCAAAAGATCTATGAGGGTGGGAGGCAGTTCACATCCAAACAGCAGCTCTGGGAGGCTATTCTGACTTCATGCAAAGAAATACAAGCAGAAACTCTCCAAAAACTCACAAGTTCAATGGATGCAAGAATTGTGAAGGTGACATCAAAGAAGGGTTCCTGTGTTAACATGTAACTTGGCCTGTTGGGATGTTTTGGCGTTAAATAGCTTTTTTGTTCAGTGAATGTGACCTCCTAATGCTGCAAATTCCACAAATGAGCATTTTCAGTTCTTTAAAACATATCAAATGTGTAGAAATTCGACTGTGCATAATAATTTGGAACAGTGCATTTTGAGTTTTTATTCATTTTGGAGATTATACTGTTATCATTGGGAGGTTTCTTCAATAAAATTCGATGTATAATCTAACGGGTGATGACTTTTATTAGACTGACTGTCATTTGCACCGACCATTTAGGAAAATCTGATAAAAATGTAATTTGCATAATAATTTGGAACATAGTGTATAGGAGCCATGTATTATATAGCAGACAAACAGTACATGGCCTGTGCTATATACTATGTGGCTGCTATATACATACATACAGATTGTAGAATATCCGATGCGTTAATACAGGCCACGCTATATATAACAGTGGCCATGCAGTATGTAACACAGCCCAAACAGTATATAACCCAGCCCACGTACTATATAACACAGCCCACGCATTATATAGCAGCCACGCAGTATATAACACTGGCCACGTAGTATATAACACAGGCCACGCAGTATATAGCACTGCCCACGCAGTATATAACACTGCCCACGTAATATATAGCACAGCCCACGCAGTACAAAACATAGCACATATAGTATCTAACACTGGCCTCGTAGTATATAGCAGCCACGCGGTATATAACAGCCCACGTAGTATACAGCAGTGTGGGCACCATATCCCTGTTAAAAAAAATAATTGAAATAAAAAATAGTTATATACTCACCCGCCGGGATCCAGCGAAGCTCTGGCGATGCGCGCATGGCTGCCGCCATCTTCCGTTCCCAGGATGTATTGCGAAATTATCCAGATGACTTAGCGGTCTCGCGAGACCGCTAAGTCTTCTTAGAGAATAGTAGGTTTTTTGTTTTTTAATTATTTTTAACATTACATCTTTTTACTAGTGATGCTGCATAGGCAACATCAATAGTAAAAAGTTGGGGACACACAGGGTTAATAGCAGCAATAACGGAGTGCGTTACCCGCGGCATAAAGCAATCCGTTACCGCTGGCATTAACCCTGTGTGAGCGGTGACTGGAGAGGAGTATGCGGGCGCCGGGCACTGACTGCAGGGGAGTAGGGAGGGACTAATCAGACTGTGCCCGTCGCTGATTGGTTGCAGCAGCCATGACAGGCAGCTGGCGAGACCAATCAGCAATGCGGGATTTCCGTTACGGAAGTTGAGGACAGAAAGACGGAAGTACCCCTTAAACAATTATATATATAGATGTTTATATAATGTTGTTTTATTATTTATGACAGCTAAATTTAATTTTCATACAGTATTTTATTATAGTATGTAAAAGATGATAGCATGCATATGCAATGCATTTTTAATAAGTGAGAAAAAAAAACCAAAACACTTGCATAGCACTCGCATGACATACAGAATGACATACGCATGGCACTCATCTGACACTCGACAGCTTTTCTGGCTGAAAATCTGAGTGATTTTATATACACAGATGTGAGCAAACCCTTACAATAATTACAGGTCCTTCTCAAAAAATTAGCATATAGTGTTAAATTTCATTATTTACCATAATGTAATGATTACAATTAAACTTTCATATATTATAGATTCATTATCCACCAACTGAAATTTGTCAGGTCTTTTATTGTTTTAATACTGATGATTTTGGCCTACAACTCCTGATAACCCAAAAAACCTGTCTCAATAAATTAGCATATCAAGAAAAGGTTCTCTAAATGACCTATTACCCTAATCTTCTGAATCAACTAATTAACTCCAAACACATGCAAAAGATACCTGAGGCTTTTAAAAACTCCCTGCCTGGTTCATTACTCAAAACCCCCATCATGGGTAAGACTAGCGACCTGACAGATGTCAAGAAGGCCATCATTGACACCCTCAAGCAAGAGGGTAAGACCCAGAAAGAAATTTCTCAACAAATAGGCTGTTCCCAGAGTGCTGTATCATGGCACCTCAATGGTAAGTCTGTTGGAAGGAAACAATGTGGCAGAAAACGCTGTACAACGAGAAGAGGTGACCGGACCCTGAGGAAGATTGTGGAGAAGGACCGATTCCAGACCTTGGGGAACCTGAGGAAGCAGTGGACTGAGTCTGCTGTGGAAAGGAGTGTGCAGGAAATGGGCTACAGGTGCCGCATTCCCCAGGTAAAGCCACTTTTGAACCATAAACAGCGGCAGAAGCGCCTGACCTGGGCTACAGAGAAGCAGCACTGGACTGTTGCTAAGTGGTCCCAAGTACTTTTTTCTGATGAAAGCAAATTTTGCATGTCATTCGGAAATCAAGGTGCCAGAGTCTGGAGGAAGACTGGGGAGAAGGAAATGCCAAAATGCCTGAAGTCCAGTGTCAAGTACCCACAGTCAGTGATGGTGTGGGGTGCCATGTCAGCTGCTGGTGTTGGTCCACTGTGTTTCATCAAGGGCAGGGTCAATGCAGCTAGCTATCAGGAGATTTTGGAGCACTTCATGCTTCCATCGGCTGAAATGCTTTATGGAGATGAAGATTTCATTTTTCAGCACGACCTGGCACCTGCTCACAGTGCCAAAACCACTGGTAAATGGTTTACTGACCATGGTATTACTGTGCTCAATTGGCCAGCCAACTCTCCTGACCTGAACCCCATAGAGAATCTGTGGGATATTGTGAAGAGAAAGTTGAGAGACGCAAGACCCAACACTCTGGATGAGCTTAAGGCCGCTATTGAAGCATCCTGGGCCTCCATAACATCTCAGCAGTGTCACAGGCTGATTGCCTCCATGCCACGCCGCATTGAAGCAGTCATTTCTGCCAAAGGATTCCCGACAAAGTATTGAGTGCATAACTGAACATTATTATTTGATGGTTTTTTTGTTTGTTATTAAAAAACACTTTTATTTGATTGGACGGGTGAAATATGCTAATTTATTGAGACAGGTTTTTTGGGTTATCAGGAGTTGTAGGCCAAAATCATCAGTATTAAAACAATAAAAGACCTGACAAATTTCAGTTGGTGGATAATGAATCTATAATATATGAAAGTTTAATTGTAATCATTACATTATGGTAAATAATGAAATTTAACACTATATGCTAATTTTTTGAGAAGGACCTGTATATAATGTAGAACGTTACCTATAAATTCCTATACATTTTCTTTTTTACAGATGTATCTACATAAATAAAGAAACTCTGCAGGGAGGTTGTTCCACACATCTTGGAGAACTAACCACATATCTTCTGTGGATGTCGCTTCTGCAAATCCTTCTGTATTTTCATGTATTCCCAGACATACTCCGTGATGTTGAGATCAGACCTATGTGAAGACGTATCATCACTATGAGGGCTCCTCGTTCTTCTTTATGCTGAATATAGTTCTTAATGACATTGGTTGTATGTTTAGGGCCATTGTCCTGCTGCAGAGTAAATGTGAAGCCAATCAGAAGCCTCCCTGATGGTATTGCATGATGGATAAGTATCTGCCTGTATTTCTTAGCATTGAGGACACTAAGGGTACTGTCACACATAACGATTTACCAACGATCACGACCAGCGATACGACCTGGCCGTGATCGTTGGTAAGTGATTGTGTGGTCGCTGGGGAGCTGTCACACAGTCAGCTCTCCAGCGACCAACGATGCTGAAGTCCCCGGGTAACCAGGGTAAACATGGGTTACTAAGCGCAGGGCCACGCTTAGTAACCCAATGTTTACCGTGGTTACCAGCGTAAAAGTAAAAAAAAAAAAAAAAACAGTCCATACTCACATTCCGGTGTCTGTCCCCCGGCGTTCTGCTTCTCTCCACTGTGTCTGTGCCAGCCGGAAAGCACAGCGGTGACGTCACCGCTGTGCTCGCTTTCCGGCCGGCCGGCGCTCACAGTGCAGAGAAGCAGAACGCCGGGGGACAGACACCGGAATGTAAGTATGTACTGTTTGTTTTTTTTTACTTTTACGCTGGTAACCAGGGTAAACATCGGGTTACTAAGCGCGGCCCTGCACTTAGTAACCCGATGTTTACCCTGGTTACAAGCGAACGCATCGCTGGATCGCTGTCACACACAACGATCCAGCGATGACAGCGGGAGATCCAGCGACGAAAGAAAGTTCCAAACGATCTGCTACGACGTACGATTCTCAGCAGGGTCCCTGATCGCTGCTGCGTGTCAGACACAGTGATATCGTATGGAACGTCACAGATCGTACCGTCGTAGCGATCAAAGTGCCAATGTGTGACAGTACCCTAAGAAATGGGCAGTATTGAAGACTGTAGATGCACTAGTCGGCTAAGGAATGTTGCAGCATATGAAAGACACATCAAGTTTGCATCCCTCCAAAACCAGAAAATGTCCAGCAGTGCCCTCAGCTCAGAACTGGCAGTAAACAGTGGGACCCAGTTACTAATGTTCGCAGAAGTCTGGCTAGGTATTGTCTTCATGGAGGCATTGTGGCCAAAAGTCATACCATCAACTTGGAAACAAGACTAAAGGTACCGTCACACTAAACGATATCGCTAGCGATCCGTAACGTTGCGGCGTCCTGGCTAGCGATATCGTTGTGTTTGACACGCAGCAGCGATCAGGATCCTGCTGTGAGATCGCTGGTCGTTGATTAAAGTTCAGAACTTTATTTGGTCGTCAGATCGCCATGTATCGTTGTGTTTGACAGCAAAAGCAACGATACCAGCGATATTTTACAATGGTAACCAGGGTAAATATCGGGTTACTAAGCGCAGGGCCGCGCTTAGTAACCCGATGTTTAACCTGGTTACCAGTGTAAAATGTAAAAAAACAAACACTACATACTCACCTTCTGATGTCTGTCACACGTCCCTCGCTGTCCGCTTCCTGCACTGACTGAGCGCTGGCCGTAAGTGAAAGCACAGCACAGCGGTGACGTCACCGCTCTGCTGTTAGGGCCGGCACTCACACAGTGCAGGGAAGCGGACGCCGGGGGACGCGAAGGTGAGTATGTACGGTTTGTTTTTTTACATTTTACACTGGTAACCAGGGTAAACATCGGGTTACTAAGCGCGGCCCTGCGCTTAGCAACCTGATGTTTACCCTGGTTACCCAGGGACCTCGGCATCGTTGGTCGCTGGAGAGCGGTCTGTGTGACAGCTCTCCAGCGACCAAACAGCGACGCTGCAGCGATCAGCATCGTTGTCTGTATCGCTGCAGCGTCGCTTAGTGTGACGGTACCTTAAGTGACTCAGCTATGTATGACAACACATACTCTGTACTGGAATGACAAAATGTGAAATAGTTGGCTGCACCAAACGGCAGTTTGCTGAAGAGCTGGAGATCGGTCCAGTAATGAGCGTCTGCAGGCAACAATGGAGGTGGGTCCTTGTAAGGTTTGTGCTGCATTTCAGGAAATGGACTTGGGGATTTGGTCAGGATTACTTTTGTCCTCAATGCTGAGGAATACAGGCAGATACTTATTCATCATATGATACCATCAGGGAGATGTTTGAATAGTTTAAAATCTATTCTGCAGCGAGTCATCAACCCCAAAACATATAGCTAATGTCATTAATATCCAACATAAAGAACAAGGAGTCCTTGAAGTGATGATATGGCCGCCACAGAGTACTGTTCTCAACATTGAGTCTGCCTGGGATTATATGAGGAGATAGAAGGATTTGCACAAGCAACATCCACAGAGGAACTGTGGTTAGTTCTCCAATGTTTGGAACAACCTTCCTGAAGAGATTCTTTAAAAACTTTGTACAATGTGCACGCTTCCCTTGACCTAAAAAGCATCACACAACTTTCAGTGCGCCTGTGATGAATTTGACAGCCACGACCGGACTGTCAATCAATTTGATATCAATGGTAACACTCAGTTGACAGAGCAGTGCAAAAGAGAAGTAACTACTCTATCGATGGGATTCACAAGATAGAAAATTGCTGTTAGGAGTGGTCACTAGGGATGAGCAAGCACTAAAATGCTCAGATGCTCATTACTCGAACCAAGCAATTGAGAGTATAATGAGAGTCAATGGGAGATATTATGGAAGAGGGACTCAGATACACCCTGTATTTGAGATAAAGAAGGACCTCATGCACATTATGTTCAAATTGTCACATAGTGCATAGCCTTTATCAGTCTCGGAGTACCACTAAGTGCAAAGGCTACCAAAAATCAGAAGCAGGGTCATCCATACACCCTTAAAGGCACCAACTGTAGTGCCTCATTCAAATATTGTGAACAAAGTTTAGTTGTGGTACTTCTACCCTCATAAAAGCTGCACATAGTGCAAAGCCTGAAAAGAAATTAAAAGGAGGGTCATCCATACATCCTTGAAGGCACTGGAGTGTCATCTGCTGGTGTAGAAAAGTCAGGGCTAATCTAGGCTGTGTTAATTTTTATCAGAGTTAGCCTGTTAGCATTTTCTTTTGACAGGCAAAAGCACCTGTCTGTTATGACCTCCCCGGCAGCACTAAAAATCTGCTCAGTCAGACAAGACACCAGCGGCAGCAGGGCAGCACAACACCTCCAAGGCATAGAGGGATAGCTCATGCCAGGTGTCCAGCTTTGAGACCCAATAGTTTAATGTTATGATCCCAAGTGGCAGAGGATCACAAATAGATCAGCAAGTGATTAAACTAAGGACGAGCTCTAGGGAGATGGTAACTGGACTGATCGCAAATCTGAACCTATCCAAAACAACTAGAGGTAGCCGGTGAACGTGCCTAAAAAATTCTTAGACGTCTCGAGCCAGCCTGAGGAACTAGCTACCCCTAAAGAGAAAGAAAGACCTCGCTTGCCTCCAGAGAAATAATCCCCAAAGATATAGAAGCCCCCAACAAATATTAACGGTGAAGTAAGAAGAAGGCACATACATAGGGATGAAATCAGATTCAGCAAGAGGCCCACTAGTACTAGAAAGCAGAAAATAGAGCAGGGGTCTATGCGATCAGTAAAAAACCCTTACAAAATATCCATCCTGAGATTTCAAGAACCCACACACCAACTAACGGTGTGTGGGGAGAAACTCAGCCCACTAAAGCAACCAGCAAGCGAGGGAATTACATTTTAGCAAGCTGGAACAGAAAACATGATAAACACTGCTGATCAAAAAAAGAGCAAACAAAACTTAGCTTATCCTGGATGGACTGGGAGCAAGGTAGTCAGAAGGAATCTGAGTAGCACTGATTACATCAACAGCCGGCCACAAGTGGAAGTAAAACAGAGCTATATAGGAACCTCCCAGAGGATAACCAGAGACCAGCAGGATAACAAACAAAGCCACCAGGGGGAGCCCAAAGCAAAAGTCACACCATACCACCAGTGACCACAAGAGGGAGCCCGAAAACAGAGTTCACAACAGTTTAAGGTAGCAGAGGAATTTGGGAGTATGCGGGTTTTGTTTGATCATCTTTAAAAATGTTTCCCTCCTTGTCAAATATACCCAGTCATCAGGGCCTGGGCACTTGGAGGGTGTCATAAAATTGGCCCAGGCCTTTGATAAAGTGCCCCTGCACCCCTTTACCCGTGTACATAAAGTCGGCCATATGTGTCTAGTTCCCTCCAGCCTATACTTCCCTGTCTCCACCATGATGACGACTCTCCATCTCCTCCCTCTTATTTTTCTCATTCCCATCCTCACCCCATTCACGTAGACGGGACACAGCTTGTGTGGTTACAAGCCTCTGTTGCACTAGCAACCAGCTCCTGTTCCTCTTCCTCAGCCTCCACCTTTACATTGTTACCTATTCCGCTCTGAGCAGATGAGATGAGGCTATGTAGTATCTATGTCTTATGTCTACCTTGACCAGAGGCTCTGGCAAATCCAGGTATGTTTTCAGAAAACGCTGTACTACCAAGTTGAGCACCTGGGCAAAGCATGGTACATGTGTGATCTTGTCAAGCTTCACAGCTGCCCCCAGGTTATGGCCATTATCACACACGACCATGCCTGGTTGTAGGTTCAGCGGCTAGAGCCACAGATATGTCTGGTCTGTTATTCCTTTCAATAACTGCCGTGGTATGCGTTTTGTCTCCTAAACAAATTTGCTTCAGCAGAGTCTATTGCCTCTTTGCTGAGGCAGTACTGCAGAGCTTACGGCTGATGTGGTTGATGTGCTCTGAGATAACACATCAGAGATGGAGCATGAAGAGGAGCAGGAGGGGATGCAGGAACTGATGTAGGAGGTAGAGAAGATAGATAGTGTAGGAAATAGAAGTTAGGCCAGCAATCCTTGGTGTCGATAGCACATGTGCTGTGCCAGGGTGGAACTCAGCCTCGGCAACCACAATGTTCACCCAGTGTGCCATCAGGGATATGTAGCATCCGTGGCCACAGCCAGGGCCATGTGTCTGTTGTTAAGTGGACAATCCCAGTAAATGCATTGGTAAGGGCACGAGTGATGTTTCTGGACATGTGCTGGTACAAGGCGGAGGAAAACATGCTGGACTGGCTGAACGCTCTGCTGTGACAAGGGTTTGGAAGTGCCTGATGGTGGTACCTCAGAATGTGCAAGAACAGGACAGGAGGCATCAGTCCCATTGCGATATGTACAAGGGATTGGCAAGCACCTAAGCACAGGTGAAGAGGCAGTGGTGTCATCCGCTGGCATCAATTGTGAACCTTAGTTGGGTGCTAAGATGACATGTGACCAATCATGCTCGTGGTGGTTAGGCTCTTTGTGGTCTGGCCCTTCCTGATCTTGGCATGGTAAAGTTTGCAAATGACCATTTTTTTGTCTCAGAACTCTTTTAAAAAATGTTCCAGACTAGGTAACACCTAACTCTTTGATGGAAAAATTATCGAGTGTTGGTGCTCTGCGGAACAGTTGCCTGCCTTTTCCTTCTGGTCACCCCACTGCCTCTTCTTGCATGTTTCGATGCAGCTGATTCCTCCCCCTCAGCACTGCACGCCTCTGCATGCCAGCTTCCCAGGTTGGGTCACTGATTTCGACATCCACCACACCTTCTCCCGCCACCGCACCATGGTGGTCCTGACTTGGTGACTTAACAACAACCTAACTTATTGGCAACAATGTCTCATCATCATCAATCTCACTAAACAATTGACAGAACCATGTGGAAGACTGGGTGGTGCTGCCAAGCATGCTAGAAGCATTATCTTCTATTTAATCAACCACCTGTTTGCACTAGTGTGGCTTCAGAAGTGGTGTCCCGTGCCTCTGTTATAGAAGGGTTAATAGTTTGCCTTTAACTGCCTTGCCTTTAAGTGCCTTTTACCTTTAAGTGTTAGAATTACTAGAATCTGTTGACTCAGTAGTCTGATGGTCTCCTCTCCAAGGAGACTACACTTCTTATCATGTATGTACTCAATAGTCAGTTACAATATGTTCTGAGCTATGGTAAATAGAATATGACCCTGGGTGCTGGTGGGGGCTACATGAGTTACATTGAAATGCATTGGATGTAAATGGTATAAAACATTGCTTTGGCTTTTTATATATCAGATAAAAGTGACTTGCTCACGGGATACGTGTGAGGTGTCTTTTGTCTCCAAGCGCTTGTCAACTAAGGGCGTAAATCCACAATTAGGTCTCACTGGTGATATGTCAGCTGACATTTGGGTCAGAATGAAAACAGCTACGACAGTTTGGCGCCCGAACGGGGACCGTGTAACCAGCCGCCTTATTCGGAATCCGTATGTGGGAGCTTCCAGAGAGATTGGATAATGCAAACAACAGCTGCAGCAAGGTGAGAAACGTTATTCTTACAATCTGTTTGCACCTGCAATCTCTCTTCCGGATTTCTCCATACCTCTGGGTAAAGGCTGTAAACACGGTTCAAAGAATCCACACATCACCAGTGAGTTTTGTGTTTGTTTTGTCTGTTTATGTCCGTATGAGAGTTGAATAATAGAGTTATAAGATGATAATTGTTTTCTGTATTATTTGTCAATATCCTAATTGGTTGTGTATTTGTTTAGTGTGTGTAATACAAGAGCTGGGATAGACTCTGTGCAGTGTTGTTATTTTGGTCACTTTGGATTGGCAGTACATTATATGAAGCTGTATTTTGTATAAGGCTGTGGTTTTTGTTGTTTGGCCTTAAAGTGTTTTCAGAGTGTCAGTGGACACTGCTGCAGTTTTATTTATATGGAGTTGTGTTAATTCCAAAGTGCAGAATAGACAGGCTGTGTGAGCCTTGTATGTGTGTATGTCTATGAGAACCTCTGAATGAGATAAGAGGTGGAGTGATTGAGATAAGGGATTTTCTTCTTGTGAAACTCAACTAAAAAGTGAAAGGAAAAGAAAAAAAAAAAAACCAATCCCTGAGCACGTATGAATGAATGATCACATAAGTATCATTACTTATCTAAGTGTTGTTGAGGGTCCAGGATGAATGAGTTGTGGATATTTTTAATGTACATTTAATTTACATCTGAGATTTAGAGAAACCTGTGTTATATATGGTTTGATACTGGATAGTTTTCTATGTATGTCTATATGTGGTTTGGCCGGACGCGGTCAGAATCAGCTTTTTCAAGTTGTGCAGTGATTTGCCTGTATAGAGAAATTGTTTTTAATTCCGAGAGGATGAATGTTTTGTAAACTGCTTCTGTGTGTGTGAGGCACAAAGCTCTGATCAGCGCGAAATACCAGATGGGAGGAGGGAAGTGCACCCCTGCGCTACTTGCTTGAGATTTCTCCCCTTTGCGTTGTGGGCCAGAGGAAGGGGGGCCATGTATTGCATTCTAAGTTTCTCTGTCCTTGGTTTGGTACACGCTGAGAGATTTGTGTTTAAAGCAATAAGTACTGTATGAAATTGAAAGTGAAAAAGAACTGTGCCTATTTTAGAGGAAAACTTGTAAGTGATTGAAAAGATTGGTAAAAGATTCACCTGCTTCAAGCTGAGTGACTGATATAGCAAATTGAGGATCAGCAGAGGAGGTAGCCAACTGCACGGCTGATGTAGTGTACGGAGTAACCTGCTACAGTCAGTCTACGGCATTAGGTGGTGGAACCTTGCCGTCCATGGAGCTGTGCTAGCCAGCTGATTTACCGAGTGGTAGGTAGTGAACCTGCTCGGTAAAATCCTTTAAGTCCACCGAGTGGTAGGTAGTGCACCTGCTCGGTGCCACCGAGTGGTAGGTGTTGTTGAGCGGATAAGTTGAAGCCATGGGCAACTTATTCTGTGTGCAGTCAGGGCCCCCAATGGGATCCAAAAACCACTGTATAGATTGGAAAAAGGAAGCAGTGAAAGATGTGAAACCAATATTGAAAAAAGGCAAAAATGCCAGTGAGTGGATGTTTTGTTGTTCAAAAAGGCACAGACAAAGGACGAAAGTAAGGTGTATTATGAATGTTTTGATGCTTAAAAGTCCGACTATGACTGACACATTACTGCTACCGTTATACCTTTGTATAACCAGAGACCCAGACAAGACAGATGGACTGTGGTCAGACAAACCCAGACTGGAGAAATACTCGTATGATTTGTGCTGCAACCTGACCTAAGAATTGCATTGAATCCTGTCCAGACAAGATCACATGTAGTGACATAAGAAGCTGACACAGGATTGTGGTTGGTGGATAGTGGGGACATTAACTTTTGGGGGTAGGCTGACAGTAATCCTTTTGGGAAGGAGCTGTAGACCAGCATGTCTAGTCACCCCCACCACCAGAGAACCAACCACATCAGGTAGGGTAAGACAGATACAGGAGTATTATCCCTGGAGGCCCTCTGACTAGCTAGCTACGCTAAACACAATTGGCTGACCCTGAGAACCAACCTTTCCCATTTTTCAGATAAAGACAATATGATGGACGTATAAGTGCACCTGGGCAGGCCTAGGTAGCTAGTGAGCACAAAAGCAGGTGACGTACTAGGACACATAATTAAGACACATACAGATGTGACAAAAGAAGAGAGTGTAGAGATGTACTTTGGACAGTTACAGCTGAAATGGACAGACATGGGGTACAGTCCCATAAACCCACTTGATGTTAAAGTATTGGTAAATACATTCATTGACGGTATGACCAAAAGCTTACAAGACACAGTACAGACAGCCAGACCTGAATGGAGAAATGTATATCCAAAGACCTCCTTAAAAGTTGCTAAAGGAGTTGAACAAACTAGGACAATAAGACGACGTGTCATGTATGCTGGATTACAAGGACTTAGAAACAGAAAAGTGCTGGAATTGTGGAGAAAATGGACACTCAGACCAATCTTCCACCTTCTTCACCTCCAGACTAGGAAACTGACAACCCAGTGACAAATGTGTGCCCTGTTCTTGTCCCCTCTGGACCAGGTCCAGCCTTGATGGCCACCATACCAATGCCGGGAGGGAAGGAGACAGAATTCTTGATTGACACCGGGGCAGCCGGAACTGTGGTACACAAAGACTTGATAATGCCAGAGATGATTACTGACGAGACTGTGGAATACGTGAGTGTAGAGGGACAAGCGACTGAAGCCCCTATGACTAAACAAATAAGACTAGAATCACGAGACCGTGCTTAGAAGAGCTGCTTACAAACTTATTGTCAGTGACAATACCCCTATGGATTTGCTGGGAGCAGAGTTGAGTGCTGGCTAGGCCATCATACAGTACTCTCCTGAGGGTATTACAGTCACAAGTCCCCTTTCATATAAACACTTGGTGCAGAGAGACGCCAGAGTCTTCCACATGCACATTATACCACAGGTAAATCATGCCCAATTATAGTTACACTTAATTCCATTCATTTACCAGTTTAATAGTTTCCTTACACAAGATGGTATAGTTACCGTGTATTTCTAGGTTGTCTTCATATGATATATAGTTTTTTTAGCCATTCATTATATTGGCTCAACCCATAATCACTGTTTGTCTTTTCCACTTCCTATACCTTATCGCAAGCAACTGGTATTGATATTTGGTAGTTTTCAAATCCCTTCTTTTTATATTTGGAACTGTTAGTTATGGATTTACATAGGGCTACTACCTTCTTAAAATAAGCTTGTGCTTTGCTGTGGCCTATGGCATTGTGCTCTCCCATTTTACGACTCAGTATCTTTCGTAAATATATATTTTCATATATATAATTTCTTTTGGTAACATATTCTGTGAATCAAATTTAGTTTTCTTAAGAGGTACTCTACCCAATCAAATATGGGTATAAATAGTATTTGGTCATTAATGTGTGATTTATATAAACACTTGTGTAATATTGCAGAACTGGTGTATATGGCAAGAGTAGTGAAAGTAATACCTGACACCAGAATGTCTGAGGACAGGGAAAAGAGTCAGGTACCAGACACCGTTTGGGCAAGGGGAAAATCTGATGTGGGTCGGCTGCCCATTCCCCTTGTCATGATTAAATTAAAAGAAGGAACCACTCCTCTTTGGTTAAAGCAACACCCCTTTGTATCCCATTAAAAAGAAAAAGGACCCAAGGGTTCCCCTGACACAGAATAGTTCAGGACTTACAGGCCATTAATGATGTTACAGTGAGTGTAATCTCAATTGTCCCTAATACACACACCGTACGGTCACAAAATGTTTCACAGTCATTAATTTGGCAAATGCATTCTTCTCTGTACCCCTGCACTCTGACTGTATCTTTTCTTTTTTACTTACGAAGGTAAACAAATACTGTTGGACGGTCCTCCCAAAAGGGGGAAAGAACTCCCCAACCATCTATTCAACAGCGATGGCAGGGGTTCTTGAGCAGTGGCAACCACCTCATCCACCTCATCCACAGACTGTACTATTGCAGTACGTGGATGACTTCTTGCTCTGCTGCCCGGACCAGACGTCCTGCAAGGAAGCTACAGTTTCCTTGCTGTGTTTTTTGGCAGAGAAGGGGTGCAAGGTCTCACGTGACAAATTACAGTATTACAAACAAAAGGTGACATTTTTAGGACATTGTATTGATGAATGTACAAGACACCTGACTGAAGACAGAAAACAGGCAATACAAAATCTCCCTTTACCCAGGTCACACCAGCATCTACGTATTTTCCTAGGTTTGGTGACCTACTGTAGGCCTTGGATAAGGTCTGCTTCACAAATGATGCAACCACTCTATGACAGGTTGTCATCAAACCCCTACAATCTCACTCAAGAAGCAATTGATTCTCTGAAGCTGCTCATTGTGCCAGCCCCGGCCTTAGGCATTCCAAACTATGATCGGCCATTTTTCTTATTTTGAACAGAGCAGGGAGGACATGCTACCGCAGTACTGACACAGCAATGTGGAGAGGAACAGAGACCAATAGCTTACTACTCAGCACAATTACACCCAGTGATTAGAGGGTCTCCTACGTGTGTCCGTGTTGTAGAGCTGCTGTATTACTGCTAGGCATGTGAGCTCACAGTGACTTTTTCTTTTGATAATTTGTTCCCCACATGACATTAATGCCATACTTGTACAAGTTCAACCAAAACACCTGTCTATGAATTGACAGATCAGACTCGAATGTGTTCTAATACTAATTCCTGAATACGTCACCCTCAAAAGACATAGTGTTCTGAATCCAGCCACTCATCTGCCTGTGGATTCAGAAAAGGGGGAATTGGTGACAGCATTAGAAAAAAAAAAAAAAAAAGTACACTGGTACGTTGACATGACGCACAAACATGACTGCATAGGAACTGATGAGTCAGGAGACAGTATGTTTTACATGTTCATGAAAAAAAAACAAAAAAAAAAACCTGTTCCTAATGCATATTTTGAAGTTTTATTTTTGTAGATGGCTCCAGATACCACCAGGATGGGCGATTCTACCCTGGACATACAGTAGTATCCTCACATGAGGTAATCCGAGTTGAACCACTCCCTCCACACATGTTGGTGCAGGAGGCAGAGTTGAAGGCGCTCACTGAGGCGTGTAGAGCTGCTGCAGGTAAAGTCGCTAATATTTACACAGATTCGAATTGTGCATGGGGAATATCCCATGATTATTGCCCTGTCTGGAGAAGCAGAACGTTTCTTACATCAGCCGGTAAGCCCATTAAAAAAATGCAGAGCTGGTGAAACAATTAGTGGAGGCATTGACGTTACCAGTCTAGGTTGGCATCGTCAAGGTAACAGCACACACGGACGGTGACTCTGTGGAGGTAGAGGGCAACAGAAGGGCGGACGAGGCTGCTAAAGTAGCAGCAAGGCGGCCTAGGGAGCAGTGGACGGTGGCGGAGAGTCAGCGTATTCCAGCCACACTGAGCCTAGATGTCCTGAAATCCCTCCAGCTGCCCAAACAGAGAAGGAACACGGGGGAGAGAATGGGAGCTGAGCAAAACTCAAAAGGAGTTTTGGGAGAATAAGGATAAATTGTATACACCAAAGTCCCTGTTCCTAATAATGGCGCAAGCAACACCTGGCCCCACTCACACCTCAAAATGTCACATGCCTTCCGGATCGCTCCTGGTTTCAGTTACGCAGCAGCAAAGCTCGTACGGTCATGCCTCATCTGTGCACAGCACAACCCTGGTAAAACAGTAAAAATCCCTAAGAAAGCGACACCCAGGCCTCTCTACCCGTTTCAGAGACTGCAGACGGGCTACATACAGCTACCCAAGGTAGGAGTGTGTGAAAAATGTCCGAGTATGTGTAGATCTCTTCTCTGGTTGGCTGGAAGCCTATCTGGTAAAATGTGCAAATGCTAAAGTGACTGCAGACAAACTGATGAAAGAACTGATCTGCAGGTATGGTGCCCAGAAACCACAGAGAGCGATAGGGGCACACACTTCACGGGAGAAATAATGAGGGAAGTCATGCAGGCCCTGGGAGTACAGCAAGCATATCATGCACCATATAGACAACAAAGTAGTGGGAAAATGGAAACCCTAAATGGGACACTTAAACTGAAAATTCAGAAGCCATGGCAGACACAGGAAAGAGCGGGGTAGAATGCTTGTCTCTTGCACTCTTTCTAGTCAGACACACTCCAAATAGAAAGACAAGCTTGTCCCCTTTTGAAGTCCTGTTTAGTAGTTTGCCAGAGACTGGTCTGTACTTCCCACAGGTGCTACAAATGCAACACGGTGCTATGACAGCCCATGTCCAGGCCTTGCAGAAAATACTTAATGTGGTGCATAAACATGTGTTTTCGTCCACTCCAGATCTTAATGCCAGTGCGGACGCACATCTGCTGAATCCAGGTGATTGGGTGGTCATACACAGACACGCGAGAAGGAGCCTATATCCACGGTTTGCCGGCCCGTTGTAAAGTCCAGTTGACCACATTCACTTGAGGGAACGCCCACCTGGATCCATGCCAGTCACTACAAAAAGATCTTTTCACTAGCAGAAAGACGGTTGTTCTAATCACCTTGCTGGTAGTGGTAGGATGTCTGCACCTTACAGAGACACTGGATAAACTTTTAAATGTTGACAAGGACAGCAACTTACTCAACATCATGGTTTTCTTATAAAAGACGCGGACGGACAAACCTGCTGGACTGTTAGATCTGTATACACAGCCCAGTATTTGTAAGGGCTATGCTGTACTTAGCCTTTACCCCTGGAGCCAAGGAAGGTATTAACACCACACAGCATACCCAATGAGACTTGGACTCAGATTTTCTTGGTTCCTTAAGGCTCTTAATCAGACTAATACAATATAAAGACTTCTTTTTAAATCCAGCCGATTGGCTTAGCGGCCTAGCAGGATGGATTATTTTTGGTATTTTTCAGACTTGTATGCAAATCTTGTTGCTTTGCTTATTGTTTTATGTAGCCGTAAAAGCGCTAATATATGTATTATCTAAGGCTGAACCTTCTGTAGTATATCATAGGCCCCGTATGGCCACTGCTGATGGGGAAGTTGAGTGTCCACATTGAGGGTGGATGGGCGAAGCAGGTAGGAAGTCCCCTTGTGGGTACTAGACCCATGAGACAGTAGCTCCTTTGTGGACATCAGCGGACCCCGTAGCAGAGGTTATACCATTTACAAAAGGGGGAAATTGTTATAGAAGGGTTAATAGTTTGCCTTTAACTGCCTTGCCTTTAAGTGCCTTTTACCTTTAAGTGTTAGAATTACTAGAATCTGTTGACTCAGTAGTCTGATGGTCTCCTCTCCAAGGAGACTACACTTCTTATCATGTATGTTCTCAATAGTCAGTCACAATATGTTCTGAGCTATGGTAAATAGAATATGACCCTGGGTGCTGGTGGGGGCTACATGAGTTACATTGAAATGCATTGGATGTAAATGGTATAAAACATTGCTTTGGCTTTTTATATATCAGATAAAAGTGACTTGCTCACGGGATACGTGTGAGGTGTCTTTTGTCTCCAAGCGCTTGTCAACTAAGGGCGTAAATCCACAATTAGGTCTCACTGGTGATATGTCAGCTGACATTTGGGTCAGAATGAAAACAGCTACGACACCTCCCTGCAAAGTGTGGCATGAAGCTATGTGTCATGGATGGGCGTGTTGCTTGTACTCCAGCAACAGGCGCATTCGCACCTGCCCCACATCCTTGCTGTCTGCGTGTACCATCATCAGCACTTCCACTTCTCTGTCCCTTACTGCACGCCTTATACATTTTGTAATTGGTAGGTCTCTGGAAACCAAATTTCCTTAATTAATTGAAACTACATTGTTTTAAGAAAAAAAAAATGGTCGTAGCAGTCCAAGCGGTTTGAAAAAAAATGTTAAACCACTGTAATTTCACACAAACCACGTTGAACTGTATGAATGACAATAGTCAATTTTTAGAACAAACAAATTTGTTCTAAAAATGTTTTTATAAATTTCAAAACTGCTATAATTTCATACAAACGATGTTTAACTCTTTGGATGACAACAGTCAATTTAAAAAAAAAACAACAACAATGTAGTCACTTGCAGCAGCTATATATTTAGTAATGGACTGCATAAGCTAAGCCTTGCCTAGAGGCTGCATTCAGTCACTCTCCATGCTCCAGCTGTCCCTAGGCTAAATGAAAGGAACTGGGAGCGCAGGTCATCTTCTCATCCATCGTCCCAGTGGATGGACATGGACCATGGAGAATGAACAGGATTCTACTGGGGAACAACCTGCTAAGTTGATGGTGCCGTGAACGTTTTGGGTTTCTTGACCATGGAGTGAATTACCTGTATGATGAAAGGACTTGGCTATAGTAATAAATCACAGACTGCACATGAGTCAACAGTGTGATGTAGCAGCAAAAAGGCAAACACATTTCTAGGATGTATTAAGAGAAGCATATAGTCTAGATCATGTGAAGTAATTATCCCCCTCTACTCCTCCTTGGTCAGGCCTCATATGGAATACTGTGTCCAGTTCTGGGAAACCACATTTTAAAAAAAGACATTGAAAAACTTGAGCAAGTTCAGAGAAGTGCTACCAGGATGGTGAGCGGACTGCAAAGTCCAACGAGGAACGGTTAAAGGATCTGGGAATGTTTAGCTTGCAAAAAAGAAGGCTAAGAGGAGACTTAATAGCTGTCTACAAATATCTGAAGGGATGTCACAGTGTAGAGCGATCATCCTTATTCTCATTTGCACATGGAAACACAAACAATGAAATGAAACTGAAAGGGAAAAGATACAGATTAGATATTAGTAAAAAACCTTTTTTAACAGTGAGGGTGATCAATGAGTGAAACATGATGCCACGAGAGGTGGCGATTTCTCCTTCAATGGAAGTCTTCAAACAGGCTGGACAGACATCTGTCTGAGATGGTTTAGTGAATCCTGCATTGTACAGGGGTTTGGACACGATGACCCTGGAAGTTCCTTCCAACTCTAACATTTTCATAGAATCATAGATTGTATCGCATAGAAACAGCAATGTACAAGATTGGCCCTAAGCAGGACTTTTAGTATGATTGTTCAGCAAAGTATCACCACTAGAGGACTCTGATTCCTAAAATTGTTCCCACAGGCCTGGACAACTACTCTATCCCTCTAATAAGAACTGTTCCTGAACTATGCAATGGCATCAGTGTGCCGAGCATAGCGGAACCAGTCCTTTTATAACCTTTGATGAGGTAATGCCACTACCAAGATGGCTACGGTATTACACTGACTGGCAGGCAATCTCCGTATGTTTATTGGCTGTGTAACAGGCCCCAAACATGCGAGGTGGGAATTCGAGCACCAGCCAATGCTCGACGAGTGCGAGATCGTTCATCACTAGTGGTCGCATAACTGCTCTAAGCAGAATATAATTGCTATACTTTACAAGAGGTAGTCAGGTACCACTACCAGTCCTCTAGTATTCAGTAAATAGTTTAAAAAAAAAAGTACCTAAAACTCCCTTTAGAGTTAAACTGTCATTTAAGGAGATCTTACAGCAGAATGTCTGTGTCTGCCTGTAGCTACTCTCTCCTCTTTCATCTTCATAGAACTTTATGAGCACCTACTGTCATCTTGTGTCTTGATAGAGGGTAGATCTGTAATCACTGAAGACAGATTTTACAGATATTAACAGCGAATTGGGAATAAAAGAACAATCCAGGAGGAAAAAGAAGCTGATTTCTCTTATCCATCAATTGTAAAGTGTCTTTATTTAACGAGTACAATTGATTTGTGAGAAAGAAATTAAAACGACTGCTACTCTTTATTTTCCTTTTGGACACAAATACCACTAGTTGGGACAAGAGGTTATCTGACCTATTAATATAAGGGTTAACACTGCTCGAATTACAAAGGAAGGCAGAATTACATTTGTCTATTTCTGCTGGAATAATGGGTGTTTCTTTGATTTTGTAGTTAATGAAATGCATCAGAAGCGTGATTTATGACAGTATAATTACCAACAAGCAGGATTTAATGTATAGCCCTTTAAAGTCTGAAGTTATTTCCTGAAGAGTAACTCACAAGAAAATGTTCCCGCAAATCCAAGCAAAATGTCATTAAAGCTGTATTTGGGGTTTAAAGTTGAGACACCCCCTCCCATCACTGCCTGGAAATGAACATACGGCTTCAGTTATGTAAAAGCCTCATACCATTCCACCAGTAGTCAACATGGAAGTGGCAACCACTACTAGCCCCATCCACTTTATTTTGCAGTTGCTTTGGAAATTACATATATAAGTAATATTATGCCTGATTATCATTAGGGGATTCAGAGGGATTATATTAAATGGCTCATAAGCATTCCAAAAGGGATCATGATCACACCGTGGGGCACCCTATATTTGGCACATTTTTAGGGCACCATTTATATGGCACTGTTGATGCAGTAATACGAAACTGAAAATGAGAGCAGCAGGGAGGGAACAAGCTAAGGTCCTTAAGGTGGTCTGGGTTAGCGTCCTGAAGTGCACAGCACCAACACAGACTACAACTGGTCCATTTGTGGTCTGTGGTGCACGCAAACTGGAAATACACCCGTCTGAACGAGATCTTAGTTTTTGGGAAGATATTTGCTTTCAAAGCAGTCATATGTTTTTTTCCTAATTTGTTGTTATGGCAAGTGAGTTTTTTTTATCTTTACTAAAAGTATACGAATAAAATATAGATCCCAGTGTTGCTTCGTTGATTCATTCCAAAAACTTATGAGGCAGTTCCAATTCCAATTTTAATTTTCTCTTCCCTATATTATGTTGTGCTTGCGACACCCACTAGGGCCGTGGGGTACTCGGAATCGGATCAGCCGGTTCTTAAAGGGGTGGTCATGGCAGTGGTGACCCGGTCCGTGGCACTGGTCACGCAGTTAAAGGAATAGCTAATGGGAATAAAGTTTATATAGAAAAGGGGATTGTTTGTGACGCCACCCGTGGTGTTCGGCTATAGATGGCCGACGCTGCTTAAGGAGACCTGCTGGGGCCGATTGTGATGCAATTGGGATGGTTCTGCTCCCCACAGGTGGATCATGCATAACAAGAAAAAACCACGACCAAAAACTCCCAAATATAGTTTAGATGATCCATAATATATTTATTCTCACCTCTTGAGAAAGGCTACACCGCCGAAACTCGCGTCGGGGAGGACGCTCGCGGACATATTCCTGGCATATCACGGGTAATGATATCAGCTTGTATGGCTACTTAGCTGTTCCCTCTCATTTGTGATATACACCTTATATGCTAGACGCTATATAGATTAGGCTGGATGGGAATTGTGCAATATATGCATGTGATCATACTTCAAATTATGATATATGTCCCTGGAAGCCCTACCACTGATATATTTTATGTCCTTGTGAGCGTCCATTTTTTCTGACATGTGCTAGTGGTTGTAACCCCTCTTTTTTCCTGTTTGTCATCTATTCCTGTTTTTTCAATAAATATATTATGGATCATCTAAACTATATTTGGGAGTTTTTGGTCGTGGTTTTTTCTTGTTATGCATGACTTTTGCGACTGTTTCCTTGATTATGTCCTTGGAAACATACTATCACAGTATTTTTATATTGTAATCTAGTTGATAGAGCTACTGTGATTCTTCTTTGTCTTCATGAGGTGTGTTGTCCCCACAGGTGGAGCAGGGCCCCAGGGCTACCGGTACAGTTTTGTAAAGGGATTGTGGACGTTTGGGTGCAGGACTGAGGGTGCAAGAAATGATTAGAGGACACGAGGGCTACAATTTTCTTTACCTTTAATCCCTGGTTGAAGGTGCAGTATGGGGCACAGGTAACAGGTGGTAATGGAGATCCGGGCAGCCTGGAAGCAATTCAGAGTCCACCTAGCCAGGTGGGGTTGGAGGTCTTCCTACTGCGCTGTTCTCTAGGTTCTTGATGCTTTTTTCTCTGCTCAAGTCCCTCTCTCAGTCTGTCCATTAGATGGAACACTACCCGCATGGCAAGCAGCTTGAGCCTGTTCCAGGTGTCACTCCCTTGTGGTGACTGTGGGCTCTCATATGCTGCTGTCCCTAAGGGTGTCAGCTGGGGCCAGGAGACTTGCAATCTCCTGCCCTCCAGTTTTAGTTGCTGGGCCGGCAGTTCCCAAACAACCACGGGCTCCAGTGTCCGGTCTTTGGCGCTCAGTCCTGGGGCAAGCGCAGTTGCAGCTCCAATCCCCCAGGTTCTCCTTACTTTCCTCTTCCTCCTTTACTGTCTGCCCCCTCACACTGACTCTCTCAGTCTCACTAACCCTGCCTCCAGACCAGAACTTATAGGGAGGTTCCCCTGAAAACCGGGTTAGAGCTCCCCCTTCTGGTTTGGCATCAGGAAAGGTGTTGGATGCGGACATCAGCTGGTAAGGGGACCCCTCTTTGCTTTCAGGCATGGCATCACCCCCCATGAGGAAGGCAATGCCACTGTGGCAACCGGACTCCTGGGATGCCACATGCGCAATACTAGATTTACAGGGCAGAAGCTCTAAGGTAGATTTGCTAAGCCAAATGTTAAGACTGCCCCGATTTGCGATAAAAAAACTGTTATACTTCCCATTATTATGTGCTGTAGACACTTCCCAAATAAGGGAGACATGGCAGAATGAGGAAGGGACGTTATAACAAAGCGCACCAAAATTATGCTGAAAAATGTATTGCAACATAAGCTAATAGATAAGACGCATTTGTCTAAATTTACATTAAGACACAGCAAATTTATTTAATGGCATGAGCTGTCTGGTGGGCTGTCTAGCTGAAGTTTACAAGGTCTGAAAACTAGACCGTATTCATAGTTCAACCAATTAGGCTAAGTTCATACAGCCTTATTTTCAGTCCTGATTCTGTCTGTGGAAAAAGCTGACAGCACCCGGACAAATGCTAATCATTTGGGTTGTTCAGATGATGGTTTTTACATGGACCGATTATATCCGCGTGAAAAAAAATTGCAGCGTGTGCTAATCTCATCCATATTTCAGATGAGACTTGCTCATTCCAGTCTATTGGTGCAAAAGAAAAAAAAGAAAAATCAATTTCCATGTGCTTCAACTGTATAGTGTCTGATTTTTATGGATACGTTGAAACTATTAACACAAGAAACTTTTTTTGGCCTTGTAAATTTTGTTCACTGCTGATGTATAAAAACGGATGCCATACAAACGACAATGCAGATGAAAATCAGAGAGGACCTTTCACCAAATTTTTCATATTAAACTGGACAGAATGGAATAAAGCTTCTTTTTTTTTTTTAATTTGTCTCTCCGTTGCTGAGATATTAGCTGTGAGGAGCTGGCCTTGTTCTAAAGAATATTGGACCAATGGACGTAGAGTGGAATCCGCGGCTCTAAAGGTACCTTCACACTAAACGATATCGCTAGCGATCCGTGACATTGCAGCGTCCTGGCTAGCGATATCGTTTAGTTTGACACGCAGCAGCGATCAGGATCCTGCTGTGATATCGCTGGTCGTTGTACCAAATTCAGAACTTTATTTGGTCGTCAGACCGGCGTGTATCGTCGTGTTTGACACCAAAAGCAACGATACCAGCGATGTTTTACACTGGTAACCAGGGTAAATATCGGGTTACTAAGCGCAGGGCCGCGCTTAGTAACCCGATGTTTACCCTGGTTACCAGTGTAAAATGTAAAAAAAACAAACAATACATACTCACCTTCGCGTCCCCCGGCGTCCGCTTCCCACACTGACTGAGCGCCGTAAAGTGAAAGTGAAAGCACAGCACAGCGGTGACGTCACCGCTCTGCTGTTAGGGCCGGCGCTCAGTCAGTGCAGGAAGCGGACGCCGGGGGACGCGAATGTGAGTATGTACTGTTTGTTTTTTTTACATTTTACGCTGGTAACTAGGGTAAACATCGGGTTACTAAGCGCGGCCCTGCAGCGACGCTGCAGCGATCGGCATCGTTATCGCTATCGCTGCAGCGTCGCTTAATGTGAAGGTACCTTTAGGGATGCAGACTTTTTCTAGCACGGAGCATTGGTTACGTCAATCTTAAAGCCCCGTCTCACATAGCGAGATCGCTAGCGAGATTGCTGCTGAGTCACTAGTTTTGTGACGCAACAGCGACCTCAGTAGCGATCTCGCTATGTGTGACACGTACCAGCGACCCGGCCCCTGCTGTGAGATCGCTGGTCATGTCGGAATGGCCTGGACCTTTTTTTGGTCGTTGAGGTCCCGCTGACATCGCTGAATCGGTGTGTGTGACACCGATCCAGCGATGTCTTCACTGGTAACCAGGGTAAACATCGGGTTACTAAGCGCAGGGCCGCGCTTAGTAACCCGATGTTTACACCCTGGTTACCAGCGTAAATGTAAAAAAAAACAAACAGTACATACTCACCATCTGATGCCCGTCAGGTCCCTTGCCGTCTGCTTCCTGCTCTGACTGAGTGCCGCCGTACAGTGAGAGCAGATCACAGCAGTGACGTCACCGCTGCGCTCTGCTCTCACTGTACGGCGGCTCAGTCAGAGCAGGAAGCAGACGGCAAGGGACACCGAAAGGCGAGTATGTACTGTTTGTTTTTTTTGGTAACCAGGGTAAACATCGGGTTACTAAGCGCGGCCCTGCGCTTAGTAACCCGATGTTTACCCTGGTTACCCGGGTGCTGCAGGGGGACTTCGGCATCGTTGAAGACAGTTTCAACGATGCCGAAGTCGTTCCCCTGATCGTTGGTCGCTGGAGAGAGCTGTCTGTGTGACAGCTCCCCAGCGACCACACAACGACTTACCAACGATCACGGCCAGGTCGTATCGCTGGTCGTGATTGTTGGTAAATCGCTATGTGAGACGGGGCCTTTATTGTTCTGCTCTATTAGAGATTTTTGTTTGCTCATCAATTCAGCCTCAGGAATCAATGTTTCCATTCAGTGACAGTAAGCAGAGGAAGACAGGAAGGCTGGATCCTATGCATACATAAGGCTAGACCAAAGATTAGTAAAGCAATCATTCCATTGTTCTCCCAGTCACTAGTCCCATTGTGTGGATGGGGATAGTAGACCCAGCAGAGCTGTTATCACTGGCGGTCTCACATGCAGTTCCAGATAATGGGTTCGGCCTGAGGAAAGCACCTCCCCACCAATGCACTGTTAACTTTAGGGGGGAGGGAGGGTGTGAACACTTCTGCCCATTCAGGAGGCTGATCCCAGGGAAGGAGGACAATAAGCCACATGCTTAGTGGGGAGTTTGTGAAGTAATGTCGAGGGGCAAGGATGTAAGGCTGAGGTCCTGTTGCCCATGTATGGATGACCTATGGAGTTTGAAGATCGGTTGCTGGCTGGACTGAATACACGTTTATGGTCGTGGGATCTGGCTTTTGGATTTGAGGAATTTTCTTAAGGACTATTGCTGCCAGCTGAAGCTGGACACATGCTATAGTTGTGTTATCTGTCGTCAGGAGGAGCATGGACTGTGAATACAGACTATACTGGTGGGGGATATGAAATCTGTGGGCCAACCAAAAGTTGAGAGACAGTAAGTATCACCTGGCATGGGGCAGTGGATCTACTGGCCCTGTGGTGGAGATCTTGTGGACATGGAGCAATGTATTTTAGCCATCAATCCAGAGTTGTTGTAAAACCATGGATGTAAGGAGTAAAAAATAGTTGCATCATAAACTGGCTTACTGTATATGATTATTACAACCCACAATCCCAGATCTTCACATTAGATGCCAAATACTTTACTTGCTAATGAGTTAACTTTTATAAATTTTAAGTGGGTGTTGTCAGAAAGTTTTCACTGGGGGTGTGTACTTCTTCCTGTATGATGCAGACCAATCATAGGCAGGGAGCGGTCCCAGATGGTCCCCAGGGTCTGGAGGAGAGGAGACTCTCCTTCAGGCCCTCGGATCCACATTCATGTAACAAAAAAAGAATAGAAAAAAAAAATAGGGATATACTTACCTTCTGATGGCCCCCGGAGTTCTCCCATCTCTCAGCGGTGCATGCGGCGGCTTCCATTCCCAGGGATGCATTGCGCGAAGGACCTGAGATGACGTCGCGGTCATCAGCCAAGTACAGTAAATTAACATCCCAAACTGTCAGAATAGAATAGATATAAAGATAGAAATATATCAGCGAGATATATAACCAGTGCTTTGCCTGTGTAGTTTTCTGTACTTTTACTTAGCTAATATTTAAATAAATGAAAAAAAAATGGCTAGAGGTCGCCCTATTTTTAATAACCAGCTAAGGGAAAGTAGACAGTTATGAGCTGGTGTTATTATTCTAGGAAAGGACCAATATCCATAGAGCTTAACAGCCTATTAGTAATAGCTCACAGCTTAGCCATTACTAGTTATTAAAAAGGAAAGGGGATGAAAAAAATAATGTGGGGTCCCCCTATTTTTAATAACCAGTAAAGACCAACCAGACAGCTGTGGGCTGATCTTAATAGACTGCGAAGGGGCCATAGATATTCTTGCACTTAGCCTTGGCTCTTCCCAATTGCCATGGTGCCATGGCAATTGCGGTAATGATTTTAGGGTTGATGTCAGCTTTGTAATGCCTGCTAACATCAATTGCAGGGGTTAGCAATGGAGAGGTGTCTGTCAGGCACCCCAATCATTAACCGTGTAGTCAAAAGAAATAAATGCACACGCATGCAAAAGTCTTTTAATTGTTAAAGGTATTCCCGAACAATTACTCTTTTACCCAGGCTGTGATGAGTGGTGACATCAGTAATATGACTGCTCACCACAGCCGCCAGAACACACTGAGCATAGCCTGAAAATCAGTGCTAGTGATGAGTGTTGACATCAGTAAGGTTACCTCAGGTCACGGACGACAGTTCCCACGGTAACTTCTGTGTGAGACGTAGAGGACAGCATGTGAACTGGCCAGCTGTGAACTGTGGTAATCTTATGGAGCTCACTGCAGTTCACAGTTGGCGGCTCACACAGAGGTTACCATGAGAACTGCCAGGTGTGACCTGTGGTAACCTTACTGATGTCACTGTTCGTCACTGCCGCTGGTCCTCTTGCTACTCAGTGTGTTCCGGCAGCCATGGCGAGTAGTTACTTTGCTGATGTCACCACTCATTACAGCCTCCAGATGGAGTAGAGTCAGGGATCGTCATGGGATGTCCATATTATGGATTTACGTCAGACCCTGACGATTCTTTTTTTTTTCTTTTCTAATAATTGGGTAAAAGAGTGTGTTTATTCTTTGGAATATGGGGTTAGTAATGTGGGTCTCTGACTGACACCTCTCCATTACTAACCCCTGAGCTTGAGGTCAGTGGAGATTACACAGCTGACATCAACCTCAAAACCATTACCCCGATTGCTCTGGTATGGTGGAAATCAGGAAGAGCCAAGGCTGAGCGCCAGAATTGGCACAATAAATGGATGCGTCATTTCTGTGGTGGCTGAGAGCTAGTGTTAGTCTGGGAAGAAACCAATATCGCCCCTTCCCAGCCCGCAGCTGTCTGCTTAGCCTTTACTGGTTATTGTAAATAGTTGGGACCCACGTCTTTTTTTGGGGGGTCCAGCCTTTTTAATAAGTAATAAAGTCTAAGCAGACAGCTATGAGCTGTTATTAATAGGCTGGAAAACTCCATGGATTTTGGCTCCGTCTCAAAGTAATAATAGCAGCTCACAGTTGTCTGCTTTCCCTTAAGTAGTTATTAAAAAAGGGGGGATCCCATGTCATTTGTTTTATGAATTACTTATTTAATAGGTTAAATAAGGCTAAACACCCTTTAGTGCCGCAGGAAAGACACTAAAGAGAGTGCTAGTTTATTATATTTATGGTGCTTGTGACATTAAATATCTACAGGACATCTATTTTATCTATCTACAGGGTGGGCCATTTATATGGATACACCTACATAAAATAGGAATGATTGGTGATATCAACTTCCTGTTTATGGCACATTAGTATATGGGAGGGGGAAAACTTTTCAAGATGGATGGTGACCATGGCGGCCATTTTGAAGTCGGCCATTTTGGATCCAACCTTATTTTCTTCAGTGGGAAGAGGGACATGTGGTACATCAAACTTATTGAGAATTTCACAAGAAAACCAATGGTGTAACGTAACTTTTTTCTTTCATGAGTTATTTACAAGTTTATGACCACTTATAAAATGTGTTCAAAGTGCTGCCCATTGTGTTGGATTGTCAATGCAACCCTCTTCTCCCACTCTTGACACACTGATAGCAACACCGCAGAAGAAATGCTAGCACAGGGTTCCAGTATCCGTTGGTACAGATGCTGCACATCTTGTATCTTCACAGCATAGACAATTGCCTTCAGATGACCCCAAAGATAAAAGTCTAAGGGGGTCAGATCGGGAGACCTTGATGGCCGTTCAACTGGCCCATGATGACCAATAAACTTTCCAGGAAACTGTTCATGTAGGAATGCTCGGACCTGACACCCATAATGTGGTTGTGCATATATAGTATATAAAGTTGCTTTATTAGTTTACCTTTAAATGACAGAGAATTACAGTGAATAAAAGCTGATGTTAAAAACGCATGTCATACGTATGCTAGCTGATAATCAAATTAGTAATCCCTGGCAGTAGGACACTCAAACAACGCAAAATGTATACTAAGAAAACAGTTCAGAAAAAATTATACCATCCAATAGGATTAATGTAGAAAAACTGTTCTACGCTGAAATACGAAAAGCATATAGAAACAAGCGTATAATGAACAATAGAAATAGGACAACTTTATTAAATACCTTAAAAAGTGTGAATCATAAAAAAGTAGCCAATGGTGCTTACTAGGGTTGAGCGACTTTCATTTTTTTAAGATCGAGTCGGGTTTTGTGAAACCCGACTTTGTCCAGAGTCGAGTCGAGTGCAGTCGGCCGATTATCGCTAAAAGTCGGGGATCGACCGAAACACGAAACCCAATGCAAGTCAATGGGGAAGCATAGTCGGCAGTGAGTGGAGGCCAGGAAAACACCTACAGTGCCCATTTAATGCCAAAAACATCCATTCTTGTTTCTGAAGCTTGTCAATCTTAATTAACTTTATAATAATAGTTGTTCAATGGAACTTGGGGGTCATTTGGCAAATTTGTGGGGGGTAGGGCTGGTTCAAGGTTTTAGTGGGCCCAGGAATCGTGGACTACGTCACGGCGGTGGAGCAGGGAGAGGAAAGTATTTCAACGTTGCAAGTGCTGTGATCCTGAGCAAGCAGGGGGGCACACTTGTTCGCATTGGCACTGGCACAGGGCCCCTCAAAGTACAGCGGTGTGTTTGCACGGCGAGGGCGCCTCCCACCAGCAGCGACACTTTTGCGTACTATGACGGGCCCTGTGCCAGTGACGTCGCCAACGAGTATGCCCCCCCCACCTGATGAAGGAACCTGCACTTTCATCTGCACCTTCCTCTTTGTCCCTGTGTAAGGTGGTATAACATGCGGGAAGGGGAACCTTACTTTCAGCAGGGTCAGATTCTGGCTGTGTAGAGAGCAAGGGGAATGTAGTGGTCTAGGTCAATGTACCAGCAGACTCATCTAGCAGTGGCTGGGCAATGGGCAGGATGAGGAGGAAACAGATATAGGGCCAAAGAATAAAGTAGGCTAAATGCAGTTCAAAATTGGTAACAGGACAGGACTAAACAGGCGGCATTGCTTTGTTCAGTGGAGTAGCAAACCCAGGAGCAGCAGATACTGTTTTAAGGGCCCAACCACACTAGTAGGCCAAATGCAGTTTAATATCTGATACTAAAGGCCCAAAGCCAGAAGGTTGAAGCTCAGCTTTATTCAGTTGAGGGCAAACACCAGGGAGGGGCAGACACCGTTAGTAGGCCCTAACCACCAATTTTTAAAAACACAGCACTTAATGAGAGACAGAAGGTTGAAGCTCAGCTTTATTCAGTTGAGGAAAAACACCAGGGAGGGGCAGACACCGTTAGTAGGCCCTAACCACCAATTTTTAAAAACACAGCACTTAATGAGAGCCAGAAGGATGAAGCTCAGCTTTATTCAGTTGAGGACAAACACCAGGCAGGGGCAGACACCGTTAGTAGGCCGTAACCAAAGTTGAAGGCCAAATGCAGTTTAATATCTGATACTATAGGCCCAAAGCCAGAAGGTTGAAGCTCAGCTTTATTCAGTTGAGGAAAAACACCAGGCAGGGGCAGACACCGTTAGTAGGCCCTAACCACCAATTTTTGAAAACACAGCACTTAATGAGAGCCAGAAGGATGAAGCTCAGCTTTATTCAGTTGAGGACAAACACCAGGGAGGGGCAGACACCGTTAGTAGGCCCTAACCACCAATTTTTAAAATAACAGCACTTAATGAGAGCCAGAAGGTTGAAGCTCAGCTTTATTCAGTTGAGGAAAAACACCAGGGAGGGGCAGACACCGTTAGTAGGCCGTAACCAAAGTTGAAGGCCAAATGCAGTTTAATATCTGATACTATAGGCCCAAAGCCAGAAGGTTGAAGCTCAGCTTTATTCAGTTGAGGGCAAACACCAGGGGGGGCAGACACCGTTAGTAGGCCCTAACCACCAATTTTTAAAAACACAGCACTTAATGAGAGACAGAAGGTTGAAGCTCAGCTTTATTCAGTTGAGGAAAAACACCAGGGAGGGGCAGACACCGTTAGTAGGCCCTAACCACCAATTTTTAAAAACACAGCACTTAATGAGAGCCAGAAGGATGAAGCTCAGCTTTATTCAGTTGAGGACAAACACCAGGCAGGGGCAGACACCGTTAGTAGGCCGTAACCAAAGTTGAAGGCCAAATGCAGTTTAATATCTGATACTATAGGCCCAAAGCCAGAAGGTTGAAGCTCAGCTTTATTCAGTTGAGGAAAAACACCAGGCAGGGGCAGACACCGTTAGTAGGCCCTAACCACCAATTTTTGAAAACACAGCACTTAATGAGAGCCAGAAGGATGAAGCTCAGCTTTATTCAGTTGAGGACAAACACCAGGGAGGGGCAGACACCGTTAGTAGGCCCTAACCACCAATTTTTAAAATAACAGCACTTAATGAGAGCCAGAAGGTTGAAGCTCAGCTTTATTCAGTTGAGGAAAAACACCAGGCAGGGGCAGACACCGTTAGTAGGCCCTAACCAACAATTTTTAAAAACACAGCACTTAATGAGAGCCAGAAGGATGAAGCTCAGCTTTATTCAGTTGAGGAAAAACACCAGGCAGGGGCAGACACCGTTAGTAGGCCGTAACCAAAGTTGAAGGCCAAATGCAGTTTAATATCTGATACTATAGGCCCAAAGCCAGAAGGTTGAAGCTCAGCTTTATTCAGTTGAGGGCAAACACCAGGGAGGGGCAGACACCGTTAGTAGGCCCTAACCACCAATTTTTAAAAACACAGCACTTAATGAGAGCCAGAAGGTTGAAGCTCAGCTTTATTCAGTTGAGGAAAAACACCAGGGAGGGGCAGACACCGTTAGTAGGCCCTAACCACCAATTTTTAAAAACACAGCACTTAATGAGAGCCAGAAGGTTGAAGCTCAGCTTTATTCAGTTGAGGAAAAACACCAGGGAGGGGCAGACACCGTTAGTAGGCCCTAACCACCAATTTTTAAAAACACAGCACTTAATGAGAGCCAGAAGGATGAAGCTCAGCTTTATTCAGTTGAGGACAAACACCAGGCAGGGGCAGACACCGTTAGTAGGCCGTAACCAAAGTTGAAGGCCAAATGCAGTTTAATATCTGATACTACAGGCCCAAAGCCAGAAGGTTGAAGCTCAGCTTTATTCAGTTGAGGAAAAACACCAGGGAGGGGCAGACACCGTTAGTAGGCCCTAACCACCAATTTTTAAAAACACAGCACTTAATGAGAGCCAGAAGGTTGAAGCTCAGCTTTATTCAGTTGAGGAAAAAACACCAGGGAGGGGCAGACACCGTTAGTAGGCCCTAACCACCAATTTTTAAAAACACAGCACTTAATGAGAGCCAGAAGGTTGAAGCTCAGCTTTATTCAGTTGAGGAAAAACACCAGGGAGGGGCAGACACCGTTAGTAGGCCCTAACCACCAATTTTTAAAAACACAGCACTTAATGAGAGCCAGAAGGTTGAAGCTCAGCTTTATTCAGTTGAGGAAAAACACCAGGGAGGGGCAGACACCGTTAGTAGGCCGTAACCAAAGTTGAAGGCCAAATGCAGTTTAATTTCTGATACTATAGGCCGAAAGCGAGAAGGTGGAAGCTCCGATTTAGACAGTGGAGGACAATTTGAATTAGGGACTGCAGACAGACTTAGTAGACTGTCCCCTGTGGACCATGCATCCAACACATTAACCCATTGCGCCGTAATGGACACGTAATCTTCCGTGGCCATGCCTACAGGTCCATGCGTCTGTTGTCAGGTGCACCTTTGTACTCACAGATTGCCAGAGTGCATGGACAATGCGGTCTTCTACATGCTGGTGGAGGGTTGGGATGGCTTTTCTCGCAAAAGAAGTGTCGACTGGTTAGCTTGTAGCGTGGTACAGCGTAGTCCATCATGGCCTTATTAATAGTAAATAAAATATATAACTAGGCTCTATGAACTTTTAAATAGGTTCCAGGGGTACACGGGCAGCATTGGTGTGGTCAGTGGAGGAGTATTGCAAGTAGGGGCCGCAGACAGGCTCACAAAGGGCTAAAATAACAAACAGTAGGCAGTCATGGCAGTTTTACATCGGTTACATGGATACACAGGCAGGCAGCATTGTGGTCAGTGGAGGAGTATTGCAAGTAGGGGCCGCAGACAGGCTCACAAAGGGCTAAAATAACAAACAGTAGGCAGTCATGGCAGTTTTATATCGGTTACATGGATACACAGGCAGGCAGCACTGTGGTCAGTGGAGGAGTATTGCAAGTAGGGGCCGCAGACAGGCTCACAAAGGCCTAAAATAACAAACAGTAGGCAGTCATGGCAGTTTTACATCGGTTACATGGATGCACAGGCAGGCAGCATTGTGGTCAGTGGAGGAGTATTGCAAGTAGGGGCCGCAGACAGGCTCACAAAGGGCTAAAATAACAAACAGTAGGCAGTCATGGCAGTTTTATATCGGTTACATGGATACACAGGCAGGCAGCATTGTGGTCAGTGGAGGAGTATTGCAAGTAGGGGCCGCAGACAGGCTCACAAAGGCCTAAAATAACAAACAGTAGGCAGTCATGGCAGTTTTACATCGGTTACATGGATACACAGGCAGGCAGCATTGTGGTCAGTGGAGGAGTATTGCAAGTAGGGGCCGCAGACAAGCTCACAAAGGCCTAAAATAACAAACAGTAGGCAGTCATGGCAGTTTTACATCGGTTACATGGATACACAGGCAGGCAGCATTGTGGTCAGTGGAGGAGTATTGCAAGTAGGGGCCGCAGACAGGCTCACAAAGGCCTAAAATAACAAACAGTAGGCAGTCATGGCAGTTTTACATCGGTTACATGGATACACAGGCAGGCACTCCAGGCAGCATTGTGGTCAGTGGAGGAGTATTGCAAGTAGGGGCCGCAGACAGGCTCACAAAGGCCTAACATAACAAACAGTAGGCAGTCATGGCAGTTTTATATCGGTTACATGGATACACAGGCAGGCAGCATTGTGGTCAGTGGAGGAGTAATGCAAGTAGGGACGGCAGACAGGCTATCAAAGGCCTAAAATAACCAACAATAGGCTCATGGCAGTTTTACATCGGTTACATGAATACACAGGCAGGCAGCATTGTGGTCAGTGGAGGAGTATTGCAAGGAGTGTCTGACACAGTTAGTACTCCAAAAAAATAAATAGATGTTAATGTCTCACAAAACAACTATAAGTAAAAAAAGGGTGGCATGCTTAGGTACAGGGGTGGGCTCATCTGCAGAGTTTATGACAAAGTAATTTGGCAGTAAATTAGTATTTACTGGTGTCAATATAGGACACTGACCCAGACTACTTTAACTAGCATCATAGATGCAAACAAATTGGTATTGTTTGTCAGTGCCAGGCATTGAATGATGTCAGTGCATAGACTAAACATTGGTGGAGCTGTGCGAGATAATTTTGCACGTGGTAGAGCACAGTTTGAGCTGGGGGGGGGGGGGAACTCTCTTGTGGCCGGCGGTACCGCCCCAGGGCCCCTCATGTTACAACGGTGTGTCTGACATTGGGTGCGCACCACCACCGCCAGAGACACTACATTGTACTATGAGGGACCCAGTGGCAATGCCGTCGACCAAAAGCGGGCACACCCGCCTCTTCAGACAATCAGCACTGTAACGGGTGCTTGCGCCAAGTGGCGAGACAACGGCCCCGTGGGGGGATTTTTCCCATTGGGGGAGGTGTAAACATGTCGTATGCTGGACAAACAGCTGCTGCAAATTAACAGATTGGAACACTCAGTAAGACCAGTCCACAAGCAAGACCTTTTTATAGGAAAGCTAGGTGTCAGCCGGGAAAGGTGGGGCAAAATAATTTGAAATCCAGGAGTGGTTCATTTTAATGAAGGTGAGATCATCCACATTTTGGGTAGCCAGACGAGTCCTTTTTTCGGTTAATATTGAACCAGCAGCACTGAATACTCTTTCTGATAGCACACTAGCTGCTGGGCAAGCAAGCTCCTGCAATGCATATTCTGCCAATTCAGGCCAGGTGTCTAATTTTGATGCCCAGTAATCAAATGGGAATGACGGTTGAGGGAGAACATCGATAAGGGAAGAAAAATAGTTAGTAACCATACTGGACAAATGTTGTCTCCTGTCACTTTGAATAGATGCTGCAGTACCTGTCCTGTCTGCGGTCATTGCGAAATCACTCCACAACCTGGTCAGAAAACCCCTCTGTCCAACGCCACTTCTGATCTGTGCACCCCTAACACCTCTGCCATGTAGCCCCCTGCAGCTTGTGTGAGAACCATCACCGGCGCTGTGTGCTGGGAATGCTTGAATCAGTTTGGTTGCTAAGATTTGTTCGAGGTTCTCATGTGGCATAATATTTTGCAATTTGCCTTTATAGCGAGGGTCAAGGATGCAGGCCAACCAGTAATCGTCATCGCTCATCATTTTAGTAATGCGTGGGTCCTTTTTGAGGATACGTAAGGCATAATCCGCCATGTGGGCCAAAGTTCCTGTTGGCAAATCTGCGGTTGTGCTGGTTTGAGGGGCAGTTACAGGCAAATCTACGTCACTTGTCTCCCTTAAAAAAACAGAACCCGGCCTTGCAACGCCACTAATTTCTGTTGACCCAGGAGAAGTTTCCTCCTTAAAAAAGTACTCATCCCCATCATCCTCCTCGTCCTCGTCCTCCTCTTCGCCCGCTACCGCGTCCTCTACACGGCCCTGACCAGACAATGGCTAACTGTCATCAAGGCTTTCCTCTTCCTCGGCTGCAGACGCCTGCTCCTTTATGTGCATCAAACTTTGCATCAGCAGACGCATTAGGGGGATGCTCATGCTTATTATGGCGTTGTCTGCACTAACCAGCCGTGTGCATTCCTCAAAACACTGAAGGACTTGACACAGGTCTTGTAGCTTCGACCACTGCACACCTGACAACTCCATGTCTGCCATCCAACTGCCTGCCCGTGTATGTGTATCCTCCCACAAAAACATAACAGCACGCCTCTGTTCGCACAGTCTCTGAAGCATGTGCAGTGTGGAGTTCCACCTTGTTGAAATGTCGATGATTAGGCGATGCTGGGGAAGGTTCAAAGACCGCTGATAGTTCTGCATACGGCTGGAGTGTACGGGCGAACGGCGGATATGCGAGCAAAGTCTGTGCACTTTGAGGAGCAGGTCGGGTAACCCCGGATAACTTTTCAGGAAGCACTGCACCACCAGGTTTAAGGTGTGAGCCAGGCAAGGAATGTGTTTCAGTTGGGAAAGGGCTATATCAGCCATGAAATTCCTTCCGTTATCACTCACTACCTTGCCTGCCTCAAGATGTACAGTGCCCAGCCATGACTGAGTTTCTTGGTGCAAGAACTCGGACAGAACTTCCGCGGTGTGTCTGTTGTCGCCCAAACACTTCATTGCCAATACAGCCTGCTGACGCTTGCCACTAGCTGTCCCATAATGGCACACCTGGTGTGCAACAGTGGCAGCTGCGGATGGAGTGGATGTGCGACTGCGGTGTGTGGACGAGCTCTCGCTTCTGCATGAGGAGGAGGAAGAGGAGGAGGGGGGGCGAACACCTACAGCCAACTCTTTCCTTGACCGTGGACTAGGCAAAACTGTCCCAATATTGCTGTCCCCTGTGGACCCTGCATCCACCACATTCACCCAGTGTGCCGTGATGGACACGTAACGTCCCTGGCCATGCCTACTGGTCCAGGCATCTGTTGTCAGGTGTACCTTTGTAGTCACAGACTGCCTGAGTGCATGGACGATGCGGTCTTTAACATGCTGTTGGAGGGCTGGGATGGCTTTTCTAGAAAAGAAGTGCCGACTGGGTAGTTCGTAGCGTGGTACAGCGTAGTCCATCAGCGCTTTGAAAGCTTCGCTTTCAACTAACCGGTAGGGCATCATCTCTAATGAGATTAGTCTAGCAATGTGGGCGTTCAAACCCTGTGTACGCGGATGCGAGGATGAGTACTTCCTTTTCCTAACAAGAGTCTCATGTAGGGTGAGCTGGACTGGAGAGCTGGAGATCGTGGAACTAGCGGTGGTGCCGGTGGACATGGGTGACAGAGAGGGTTGGAGATGGTATTCTTGCCGGTGCCCTACATGCAGTGTTTCCTACTACTAACCTGGTGATTCCCTGACTGCTTTGGCCTGGCGACGAAAGCTGCACAGATACTGCAGGTGGTGTGGGAAATGGTCGGCTTACAGGGAGGGAAGGGATGTAGCGTTGCTGACTAGCTTCATTGGCCGAGGGTGCTGCAACCTTTAGGGACGTTTGGTAGTTAGTCCAGGCTTGCAAATGCATGGTGGATAAATGTCTATGCATGCAACTTGTATTTAGACTTTTAAGATTCTGACCTCTGCTTAAGGTTGTTGAACATTTTTGACAGATGACTTTGCGCTGATCATTTGGATGTTGTTTAAAAAAATGCCAGACTGCACTCTTTCTACTATCGGATACCTTTTCAGGCATTGCAGTCTGAGCTTCTTTAACCGGATGGCCACGCTGTCCTCCAACTGGTTTTGGTTTTGCCACGCGTTTTTGGCCAGATACGGGCCCGGTAGATGGAACCTGTTGTGATGTTGATGCCTGCTGCGGCTCCTTCTCCTCCGCTTCAGAACTACTGCCGCCTGCACCCTGTTCCCCCAATGGCTGCCAATCGGGGTCCACAACTGGGTCATCTATGACCTCCTCTTCTATGTCGTGTGCGATTTCGTCTGTGTCACCGTGTAAGCCGGTGGTATAGCGTCCGTGACGGGGCACCATAGTCTCCGCTGGGTTTGATTCTGCCTCAGTACACTGCGAGGGCAATGTTCTGGTCTGAGTCAAAGGAACAGCATAGTAATCTGGCTGTGGCTGTGCATCTGTGCACTCCATGTCTGATTCAACTTCTAATGGACATGGCCTGTTAACTGTTTCACTGTCTAACCCAGGAACGGTATGTGTAAAGAGCTCCATGGAGTAACCCGTTGTGTCTCCTGACGCATCCTTCTCTCTTGTTCTGGGTGAAGAAGACAAGGAAGCGACTTGTCCCTGACCGGGAGCATCCACTGACGATGCACTGCTCTGACATTTGGCACTTTCCGAGGAGGAGGCGAAAGAGCTAGAGGCAGAGTCAGCAATGAAAGCCAATACTTGTTCCTGCTGCTCCGGCTTCAAAAGTGGTTTTCCTACTCCCAGAAAAGAGAGCGTTCGAGGCCTTGTGTAGCCAGACAAGGAACCTGGCTCAACAACTCGAGACTTAGGTGCTGTACTGCTTTTACCACGACCACTTGATGCTCCACCACCACTACCATCATTACCAGCTGACAATGACCGCCCACGGCCACGACCTCTTCCAAAGACTTCCTCATTGCTTGCAAAACGTAACCAAAGTAACACTATTTGTTACTGTAAAACAACTTATAAGGTGAACTCAAACTTCTGTAGGATTTATATATACCTTTATAGGTGCCTGACACTGAAAGGAAAATCAGGCCCAATGTTACACACTAGGTTTTCTGTGGCCCAATAATTTGAGACAGATGGCACACACAGGCCCAGCACTCAAGCAGAAATGCCAATCTTAATCTCCCACTATTTTTTTTTTTCTGGGAGAATGTACCCTAAAAAAAAAAAAAAAAAAGGCCCAGTATTACACAGTGTTTTCAGTGGCACACAATGAGAGAGAGATGCCACACACAGCAATGGCACGGAGTCTGACAATATTTATCTCCCACTAATTTTTTTTTGGGAAAAGGGAGAATTTAGAAAAAAAAAAAAAAAAAGGACAAGTATTACGCAGTGTTTTCAGTGGCACACAATGAGAGAGAGATGCCACACACAGCAATGGCACGGAGGCAGACTTGCCAATATTTATCTCCCAATAATTTTTTTTTTTTTTTGGAAAAGGGAGAATGTACCCCCCCCCCAAAAAAATGGCCAACTATTACACAGTGTTTTCAGTGGCACACAATGAGAGAGAGATGCCACACACAGCAATGGCACGGAGGCAGACTTGCCAATATTTATCTCCCACTATTTTTTTTTTTGGAAAAGGGAGAATTTAGAAAAAAAAAAAAGGACAAGTATTACACAGTGTTTTCGGTGCCACACAATGAGAGAGAGAGATGCCACACACAGCAATGGCACGGAGGCAGACTTGACAATATTTATCTCCCACTATTTTTTTTTTTGGAAAAGGGAGAATTTAGAAAAAAAAAAAAGGACAAGTATTACACAGTGTTTTCGGTGCCACACAATGAGAGAGAGAGATGCCACACACAGCAATGGCACGGAGGCAGACTTGCCAATATTTATCTCCCACTATTTTTTTTTTTGGAAAAGGGAGAATTTAGAAAAAAAAAAAAGGACAAGTATTACACAGTGTTTTCGGTGCCACACAATGAGAGAGAGAGATGCCACACACAGCAATGGCACGGAGGCAGACTTGACAATATTTATCTCCCACTAATTTTTTTTTGGGAAAAGGGAGAATTTAGAAAAAAAAAAAAAAAAGGACAATTATTACACAGTGTTTTCAGTGCCACACAATGAGAGAGAGATGCCACACACAGCAATGGCACGGAGTCTGACAATATTTATCTCCCACTAATTTTTTTTTTGGAAAAGGGAGAATTTAGAAAAAAAAAAAAAAGGACAAGTATTACACAGTGTTTTCAGTGGCACACAATGAGAGAGAGATGCCACACACAGCAATGGCACGGAGGCAGACTTGCCAATATTTATCTCCCAATAATTTTTTTTTTTTTGGAAAAGGGAGAATGTACCCCCCCCAAAAAAAAATGGCCAACTATTACACAGTGTTTTCAGTGGCACACAATGAGAGAGAGATGCCACACACAGCAATGGCACGGAGGCAGACTTGCCAATATTTATCTCCCAATAATTTATTTTTTTTTGAAAAGGGAGAATGTACCCCCCCAAAAAAAAAATGGCCAAGTATTACACAGTGTTTTCAGTGGCACACAATGAGAGAGAGATGCCACACACAGCAATGGCACGGAGGCAGACTTGACAATATTTATCTCCCTGCAGTTATCTCAGAAAAGTATGGCAGGCAGCTGTAAAAGGACTGCTGCACACAATAGTGTGGACAAACACACAAGATAGCTGTGCAGAAAGGAAGGAAAAACAGGATTTGTGCTTTGAAAAAAGCAGTTGGTTTACACAGCGGCGTACACACAAAGCAACGCAGCTATCAGGGAGCCTTCTAGGGCAGCCCAATGAGCTACAGCGCTGAGGAAAAAAAAATGTAGCTTCCACTGTCCTGCAAACAAAAGGTGGTATTGGACAGTGGAAATCGCTACAGCACAAGCCGTTTGTGGCTTTATGTACCCTGCCTATCACTATCCCTGCTTCCGAAGAAGCTGCAGCAACCTCTCCCTACGCTCAGATCAGCAGCAGTAAGATGGCGGTCGGTGGGAACGCCCCTTTATAGCCCCTGTGATGCCGCAGAAAGCAAGCCAATCACTGCAATGCCCTTCTCTAAGATGGTGGGGACTGAGATCTATGTCATCACGCTGCCCACACTCTGCGTCCACCTTCATTGGCTGAGAAATGGCGCTTTTAGTCGCGTACCGCATGGCAGACCCCACACAGGGATCGGCTCGGTTTCATGAGACGCCGACTTTGCCAAAAGTCGGCGACTTATGAAAATGAACGATCCGTTTCGCTCAACCCTAGTGCTTACTGATGAGCCAAAAAATTAAAGCGGCACCACCGAAAAGGCAGGCAAGACTAAATTGTATAAATAATGGAGTTATACCATGCAGAGCATAAACAGGTAAGTATAACAAATCCAAATATTCAATACAGGAACACTATTATATCTCATATTATGTCAAATCATTTGAAACTTCTAGAGTGCCCATATTCCATAACTATATACCAATAAAGCATAAATGCTACACCTATATTGCCCTCATAAGCAGATAGAGTGAACATGTCTTACCAGTGCCCAAGCAATGGTGCTACAGCCCCATGCTAGGTGATGTACTTGCATGACACCAGTCCTACTTTTCTGGATCAACATCTTATCAATTTTTTATAGGCTAGCCTAAATTCAACAAGTTGTCCACGACCTTAAGGGCTCATTTACATGTCTAATTTTCACATACCAGTGCTCTCCATATTTTTCATGGATAGCACTGATAACTGTGATAATCCATGGGTCATTCACATGCCTGATTTTTCATGAACCGTGAGGTCTGCTGAAAATCATGGAGATATGTTCGATTTTCATCCATGCATCAGAATAAAAATCGGCAATGCAAGTTGAAAGGTTGGTGAAAAAATTGGACTGCTCTCAAATAACACCCGAATGTGGTACAAAAAAAATCAAATGACCCTTGTACCCCACTCTGATCAAAGTCTGAACAGAATACTCAGTTATGTGGAAAAAATTGGACATGTGAATGAGTCTTAATTCATGATAAGGACTTGAAAATTATTATTATTATTATTTATTGTTATAGCGCCATTTATTCCATGGCGCTTTACAAGTGAGGAGGGGTATACATAATAAAAACAAGTACAATAATCTTGAACAATACAAGTCATAACTGGTACAGTAGGAGAGAGGACCCTGCCCGCGAAGGCTCACAATCTACAAGGGATGGGTGAGAATACAGTAGGTGAGGATAGAGCTGGTCATGCAGCGGTTTGGTTGATTGGTGGTTACTGCAGGTTGTAGGCTTGTCGGAAGAGGTGGGTCTTCAGATTCTTTTTGAAGGTTTCGATGGTAGGCGAGAGTCTGATGTGTTGTGGTAGAGGGTTCCAGAGTAGGGGTGATACGCGAGAGAAGTCTTGTATACGATTGTGGGAAGAGGAGATAAGAGGGGAGTAGAGAAGGAGATCTTGTGAGGATCGGAGGTTGCGTGTAGGAAAGTACCGGGAGATGAGGTCACAGATGTAAGGAGGAGACAGGTTGTGGATGGCTTTGTACGTCATGGTTAGGGTTTTGTACTGAAGTCTCTGGGCAATGGGGAGCCAGTGAAGGGAGTGACAGAGGGGAGAGGCCGGAGAATAGCGGGGGGACAGGTGGATTAGTCGGGCAGCAGAGTTTAGAATAGATTGGAGGGGTGCGAGAGTGTTTGAGGGGAGGCCACAGAGCAGGAGGTTGCAGAAGTCAAGGCGAGAGATGATGAGGGCATGGACTAGAGTTTTTGCAGATTCTTGGTTGAGGAATGAACGGATTCGTGAAATATTTTTGAGTTGAAGTCGGCAGGAAGTGGAAAGGGCTTGGATATGTGGTTTGAAGGAGAGATCAGCGTCAAGGATAACCCCGAGGCAGCGAGCTTGTGGGACTGGGGAGAGTGGGCAGCCATTTACTGTAATGGATAGGTTCGTGGGGGGGGTCACGTGAGATGGGGGAAAGATGATGAATTCTGTTTTGTCCATGTTAAGTTTCAGAAATCTAGCGGAGAAGAAGGATGAAATAGTGGACAGACATTGAGGGATTCTGGTTAGTAGGGAGGTGATATCTGGTCCAGAGATGTAGATCTGTGTGTCATCAGCATAGAGATGATACTGAAAGCCATGAGATTCTATGAGCTGTCCCAGGCCAAAGGTGTAAATGGAGAAGAGCAGGGGCCCAAGGACTGAACCTTGTGGGACTCCGACAGATAGGGGGCGAGGTGAGGAGGTGGTGTGTGAGTGGGAGACGCTGAATGTCCGGTCTGTTAGGTATGATGAGATCCAGGATAGGGCCAAGTCTGTGATGCCAAGGGATGAGAGGGTCTGTAATAATAGGGAATGGTCCACTGTGTCAAAGGCAGCCGACAGGTCGAGGAGGAGGAGAACAGAGTAGTGTCGCATGCTCTTGGCGGTTAAGAGGTCATTGGTGACCTTAGTTAGGGCAGTTTCAGTGGAATGGTGTGACCGGAAGCCAGATTGTAAGCGGTCAAAGAGGGAGCAAGAAGAGAGATGGGAGGACAGTTCAAGGTAGACGTGTTGTTCCAGTAGTTTTGAGGCATAGGGGAGAAGGGATATAGGGCGATAGCTAGATACAGAGGATGGGTCGAGAGAGGGCTTTTTGAGGATAGGTGTGATGGAGGCATGTTTAAAGCTTGAGGGGAAAGCACCAGTTGTTAGTGATAGGTGAAAATGTTGCTTGCTTTAAAAAAATGTTGCTTGCTTTAAAAAAATAAAAAAAGGACAGATATTCTTATCAATGCCAAATATCCCCTTTTTAGGGCACTTAAAGGGAACCTGTCACCTGAATTTGGCGGGACCAGTTTTGGGTCATATGGGCGGGGTTTTCGGGTGTTTGATTCACCCTTTCCTTACCCGATGGCTGCATGCTGGCCGCAATATTGGATTGAAGTTCATTCTCTGTCCGGAGTACACGCCAGCGCAAGGCAATATTGCGTTTTTGATGTTGCAGTCTGCAGATTTTCTGTACCCATTAAGTAAACTAGGTTACTTGCATTTTTTCTTAAAAATTTGCAGCGTCAAAAACTCACCAATAACTCTTCGTGGGAACGTAAGTTTAATCACCAAGGCTCCAATCTGACATTACCCCTTACTACTTAGGCTGCTTTCACACTAGCGTCGTACGACGCACGTCGCAATGCGTCGTTTTGGAGAAAAAACGCATCCTGCAAAATTGCCTGAAGGATGCGTTTTTTCTCCATACAGTTGCCTTACCGACGCACTGCGACGGATTGCCACACGTTGCACGCGTCGTGTTGTGGTGGACCGTCGGCACAAAAAAAAGGTTACATGTAACTTTTTTTGTGCGTCGTGTCCGCCATTTACGACCACGCATGCGTGGCCGGAACTCCGCCCCCGCCTCCCCGGACATCACAATGGGGCAGCGGATGCGTTGAAAAACTGCATCCGCTCCCCCCGTTATGTTTTTTTTCCACTGCATGCGTCGGCACATCGCATTGCGACGTGCGTCGTACGACGCTAGTGTGAAAGTAGCCTTATCCAGTTTCACGCAACAAGATATTTTATATGGACAGATGCTAACATTTATTACATCTGTAACACTACAAAAAAAAAAAAAAAAAATGTAGAACCAACCAAGAAACACAGCCATTCATTTTTATACTACCTACTGTACATTCACCCTCTTTTTCTCATATTCATAAAGTGTTCTTCTACCACCACGGCCTTAGCTCAGTACATTATTATTGGCCCTTCTGTCTATGGCTTGGGATGTCCCTGTATACAATTTGGCTTTGACGTTGCACTGGCAAACACAAAAAGAAAAGGGCCCTGGTGCAAGAACAATATATGGGCCTTCTGTAGTCCAATAACTCATCAAAATGCAGAATTCCACCTGCTTTGGAGGGGATAGTGGCCCTCTTACCTCTAGGGCCCCTGTGCGACTGCATCAAGGATATGTCCACCCCTGCATCGCGCAACCACACAAGAGACGATAAAAGAAGGAAACAGACATTGTAAGCTCATATCTCCAGCAACGCACCAATAGATTTATTACTTTATGTTCACTCTAAAATGCAAGAATGGATGTTATCTTTAAAAAAGGCCATTATTACCTCATTTAGTTAATAATGTGCAAAATTCTATAATTCCTGATACTCAAAACGCAAGAAAAAGGAAGGACAGGGGATATACCCCATAGCATACAACTGCTCCTTGGTTTTGGAATGGGGGGTATTCTTGGGAAAATGTCAAACTCATTTAGTATCCAGGCATGAGTAATCTCATCCTCTCAACATCCTCCGGACCAGATAATAAAGGGTTTGTTCACCCCACCTCTGTGGAAATAACAGGGCATCTAATAACAGTTCAGCTTATCTTACTTTAGCGTTGACAAATCCTCTAATTTCAAAGATCATAGGAGCAGGACAATGTCTGTTCTCATTACCCCTCGGGTTATATTGCAGAATGGTGATTGTCATTGGGAGAAAGAGGAATCCTGTCTGAGCAGTATCAAACATTTAACTCCTCTACTGCAAGAACAGACTGGAGCCCTTCAAACTGGATTTAATATGATTTCAATTATCAAGTCATTACATTTCTCTGTAACTCTTTCAAAACCAAATTTGTTTTCTCCAGCGTTTTTTTCTTACGTGATTTGTTTTCTTTACATCAAAAAACACTGATTCAAGATTTTGGCTGGAAGTTATAAGGACAATACTAAATGCAGGGTCTACAGTCTATTTCCGGTGGGGGTTTTTCCCCCTCAAATTGTTTTTGTTTGCCTGAGGCATGGCATTTTTTCCCATAAAACTCCATTGTTTTTTTTCTACTTTAATTAAAATGAACATGGTATTCATAGCATTGGGTTTTTCATAGCGTTACATGCGAGGAATAAGCCAACTACTTTCTAGTATCAATTACGGTAAGTTTGTTGGGCTTTGATTTTCCCACTAATGATGCCCAAATTGTAAAAAATATTATAGTAGTACTTTGTGGTCATAAATTCATCATTGCCTTTGCATCTGTTTTTTAGTTCTATGGGTTTTGAGCCTTCTTTGTGCACACAATTCATTATTTGCACCTTTTTCAAAAGTCTATTTTATATGTGCTCGGCTGTTTTTTAGTTTTTTTTCCCTTCTTTATAAGCGGCGTCTAACAATTGCAGATGTTTTAGGCTACTTTCACACTAGCGTCGGGCTCGGCCCGTCGCAGTGCGTCAGGCCGAGGTTACCGACGCTAGCGTTCTCTGCGCCGCACAACGGGGGCAGCGGATGCATTTTTCCAGCGCATCCGCCGCCCCATTGTGAGGTGCGGGAAAGTGCGGGGAGGTGGGGGCGGAGTTCCGGCCGCGCATGCGCGGTCGGAAAAAGACCGTCGGCTGCAAAAAACGTTACATGTAGCGTTTTTTTGCAGCCGACGGTCCGCCACAACACGGCGCAACCGTCGCACGACGGTTGCGACGTGTGTCAATTTGTCGCAATGCGTCGTTAATGTTAGTCTATGGACAAAAAACGCATCCTGCAAGCACTTTTGCAGGATGCATTTTTTGACCAAAATGACACATTGCGACGGAGGACAAAAAACGCCAGTGTGAAAGTAGCCTTAGCCCAAATCATCAATTGTGACTTTTCAAAAATTTACAAATTTTGGTACAATTTAAAATTAATTTCCCATCTGGTGTATTTTTGAATATGCCAGTAGTTTGGCGCAATTGTTTTTTTTACTACTTCTGGTGCCAAAGTAAGGATATGAAGAAAGCCCATTTTTGACTTTGCACCAAATTCATGAAACATGTGTTCCCATTTGTTTAATTTGGGGTAAAAAATGGCAACTAATACCACAAGACAAAAAAGTAAAAAATTACTTAAAAATTGCAAATGATAAACCTGGGCCTGTACATCCCAAAAATAAAATTGCCAAAATTTCTTGAATATCAGAATGAGAATTTTTTTTTTTTTTTTTTTTTTACACTTACCGCATATATGAAAAAACGTTAAACTAGTTAATAACAAAGATGACATTTTGACTCATCACTATTTCTTCACTGTCATGTCAGAACTACGGCCAACAGAGGAGGCTTTGGTGGTCATTTCAACACTGGTGACGTTGGATCAAATGTATCTCATTTACTGCACTTGCTTTCAGGGCAACACATAAAGGTTTGCTGGAAGGTGAGTACATGACTTCACCCTCAGATTTAAGACAGTTTCCAACCAATCACAGTGCAGCTTTTATTTTCCAAGAACACCAGAAGAAATTAAAGCTGCTCTACAATTGGTCGCTATGGGCAGCAAAGACAATTTTTCATTCCAACGGTTTCATAAATCTGTTCGATTGTGTAAACCATTAGTAAACCATTTACATATCTTCAACCTCTGAGGCTGATTTATAAAACTTTCTCGTGAAAAAACAGTCTTTGATGTCCACAGTTTGTTGGTATGGGAGACAAAACAGTTTCTTTTTAGGCGTTCAATACATTTCTCCCATATTTTATTACTATGTTTTCTAGGGCTTTTTTTTTTATTCATCCATCTTTTACATGATTTATTTTCAGGAGTTTATAAAATCCTATTAAGATTTTGAGGAAAATAGCCATAACCAGTGACCCCACAGAAAGCACCAAAAAACTACACTATCAAAAATGCTTTGTTTATAGTGCATCTTAGGCCGGCGTCACACTAGCGAGTTTTACGGACGCATGAGCGCATAAACTACGTCCGTAAAATACGCATTACACACGGCCCAATGATTCCCTATGTCCCAGCTCCTATCAGCCGTATTTTACTGATCCGTATTATACGGTCTTGTATGGCCGTAGAAAATCGCAGCATGCTGCGTTTGTCACTGTATTGCGCAAAAAAACGCCAATGAAAGTCTATGGGGGCGAGAAAAATACGGATTACACACGGACCAGCAGTGTGACTTGCGAGAAATATGCAGCGGTGTTAGTGAAAAGCCGGTAATTCAATTGCCGGCTTTTCATTTCTCCTTCACAAACCCAACATGATATGAGACATGGTTTACATACAGTAAACCATCTCATATCCCTTTTTTTTGGCATATTCCACACTACTAATGTTAGTAGTGTGTATGTGCAAAATTTGGGCGCTGTAGCTTGTAAAATAAAGGGTTAAATGGCGGAAAAATTGGCGTGGGCTCCCGCGCAATTTTCTCCGCCAGAGTGGTAAAGCCAGTGACTGAGGGCAGATATTAATAGCCTAGAGAGGGTCCATGGTTATTGGCCCCCCCTGGCTACAAACATCTGCCCCCAGCCACCCCAGAAAAGGCACATCTGGAAGATGCGCCTATTCTGGCACTTGGCCACTCTCTTCCCACTCCCGTGTAGCGGTGGGATATGGGGTAATGAAGGGTTAATGTCACCTTGCTATTGTAAGGTGACATTAAGCCAGATTAATAATGGAGAGGCGTCAATTATGACACCTATCCATTATTAATCCAATTGTATGAAAGGGTTAAAAAAAACACACACACATTATTAAAAAGTATTTTAATGAAATAAACACACAGGTTGTTGTAATATTTTATTGCTCTCTCAATCCACCTGAAGACCCTCGCTCTGCAAAATAATAAACCAACAATATACATACCTTCTGATGATCTGTCACGTCCCACGATGTAAATCCATCTGGAGGGGTTAAATCATTTTACAGACAGGAGCTGCGCTAATGCACTCGCTCGTGCCTGTAAACCCCGGGTACTGAAAGGAAAGCTGGGTGATCTTGAGTTGCGGTGATGCGCCCTCTGCTGGATGTCCTCATGAACTGGAGCCTTGGAAAAGTTCCCACGCTAGAGTTCATATGAGGACATCCAGCAGAGGGCGCATCACCGCAACTCAATGTAATACAGATCACTCTGCTTTCCTTTCAGCACCCGGGGATTACAGACACGAGCGAGTGCTTTAGCGCAGCTCCTGCCTGTAAAATAATTAACCCCTTCAGATGGATTATTTATTTCATTAAAACACTTTTTAATAATGTGTGTGTGTTTTATTAACCATTTCGTACTATTGGATTAATAATGGATAGGTGTCATAATTGACGCCTCTCCATTATTAATCTGGCTTAATGTCACCTTACAATAGCAAGGTGGCATTAACCCTTCATTACCCCATATCCCACCGCTACACGGGAGTGGGAAGAGAGTAGCCAAGTGCCAGAATAGGCGCATCTTCCAGATGTGCCTTTTCTGGGGTGGCTGGAGGCAGATGTTTTTAGCCAGGGGGGGCCAATAACCATGGACCCTCTCTATGCTATTAATATCTGCCCTCAGTCACTGGCTTTACCACTCTGGCGGAGAAAATTGCGCGGGAGCCCACGCCAATTTTTTCCGCGAATTAACCCTTTATTTTACAAGCTACAGCGCCCAAATTTTGCACATACACACTACTAACATTAGTAGTGTGGAATATGCAAAAAAAAAAAAAAAGGGATATGAGATAGTTTACTCTATGTAAACCATGTCTCATATCCTGTCGGGTTTGGGAAGGAGAAAGAAAAAGCCGGCAATTGAATTACCGGCTTTTCTATAGAACACCGCTGCGTATTTCTCGCAAGTCACACTGCTGGTCCGTGTGTAATCCGTATTTTTCTCGTCCCCATAGACTTTCATTGACTTTTTTTGCGCAATACGGTGACAAACGCAGCATGCTGCGTATAATACGGATCAGTAAAATACGGCTGATAGAAGCTGGGCCATAGAGAATCATTGTACCGTATGCAATCCGTATTTTCAGCGCCTCTCATACGTCCATAAAACTCGCTAGTGTGACGCCGGCCTCACAGTGTGTGCACCTCACACTGTCAGGATTCTCCAGTGTCGCCGCTGAGAGTGGGCAGGCGTGTAACTGCAAGCTATCACACGCTGTCAGGATTCTTTGGTGCAAGAATCAAGAGGTGGTGGCCACATGTGTGTGGTTTGCCACATACCGACTATACGTGCTCGGCCTTGTTAATTTCACTAGTACTGAGCAAGGTCGCACACGTCTAGTCGGAATGTGGCCGGTAGTATGCAAATCACATACTTGGTCATATGACTGCACGCTTTCACCACTGATGCCAGAGTATCCTGACAGTGTGTATTGCTCTGTGAGGATTCAAAAGTCTACATTCACAAAGCGTGACTGCATACTGTCATCCCAAACCTGGACAGCCCATTTAACTAGTTTGAGTGGACCGGATCATGCATTGTGGTTGTGTATATGCACCTTACCTTTGTCCTTTCCCATTCCTTGGATGAACTTGATGACCATTTGGCTTTTTGACCTATGTAACTCTACTTGGTTTCCAGAAACTTCTGCCTGCAAAGCCGGAAATAATACAACTAGAAAAACACAGCTAAAAATTTGCTATTGTTCCTCAAAAACACCCTGTATGAGGAGTTTTCTGCCAAAAAGCTGTGAAAATTACGGTGCTTGTTCACAGCTGTTCTTGCCAACCTTTTTTTTTTTATGCGGTAAAGGACAAAAAAAAATGCACTCTACAGTACCAGCAAAGTGAGTGCCATTTCTGAAATCTCACACACATACTGCAGATTTGAGAAAAAATGCCGTATGTTAGTTGATTCAATATTTTTTTTTTCATTTTTCATCCAAATGAACGTAAAAAAAAGTGTGTTTTTTATGTTGTGTTTTTCCTGCCAACGCTCTGCTTATTAGTGCATAAAAATTATCTGCAAACATTCACCGTATGCACACTATGTTCTCACAATGCGTTTTTGATGTTTCAGATTTTCTGCACTTATTAGTCACATTAGATTACTTGCGTTTTTTTCATTGCATTTTTAAACACTTGTTTTGCGTGCCTTTTTATTGCTTTTTTGATATTTTTCCTTTTTTGTCACTTGTTGTGTCATTTTCTATATAAAGCTGCTTCGTCATGTTCCCAGGATTTGGCTTTGACAAAACTTTATTGATATAGTCATTCAGATGACACGCATTTGATTCGCTTCTGTCATGGACATGCACTAAAATCACTTGTGCGTTTTTTACTTGTGGATTTTCTGCATCAAATACAAGTCTAGGGGAAAAATCTGCACAGGAAAATCAGGTTACCCACAAGAGAAATTGAGATTTGAAACACGCACTGCAGGTCAGTTTACACTGAAAGGCCGCGTTCACACATTCAGTATTTGGTCAGTATTTTACCTCAGAATTTGTAAGCCAAAACCAGGAGTGGAGCAATCAGAGGAAAAGTATAATAGAAGCACGTCACCACTTCTGCATTTATCACCCACTTTGGCTTACAAATACTGAGGTAAAATACTGACCAAATACTGAACGTGTGAACGTGGCCTAAAAAAGAAACTCTGACAAAGAATGCACAATGCATTCAAAACTCGTTGCTCATGTATACTTGTGACATGGAGTCTTTTTACCTCAGTTTTTAAATAAAGTTTTTGCATTCTAAGAAGCTGGATTTTTGATCTCTTGCTTCAACACACCTAGATGTTTGGTGAGCTGGTTTCTTTCTTTTTTATCAGCTACGTTAAAAAGAAGCATAATAGGCAGGAGATTTCTACAAATCCCATCCATTTTGCTTGAACTGTAAAACGCTGTGTCACAAACTCACCAAAAGCTGCTTGTGGAAACGTAGCCTAAAAGTTCATATTTAAATATGTTCTACACAGACCATAAGACAAAGCTGACACATTAAAAAAAAAAAAAAAAAAGCTGACAAATCAAAGCTTTGTTTTTGGTGTCTTTCTATGCCCATTTCTGTGTCCCGGTAGTATTTGGGTGAGTACGCCATTCACCTTGGTTTGCATTCCTGAGTTAACGAGCACAAAACAAAAAAGTTTGGTTGGGCACAGAAGACACACTGTAGTATTTAGTTACTATGGTGACCCTAAAACACTATAAAAATAAATATTTTAAAATTCTCCGACGCCTGATTTTTGCCGAGATGGCAAACATAAACATGTCATTACCTTTCAAAAATCTGGAGCTGACCCACTTACATTACAGACGTTGTAGATTATTATTGAGTCATATATATTTTTTTTTTCTTTAGCAGGTTTTAGCGGTGGAGGTCATTCCTAAGTCTGGCCTAGCAGTCCATGGGTTAAGGGTGGCACAGCTGGTGGGAGACACGGATTCTGGCAGCGTGCCAGGCACAGCTCTCTGAAGACAGGACTAGCTCCCGCTAATAGCTGCGGAGGGTGATTAAATGCAGCTGCCTTCATGCACAGCCTTTCGGGGGATCCCCTTTCAGATACCTCTCATCATTTACCCTTTCAGTACCTCATGCTTTTCCATCACAGTGCATAAATACCTGTATGAAGACTTTCCTGGGGCTGTCCGGGGCAATGTGAAAACTCTTAAAAATAACAATCATTCATGCGCTCGCCTCGATAAGCTCATTAAGATGTTTAATGGTGGCGTCTCCCTCAATGATAAGAAAAAGAAAGGATTTTGGGTGTCCACCGAAATTTGTAATACGCCGTTTAATAGTCTTCCATGTGCTCTAATGAACATTTGTAATTTAATGTTCCCCCGCTTATAACATACTCTTTGAAGTAGCTATAGAAAAAGCAGAGGTAGCTGCCAATATGCCCTCAAAGGGACATTCTTCCTATACGGGTAGGGTCACACCAGCTTATGAAAAATCCAATTTTATTCACGCCCCCATAGACCTGAGTGGGTGAGGCTCATCTGATTTATAGAAGAAACTAGACCGAGCTGCAATTTTTTCATACACAGATTCGGTCAGTGAAAATAAAATTGCTCATCTGCATTGCCCTATGGAATAACATTGGTCTTTCAGTAAAGCCTGCATATATGGGTTGGCCGGAACCAGATGTGGTTAGATGTAATTAAAAACCACATGGTGAAGGGAGGAGTGCTGTTATGATCCTTAGTGGTTGAGGATCACAAATTACTCCAGCTAAGTAACAAACATAGGACAAGCTCTAGGGAGGTGGCAAACTGGACTGACCGCAAATCTGAACCTATCCAAACACACTAGAAGTAGCCGGTGAACGTGCCTAAAAATCCTAGACGTCTCGAGCCAGCCTGAGGAACTAACTACCCCTAGAGAGACAGAAAGACCTCTCTTGCCTCCAGAGAAATAATCCCCAAAGATATAGAAGCCCCCAACAAATAATAACGGTGAGGTAAGAGGAAGGCACATACACAGGGGTGAAAGCAGATTCAGCAAATGAGGCCCACTAATACTAGATAGCAGAAAACAGAAAAGGGAATCTATGCGGTCAGTAAAAAACCCTTACAAAATATCCACTCTGAGATTTCAAGAACCCCCGCACCAACTAACGGTGTGGGGGGAGAAACTCAGTCCCCTAGAGCAACCAGCAAGCGAGGAAATCACATTTTAGCAAGCTGGACAAGAAACATGATGAATGCTGATAATCAAAAAATGAACAAACAAAAACTTAGCTTGTCTTGGAGAGACTGGGAGCAAGGTAGTCACAAGGAATCAGAAGAGGACTGAATACATTGATAGCAGGCAAGGAACTGAGTATCCAGGTGAGCTAAATAGGAAACCAACCAAGGATAACGAACCAGCTGATGCAGCCAACCTGCAGAAAGACAACACTACACAGTACCGCTTGTGACCACTAGAGGGAGCTCAAAAATAGAGTTCACAACAGTACCCCCCCTTGAGGAGGGGACACTGAACCCTCATCAAGACCCCCAGGGCGATCAGGATGAGCCGCGTGGAAGGCACGAACCAAATCGGCCGCACGAACATCAGAGGCGACAACCCAGGAATTATCCTCCTGACCATAGCCCTTCCACTTAACCAAATACTGAAGCCTCCATCTAGAGATACGAGAATCCAAAATCTTCTCCACCACGTACTCCAATTCGCCCTCGACCAGCACCGGAGCAGGAGGCTCAACAGAAGGAACCACAGGTACCACATACCTCCGCAACAAAGACCTATGGAACACATTATGAATGGCAAACGATGCTGGGAGATCCAAACGAAAAGACACCGGGTTAAGGATTTCCAAATCTGCTGCAACTATCCACCACAGAATCCACCCCAGGACAGTCAGAAGGCTCAACCTGACCCGAGGAAAAACGAGGATGGAAACCAGAATTGCAGAAAAAAGGCGAAACCAAAGTAGCAGAACTAGACCGATTATTCGGCCAATGGCAAAAAAGTCACCCAATCATCCTGATCAGCAGAAACAAAACATCTCAAATAAGTTTCCAACGTCTGATTAGTTCGCTTGGTTTGGCCATTAGTCTGAGGATGGAAGGCCGACGAAAAAGACAAATCAATGCCCATCTTAGCACAAAAAGTCCGCCAAAACCTGGACACAAACTGGGATCCTCTGTCAGACACAATATTTTCAGGAATGCCGTGCAAGCGAACCACATTCTGAAAAAATAGAGGAACCAAATCGGAGGAGGAAGGCAACTTAGGCAAGGGCACCAAATGGACCATCTTGGAAAAACGATCACACACCACCCAGATGACAGACATTTTCTGAGATACTGGAAGATCCGAAATAAAATCCATGGAAATGTGTGTCCAAGGCCTTTTCGGGACAGGCAAAGGCAAAAGCAAACCGCTGGCACGAGAACAGCAAGGCTTAGCCCGAGCACAAATCCCACAAGACTGCACAAAGGAACGCACATCCCGCGACAAGGAAGGCCACCAGAAGGACCTAGCCACCAAATCTCTGGTACCAAAAATCCCAGGATGACCCGCCAACACCGAAGAATGAACCTCGGAAATAACTCTGCTGGTCCATTTATCCGGGACAAACAGTCTCTCTGGTGGACAACGGTCAGGTCTATCCGCCTGAAATTTCTGCAGCACTCGTCGCAAATCTGGGGAAATGGCAGACAAAATCACTCCCGCTCTGAGAATACCAGCCGGCTCAGAAACTCCCGGAGAGTCAGGCACAAAACTCCTAGAAAGAGCATCAGCTTTCACGTTCTTTGAACCAGGCAGGTATGAGACCACGAAGTTGAAACGGGAGAAAAACAACGACCAACGAGCCTGTCTAGGATTCAGGCGCTTGGCAGATTCGAGGTAAATCAGATTTTTGTGATCAGTCAAGACCACCACACGATGTTTAGCTCCTTCGAGCCAATGTCGCCACTCCTCAAATGCCCACTTCATAGCCAACAACTCCCGATTACTAACATCATAATTCCGCTCGGCAGGCGAAAATTTTCTTGAAAAGAAAGCACATGGCTTCATCACAGAGCCATCAGAGCTTCTCTGCGACAAAACAGCCCCTGCTCCAATCTCAGAAGCATCAACCTAGACCTGGAAGGGGAGAGAGACATCTGGCTGACATAAGACTGGAGCTGAAGAAAACCGGTGCTTCAGCTCCCGAAAGGCCTCCACGGCCGCAGGAGACCAATTAGTCACATTCAGAACCCTTCTTGGTCAAATCTGTCAAAGGTTTAACCACGCTAGAAAAATTAGCGATGAAACGACGGTAAAAATTAGCAAAACCCAAGAACTTCTGAAGACTCTTAACAGACGTGGGCTGAGTCCAGTCATGAATAGCCTGGACCTTGACTGGGTCCATCTCCACAGTAGAAGGAGAAAAAATAAAACCCAAAAAGGAGACCTTCTGTACTCCGAAAAGGCATTTTGAGCCCTTCACAAATAAAGCATTAGCACGCAGGACCTGAAACACCATCCTGACCTGCTTCACATGGGACTCCCAATCATCAGAAAAGACCAAAATGTCATCCAGATAAACAATCATAAATTTATCCAGATATTCTCGGAAGATGTCATGCATGAAGGACTGAAACACAGAAGGAGCATTAGAGAGTCCAAAAGGCATCACCAAGTACTCAAAATGGCCTTCGGGCGTATTAAATGCTGTTTTCCATTCATCTCCCTGCTTAATGCGCACAAGGTTATACGCACCACGGAGATCTATCTTGGTGAACCAACTGGCACCCTTAATCCGAGCAAACAAATCAGACAATAGTGGCAAAGGATACTGAAATTTGACTGTGATTTTATTCAGAAGACGATAATCTATACAAGGTCTCAAAGAACCGTCCTTCTTGGCCACAAAAAAGAATCCTGCACCAAGAGGGGAAGAGGATGGGCGAATATGTCCCTTCTCCAAAGACTCCTTTATATAACTCCGCATCGCGGCATGCTCTGGTATAGACAAATTAAAAAGTCGTCCCTTAGGGAATTTACTACCAGGAATTAAATTTATAGCACAGTCACAATCCCTATGAGGGGGCAGGGCACTGGACCTGGGCTCATCAAATACATCCTGGTAGTCAGACAAAAACTCGGGGACCTCAGAAGGATTGGAAGAAGCAATAGACACCAATGGAGTATCGCCATGAATTCCCTGACAACCCCAACTTGACACAGACATAGCTTTCCAATCTAAAACTGGATTATGAGCCTGCAGCCATGGCAGACCCAAAACGACAACATCATGCAAATTATGCAGAACAAGAAAGCGAATCACCTCCTGATGTACGGGAGTCATGCACATGGTCATTTGCGTCCAATACTGAGGCTTATTCTCAGCCAATGGCGTAGCATCAATTCCCCTCAGAGGAATAGGAAATTCCAAAGGCTCCAGGACAAAACCACAGCGCCTGGCAAAAGACAAATCCATCAGATTCAGGGCAGCACCCGAATCCACAAAAGCTATAACCGAGTAGGACGACAAAGAACAAATCAAAGTAACAGACAAAATAAATTTAGGCTGTATAGTACCAATGGTGACAGGTTTAGCAATTTTCTTTAAGCGTTTAGAGCATGCTGAGATAACATGAGTAGAATCACCACAGTAAAAGCACAACCCATTTTGACGTCTATGACTTTGTCGCTCAATTCTGGTCAGAGTTCGGTCACATTGCATAGACTCAGGTCTCTGTTCAGAAAATACCGCCAAAGGGTGAGCAGATTTGCGCTCCCGCAAACGCCGATCAACCTGAATGGCTAAAGCCATAGAATCACTCAGACTTGTAGGGGTGGGAAACCCCACCATAACATTCTTAACGGCCTCAGAAAGACCTTCTCTGAAATTTGCAGCCAGGGCACACTCATTCCATTGAGTAAGCACCGACCATTTCCGAAATTTTTGACAATGCACCTCTGCTTCATCCTGACCTTGAGAGATAGCCAGCAAAGCTTTTTCTGCCTGATTCTCAAGATTAGGCTCCTCATAAAGCAATCCAAGAGCCAGAAAAAATGCATCTACATTAAGCAATGCAGGATCTCCTGGCGCCAGAGAGAAAGCCCAATCCTGAGGGTCGCCACGCAACAAGGAGATAACAATTTTAACTTGCTGAGCGGAACAGAGGAACGAGGTCTCAGAGATAGAAATAACTTACAATTATTGTTAAAATTTAGAAACCTAGATCTATCTCCAGAAAACAACTCAGGAATGGGTATCTTTGGTTCTGACATAGGGCTATGAATAACAAAATCCTGAATACTTTGCACCCGTGCAGTAAGATGATCCACACTAGAAGTCAGAGTCTGAACATTCATGTCTGCAGCTGAGCTCAAAACCACCCAGAGTTCAAGGGGATGAAAGAAGCTAAACCGACTGCAGCAAAGGAAAAGCTGGAGGGAAAAAAAAAAAAAATGTACTCAGGTCTTCTTTTTATCCCACTTCTGCGATGCATTAAACACTTTTTGGCCTGCTATACTGTTATGATCCTTAGTGGTTGAGGATCACAAATTACTCCAGCTAAGTAACAAACATAGGACAAGCTCTAGGGAGGTGGCAAACTGGACTGACCGCAAATCTGAACCTATCCAAACACACTAGAAGTAGCCGGTGAACGTGCCTAAAAATCCTAGATGTCTCGAGCCAGCCTGAGGAACTAACTACCCCTAGAGAGACAGAAAGACCTCTCTTGCCTCCAGAGAAATAATCCCCAAAGATATAGAAGCCCCCAACAAATAATAACGGTGAGGTAAGGCTAGGTTCACATTGCGTTAATGGGTGAACGCTAACGGACAGCGTTGCACGGCGAAAATGTCGCAATTAACGCCGTGCAATGGGTCCGTTAGCGCACCCATTGACAGCAATGTTAATTTCGCCAGCAGCGCATCACTAGCGCGTGCCTTTTTCGGCTTGCGCTAGTGATGTGCCGTTCTTCTGTGACGCGCCTCGGACGCTGCTTGCAGCGTCCGCGGCGCGCCCGAGGTCCGTTCCCCGCTCTCGCAGATCGGGGATCTGCGAGAGCGGGGACGTTAACGCGACCCCTAAACGCGATCCATAAAAATACATTGCGTTAGCGCAATCCGCTAGCGCTAGCGCTAAACGGATTTCCCTAACGCAATGTGAACCTAGCCTAAGAGGAAGGCACATACACAGGGGTGAAAGCAGATTCAGCAAATGAGGCCCACTAATACTAGATAGCAGAAAACAGAAAAGGGAATCTATGCGGTCAGTAAAAAACCCTTACAAAATATCCACTCTGAGATTTCAAGAACCCCCGCACCAACTAACGGTGTGGGGGGGAGAAACTCAGTCTCCTAGAGCAACCAGCAAGCGAGGAAATCACATTTTAGCAAGCTGGACAAGAAACATGATGAATGCTGATAATCAAAAAATGAACAAACAAAAACTTAGCTTGTCTTGGAGAGACTGGGAGCAAGGTAGTCACAAGGAATCAGAAGAGGACTGAATACATTGATAGCAGGCAAGGAACTGAGTATCCAGGTGAGCTAAATAGGAAACCAACCAAGGATAACGAACCAGCTGATGCAGCCAACCTGCAGAAAGACAACACTACACAGTACCGCTTGTGACCACTAGAGGGAGCCCAAAAATAGAGTTCACAACAGAGTGCTCAGTCAGTAAGCTAACATAGAAATGACAGAAAAAAGCTGAAACATCCAAACTAGTGTGAATAGGTGCATACCAGGAGCAGCTACCGCCATATACAATATGCAAAAAAAGTTGCACTCTATAGTGCCAAAGCATGTCTAATATGAAATACATTAAATATTAATAGCAAAATGGCTTTTGAACATTAGGAAAAATATTTATGAGACGCTTTGCACAAAATTTGGCCAAATAGTGTGAGCCCATCAACCATCGTCAAGGTGTCCTCATTAATCTGATGGGTCCCTGACCTCCCTGTCCAAATGTGAACACTTACCTAAGGCTAATGTCTGTGTGCATGGGTGAATGTGGACACCTCTCTCAGTAAAGCCTACATATATAGGTTGGCCGGAACCAGATGTGATTAGATGTAATTAAAAACCACATGGTGAAGGGAGGAGTGCTCAGTAAGCTAACATAGAAATGACAGAAAAACGACTGGCACATCCAAACTAGTGTGAATAGGTGCATGAGGCTATGTGCACACGTCAGGATTTCTTGCTGAAATTTCCTGAACAAAACCGGACATTTTCTGCAAGAAATCCGGATGCGGATTTTTTGCGTTTTTTCACGTATTTCTCGTATTTTTTTGCACGTTTTTTTTTTTTTGCGGATTTTTCCGGAGGTTCTGGGATGCAATAATATAGTGGTTTTTCAATTACATCTAATCACATCTGGTTCCGGCCAACCCATATATGTAGGCTTTAATGAGAGAGGTGTCCACATTCACCCATGCATACAGACATTAGCCTTAGGTAAGTGTTCACATTTGGACAGGGAGGTCAGGGACCCATCAGATTATTGAGGACACCTTGACGATGTTTGATGAGCTCACACATTATTATTGCAAAGCGTCTCAAGTATTTTTCCTACTGTTCAAAAGCCATTTTGCTATTCATATTTCATGTATTTCATATTCGACATGCTTTGGCACGATAGAGTGCAACCTTTTTTTTGTATATGGAGGTAGATGCACCTGGTATCCACCTAATCACACTAGTTTGGATGTGCCAGTCGTTTTTCTGTAATTTCTATGGTAGCTTACTGACTGAGCACTCCTCCCTTCATCATGTGGTTTTTAATTACATCTAATCACATCTGGTTCCGGCCAACCCATATATGTAGGCTTTACTGAGAGAGGTGTCCACATTCACCCATGAGGCCACCTTGACGATGGTTGATGGGCTCACACTATTTGGCCAAATTGTGTGCATAGCGTCTCATAAATATTTTTCGTAATGTTCAAAAGCCATTTTGCTATTCATATTTCATGTGTTTCATATTTGACATGCTTTGGCACGATAGAGTGTAACTTTTTTTGTATATTGTATATGGAGGTAGCTGCTCCTGGTAAGCACCTATTCACACTAGTTTGGATGTGCCAGTCGTTTTTCTGTCACACCTGAATCATTCAAGACTGGCATTGTGCACACCAGTCTTAATGATGGACAGCTGGAGTGAGATGTGCCTAATTCACGAAGAGCACTGGACAACTGTCATGCTCCAATCAGAGACTGCAGTACATTTCCGGCAAAATGTTAATGGATCAGATGGGTGGCATGAAAAGACCAAAAGTCATAAAATATTTGTAAATGTCATGCTAATAGAACCCATGGGAATTAAAAAAGCTAGAAATAGAAGAAAACCACTGTGGCTAAATAGTGTAGAGCTGTAAGGAGCACAATAAATTACAAAAAAACAAAGGGGCCAATTCATTAATTCTAGAGTAGCTATGCTAGTCTTGCTGGAGTAGAAGTTACCAAATCTGTAACACCCCAGGATCCTTGTTGTTACAGTGGCATTGCTTTCATCACGGAGAGAGTGATGTCACGCTTGGAAGCAAGGGAAGATCTCTTCTATCAGGTAACCACAAAGCACACAACATGTTCACACTCCAGGCCAGAAGGGGGAGCTCTAAACCCGGATTAAGGGGAACTTCCCTATATATACATTCTGGTTTGGAGAGAAAGTCAGTCCGCGAGTAGGAAGAGAGAAAGGAGACGTGTGAGGGGCCGTGCAGCCTGAGGTGCTGCAGCTCCAGGATTGAGAGAGTACGGAAGTAAGAACAGTGTTTAGTGAGCGTGCAGGAGAGCAAAGCGCAGGAGAGTGACACCAGGTGAGCACAGCAGCATTTGGGCTACCTCCCTGGCCGAGCCCAGATTCCGGGAGCCGGAAGACGGAGTTGGGTCGGACTCTAGGAGGCACAGCAGAAACCGGCAGGACAGCTGAACTACAAGTAACCTGTCGACCCTAATACCCAGGAGGCACAGTGGTACATAGAGCTGTTTGCTCAAGGAAGAATGGGCAAGAATTTCTGTCGCTCGAAGTACAAAACTGATAGAGACATACCCCAAGCGACTTGCAGCTGTAATCGCAGCAAAAGGTGGCGCAACAAAGTATTAAGGTAAAGGGGCTGAATAATATTGCATGCCCCACTTTTCAGTTTTTGAATTTCAACAAAAATTTTAAATAACCAATACATTTTGTTCAACTTCACAGTTGTGTTCCACTTGTTGTTGATTCTTCAACAAAAATTTACATTTGGTATCTTTATGTTTGAAGCATGATATGTGGGAAAAGGTTGAAAAGTTCCAGGGAGCCGAATACTTTAGCAAGGCACTGTATACAGGGTGGGCCATTTATACACTGTGTTCCAAATTATTATGCAAATTATATTTCCTCATATTTTCTCTAAATTACCTATCTGAATTGCAGTCATTGTTATTTTCCAGTCATCTACTATTCTAGTATAATTGCAATGTTTTGGAACAAACTGCCTATGAAAACAGTATCTTTTAAAAAAAAATAAACACTCAAAATGCATGTTCCAAATTATAATGCACAGCAGAGTTTTCAACCTTTTTTTTTTATTTTGAACAAAAAAATGGTAAATTGTGAAGTTACAGGCATTATCAGCTTATTACAAAATGAAATCCAACAGTTTTCAAGTGAAAACTTTATTCTAGGTGATGTTACATTTGCACATAGGACCCCTTGTTCAAAAGAAGCTTCTGAACTCTCTCGTCCATTGAATTTGTCAGTTTTTGGATGGTTTCTGCTTCAATTGTTTTGCATGTGGACAGAATACCCTCCCAGAGCTGTTGCTTAGATGTGAACTGCCTCCCGCCATCATAGACACTCATTTTGATGATGCTCCAGAGGTTCTCAATGGGGTTGAGGTCAGGGGAAGATGGTGGCCACACCATAAGTTTGTCCTCTTTTATGCCCATAGCAGCCAGAGATGCAGATGTGTTTTTTGCAGCATGAGACGGTCCATTATCATGCATGAAAATGATCTTGCTGCGGAAAGCACAGTTCTTCCTCTTGAACCTCTTGAACCATGGCAGGAAGTGTTGTTTTAGAAACTCCACATAGATTATGGAGTTCATCTTTACCCCTTCAGGGATCATAAAGGGGCCGACAAACTCTCTCCCCATGATTCCAGCCCAAAACATTACTCCACCTCCTCCTTGTTGGCGCCTTAGCCGTGTTTTCATGGGGTGTCCATCAACCAGCCATCCCCCACTCCATCCATCTGGACCATCGAGCGTTGCACGGCACTCATCGGTGAACAAAACAGTTTGGAAGTCAGTCTTCATGTATTGTTTGGCCCACTGGAGCCGTTTCTGCTTGTGTGCAGAGGGTAGAGGTGGTTGACAGGATGGCTTACGCACAGATGCAAACCTCTGAAGGACCCTGCATCTTGTTGTTCTGGGGACATTGGAGGCACCAGCAGCTTAAAAAACTTGTCTGCTGCTATGACAAGGCATTTTTGCAGCTGCTCTTTTAACCTTACGCAATTGCCTGTTGGAAAGAGTCCTCAATTTTTCCTTATCAGCACGCACACGTGTGTGCTGGGAATCAGCTACATGCTTCTTGATTGTGCGATGATCACGATGAAGTGTCTTGGCAATGTTGATTGTAGTCATGCCTTGACCTAAATACTCCACAATTTGTTGCTTCTCAGCTGCCGACACATCCTTTTTCTTTCCCATTTTGGCAAAAAATGTAGGCTGCTTAATAATGTGGAACAGCCTTCTTAAGTAGTCTTGCCTTTATTTGGACACACCTGCCAAACTAATGTGCACAGGTATCTGCAATTGCTTTCAGTGATATAAAGAGCCCTGACACACATCACCATCAATGAGTTTAAATGACAAACAAAAAAATTCTAACCTTATCACTCCTAAACTTTTTGTGCATAATAATTTGGAACACAGTGTATGGATAGATCCGGGTGGGCCATGTATGTGGATACACCTAAATAAAAAGGGAATTGTTGGTGATATCAACTTCCTGTTTGTGGCACATTAGTATATGGGAGGGGAAAAACTTTTCAAGATGGGTGGTGACCATGCTGGCCATCTTGAAGCCGGCCATTTTGGATCCAACTTTATAAATGGCCCACCAAGGTGTATCCATATAAATGGCCCACCCTGTATTTGTCTAAATTGATTTGCGCCAAAAAGAAGGTGCAACATTTGCCAAATTTCTAGTGCAATTCATATATTGTACCTTACCTCCGAGGAAGCTACACATACTGGGGGTGATACGTGTGTAATCTTCTCCCCTTCTACTTATCCTTACCTATTTACCCTCCTTCACAAATCCGTATAAAACACGTACAGTACAGACCAAAAGTTTGGACACACCTTCTCTTTTAAAGATTTTTCTGTATTTTCATGACTATGAAAATTGTACATTCACACTGAAAGCATCAAAACTATGAATTAACACATGTGGAATTATATACTTAACAAAAAGTGTGAAACAACTGAAATTATGTCTTATATTCTAGGTTCTTCAAAGTAGCCACCTTTTGCTTTGATGACTGCTTTGCACACTCTTGGCATTCTCTTGATGAGCTTCAAGAGGTAGTCACCGGAAATGGTCTTCCAACAATCTTGAAGGAATTCCCAGAGATGCTTAGCACTTGTTAGCCCTTTTGCCTTCACTCTGCGGTCCAGCTCACCCCAAACCATCTCGATTGGGTTCAGGTCTATTTACTGTGGAGGCCAGGTCATCTGGCGTAGCACCCCATCACTCTCCTTCTTGGTCAAAAAGCCCTTACACAGCCTTGAGGTGTGTTTGGGGTCATTGTCCTGTTGAAAAATAATTGATGGTCCAACTAAACGCAAACCGGATGGAATAGCATGCCACTGCAAGATGCTGTGGTAGCCATGCTGGTTCAGTATGCCTTCAATTTTGAATAAATCCCAAACTGTGTCACCAGCAAAACACCCCCACACCATCACACCTCCTCCATACTTCATGGTGGGAACCAGGCATGTAGAGTCCATCCGTTCACCCTTTCTGCGTCGCACGAAGACAGGGTGGTTGGAACCAAAGATCTCAAATTTGGACTCATCAGACCAAAGCACAGATTTCCACTGGTCTAATGTCCATTCCTTGTGTTCTTTAGCCCAAACAAGTCTCTTCTGCTTGCTGCCTGTCCTTAGCAGTGGTTTCCTAGCAGCTATTTTACCATGAAGGCCTGCTGCACAGTCTCCTCTTAACAGTTGTAGAGATGTGTCTGCTGCTTGAACTCTGTGTGGCATTGACCTGGTCTCTAAGCTGAGCTGCTGTTAACCTGTGATTTCTGAGGCAGTTGATTCAGATAAACTTATTCTCAGAAGCAGAGGTGACTCTTGGTCTTCCTTTCCTGGGCGGTCCTCATGTGAGCCAGTTTCTTTGTAGCGCTTGATGGTTTTTGCCACTGCACTTGGGGACACTTTCAAAGTTTGCCCAATTTTTCGGACTGACTGACCTTCATTTTTTAAAGTAATGATGGCCACTCGTTTTTCTTTACTTAGCTGCTTTTTTGCTTTTTTCTTGCCATAATACAAATTCTAACAGTCTTTTCAGTAGGACTATCAGCTCTGTATCCACGAGACTTCTGCACAACACAACTGATGGTCCCAACCCCATTTATAAGGCAAGAAATCCCACTTATTAAACCTGATAGGGCACAACAGTGAATTGAAAACCATTCCCGGTGACTACCTCTTGAAGCTCATCAAGAAAATGCCAAGAGTGTGCAAAGCAGTCATCAAATCAAAAGGTGGCTACATTGAAGAACCTAGAATATAAGACATAATTTCAGTTGTTTCACACATTTTTGTTAAAGGGCCACTGTCACCCCCCCCCCCCCAGCCGTTATAAACTAAAAAAGCCACCTTGTGCAGCAGTAATGCTGCAGTCTAACAAGGTGGCTCTTTTAGTTTTTGATTCATTTATTACCTCAAAAAAGCGTTTTAAAAATTGGCCACACATACCAGATATTGTACCAGGAGGCGGTCCGAATCGTCCTGTATGAAGCTCCCAACTGCCGTCACTCTTCTCTTCAGGGGCGATGGTACCCGCCCCCTGAGCGCTGTTATCTTCTGAAATCCGGCGCCTGCGCTGTGCGTGCCTGCCTGGGGCCTGCGCAGTGTTCATTGTCAGTGCGGCCACACTGTTGCTGAATCCCCCGCCCCGCACTGTTATTCATTATGCACAGTGCGGGGCTGGGGTTCCTGGGAAGGCGGGGGAGCTGGGGAGCGTCGGAGCTGGGGAGCGTCTAAACAGCGCAGTGCGCATGCCCAGGAACCCCAGCCCCGCACTGTGCATAATGAATAACAGTGCGGGGCGGGGGATTCAGCAACAGTGTGGCCGCACTGACAATGAACACTGCGCAGGCCCCAGGCAGGCACGCACAGCGCAGGCGCCGGATTTCAGAAGATAACAGCGCTCAGGGGGCGGGTACCATCGCCCCTGAAGAGAAGAGTGACGGCAGTTGGGAGATTGATAGAGGACGATTCGGACCGCCTCATGGTATAATATCTGGTATGTGTGGCCAATTTTTAAAACGCTTTTTTGAGGTAATAAATGAATCAAAAACTAAAAGAGCCACCTTGTTAGACTGCAGCATTACTGCTGCACAAAGTGGCTCTTTTAGTTTATAACGGCTGGGGGGGGGTGACAGTGGCCCTTTAAGTATATAATTCCACATGCGTTAATTCATAGTTTTGATGCCTTCAGTGTGAATGTACGATTTTCATTGTCATTAAAATACAGAAAAATCTTTAAATGAGAAGATGTGTCCAAACTTTTGGTCTGTACTGTATGTGTAAACTCGGTGTCATCAGTGTTTTCCATCAGTGTGTCCATTTTTACCATCAGGGTTTTCCATCAGTGTGTCCGTTTTTACCATCAGTGTTTTTCCGGTATGGATAAAGAAACAAATAAATGGCAAAGCTTCTTCTCTATTTGCAATGTTAAACACGGGTGGCACACGGATGGCACACGGATGGCACGTGGATGCCATCTATGTGTTGTATGTGTTTTTCACTGACCCATAGACTTGTATTGGATATTTTCATCCGTGCTGCCAGAAAAGCATGGATATGTGCATAGGACCATAGATAATAATGGTTATGTGTGTTGAGACATGGTGATGTCTTGGTGAGTGACCATGGCATGGTTCTGTCCATGTGCTGCTGGGGAAAATAGGCCTCATCAAACTCCGGTGATCAATTTTATTTGAGGACAACCTGCGCATGTGTTTGGGAGTTGGAAATGTACGGATGATGGTCGGCGCACGGTGTTAGGACTCATTCACACGTCAGTATTTGATCAATATTTTGCATCAGTGATTATGTGCCAAAACCAGGCGTGGAGCTTACAGAGGAAAGCTATAATTGAAAGATCGACACCTGTTCCCTGGTTTTGGCATACAGGTACTGATCAAAACATACTGGTGTGTGAATAAAGCCTTACTTGGGAGATCCATAGATCTGTGATCATAGAGGGAATGTCTGGGATCTGTGATTGGAGCCGCCTTCTGCTGAGCTGTGATGAGCTCTGACACAAGCGTGCAGGCCTGTAGATGGTGCAGTGGAGTAGATGGTCCCATACACCCTTGGAGGATACAAAGAAAAGGAGGAGTTCACCCCAATAAATTGCCAATGTTATTTTCTGGGTGCTCATATTTAAAATGTTTTGTTTGCTACTGTTCCATTCGACTGTTATGTTTCTGCGCTCCAGTGTTCTTTGCTCCGTCGTGTCCAAGCTCTGAAGTAAAAACTTGTTTTCGAGTTAAAAGTTCTAAACTTAATTTTCCACTTCTCTATCATCACATAACATGAACCATTTATCAAAATTATGCCATGCGAGACATAGAGGAGAGATAATGTTCGCTATCTGCTACATCAATCTTGAACTACTTCCAATACTTTGTTGGGGCATATGTGTTCCCGCGGTCATGCAACACTTCTGACCACCGGCCCACCTTTATTAATGTTATCTAATAGTTAGATTTCATTTCCACCTGGCAGATACAATATGCACCAAATTTATCGCAGTGGCTAGGGACTCGTTCACATGAGCGTATTATATGAACTTGCACTGTCCTAGTAAAAACTGTACAGCTCACTGACCAATGCAATTTAATAGGGCTGTTCAGATGACATTTTTTTCACATGAAGAGAGTGTTTGTATGAAAAACTACCTGCACCATGCACTATTCTCTTCCGTATTTCACATGAAACTTACCTATTCAAGTCTACTAGTGCGAATAAGGAGGTTACTAGGCACTTCCTTCAGAGGATCCTTAACCCAGTTTGGAATTAGAGGCTTATATAGCCAAAGAACCAAGTAGCGATTGGTTTCTAAGTTAGTACAACCACATCCATTAGTACTGAAAATGGGGTATAAATCAATTCTAACAAAATTATTTTTACTATATACCTGATCAAGGCGCCAAAACACGTGTTTTTTTTAATACGTTTTTATTGTTTTTTATAATTTTTTTATTTGCTGCACATAGCCAATAAAATACTGTCTGATTCAACATCAGAGATACTTGGTTATTTGGCTATATAACCCTTTTATTCCAAATTGCGTTAAGGTTCCTCTGAAGGAAGCGCCCTGAAACTTCCTTATTCACATTCATCCACGTGGAGGAGTTTTTTTCTGGGAGAGGAAAATCACCTCCGTGTTATTACAGATGGGCAGCACACCAGTGGAAGGATAACCCTTGTTTGCAAACTTTTCCTAGTGTTGTGCCTCCTTGCACAACCACACCAGGTGAGCAAGATTCAAGTTGTACTTTTCTCACCAAGCCAGATTTACTCATCTACTACACTTAGATAGCACTCTCCCTCTCTTTCCCCTCATCCTCTCTTTCCCAGGACCTCATTCACAAGTCTACTGGTGCGTAACTAAAATCGGATGTCATATGGATCATCTATATTACATACGATTTTTAAAGATGTATTACCATTATTAACATAGGAAACTGTACTTGATCATGTCCATCTTAAAGTGTTAAAGATGCTGCACTAATGACATTGTGAATGAAAATCGGACGATTTTTCGTATGCTTGCCAGAGTGTTACATTGCATGCATCTTACATGAAGTTAAATATTTTCTCTTACTTATGTCACATTTTACTTTTAAATGTTCCAGCCACTAATTGGTTTCTAAAAAACAGTTCTTACCAATAATAAATTTGTCGCATTTTTACCCTCCAAAGCTACTCTTCCTTTTCTAGCATACATCTCTTCTTTTTGGTGCAGATCAATAATGTACAGGGTGGCCATGTATATGGATACATCTGGGTGGGCCATATATATGGATACACCTAAATAAAATAGGAATGGTTGGTGATATCAACTTCCTGTTTGTGGCACATTAGTATATGGGAGGGGGAAAACTTTTCAAGATGGGTGGTGACCATGGCGGCCATATTGAAGTTGGCCATTTTGGATCCAACTTTATAAATGGCCCACCCAGGTGTATCCATATAAATGGCCCACCCTGTATTTGTCTAAATTGATTTACGCCTAAAAGAAGGTGCAATATTTGCCAAATTTCTAGTGCAATCGCAGCTTCACAAATCACTTCACAAATCACTCACACACATAGCAGTCTCATAAAGCAAGAAGGAGGAGCACAATAAATGAAAAATTGGTTAAAAGTATGAATGGCATAGAAGAGTGCATCTTGTCCATAAAGCAAGCGGACAAGTAAATTTCAAGCTGGAGCACAGAGACTGCAGTCACCGCTGAACCTGCTACTATTTTATATTATGGAGACATATCTCAGTCACAACATTTGAATTGCCATTTGTGAAATATTTTAGGTCCAACCCCTGTTCAACACAGAAGTGCTTTACCCTGTGTAACTTATGTTGACATGTTCAAAATAGGTTACCACTACCGCCGGTGAAAACTAATCCCAATGACCACCTACCAAAAAAGATTTATTTGCACTTTAAAAATATAATTATAATGAATTTTTCAATTTTGCCCCCTTGATTTTGCATTTTTTTTTCCTTTTCCCTACATGATCACGTTGTTTGTCCTGATTTAAGAAGTTGTAATACTTTGAAATGCGTTGACTAATTGCAATACTTGGATTCCTGTCTTTTCATCAGTCTTTGATGACACTGCAGGTTAACCCCTTTGTTTTTCCATTTTCTTCAAGGTGATGAGCTTGTCATTTCAACCAAAACTAAAGTATAAACATAGTCTTGCTGCCCTCATTCACGAAAACCTTTTTAAACTGCTTGACAAAGATGCCAGTCTACTATGTCCTAGAAATTTCCTGAATCTCTTATTCTATAACTGGCCAAGCACCCCACTACAGTGGGGGGTATATGTATTCCACTTGCGACTGTCCAAAGAAGACCGGCTTCAAGCTGAAAGCCTGACTGATGAACATATAGTTGATGGACAGGAGAGCTGGAGCAGAAAAATAAAGACCTGCCCCAACATCTAGTAATCTCTCTTGGTGGATTACTCTTGACAACAGGCAGCAGACAGTAAGCTACAAAGGAGGACAGGACACCCAGTGGTCGACACTTTGGAGGGGTAGAAGACACAGTTTTCTGAAAGTACACTGACTGTTTAAGTCTAATCAAATGCTGTCTTGATTGCCAATATAAAGTTTTTATGAAGATGTGAATAAAGTTACAAGAGATTCTAATCCCCAAGTGCTAGACTACCATATTTTTTGAGAGCGCATTTAAGTACACTGCAGTTATAAAATAATTTTCCCAACTAACCCCATGAAAAACAAAACAACTTATAATATAAAGACAATTTTATTGCCAATAAGCTCTTAAAGACTCCAAATTATTCTTATTTTTTTCTTATGCGTCAGTAGGATTTCGTTTTCTCCTCCTGATGAAAAATCTGGTCATAGGCATCTCTCATTAAAAATAAAATTATTTGAAATAAATAAATATATAAAATAAATATCATATACATTTCATAAATAGTTTTCATCCTTATGCACAGTATCTATACTTGCATCTATATAACGTTCCTTGAAAACAGGAGCACTGTGAGTTCAGGGAAGGGGGGTTCCACAGATTTGCATCTTCTTCAGAGCATTGACCAACTGTTTTACAGATTGGTGATGAAATTTTCTCTTGATTTAGTTTTCAGATCTTCTGCCGTAGGATGGCAATGGTTGTGTTCATCATCCATCCATGTTGGTCTCAGAAGTTGATATATGCGTCTAATGTTTCAATGCACAACATTTTTAACAGGAAGTGGTCTTAGTTGCCTATATCACATCCATGTGTGTGTGAAATGTTAGTGGGGCGGTGATTTATGGTTCTATAAGGCACACGAGAAGATGGAGCATACTCGGGTTGGACTTCCAATCATCCTTTTTGCTCCACCTCGATCAATGTTTGTGTCTGAGGGATCATTTTATGAAGCTGGTGTGAGCTGCTAGAGTGGTTAACACCATTTTTCAACCTGTAGAGTATTACACACAAGTCTATTGTAACGTGTGCACGTCATTTGTGTCATTCCCTATCAGCTCCCTACAGCTTCTAGTCACATGCTAAGGCTTGTGGAAGATTTCAGTGATAGTTCACAGTCGTTTAGAATTTCTTTTACATGTGGATTTCTAACATGAGTTGATGTTTGGTTACATAATTCATAAAAAGCCACAAGGCAGTTTAATTGTTTGCCCACAGCACCAATATATCTTGTTTCACGAGATTCCAAAAAGAATCCCCTTTTAGGACTTTTTGTCTCATTTAAAAAAAAAGAAGGAACAAATATATGATCCCCTTAGAAAGATAAATGCTCTCATACATTCAAGCACAGTACCATTACTCTCAGGTTAAAGTCTTCAGTATCAAAATGACCATAAAGAGCCATTATTGCAGGCCTTTCATTTACTGAAGGCTTTAACTCAACCAATGTCAGGAATGCTTATGAATAATGGGTTCCAGAGACTGGTAACCAGTGGTATACGTTTGTGGTAGAGAATGGTACAAAGTACCTATTGTCTTATCTATATTTACAAAAGTAAGTATCTTTTTTATATAAAAAGGAAAAGTGGTCTATATTGTGACGGCCATCACCCTTTCTCCTAGACAGCAAACCTATTAAACAGGTCCTCTCACAACAGTTTAAAAGGATTGTGCCTTCAGGCCAAGTAGCATTTTAAACAGCACTCCAGCCACTGTAAGTGTCCCAGGTATGTACATTGGTATCAGTAGGTAGCGGAACATCACCTATAGTGAAAAAGGTCTCTGTACATGACTGGTATTTTAGAAGGTTCCACAGGTCTTGGGAGGAAATGTGTGAACTTCTGGTGTCGTTTAGTCCTATATCCATCTCTTGGAGACCCATCTTTATTTAGGGCCACATAATACGGTCTCTCTTGCCTCTCAGGTCTCTCAGAATCCAAATGCTTATACAAGGTGGATGCGTATGTGTTGTACCAATTTTCTTCAAACTGCTCTCGAAAAACGCATTCCCTGTTCAGCTTTTTCTGTCAAGCAAGAAGGAAAAAAAAAACACTGGTGAGGTTCAAATGAAACACATCTGGTATAGTAAAGATAGAAAATACACTATCATATAGAAACGGTCAAACAATGTAACTTTATGTTATATGCTACAGAAGGTTTTTTTTAAGAATAACTAGAATGTGATTAGATAGAAGACATAATAGTCCAATACTTATCAATGTACCGAAAAAATGTAGCCACATGTAGTTTGCAAGCCTATGATGTGTGGCTCGCAAGCCTATGATGTGGGGCTCGTGGCGGTCTGCCAGTTTGATACATTAGCACCAGGTCTGGCAAACAGCTATGAAGGACAGGTCTTCAGATGATGACTTTTTTTGAGTAGCCCCCACAGAAGAGCAGATTAGGATGCTCAGATACCAGGTGCTGGTGGGAATAGATTGATACTGCCAGACAGAGTTGTGATGGAAGCTGGATGCAAAAGTATGGCAAGTATGAGTAAGGGGGTAAAATGGGCACCATTTGATGAAAATATCCTTCCTATAAGGAGTTTGAGAGGTGTGTAGAGGGCAGTGAATGTGTCTCGTGACCCTCTCTCAGAGCTATATGTGGCTCTCATGGTAAGAAATGTCAGGGACTGCTGCCCTAAGAGTAGATCATGGGCAGCTGTACATGACAAAGGTTAATCATATGATTTAAAGCGCACCTATCACGAGGTCAAAAGTGGTCAATTTTTGCTCTTATTTTATTGCTGCTGCTCCCTTGAGTATTCTATTTTTTTTCTTCTTTTAAAATCCACCATATGGTTTCAGAGATATCAGCATTTTATTTTAATGTTAATTATACGATCTTTACCATAGGGGTTAATAATGCTGAGTAGCCTAAGACTTGCCCCCAGAGAATTCTGTGAGCACCGCCCATAAAAGTTAGCCTTAAATAAAAATGTCCATATCCCTGGAACTATTTGGCGGATTGTAAAAATGAAAAAAAGCAGACTTAACATGGGAGCAGTGGGAATAAGATAAGAGCAAAAACTGGCCACTTTTGACCTGAAGACAGGACCTTTTGAAAGTAGTCTCTAGACTTGTCCGTGTCACCCGAATGCCCAGTATACTAATAATAACCATATATTGTGGAATTACTGTGTGAGAAATTCTAGATATTCTGGTATGTGTAAAACACAAGTCACCATGCCTAAAAATAATCAGTCTGCAATACATAGCTAGATCTACGAAGAGCATTCAACAAATACATCAATTGGAAAGTTCCTACTGAATCCGTTGTGTTTGTATAGCCGCAGCCGGCTATTCTCTGCTTTTACGTTTACTAGAACCTGGACTGGCCTTTGTTGCTACAAATATAAAATAACATATATAATTAACTCAGTCATTGAGTGTTTAAATACATCTTAATCTATGGGAAAGACAGATGTGATTAATGGTTTAGCGTGACTTCAGATGGAAGAAATGCTACTTTCCGTATGGTTTTTTTTTTACAAGCTATTTGGGGCCACATAGCCTTAGGGACCCTTGATGGATTTCCAGCAGCTTTAAAAGCCAGACTGATGGCCTAGGACTGAAGACACAGAAATGCCGCCGTTTATATACAGCAACAATCTAGAGTCCTTTGGTTCTCGCTACCTTCCCCTTACTGGCTAGTGTACCTTTCCAGTACAAGGTACTGGCATGGTAGGGGTTAATTATCTATAATTTTTTTTTTCCTAGCATTCACCCAGCTGGGTTTCTGGGAAGAAAAAAAAAATTCTTTGACTTTTTCCTTTGGGCCAAGAATGTTTTTCTTTTAGCGTTGCTAATTGTGTCTTTGATCATTTTAATAGGAAAATCTCCACCTGTACATAGATTTTTTGAAGATTGTTCCCTTATGCCTTGGCACAGACAATATATGTTTTCAACATGAATTTTACAGCTTTGACATAAAAGAAGCTGGCTTGCAAGTGACACATCGCAGGGCCAGCTCAAATCCGCAGAGGGAAGAGAGCAGGCTATTGTAGAAACACATTTTTAATCATGAAATGACTACCATATGTATATACGTTTGTGAAAAGCGAGAGTTCGCAGGAGAAAAATCTACCTTCTTCTTACAGAGAAAAAAAAAGAGCCGTGCAACATATAATACAGACTGGATATCTAATGTCTGAAAAGGGGATTTTTTTTGTTGTAATATTTTGTTTTTTCTGTATTAATCTGGCACGAAAAATAAGCTGGAAGGTGAAATATAATGACTTATTTGGCAGGAGGTGCTGAAAGAAGGTGCTCAGGTTGTGAACTTGTACAGCCCCATTAAATTACCCTTTTGTGCCAAAAATAATCTCTTCTGAACAGTAGTTTAGCAAAACACTGAGTTCAATGAAGGTAAAGTAGAAAGTCTAAGGGCCGGGAATTACTATTGTGCTGAACTATAAAATTACAGAACATAGGTTTCAGATTGTAAAGCAGAAGCTCCAAGTCTCCAAGTCTGCAGGATGTGGGTTATTTCATTTATAGGCTGTCTACGTACATCCATAGCATAGCATACATCAGGGCTGAGTACATTTACATCACTGATTGATCTATATTGCTATCACGGACATCTACATGGCACAGAGCCTGCACGTGGCACATTGCCAGTTTCTGTAATTCTCTACTATGGAGCTGCAGGTATCTGGAGGGGGTACTGCAGTATAGGGCCTCCCTATTCTTCTAGAGGAGACTAGCTCTCTAATACCAAATCTAATGGAAAATGGCATCAAATTCTGTATAAAATTATTATTTCTCAAAATTAGAATAGCATAGGTCCATTCAGACTTCAGTATGTGCCATATAACGTCTGTATACAACTAAGGGAATAGTTTCAAAATAGATCACATGAACCAGATTCCCTTGTTTCAACCGTTGCTAAAAAAGCCCCCACATTACATATTTTATTCATTAAATGTGTGTGTGTGTAACGTTGTGTGAGTGTATTAATATACTCACCTACCGCTGCTCTCTCCGGTGTCCCCCTCCATTCTGCTCCTCTTCTCAGAGACGTCACCTCTATTGTGACTATCCAGCTCAGTATCAACCAAGAGAATTGGGCCAATTATGCAAATGACACTCTGATTAGATTCTCTCGGATGAGAAGAAAATGGAGAAAAAAAGTCTCCATCTTCTCCATTGTGTCAGTCCATGGAAATCGGACTGCACTCAGATGTCATCCATCTGATGTTTCTCATGAACTCGCATGGCTGAGTGTGATATGAATATCGGATCAAACTTGGACGTGCAGCGATTTTTTTCTCCAATAGTCCCTGTCCAAGGAAAAATATCGGACATGTTCACTGCCCCATAGACTAACATTGATCCGATTGCAATCTGATGTTTTGTTGGATGACACCCGGACCAGTTCCAGGCACTGCAGAGGGCACCGTGTCCCGGAGAGGATGAAGAACGGTGATATCACTGAGAAGAGGAGAAAGACAGCGCTGGACACTGGAAAGAGCAGCCGAAGACAAGTATATTAATACACACACTATATTGCATACTTATATACACACTCTCTCTCATCCGTGGAGTCGAGTACGACTATTGGTCATTCTAATGATCATCATCTCAGTTCTATCCCACTTTGCTTCTTTTATTCATTCCCATGTCGCTCTTGATAGTATCTACCCAACGGGTTCTTGGCCATCCTCTTCTTCTTCTGCCACTAATCAATCCAAGCATGACATCTTTCTCCGATGACTGACTCCACACGCACATTTAATGAAAAAAATATACCTGGTACATGGGAATGTTTTTTTTAATACAGAGATAGCAGTGAATGATTGCCTTACTATATTCAACTACCTCTCAGTTCCGAGAGGCTGCAAGTTGGGACACCGTTCTCAAGATAGTGGTTCTAGAAGCAGCACTAAGGCTAGCTACACATAGCCTTGGGGCCAATGTCATGTGCGTATGCTCTGGAGATCCACATTGGACAGATCTGTCATCATAAATTCCAGGGCAGTCAACAGAAAATGTCTAACTTGGTTAATTTAAATATATTTTTTGTCAACATCTAGAAGCTATCAGTCTATATAAAAATGACAGAATGCAGCCCATATACACTGACTGTAACAATGCCATCCAAAGTCTGCCACAATCACAGAATTAATGGTAAGATTTATTGTTATAGTGATGATCAAATGTAAAACTTAATGGTGACACATGAGGTATCTAAAATGTGTTATAGTCATAGACCTCACTTCTTTTAGAATTATGAACATTTTAGAACGTTTTACTACTGGCCACTAGGGGCGCTGTTTCTGTGAATTCTGCAGCTGTTACATAATCCAGGAACATTTCGCTCGCAGGGAGAATGGCATACTGACTCCTATTAATTAATGCTAATATGAACAAACATGTTTCTGTTTGGAACACCTTATGTAACATATTTTATCAATGTTTGTAGCAACCTAAAGTGGAATTAAACATCACATTGAAAATCTCCAGTTTCACTTTCACCAGTCATGTTTTATCATAAGGTTACTTTATCTGAACGACTGCGCAGGGGTTAATATAAGGGTATGTATTTAACCAGCTGCACAACAAGGCAACCCTTATCCAATTTCCAAATGCCTAAAAATGCACATTCTTAGGCCCTTGGGCACACAAGAGGTGGGGTTTCACTCCGTAACCCAATTACTGAGGTTTTATCAGCGTAAGTGATCAAGATTTATTCAGATTAAAAAAAATGTGATTATCACAAGTCAACACAGCTTGATGAAGTGCAAACTGGGCGAGGCTGTGCTAGAATCGAGCACAAGGGACATAGTGTTACTGTGCATAATCTCTGAACTTCCTATTTGTCCATCTGCCTCACACTAGAAAGGACTTTAATAGTTATAATGATGATGTCTGGGATCATTGCATGGCACAGTTTATCAGCAGGAATAATCGGGTTTCACTGAGTCATGATGAGTAACATCTAGGCAACATGTCTATTCAGGCTGCAATCCCTACTTGCTACCGCTAAGTACAACTTTACTATGGTTTCCAACATCTTATCAACAAAAGGATATTTGTCTACAGTAGTTTTACTACCATAATTAGCAAATTACATACATATCCATAATTAAATAAATAAATTATCCAAAACACAATATAAGATAATACAAACTGTATAGGTGACAAATGGAATAAGCAACCAAATATAAGGGGGTCAAGGAAGCTCTTGGGTTATGGGGTATGTCTGAATATCAGGGTATATAGAAAAAGGTTTGGAACAGCAAAGTGAACCACTTCCCAAGGTAAAAAAAAAGCCTTGCTTTGTTTCTGAATGTGACCACAGAAATTATTTAGGGCAGTGTTCCCCAACTCCGGTCCTCAAGAGCCACCAATGGGTCTTGTTTTCAGGATTCCCTTAGAATGGCCCAGATGGTGGATTTGTTGCCTGTGCAGGTGATGCAATTATCACCTAGGCCATACTAAAGAAATCCTGAAAACATGACTTGCTGTGGCTCTTGAGGACGGGAGTTGGGGTGCATTGATTTAGGGCAGTGTTTCCCAAACTCCAGTCCTCACGGACCCCACGGGTCATGTTTTCAGGATTTCCATAGTGTTGCACAGGTGAGACAATTCCTGATGCCTTGATGATACTTCCACTCCTTGAGCAATACTAAGGAAATCCTGAAAACATGACCCGTGGGGTCTGTGAGGACTGGAGTTTGGGAAACACTGATTTAGGGTCTACAAGTTTTCCTATTTTAATATATACAGTATGGTTCTGATGGTTGTATGAATGGCATCATCAACTTTTGGCCAAAACCACTGCGACATGTCATCTACAGATTTCCCATAATGTAAAAAATCCATCCTAAGACATCCTGATTCATCCAAGGGTTTAAGCCCCAATAAGTTACGCAAAAGCTTTGAAAAGGCATTTTAAACAACAGTTTCTCCCAGCTTTGCCAAAATGTGCAGAGTTGGGGTAGGATGGGGTCATGGAGGGGTCATGGATTGGTAGGGGAGGGTTGTGACACTACTGCTCATCTAATTTAGGATAAGCTATGGTGTTCTCTATGCCAGAAATGTTAGATTTCTTGCGTGGTACATAGATACGCATGCCACTCGTCAAATGCTCCAGATTTATGAAGAGGCAAGCACCTCTTCATGGATCAGGAGTGTCTGGCTCCGCCACAGCCGATCACCAGACTGGCAAGTAAATCGTCGGTCTTGATCCGTATTTGCCAAACTCCAGTCCTCACGGCCCACTACAGGTCATGTTTTCAAGCTTTTCACAGTATTGCACAGGTGAGAGAATTCCTGGTGCTTTGATGATGCTTCCACCACCTGTGCAATACTAAAGGAAATCCTGAAAACATGACCAGTGGGGGGGGGGATGGCGTGAGGAATGGAGTTTGGAAAATACTGGTCTTGATGAATGGTGATCTTTTTGTATGTCAAGGACAAAAATGTTCCTATGTTCTGATCTAGGGACTTCAATTACAAAGTCTATCTTTCAGCTGGCCTGTTCCAATACATCTTTACACGTCATCATCAAATGCCAAAATTCAACTATTGTAAAAACGTTCTCATTGAGAGTGAATCTTCTCAGGTTCCTTATACATTTTAGAAAAAGTTTAGTCAACATAAAAAAAAAAACCCCCAAAAACGAGAAAAAGCTTCATCATTCTAATATGGATATTTAGCGCCACATTTCATATAGATTTAATTTATAGCTGCAACATTTCACCTTTATTTTTACTGCTTATATAGTAAGTATATTGTAGGATAGTGTTTCTAAAGTTTTCAAACTTACCGACCCATACAGCTCTCCTCTCTCATTCATGCCCAAGTACAGTCCAGAGTCCACACCACGGATACTGACAAGACCCACAGCCAAGCTGATGAACTCCAATATTCCTAAGGTGAAAACAAGAGCACACGTGTGAGGGATCCTTTGCATTGTTACTCAATATGATGTCTCTTCTTATATATCAATTCTTATGTGTTTTCTTTATTGAATTAGTATTTATTAAAAATTGTTATTTAGACCAGACTTCCGGTCTTATGCTTTAGCTCCTTTTAGTTAAGCTAGATTTACACTGGCCAATTTTCATGAACAAGTCTATCCTAGGAACGCTTGTTTCCAATAATCAGACAGAGTAAATCAGCTACCAATCACCAAAAGAATGAGCAAAATGCTCGTTCATCAGATGAAATGGTTTTTCAGCTGGCCTTAAAATTGTCATTCTAGGCAACATTTTCTTATGTGAATAGGACTTGTTTTGCTGAGAACAATGGCAACCTACGCACACACAATCATCTATAACCGATCGACTAGTGCCCATAGGAAAAGCTATTAGCATGTCTAAACAGGAGATTAAATGACTGCCCATACTCCAACAAGTATCTGATCAATGGTCATTTAAAGGGAATCCGTCACCACATTTGACCTATCTAAACTATTAATATGGGCATACACGTTATAGACTGCTGAAACCAGTCCTCCCTGTATGTCTCATATCAGCTGTGCTGTTCCTGAGAAATCACCTTTTATCACTTTATATAGATGACCTCTTCCAGGCTCTGGGGAGGACGCTGCCGAGAAGATAACTCTGCCTCCAGAGCTTGCTTTAAATATAAGGGGGAATTACCAGTGTGATGTGTAATGGTTACCACTGTTACCAGTGTGATAGCTGCTCCCCTGATGTAGAGATGTGTGTGATTATACCTGACACATTTGCAGGTTCCTCCCAGCTTCATCTTCCATATCACAGGCAGATAAGATTATAATATTGTTACAATACCGCAGAGCTCAGAGAGAAGCAAAAAATGTGTTTGCAAGAAGACAAATTTCATTTCTCCTTTTCTGTATTAGTTACTTGTCTCTCACTGGTATTCTCCCATTCATGTAATGCAAGCTCTGGAGGCAGAGTTATCTTCCCGGCAGCATCCTCCTCAGAGCCTGGAAGAGGTCATTTATACAAAGTAATAACAGATGATTTCTTCATAACAAGGCATCTGATATGAGGCACACAGGGAGGACTGATTTCAGCAGTCTATAACCTGTATGCCCATATTAATAGTTTGGATAGGTCAAATGTGGTGACAGATTCCGTTTAATACCACAAGTCAAATAGTGTAAACATGCTCTTATCTTAACCCCAGAAAATGCTTCTTGTGTGTTTTCACATCCATTTCCAGTAAATGATTATCGCTCGCTTCTCGATACTCATGCAGGATAAACAGGTTGCCAATCACCAGATGTACGATCAAAATGCTCGTACTTAGGGTGAAATGATCCTTTAAGTTGATTATTTTCTGTGGCTCATCATCCTGTGTAAACAAGTCCTGTGCTGTCGAGAACAATATCAGCCTATGTGCACTGCACAATCCTTTATTGGTTCTGGGCACATATGACACCGGATCATCTTCTGTAAGGAGACTATTAAATGACTGCTGACTATCATGCACATTGCCAATCGGTTGTCATTGAACTCTGCTCATCACGCAGTGTAAAAGAACCCTTACTGCTATCTCTTAGGAGAATGAGGATCCTTTCAGATCCTATTGTTTCAGGTCACAATGTCCTGTATCAAACCTATTTTAAGCTTCTCAAACATAAAAAGATTAATTACATTTCACAATATTTTAATTACTTCTGTCTTGAAGCACTATCATAGACTGGTAGAACTCAAGTTTTCTCCCAACTCGAGTGTGTGTGTGTGCGTGTGGGTTTTGTGGGTGGGGGGGTGAGAAATGGCATAGTTGCTACATCTTTAGTCCATTTCCATGTGTACATGCCTAAGAAAGAAAATTCTGTGTTGTGAATAGTCTGCCCAGGAAGTGATTTTAGCGCATTGTCTTTTATCTGATTTTGAAAAGTGGTTATAAACAATAGAATTATTTTAAATACCTTCCTACTAATTTACATTCATCAATCAGAAAAAAAGCTCTACTTATGCACTAAGGATCTTCATTATTTACTGCTGAATCCACGAGAAAAACACTGCAAAGTTTTCCAATGTAGAAATAACCTTGGTCAGAATGGGAAAAAAAATAGATAAAACAAATGATAAACTGCATTGTGGGCTTTTGCTACAGCGTGGTATGTTTCAAACTAGCAGTGATATGCCATAAAAGCTAAAAAAAAAAAGACTCTAGTCGCGATTCATCAAGGCCAGCATTGGAGTCAGACACGCCTGATTCATTAGCAAGTGGACGCCAGAGATTGGACAAACGACTTCAGGTTCAGGAGTAAGATTTCTGGTGTAAGGTACTCCACAGCTCGTCATGAATTAAATGAGCTGTACCATCAAGTCCCCATTTCCTCCACCACCCCAGCTCTGCCCATTTCAGCAGAGCTGGACGACAAAACTGGCATAAAAATGTGCAACTTTTAAAAGCAAGTTGTCAGGTGATCAGGTATATTGTGTAGGGGAATCATGCAAGTTTTAAATCTACAACAGTAAAAGGAGTCATTAAAGTCCTCAGAAAAATGCAGTGCAGTATTGTGTCCTCCAAGTGACATACAATTTTTAGTCCCAGGCATTTACACTATGGCTAATGGTTGGATGCAACCTCTTCTATGAACTTAAACTTCCTCAATAGTATAAAAAAAAAGTCTTTTCTAGATGTTCAAACCATGTCATGTTTCATGAACAGTCATCTTATACACACTCAAAATACACTTCGTCAACATTCATGAATACAAATATTTTGTAGAACCCTGCACACTAACCACACCTAAGTCAGAAAGTCTACCAGGAAATAATGTAAGTCTTTGATTTTGCAACTAGATACACAGCTACGGCAGTCTCTTCTTCCAGATCTATCTTGTTTGACTGCTCAAAGGGGTTTTCTGATGCTGGAATATTGATGACACAACCAGATTATGTCACCAATCACAGATCAGTTGGGGTCCGGCGCCCGACACCCCCCAGTGGTCATCTGTTACGAGCTCTGGCTAGATGTAAACGGTACATGGAATGGTGGAACATCACTGCTCCAGGTACTGCAGATCAGCAGCTCGTCTTCATTAACAAGGAGATGCTCAGCAGTGCTTGGGAGTGGCCAGTGAGCAATATATGGAGGAGAACATCATCACCACCACCCCATATAATGCTTACACCTGACCACTGACAGAACTGGTGACATCGGGATGCCAGTGTCTGACTCATACTGATCTGATATTAATGACCTACTCTAAAGAGAAGTCATCAATATCGTTGTAATGGAAATCCTCTTTAATTTAAAGAGGTTTTCGATTCTTTCAAAATGGCATCCTCATTCATCAGCTGTCTGAAGGGACACTGAGCAACCTTCATTGAATATTTACATCTCAATTCTATACTGTAAGTAAAAGGCCATGCCAGGTATTGCAGTTAGTTTCACTTGAATAGGATGATGCTGTAGTACCACGCCAATACAACCACTAATCAATGTTCAGACCTTAAATGGCTGTTCATGTGGATCACCCCCAGGCGCAGGGCAATGGGGTACTCGGCACCGGGTCCCTCGGTCTCGGTTCTGGGGATGTCACGGTGGTCCGACCCAGTCCGTGGCCCTGCTGAGGGGCGCCCAATTAAAGGTGTAAGTTTGTCTGGTGTTCGTGACGCCACCTGTGGTATTCGGTTAGGGTGACCGACGCTGCTGGGGGTCCGCTGGGGTGATGGAATGGCAGCCAGATGGTATACCTTCCCACAGGTGAATTATGTCCCCAGGGCTTCCCAAAGTGTGTGGATGATGATAGTGATCGTTGCGAGACACAATGAATAACGAGGACACAAAGGTTGCAGTCTCTTTACCTTTTACTGGAGACTTCGGTGTCCGCAGTCCAGAGTACCGCTCACAGGGCTGGCTGAGTCCGGCCGGTCCGAAGGCACATCCAGAGTTCCCTTAGCCAGGAGGAAATCAGTAGCCTTCCTACTAGCGCCTGTGTGTTGTAGTGCCTCCCTGCTGAGCACCACGGGAAAGTCCTCACAACCTTTGTAGATGTTTCTGATGTTCTCTCTCTCTGTCCCCCAGATGATATGGATAGGACAACCCGTATGACGGGGTAGGCCTGGAGCTATTTTATAGGGACCCTAGAGACGCCCCTCTCCCACAGTTGCCTCCGTGTCTTCTTAGGTATTTAGGTTGGGCAGCCAACTTGGAATTGACTGTCCTGCCATTGTCTGGAGTAATGCGTAGAGTCAGTAGTCCCTCGGTGTTCCGGCCATCGGCTACGCGCCTCGGAAGGAGGCTGCCGATCTCGGGGCAGGACTCCTCCCGGTATTATCTCCTTGTGCTGTGACTTCGGTTCTCACTCTCCACAATATACTTCGCTTTGTGTCCTTTCTTAGGATGCTGCCGCAATGATGTCCAGGCGCAGCTCCGTAACATTCTATCTCTTGCTAGGCTTCTGTCAGGATCCCACCCCTGACAGGACCTCTCTGGGTCAAACCCAGGCTGCTTCTCCCTCGATGTCATCTGGTCGAAGCCCAGTCTGCTTCTCTCTCTCTTCCTATCCAACCCACCAGTTTTACCCATGTGTGAGGAGTGCCCTAGTAGATAGAAGCTTTGCTCCCCCTGGTGGACTGGAGTGTAAAGTGTAGTGTGTAACTGTGATACCTGGCAAGGTGAACTCCTTTAGTACCATCAGACGTAACATCACTCCCCCTGGTGGAAGAGCGACATTACTGCAACGACCAGGACTCTGGGGCGCTGCACATGTATTAGCCTTTCATGGCTGAGATGGGAATATCTGTCTATGTGGTGGCTGTAGGAGGTTGAGACTATAGAAACTAAGCCCTACACTGTAATTTACAGAAACAGTAAGGCACAGTAACCAACACTGCCCCAACACTCCTGAGTTCCCACAACTTCTCAGTTACAGAAACATTGTAGTGTTTTAGTAACTCCCATTGACTCCTATGAAAGTTATGGAGAAAGCTGGGTTCAGCCACCCTCGGCTGTTTCCGTAGTGTTGACCACTTGTAGAAGTCACATAGAGACAAATATTTTTTGAACATTATAAGGCCTATAGAGAATATGTGCTGCCAAGAAAAATGGCCCCTAATGCACACTGAACTATCAATTACAAATGGCTTAGTGTGAGTCTGAAGAGTGGTCTTCTTCTGTAAACAGGCTATTAAACGACTGTCTTTGAGCAAACAAGTAGCTGATCTTTACAAAGACAACATCATATAAAACAGGCGACTTTGTGGTTTAAAAGGTGGAGAATATAAAACTTTGAAAGACAATTATTAGTTTGTAAAGTGCACTTTTCCATATTTTTATAGTCATTTTCTTTATAGTGGTTGATGTAAACAAATAGATTTTGGTGCAATTTTTTAGTAAGGGGGTAAGAAAATGGCACCATTTCAAAATGGAGTTAAATTGTATACTAATGTAAAGTAATGTTTTATATAAATCTGAATTTTATCCTTATGGCTGAATTGTTTTCATGGAGGTTTTACCTCAAGGCTGTCCCCGGGCATTGAGGAGGGCTATTCATAGGGGAACCATTACAAGGCATAAGGATACAGTTTAGTAGCAGTCAGGGTAAGGCACAGTAAAAAGCTTTGGAATAGCCCACATGTTGGGAGGGGTTAGATCAGATAAAAAGGGGAAGCACTTCCTAGTCACTTCCTGTATCCGGTCCTACGGATGGAAAGGTAACAACAAGGACTCCCAAATGACAACTGAGTATAGAACACATACCACAGCACAACACACACAACAGGTTCCTGTTTAGAAGAAGAGTTTCAGGGTGAAGAGAAGTCAGAACCGGCCCACAGCCCTGGCAGCCCCCTTCATTTAACCACGCACATACCACTGATTGACAGCTTTCTGTGTACATTATGCATTGTCAGCAAGCTCCTCAGTGGGGAGGGTGGGGATACACAGATTAGCTAGACTGGTTTGCATGTGAAATCTAATCCTGCAGTGATAATCTCCTGCTGATAAAACACTGGTTGTATTTAAACTATAGCCTAAGAAGTGACATATCCCTGAATAAGCCTCTCTGCCCCTATGTTATTCTTCTCTCAGATTCCTTTTTAAGGCTGGCCATACATATCCGAGACAGCTATTTCACCCGTTTACCTGTATATATGAAATATGTTTTCAAGAGAGAAAGACAGTCAAAAGCCTGCGTATGAGCCTTATCTGACCTGAAAACCTAAGGATTAAGAGTTTGAATTTCAAATGCCCAATCCCTAGAGTTTGAACACCCCTCTGTGCGATTGTAAGGAGATGGCCATACTGCTTACATTCTCCCTTGAAGATACGCGTATTGTTCTGATGTGTAATATGTATTGTGACATGAGTTATTATGTGATGGCATTGTAGTTTGACAGACAGTAGGGAGAGTTAGGGTTAATATTTGGGACTAGCCCAGAATGGGAGGGGCTAAAGTGTAGTGAAAAGAGACAGTTTCCTGTCAGGAGGTCATAGATGGCCTAGCTTGCAGCTAGAGCTGACCTTTGGTCTGAGTACTCTGTAGAGCCGCATTACGTGGGTGTCCCTGATGTGGGTGGAGACAGAGACAGTGGATAGCAAGGTCCGGAGCAGAGGAAGGAAAGTGACTAAAGGACAGAGTGATGCACCAGAAACTGGTCCTGCGACAGGTCACCTAAAGGTACAGCCCTGAGATTACAACTCAGAGAGGTAATGAGCCAGGACCAAACAGGGAACGTGAGACGAAGAGAATGCCCCAAGCAGGAGTACCAAGGCGTCAGCCAGCAGAGAAGCTAAGTGTCATCCATAGTGGCAAACTAGTTCCCCCAAGAGGAAATAAGTGTGCGGAACTGCAGGTTGAAGTTTAGGACACGCACTTAATGGGCTGTAGTACTGTGCTAGGTTACATAGTTACATAGTTAGTAAGGCCGAAAAAAGACATTTGTCCATCCAGTTCAGCCTATATTCCATCATAATAAATCCCCAGATCTAAGTCCTTCTACAGAACCTAATAATTGTATGATACAATATTGTTCTGCTCCAGGAAGACATCCAGGCCTCTCTTGAAACCCTCGACTGAGTTCGCCATCACCACCTCCTCAGGCAAGCAATTCCAGATTCTCACTGCCCTAACAGTAAAGAATCCTCTTATAGTAAAGAATCCTCTTATAGGTAAAGAATCCTCTTATAGGTTGTGGTGAAGGTTATAGGTTGTGGTGAAGGTTATAGGTTGTGGTGAAGGTTATAGGTTATAGGTTATAGGTTGTGGTGAAGACAGAGAAAATTGAGGCAAAAACAAGTAAGCTTGGAAGAAGTATAGAGCCACAGTGTGTGAAGATGCTCTGTAATGTAAAGGAAACGTTTGTGAAGTCATGCACCCGCTATCTATTGTAGATAGTTCCCATAAAAGACTGTTTATTTTTGAGTGCTGATCTCTCTCATTGAACTGTTTAACATCTATTCCTGGCCAGCTGAAGTCAACGGTATCATAAGGCCTGCAAGGCCATAGCGACCCTGTAGACAGAGCCCACACACCCAGCCAGGACCTCCATCTTCATATAGCGTGTCGGGGCATTTAAAACAAGTACCTCACACATGACTATTACCCCACTTCACGTTACACACATCTACTAGTCAGCCGGTTTGCCCAAATTGGTGGGTTTGGCCGACATTTATATTTATAAGGGCTGTAAATCAAAAGGAACATTAATTCATACATTTATTGTCGGGACAGAGATGCACTTAAACCTACAAAAGTGTAAAAAGGCAAATGAGAAAATTAATCTGTACAAATTCATGATTTATCTACAATTTATGTGCTTAGAATTCAATACTTAGTTTGGAAACAAATACATATATTCACCAACTTGTGTGCATGATAGATTAAAGGGTAGTTTAGAAAACTCATATTCATATACAATATTAGTGATTTCATAAATTCTTATCTTTTGGCCAATGAGGAAAACAGTGATTCCTCTCTTGTAGTGCTTTACACCAGCATTCCATTGACTTGGATGGACATTTGTTTATGAGTCACGAATATTAGATTTTATAATTTTTTTGCAGGAAAATTATCCAGTGTTACATGTCTGTGAGTGGCAAAACAATGTGAACCTTTTTGATTAGCAGATAATTGAAAGGTGAAATTAGAATGTGGTGTTTTTGAGATGAGATGACAATCAAAAGTGAGTGGGTGACCTGTTTTTTTTTTCCCTTTTTAAATGGCAAGGTGTAATACTTAACTCATTTGTTTTATTTATTCTCTTTATCTACTTTTAGGTCTTGGGGGAAAATCTGGTGTAATTTTAGGTCAAATTTGGGCATAAATATGAAAAATTCTGAAGGGTTAATAATAATAAATAATCACAAACTTTCAAGCGCTATTGAATATAATACAAAGGATAGTTAAGATAATTGAGCAATGATGTCTACAGATGATGGAGGACTCCTCTTCCGCAATCATAGTAGCAAATGTATAACTTTCTAGAAGATATTAAGTAAAATAGAGTAAGGGGCTCATGATGGGCATACTAGTGGGCGCATGAAAGTCTTCCTGCAGAAGTCCTGATTGTCCTGCCCCCTGAGATGGAGAACTGTGTGTATGGGTTGCACAGTGGGTACAGACCCAACATCAATAATGACGTAGCAGGGAGTTCACATTTATCTTCTAACAAAGAAAGAACAATTCGTGCTGGGCTGATGCTGTTCACCAAAATAGCAGCTGGCATTGTATCTTACAGACGTCTCTAACTGTTCACCTTTGAGCATTAAAGACCTTTTAATGAGTATTCTGTACTTTGGCAGGGAGCGCACTGTCTGAGGGCCAGGGGTGGAGACTTATTTGATCCCGTCTAGGATTCCTTTGGTTTTCCAAGTGTACCTGCTGCCATGCATTCATTGAAGTTGGACACATCTGCTCTTTATTTCCGACTCGATCATCTCCAAGGTCAAGAAAACATGATAGCCACCTAAATCCATCAGTCTTTTCTCACAACACTTCTTTTACACTATTTGCTTTGTAAGAAAAAATGTAATGAGATCGAAGGCTCACTTTCAAGCAGCTTGTTAAAAAGCCGTTCCAACAATCTAATCGCGTCTTACTTCAAACAGCTTTTAATTGGGATCAATTTTCAATTGATTAATCATAATGAAGACGCGTAATGTGTCACTCTGTTATTTTAGGAACATCTGATAACAAATACATGAATCTTACAAAGACTGCAGTGGAAACTCAAAGCGGCATTGTGCTATTTACTGTACAGAGCACTGGGAGTCACTGGCTCCATATGGAAGCCTTTTATTGGTAGCGATTTCAGTCAAAACACAGTACGTGAAGTCCTGGTCGTGCCCCTTTGTACTCATATTCAGCAGATGGAGTAATTAGGCAGTGGTTTGGATACAAATGTCTTTCCAGCCCTTACTCAAACACAAGTGTCGAGGCTGGACAGATCCCAGCTGTCTGATACTGACCTTCCAAAGTCTCCCCATTCAAAGGGAACTCCAGAACTTACTGCTGACAGGTGGAAAATAGGAATACAACAATCGTTTAAAAGGTCTAAGGAGTTCCCTCATCTAGTCTTATGTCACTCAATGGAAATATTAGGACGGAGACCTCAACATGAACATGATTGTAAGGGTTGAAGGAAGCCAATCAAACGCCATATACAGCTCTGGCAAAAAAATTAAGAGACTATCACATCAAAACCCTGTCATGGGCATCCCAATCTCCAGACCTGAACCCCATTGAAATCCTCTGGAATGTAATCTAGAGGATGATGGATAGTCACAAGCCATCAAACAAAGAACTGCTTAAATTTTTGTGCCAGAAGCAGTGAGAAAGACTGGTGGCAAGCATGCCAAGACGCATTTAAGCTGTGATTAAAAATCATGGTTATTCCACAAAATATTGATTTCTGAACTATGCCTGAGTTAAAACATTAGTATTGTTGTTTCTAAATGATTATGAACTTGTTTTCTTTGCATTATTTGAGGTCTGAAAGCACTGTTTTTTATTTTTAATTTTGATAATTTCTCCTTTTTAGAAAAGAAATACAAAATTTATTGCTTGGAAATTCAGAGACATGTTGTCAGTAGTTTATAGAATAAATAAAAAATTTACATTTTACTCAAAAATATACCTATAAAGAGAAAAACCAGACAAACTGAACATTTTGCAGTGGTCTCTTAATTTTTGCCAGAGCTATATGGGAATGATAAACCAAACAACATTAGTCCACTCAAATATCCACCCAGAATTGTCTATTATTAGCATGTAATATGGATGTGACATTAAATATAAGTGTATTACATGCATTTAGTAATTCTATTGCTCTCTAGTTACAGTTAAGTCCATATATATTTGGACAGAGACAACATTTTTCTAATTTTGGTTATAGACATTACCACAATGAATTTTAAACAAAACAATTCAGATGCAGTTGAAGTTCAGACTTTCAGCTTTCATTTGAGGGTATCCACATTAAAATTGGATGAAGGGTTTAGGAATTTCAGCTCCTTAACATGTGTCACCCTGTTTTTAAAGGGACCAAAAGTAATTGGATAGATTAAATAATTTTATTATTAAATAATAACTCAGGAACGCTTCAACGGATCCTAGCGGTTTTGAGATTGTTTTTTCGTGACATATTGGGCTTCATGTTAGTGGTAAATTTAGGTCGATAATTTCTGAGTTTATTTGTGAAAAAAAAACGGAAATTTGGCGAAAATTTTGAAAATTTTGCAATTTTCACATTTTGAATTTTTATTCTGTTAAACCAGAGAGTTATGTGACACAAAATAGTTAATAAATAACATTTCCTGCATGTCTACTTTACATCAGCACAAATTTGGAAAAAAAATTTTTTTGCTAGGAAGTTACAAGGGTTAAAATTTGACCAGTGATTTCTCATTTTTACAACAAAATTTACAAAACCATTTTTTTTAGGGACCACCTCACATTTGAAGTCAGTTTGAGGGTTCTATATGGCTGAAAATACCCAAAAGTGAAACCATTCTAAAAACTGCACCCCTCAAGGTGCTCAAAACCACATTCAAGAAGTTTATTAACCCTTCAGGTGTTTCACAGCAGCAGAAGCAACATGGAAGGAAAAAATGAACATTTAACTTTTTAGTCACAAAAATGATCTTTTAGCAACAATTTTTTTATTTTCCCAAGGGTAAAAGGAGAAACTGGACCACGATCGTTGTTGTCCAATTTGTCCTGAGTACGCTGATATGTGGGGGTAAACCACTGGCGCATGGCAGGGCTCGGAAGGGAAGGAGCGCCGTTTGACTTTTTGAATGAAAAATTGGCTCCAATCTTTAGCGGACACCATGTCGCGTTTGGAGAGCCCCCGTGTGCCTAAACATTGGAGCTCCCCCACAAGTGACCCCATTTTGGAAACTAGACCCCCCAAGGAACTTATATAGAAGCATAGTGAGCACTTTAAACCCTCAGGTGCTTCCCAAATTGATCCGTAAAAATGAAAAAGTACTTTTTTTTCACACAAAATTTCTTTTAGCCTCAATTTTTTCATTTTCACATGGGGAACAGGATAAAATGGATCCTATAATTTGCTGAGCAATTACTCCTGAGTACACTGATACCTCACATGTGGGGGTAAACCACTGTTTGGGCACATGGTAAGGCTCGGAAGGGAAGGAGCGCCATTTGACTTTTTGAATGAAAAATAATCTCCATCGTTAGCGGACACCATGTCGCGTTTGGAAAGCCCCTGTGTGCCTAAACATTGGAGCTCCCCCACAAGTGACCCCATTTTGGAAACTAGACCCCCCAAGGAACTTATCTAGAAGCATAGTGAGCACTTTAAACCCTCAGGTGCTTCACAAATTGATCCGTAAAAATGAAAAAGTACTTTTTTTTCACACAAAAATTTTTTAGCCTCAATTTTTTCATTTTCACATGGGGAACAGGATAAAATGGATCCTAAAATTTGTTGGGCAATTTCTCCTGAGTACGCCGATACCTCATATGTGGGGGTAAACCACTGTTTGGGTGCACGGCAAGGCTCGGAAGGGAAGGCGCGCCATTTGACTTTTTGAATGAAAAATTAGCTCCAATCGTTAGCGGACACCATGTCGCGTTTGGAGAGCCCCTATGTGCCTAAACATTGGAGCTCCCCTACAAGTGACCCCATTTTGGAAACTAGACCCCTCAAGGAACTTATCTAGATGCATAGTGAACACTTTAAACCCCCAGGTGCTTCACAGAAGTTTATAACGCAGAGCCGTGAAAATAAAAAATAATTTTTCTTTCCTCAAAAATGATTTTTAGCCCGGAATTTTTTATTTTCCCAAGGGTAACAGGAGAAATTGGACCCCAAATGTTGTTGTCCAGTTTGTCCTGAGTACGATGATACCCCATATGTGGGGGTAAACCACTGTTTGGGTGCACGGCAGGGCTCGGAAGGGAAGGCACGCCATTTGGCTTTTTGAATGGAAAATTAGCTCCATCGTTAGCGGACACCATGTCACGTTTGGAGAGCCCCTGTGTGCCTAAACATTGGAGCTACCCCACAAGTGACCCCATTTTGGAAACTAGACCTCCCAAGGAACTAATCTAGATGTGTGGTGAGCACTTTGAACCCCCAAGTGCTTCACAGAAGTTTATAACGCAGAGCCATGAAAATAAAAAAAAAATTTTCTTTTCTCAAAAATGATTTTTTAGCCAATTTTTTATTTTCCCAAGGGTAACAGGAGAAATTGGACCCCAAAAGTTGTTGTCCAGTTTCTCCTGAGTACGCTGATACCCCATATGTGAGGGTAAACCACTGTTTGGGCGCACGTCGGGGTTCGGAAGAGAAGTAGTGACGTTTTGAAATGCAGACTTTGATGGAATGCTCTGCGGGCGTCACGTTGCGTTTGCAGAGCCCCTGATGTGCCTAAACAGTAGAAACTCCCCACAAGTGACCCCATTTTGGAAACTAGACCCCCAAAGGAACTTATCTAGTTGTGTGGTGAGCACTTTGAACCCCAAAGTGCTTCACAGAAGTTTATAACGCAGAGCCGTGAAAATAATAAATGTGTTTTCTTTCCTCAAAAATATTTTTTTAGCCCAGAATTTTTTTATTTTCCCAAGGCTAACAGGAAAAATTTGACCTCAAGAGTTGTTGTCCAGTTTCTCCTGAGTATGCTGATACCCCATATGTTGGGGTAAACCACTGTTTGGGCACATGCCGGGGCTCGGAAGGGAAGTAGTGATGTTTTGAAATGCAGACTTTGATGGAATGGTCTGCGGGCGTCACGTTGCGTTTGCGGAGCCCCTGATGTGCCTAAACAGTAGAAACCCCCCAAAAGTGACCCCATTTTGGAAACTAGACCCCCCAAGGAACTTATCTAGATATGTGGTGATCACTTTGAACCCCCAATTGCTTCACAGAAGTTTACAATGCAGAGCCGTGAAAATAAAAAATCATTTTTCTTTCCTCAAAAATTATGTATTAGCAAGCAATTTTTTATTTTCGCAAGGGTAACAGGAGAAATTGGACCCCAATAGTTGTTGCCCAGTTTGTCCTGAGTATGCTGGTACCCCATATGTGGGGGTAAACCACTGTTTGGGTGCACGTCAGGGCTCGGAAGGGAGGGAGCACCATTTGACTTTTTGAACGCAAAATTGGCTGGAATCAATGGTGGCGCCATGTTGCGTTTGGAGACCCCTCATGTGCCTAAACAGTGGAAACCCCTCAATTCTAACTCCAACACTAACCCCAACACACCCTTAACCCTAATCCCAACTCTAGCCATAACCCTAATCACAACCCTAACCCCAACACACTCCTAACCACAACCCTAACCCTAATCCCAACCCTAACCCTAATCCCAACCCTAATCCCAACCCTAACCCCAACCCTAACCACAACTTTAACCCCAACACACCCCTAACCATAACCCTAAAGACAAGCCTATTCTTAACCCTATTTCCAACCCTAGCCCTAATTCCAACCCTAACTCTAATTCCAACCCTAAGGCTATGTGCCCACGTTGCGGATTCGTGTGAGATTTTTCAGCACCATTTTTTAAAAATCCGCAGGTAAAAGGCACTGCATTTTACCTGGGGATTTACCATGGATTTCCAGTGTTTTTTATGCAGAGTTCACCTGCGGTTTCCTATTGAGGAACAGGTGTAAAACGCTGCGGAATCCGCACAAAGAATTAACATGCTGCGGAAAATACAACGCAGCATTTCCGCGCGGTATATTCCGCACCATGGGCACAGTGGATGGTACTGTAAACCTGATGGAACACTGCTACGCATCCGCAGCGGCCACTCCACTGCGGATCCACAGCTAAATCCGCACCGTGTGCACATAGCCTAATTCTAACGCTAACCCTAGTTCTAACCCTATCCCTAACCCTACCCCTAGTTCTAAACCTAGTGGAAAAAAAAAAATCTTTTCTTTATTTTATTATTGTCCCTACGTATGGGGGTGATAAAGGGGGGAATAATTTACTATTTTTTTTATTTTGATCACTGTGATAGGTTTTATCACAGTGATCAAAATGTAGCTGGAACTAATTTGCCGGCCGGAAGATTCGGCGAGCGCACTGCTCATGCGCCCGCCATTTTGGAAGGTGGCGGCGCCCGTGGAGAAGACGGACAGACACCGGGAAGATCGGTAAGTATGAGGGGGGGATCGGAGCACGGGTGGAGCGGACAGGAGGACGGGGGAGCGTACAGGACGATGGAGGGGAGCGGAGCAAAGGATGGAGGACTGGGGAGGTGATCGGTGGTGGTGGGGGGTGCAGACCAGTGTTTCCAGCCATGGCCGATGATATTGCAGCATCGGCCATGGCTGGATTGTAATATTTCACCAGTTTTCATAGTGAAATATTACACATCGCTCTGATTGGCTGTTTCACTTTCAACAGCCAGTGAAGCCACCCCCCCTGGGCTGAAGTACCACTCCCCCTGTCCCTGCAGATCGGGTGAAATTGGAGTTAACCCTTTCACCCGATCTGCAGGAACACGATCATTCCATGACGCCACATAGGCGTCACAGGTCGGATTGGCACCGACTTTCATGACGCCTACGTGGCGTCAAAGGTCGGGAAGGGGTTAAATAAAATGTTCATTTCTAGTACTTGGTTGAAAACCCTTTGTTGGCAATGACTGCCTGAAGTCTTGAACTCATGGACATCACCAGACGCTGTGTTTCCTTCTTTTTGATGCTCTGCCAGGCCTTCACTGCGGTGGTTTTCAGTTGCTGTTTGTTTGTGGGCCTTTCTGTCTGAAGTTTAGTCTTTAACAAGTGAAATGCATGCTCAGTGGGTTGAGATCAGGTGACTGATTTGGCCATTCAAGAATATTCCACTTCTTTGCTTTAATAAACTCCTGGGTTGCTTTGGCTTTATGTTTTGGGTCATTGTCCATCTGTAGTATGAAACGACGACAAATCAGTTTGGCTGCATTTGGCTGGATCTGAGCACACAGTATGGCTCTGAATACCTCAGAATTCATTCGGCTGCTTCTGACCTGTGTCACATCATCAATAAACACTAGTGACCCAGTGCCACTGGCAGCCATGCATGCCCAAGCCATCACACTGCCTCCGCCGCGTTTTTACAGATGATGTAGTATGTATTGGATGATGAGCTGTACCACGCCTTCGCCATACTTTTCTCTTTCCATCATTCTGGTAGAGGTTGATCTTGGTTTCATCTGTCCAAAGAATGTTCTTCCAGAACTGTGCTGGCTTTTTTAGATGTTTTTTAGCAAAGTCCAGTCTAGCCTTTTTATTCTTGATGCTTACGAGTGGCTTGCCATGTGCAGTGAACCCTCTGTATTTACTTTCATGCAGTCTTTTCTTTATGGTAGATTTGGATATTGATACGCCTACCTCCTGGAGAGTGTGGTTCACTTGGTTGGCTGTTGTGAAGGGGTTTCTCTTCACCATGGAGATCATTCTGCGATCATCCACCACTGTTATCTTCCGTGGGCGCCCAGGTCTTTTTGCATTGATGAGTTCACCAGTGCTTTCTTTCTTTCTCAGGATGTACCAAACTGTAGATTTTGCCACTCCTAATATTGTAGCAATTTCTCGGACGGGTTTTTTCAGTTTTCGCAGCTTAAGGATGGCTTGTTTCAGCTGCATGGAGAGCTCCTTTGACCGCATGTTTACTTCACAGCAAAACCTTCCAAATGCAAGCACCACACCTCAAATCAACTCCAGGCCTTTTATCTCCTGGTTTATCTGCTTAATTGAGAATGACATAACGAAGGGATTGCCCACACCTGTCCATGAAATAGCCTTGGAGTCAATTGTCCAATTACTTTTGGTCCCTTTAAAAACAGGGTGGCACATGTTAAGGAGCTGAAATTCCTAAACCCTTCATCCAATTTTAATGTGGATACCCTCAAATGAAAGCTGAAAGTCTGAGCTTCAACTGCATCTGAATTGTTTTGTTTAAAATTCATTGTGGCAATGTCTATACCCAAAATTAGAAAAATGTTGTCTCTGTCCAAATATATATGGATTTAACTGTATGTGTTTCCACCATACAATGGTTTATAGTGGTACCTCAAATATATCTGATCCAACGGAGAGAATCCAGAAACCTGAAGTTCAGATTCAATTACTGCCTACCTGGAAAGCCAGAGGACAAATTGTTTTTTTAGCCCCCAAATTATATTGTACAACGGTCCTAATTCTCATTTTGTAGAGCACCAGTGAGCTGGATATTTATCAATTATAATTGTACCAGCCCTAGGAGGATACTGATACTTTATAATGACAAACCAATGGACAGTATCATTCCATTTAGTTTAATTTTACATACTTAACGTGGTCCAAAATGATATTTAGTTAAAGCTATGCACACATTTGTATGGTCCGTAAGCCAACTGGTTAGGATAAGTAAAAAAAAAAAAGTAAAAAAAATAAATAAATTATATGTTCTAAAAAAGCGTGAGCGCTCATTATTCTATATTCATTCTTTAAATTTGGGTTCTAGTCAGCTGAGTTCTCATAGAAGGGTCCTCCTCATCTCACTAGAGAGGATGTCTGTAGAAGAGAATGTTTTATCTATTGATTTATCCATCTAATTTATTATATGATGTAACAAAAGTTTCCAATTATGCTCCGAAATGGAATTGGTTCTTTGCTCAGAAGCAGTAGCGTAGCTACCAGGGGGGCAGAGGGTGCGGTCGCCCCGGGCCCGGAGCTCAGAGGGGGCCCACCTGGAGCCTCGCTACCCTTAACTACATTAGCCTGCTGTGCACGCCAATATAGTTGAGCTTAGTGATGTGTCGTTCGCGAACGAGCCGACACAAAGAGCCGGCTCCCTGCTGTGAACGATGGGAGCCGGCACACCAGTGAGAGCCACTAAAATTCCTGAATGGCTCTCACTGGGCGTAAAATCCCGGACTTCGGGGGGCGTAACTCCGCCCACCTGAGCAAAACCCCGCCCACTCTTCAATTTAATTGGCTCTCTAAGAAGTGGGCGGAGTTTCTGCGGTAGGTGGGCGGAGTTTCGGACGCATGAACAGGTACTCAATAGGGATCTAATACGATCCAAAAAGAGCCGGTTCATGAGCCGAAAGTGCTGGCTCTTTTTGGTGAGCGGAGCCATGAGAGCCGGATCACCAAAAAGAGCCGGACTGCCCATCACTTGAGCTCTGCGGTAGAGCAGGGACAGAATCTCCCTGCACTGCCGCGGTCTGTTCTGTAGAGGAGCATGTACCTTGGGACGCTGGGTGCCGGCACTGTACCTGCTGCCTCCAGCATACTGCAGACATGCACACATTACCGGCTGTGTGGTGTCTGCTGAAGAGACTTCAGGACGCTGCTTCTTCCCTGAGCCCTGCATACAGGAGCAGGACAGGAGATAGGACGACGTAGGAGCTCAGGCTGCAGGGGGCTGGAGGTGACTGCACTGTGCAGTGAGGAGGAGGCAGGACACTGCTCCCCTCCTGACATGTCCCTGAGGTTTCTTGCATCCGTTTTGCTCTGTCTCTGTCAGTCTCTCTGTCTCTCTGTCTCGCTCACTCTCTGTCTCTCAGTCTCACTCTCTATCTTGCTCTCTCAGTCTCGCTCTATCTAGCTCTGTCTCGCTCTCTCAGTCTCTGAGTCTGTCTCTCAGGGTCAGTCTCTCTGTGTCTGTCAGTCTCTGTCTCAGTTTTTGTCTCTCTCTCTGTTTGTCTCTCAGTCTCTGTCTCTTGTCAGTCTCTCTCTGTCTCAGTCTTTGTCTCGCTCTCTCTCTCAGTTTGTCTCTCAGTCTCTGTCTCTCTCAGTCCCTGTCTCTGTCAGTCTCTCTGTCACTCTCTGGCAGTCTCTCTTTGGCCCAGTCTTTGTCTCCCTCTCAGTTTGTCTCGCTCTCTCTCTGTCTCGCTCTCAGTCTCTGTCAGTCTCTCCGTCTCTCTGTCTGTCTCTCTGTCTCTCTGTCATTCTCTCTCTGTCAGTCTCTCTTCAGTCTCTGTCTCTTTGTCTCTCTGTCTCTCTCAGTCAAGGTTTCGCCCTCTGTCTCGCTCTCTGTGTCTCTGTCTTAGTCTCTCTCTGAGTCTGTCTCTCTCAGTCTCTGTCACTCTCAGTCTCTGTCACTCTGGCAGTCTCTCTGTCTCTGTCTCACTCTCTCAGTTTGTCTCAGTCTCACTCTCTCTCTGTATTGCTCTCTCTCAGTCTCGATCTCAGTCTCTGTGTCAGTCTCTCTGTCTCTGTTAGTCTCTCTCTGTCTCAGTCTCTCTCTGCCTCAGTCTCTCTCTGTCTCTCTCTGACTGTCTCTGTCTCTTAGTCTGTTTCTGTCTCTCTGTCAGTCTCTTTCTCGCTCTCTCTTTCTCTCTGTCTATCTCTCTGTCTCTCAGAGAGAGAGAGAGAGACAGAGAGAGACTCTCTCTTGTAATGTGGTCCTGTAGCTGGGGTCAGGGTCCTAGCAGTCCAGTGTGTGTGATCTCATATCAGTAAATGCAAGGTAACAAACATGAAAATGCCATTTATATAAACAATAAGAATCCCCATAAAGTTGGGGACAAATATACTGTATATGATGAAGAGCCAAATAGAATAAAAATGGGAACAGCCAGTAGTTGAGTATAGATAATCACAATCACATATAGATGCATATGTATACTCAGTCTGAATAACATGGCCCGCAAATGGGGAGAAGGGAAAAAAAGAAGAGATGACATACAGGGGGGTGCACTTTCTTCTTTCATTGTGTGATATTTTATCTCCCCCCTTTCTTCTGCTTTCCTCTTTCTTTCCATTCACCTCTTTAGGGTCTTGTCCAGACAAGAGTATTCCTTTTAGGGTTACCTGGATTCATTCAGGGACCTATTCCCATATGATGGACTCTATGCGCATTTAGTCTACGTTCACATTAGCGTTCGGCGCCGCAGCGTCGCCGCATGCGTCATGCGCCCCTATATTTAACATGGGGGCGCATGGACATGCGTTGTGCTGCGTTTTGCGACGCATGCGTTTTTTTGGCCGCAAGCGTTGGGCGCAGATAACGCAGCAAGTTGCATTTTTTTTGCGTCCAACTTTCGGCAAAAAAGGACGCATGCGTCGCAAAACGCAGCGTTTTAGCGTGCGTTTTGTTGCGTTTTTGTTTGCGTTGTGCGTTGCGTCGCCGACGCTGCGGCGCACAACGCAAATGTGAACGTAGCCTTAGTTGTTTTTATTTTCTGCAATTTGCAGCCCACAGAAAGGGACAGAGACCAGAATCCAAGGGAGATACAACGTTGGGGCTAATGCGGGGGCCATTATACATTTTCAATTACAGCAGGATCATCTGCTGAGGTTCCCCTTATACCCATGATTAAAGTGTGCCACCATAGTTGTAATCAAGGGTTAGGGGCCCACTCAGATGGTTCGCCCCCCCTGAGCTGAACCCTTAGCTACGCCTCTGCTCAGAAGAATTTAGTCACATATGTTTTAGTACTCCTCTATGGAAAGATATGGCGAAATATACTGTTCAATTTAGTCTATTAAATAATGGAAACTTTGACAACTATGCTTATAAACATGATGAAACCCAAGATTTAACAAGAAAGAAAAAGAAGCTATAAGTTACATATCCAATGTGTGATTAATGGTAGCTCATGGATGCAATAGAGAATAGATGTTAATATTACTTTTATCATTAAGACTTTATTGCTTTTGGATTGATGACCTCAAGGTTTTACAGTATTACAGGAAATGATGTGAATTTTGATACTGATCATCTTCATCATCACTCAGTATTAACTCATCCACATTCTCTGGGTTCTGACCATCCATGTCTGGAGTTTTTTCTATAAGAAAGTAAATTCTGCCAGAACAAGTGGAGCTAAAGGAGGATGAACTGATGACCCATGTATTCCATCGTTGTCACCTGTAAAGCACAACCTAATTATGGTTGTTGGAAGCCTCTTATCCCACCTATGAGACTTGCACCCAACCTCTTTGTAGCAAGATATAGAAAGGTGGCAGTGCATGCATATTACTCTACTAAGGTCAATGGAAGTTATGGAGACTGCCAAGCTGGTGGCCTCCTCTCCTCCACTTCTCAAGTGGATAGGACCATGTGTTCTCCTCATAATCTGACTCTGCTGCAGACCCTAGGATTCTGTCTCTGTTATCCATACATTCCCCATATATAAAGGGAGCAATGCAGGTTATATATAAATTTATATTTCAAAATTACTGAATGATTGAATAAATATAAAATATATGGATAAATACATATAGATACATCTGGAAATAATATAAATCAAGGTTTACAATATCAGGAAATATAAGTTTATGGGAAAGAAATAAAAGAAAAACAAGAGTTTGAAAAATTGCTGAAAGGGAATGTAAACTGATGAAATTATAGAATTAAAACCACCGATCAATCTACAGATTACACTGTATTTAAAGATTTGAGCCCATAAATCAAAGGATTCCCGTTGGCAGCTTTGAGTTTTTCAGATTATATTCTAGCAAACTTTGAGGTTCGTATGATGGGAATTAGTGACAAGTTTGAACAGGTTTAGTGATCTAAAAGACATTGTAATGTTTCTTAGAATTGCTGCTTGAGTTGTCTATTTGTTGGTTTCATGCAATCAGCCTCGAAAACATATACATGTATATACATTGCTCAAAAAAATGAAGGGGACACTTAAATCACACATCGGTTCTTGAATGAAAGTTTTAAGTTGAAAATCTACTAATATAAATTATGTAATTCGATCAGTATAAAATGACGCATCAATACCAATGGAAGCAAAAATCATCAACAATTGAGGGCTGGATTCCAAATCATCCCGAAAATCTATGTAAAAAATTGCATTAATAGGTGGAACCGATACGCATAAATTTCATCATGTCAAATCATGAAGTGACAGTAGTAAAAATGGTCTCCACTTGCCTATATGCACTTCAACAACTTCTGGGCAAACCCTTGATGAGACACCATAAGGTGTCCTGTGAATCTCCTCCCAAACCTGGATCAGAGTATCAGTGGGCTCTAGGACAGTCTGCGGCATACAATGATATATAATGACCTAGAGGTTCTCAATTGGATTTAGGTCGGGGAAACATGAGGGCAAGTCTACGTTGTCAATGCCTCAATCAGACATTAACTGCCCACACACTTTGGCCACATGAGATCATTCATTAACTTACACCAGCAGAACCCAGTTCCTACTGCACTAGAGTAATGATGACAATGGCTGTGAGAATTTCATCCCGGTACCTAACAGCAGTCAGGGTACTGTTGGCTATGATGTGGAGTTTAAGTCATGTCTCCCCAGGCCATCAATGAGCCACCACAAAATCAGTTATACTGTACAATGTATCCAGCAGGTTCCAGTTTTCCTTTCTGTAGGCGCCGTCTTTCAGGCCTCATTCACACATTAGTATTCTTCATATATGCAAAAAAAAATGTTACTGGTATCATCAATGTTTTGGATCCATGTGTCATCATTATTTTTCACGTACGGATAAAGAAATAAATGAATTACAAAGCTTCTCCTATACTTTGCAATATTAAGCACGGAGAGCACACGGATTAAACACTGATGTCATCTGTGTGCTGCATTTGTTTTTCAAGGACCCATAAACTTTTATTGACACTTTTCATATGCGATACCAAAAAAAAAAAATCAGACATGTCTCTGAGTTTTGCACAGACACACGATCTATGAAAAAACACGAACATGTGAATAGCACCAAAGGTTATAAAAACATGGATATAATGCATACATGAAACACAGACGTCTATATGAGGCCTTATTGTCAGTTTTTCCTAAGATTAGCTGCAAAGTGAGCAGAGACTAGTCACACTGATGACTCCAATACACTGCACACAGAAAAGAGGATATCCTGCTCCTTTTTGTCTCTGCACCACGTCCCCAATAGCAGCAGAAATTGGGGCACATTATACAGTGATTAAAAGTGGTGTTGGCTAATGCTTACTAGAAACTGCAGCAACATCTACTGTATGTTGCTTTTTCTCTCTTTCTTGCTCCTACTTTATGTAGCTTCTTCCGTCTCCATAAGCATCAAGGTCCAGCAGTTCTAATCTGAACCCTCAGTGAACAGACAGGTCATTGTCATGTCTGGTTTTTATCATTGAACTGACAAATGATGAATGTAAAGCATCAGGTGAATGTAGATAGGTGTCTGATAAGCGAAAAAAGGCATTTTTTCTATAAAAATGTATAGTAGGAAGGTCACCACTTAAAATATTGATTTTAAGGAAAAATATTGAAATAATAGCTAAATATTAAATAATATGTACAATCTTTTTTGAACAATATGTTATGCATATTGTCATGACTCTATCGGGTGTCCCAGGACCAGGGGCTCATTCTCTGTCCCTAACACTAGGGGCACCCTAACTCGCCATGTTCCCCGGATTACTTCTGATGGTGAAGACGCCGGGGCCACGTACCTTGCCTTAGCTCCTGAATCTGCCCTCAGTCTGCACCATTCCCACACCCAGGGAAGAAGTAAGTAGTAATACACCAACTAGACTAACAAGGTAATACGAACAGGAATAAAGGAAAATATCAAACATACAAATATAAACAACAGCGGTAAACAATGGGGAGTGGAGGATGTGGTTAAGCCAAAGTAGGAGAAGAAAGGGAATTATCACACACTCAAAACCTAGCAACAGCCACATATAAATCCAAACACCTTCTCCAATAACAACCACAAACAACCTCCAGCCATACACCATAAGCTACTCTGACGATGAGTGCTAGCCAGGGCCCAGATTATATAGGAGATGCGAGTGGCTAACAGTGCACAGCTGAGAGCCTTAACACAGGAAAACTTCCAGGAGCCCTCAACTGAGCAAACTAACCCCTGCACTGCTAAAATAAAATTAAACCATTTAATATGAAGGTGAAGTGCTTCTAATCACTGCAGGAGTAGGAGAAATCAGGCGCTGCGGTCCTTCTGGCTCCTCTTTGTCGCGGCAATACAGAATTGTTCTTGTTAATTTGAACAAGGGGGTTATTTTTGGAGGGGAATTGTTTCAAATCTATCTACAAATTCTACCTTCTGTCTTTCAGCACCATTTTCACTACTGCTGATGACAAATAAGGATGGACATAGCCAGCCGAGTATGCTCTTTTGACAACAGGATATGGGCCCTTTGCTCTTGTGTAACCCAACTATCCACCAGTGATTGTCAGCTCTGAAATGCATGATAAATAAATAATAAATAATGTATTGCTTATATAGTGCTATCTTATTTCGCAGCGCTCTACAGACATTATCATTATGTGGCACCTGTGCCTGTAGCGTCACAAAATGCCTGCAAGTGTGATATACTTATATATGTATTGACAGCTATGGTAAGGGCTGGTTTCTCTGCTGGGAAAAACTGCATCCACATATTTTACCCAATCCCTTACTGAGGATTGCGCACTTTTACCCGAACCAGGAAGTGTGCAGGATCCCTCAGGGGGGAGGAGGTGCCTCTGAGAGGTTGCAATGTGCCCAGCAGTGGAGATGTAGGAAGAAGTAGCAAGACGGAGGTCCGCAGGCCGAGGAGAGGGCATGCTCTCTCTGCCAGAACAAGCTGTTAGAGGCAGGGTATCAGTCCCTAGGGCAAAGAGACTTCCAGTGTCCTTGCTAAACTGAAAGATTGCTCGGTTTTCATGTAACGAGCAGTAGTGTGTTATTGCCCAGGTGTTCAGCAGAGCATAGAATCAGGGACACTGCTGCAAGAGAAAAATGTTTTCCACAGGATTCAAGCTTCGTGCTCGCTGGAAGAGATCATAGATCCAGTAACTGTTTACCTTGGAACCCTGGGGGCCAAAGGAATCATTTACCAGAGGTATAATTAGCAGCAGGAAAGCTACACTATGTCACAGCAGAAAAACTGAACTCTCACCAGGCAGTCCTGACCAAAACCCTGTATGTGAATTGTATGGAAACTTCTGGAACTTTTTGCAGAACTTCAGTAAAAGGTACAAACTGATCATTACCCTGTCTAACGGTGATTATTCTTTGCTGCACCATTCCTGCTCCAAATCCCGAGAGCCAGCCCTAGTTAGGAATGGGTTAATCATCTGGTACTGTTTATCACCACCTAACTCCCAGGGATCCTCATCGGGGCCTGGCCATACCAGATCGAACATCCTAACTGGCATCACAAACCTTTTTATTATTATTAACCCCACAATTGACAAAGACTGGCGTGCGTCTGCAGCGCCCCAGAGTCCTGGTCGTTGCAGTACTGTGGATCCGCCACTATGGGGAGCCATGGTGCGTTCGATGGCACTGAAGGAGTTCATCTGACCAGGTATCACAGACACCAATATGTTTCACAGCAGGGCCTCCGGGGGGAGCTAAGGGTTCTATTCATTAGGCCACTCCCCACCATAGTGGGTAAACTGGGGGTCAGGCAGGAAGTTAGAGAAGAAAGCTGACTGGATTGAACGAAGCAACACCTTGTGGCAGAGGGTGTTGTGGAGGAAGAGACAGTAGGGTCTCTGTCAGGGGTGGGATCCTGACAGAGGCTTGGCATTGGAAAGAACGTAACGGGACCGTGCCTGCTCAGCATAGCGGCGGTGCCCAGGAAAGGACTAGAAGCGAGATCGATTGTGCTGAGTGAGAAACGAGATCAAGCAAAAAGGAGAATACCAGTAGGGGTCATGCTGTAGGACCGGAGCAACATCCTACTGAGGCGCATTACCGGTGGCCGGAACGCCGAGGGAGTGGAATAGCATACAGCTTCAAGCCATACTCCAAACAGCGGCAGGGCAGTCAGTTTAAGGCGGGCTGTCTACCACATATCACCTATGAAGTCTTGGGGGGCAATTGCGGGAGAGGGGCGTCTCTAGGGTCCCGGAAGAACTCCAGGCCTACCTGACAAACAGGTGCCGTTCCAACCTGAATAACAGGTAGGGATGGAATACGAGAAGAACATCAGTGAATCGAGTTGTGAGGGAACTTAAGAAACAGACACAACAGTTGTGGGGTACTTTCCGTGAGCACAGCAGGGAAGGACTACAACACATAGCGCTAAGAAGGAGGGCACTGATTTCCACCTGTGAGGAGAACTCTGGAAGTGCCATCGGACCGACCGGACTTGCGCAGCCTGGTGAACCGTATTCTGGACTGCGGACTGAGAGATCTCCAGTAAAGAGGTAAAGAGACTGCAACCTGGTGTCCTCGTTATTTACCGCGACCTACACCCCACAACTGCACCGCTACACCATCGTTACTGCATCATCATCATCACTTATTCTACCGGACGTCCCCCACTGACAGACAGGGCCACGGACCGGGTCTAGCCACCGTGACAACCCCAGGACTGAGACCCAGAGGCCCGGCTCCGGGTACCCCTAGGCCCTGCGGCGGTGTGGGGGCGCTCCAACTTGGCGTCACGAACAGGATCTACTTAAGCCTGAAGAATCAGGTCATGTGTGCCTTGGAACTGTGATTTGTTGTGCTTGAACTGTACTTTATTGCAAAGACTGTGTGCTACCATTGACCAAGAGAAGTTCCTGCCAAAAGCCGCCGCCATTGCTACTTCGGAGAAGAAGGAGGGCGTGCTATGGGAGGAGACTACCAGAATGGCGCGAGAAATGGATACCGCCCCCTGCGCTTCTGGCTGCAAGGAGATGACCTGCCCCAAAGCAGAGGACAACCTCCTGATTTGCAACGGCGGGAAGCGGGTGATGAAGAAGCCCGACCTCGGAGAAATGGCGGAGTCAGATGCATGCATTGCCACCGATCAGCAGATCATGATGAAGAACAGCGAGTGCCGGAACGGGGAAGGAGCAGTCCCGGCTTACCCTCGTTCACTAGAGGTGGACCCGTGTCCTCTACAGCCGGCGGATCCGAAGCCTTTGGAACAGATAGCGGAGCCGAGTCCCCCAATCCTGGCCTCGGAGTCAGCGGAGGAGGAACCACAGCGAGCGGAACAGCGTTCGGGGACCGCATCGGAGGAGCCGCGGTCCGGGCTACGGCCGATTCCAGCACCCTTGTTAATGGACCAGATCGGCATCGATGGAACCACATCAGGCGCAGGTACGGAGAGCGCCCCTGCGCCCCCCCACGAGCCCGCTTCCACGATCGGCCCCCATCTCAGTGAGGGTCGACGCTTCTTGGCGGGGTTAATGGTATTACCCCCCGATGCCCTGGGAAGGATGGTGCCACCGCTGCCGACTAGAATGGGGGAACCTGTGGATGTGAGCCCAGACGGGGTAGTTCTTCGGTGGGACAACCCCTGGGTTGGGACAGATGGATCCCGGGAGAACGGATTCACTCTTGCGGTGCTTACGTGGGAACAATATAGACAGTGCTTGATCCTACATTGGGAAGGACGGAAAGAGGTCGAGTTGATGGGTCCATTGAAAGTACAACAATCCCCTCCGGCATGGGATGACCGAGACGCGGTCAGGCGGGGAACTGTGTTGGCCTACCATGTAAAAAGGGGATGGGGCCTCATACATGAGCCGGGATTGGATACTGATGTTTTTGTTGCGCACTGTAACGTAAGGACTCCCTGCTGTGGCCGAGGCGGAGAACCGTTGCAAAAGGGGGATCAGGTGACCTACAACCGCCACCAGAACCCGCTCGGGTGGTATGCACGGAACGTTCGGCGGTGTATGTCTGGAGCCGCGACACTCACTACTCCGGACCTGGTCCCAGGAGCACCCGACCTTGTCACCATTGCAACGGTGCGCCTGGTAGCAGCCACCGAGTTGGCCAGCCGAGTTCACCTTCACGTTCGGGCCACGGGCACCGGCGCCACAGCAGCCGGAGGCCCGGACCCCCGGCCACCTGAACAAGAGTAAACCTCGGAAACCTGAAAATGTAAATAGTTTTCCCTTTAACTGTTTGTGAACTGTTTGCTGCTAAACCCGCTCAGGGTTAACTCTTTATGGATCCCTTAGTTAACCCGGGATCCCTATTGTTTGCTTTTCCTACCAGTTTTGCACAAGTTTTACAAACTGAGAAATCATGAACAGTGCATGATCCAAACTTTCTTGTAAATAGTTTGCACCTTCTTAAAGGCGCTTTCTACTGGTTTTACTTAAAGACTCTTTGCGAAGATACCGTTCTGGAACCGTTGCTGAGCAAAGACTGGTAGGCTGAGAAGACGAGCTACCTCAGAAAGACTTGATCCCCTCTTAAAGGGGATGTTTGACCTGAACTTGAAAAGTGATACTGTTTTAGAACAGTAATATGATGATGCTCTGGAAGAAATGTAACTGTTTTTGCATAAAGAAAAGTTATGTGTGTTTAATCTGTTTGAAATGTGAAACCTAGATAATGTTCTTTAAAAAGAAAGATGCAGAGAGCCCGTAGGGGAGGAATTAGAGTCCTGCATAGTTGAAAGAAAGGAAGTAATAACGAAGGTGAGGATAGAAGGTAAACCCTGAGTCCCCATAGAAAGTTAATAATGTGTTACTAAGGACAGAAAGTGAACCCGTAGGGGTTAGTGAGTGAGTCCTTATAGGAGCCAAGTAGAGCCGGCTCAGTGTTCTCAAACTGAAAGAAAAGTTATGTTCTATACTGTGTATAGTAGTTGAAAAGGCAGTAGGCCCTGGCTGAACGGGGCGGTCCTGTAATAGAAAGGAGAGGCAGTAGGTCTGGTGCCGTTAGGACAGGCGGTCCTGCAGATTCCAAAGAAGGCGAATGCAAAGTTAAAATACCTTATAATGTGATTATAGGAAGGTCTTTAGCGGATTAAGAGTGTATATCCTTAAAGGCAAAGTTAAATTATTGGTCAATAATGTTTGCACCTAGTAGAATACCCGGTTGGGTAATGAGAGCTAATTATAGCCTGTTGCTATGATATTTAATTATGTTTGTAACGTTAAAGTGTCCTCACCTCCCATAAAGGGAAGCCTGTTCAAGTATACTTATTGTTTTGCACTCAACGAAAATTGTATGTCTTTTTGCTAACCTGTATTGTTGTTTTCTTCCCAGTCCCGGAGTACTGTGTTTAACCAGGGGGGAGTGCAGCGCCCCAGAGTCCTGGTCGTTGCAGTACTGTGGATCCGCCACTATGGGGAGCCATGGTGCGTTCGATGGCACTGAAGGAGTTCATCTGACCAGGTATCACAGACACCAATATGTTTCACAGCAGGGCCTCCGGGGGGAGCTAAGGGTTCTATTCATTAGGCCACTCCCCACCATAGTGGGTAAACTGGGGGTCAGGCAGGAAGTTAGAGAAGAAAGCTGACTGGATTGAACGAAGCAACACCTTGTGGCAGAGGGTGTTGTGGAGGAAGAGACAGTAGGGTCTCTGTCAGGGGTGGGATCCTGACAGAGGCTTGGCATTGGAAAGAACGTAACGGGACCGTGCCTGCTCAGCATAGCGGCGGTGCCCAGGAAAGGACTAGAAGCGAGATAGATTGTGCTGAGTGAGAAACGAGATCAAGCAAAAAGGAGAATACCAGTAGGGGTCATGCTGTAGGACCGGAGCAACATCCTACTGAGGCGCATTACCGGTCGCCGGAACGCCGAGGGAGTGGAATAGCATACAGCTTCAAGCCATACTCCAAACAGCGGCAGGGCAGTCAGTTTAAGGCGGGCTGTCTACCACATATCACCTATGAAGTCTTGGGGGGCAATTGCGGGAGAGGGGCGTCTCTAGGGTCCCGGAAGAACTCCAGGCCTACCTGACAAACGGGTGCCGTTCCAACCTGAATAACAGGGAGGGATGGAATACGAGAAGAACATCAGTGAATCGAGTTGTGAGGGAACTTAAGAAACAGACACAACAGTTGTGGGGTACTTTCCGTGAGCACAGCAGGGAAGGACTACAACACATAGCGCTAAGAAGGAGGGCACTGATTTCCACCTGTGAGGAGAACTCTGGAAGTGCCATCGGACCGACCGGACTTGCGCAGCCTGGTGAACCGTATTCTGGACTGCGGACTGAGAGATCTCCAGTAAAGAGGTAAAGAGACTGCAACCTGGTGTCCTCGTTATTTACCGCGACCTACACCCCACAACTGCACCGCTACACCATCGTTACTGCATCATCATCATCACTTATTCTACCGGACGTCCCCCACTGACAGACAGGGCCACGGACCGGGTCTAGCCACCGTGACAACCCCAGGACTGAGACCCAGGGGCCCGGCTCCGGGTACCCCTAGGCCCTGCGGCTGTGTGGGGGCGCTCCACGTCCCCTGTCGAACTCTACCAGGACTCAGAATCGCCATGAACCAGTACCACCACAGCAGCAGTCCGGCCGGGGCGACACAATTATATCAGAGTCATAATTTTACAATATGGTGAACATAAAATGCAGTGGCAACTGGCAATAAGTAAAAATGTATTTTTTTTATTTTAAGGCACAGTCTGCAAGGCTACAAGATGAATGAATTATAGCTCCCATCCACTATCACACTAACTATACCACTGGAAGACACAAGAAGACCTTCCAAAATCAGAAGGCGTTACCATAGCATGATCCAATCATGGAAGAAAATACCAAGATGGTCAATACTCTTTAAAGGGGTTGTCCGGCCTAAGGTTACAAATCTGCACTGTATGTGACTGTAGACTTGTGAATCCTCATAGTGTGCTGTGTACACGCTGTGAGGATTCTGCGGTGTCGGAAGCAGGTGGCCATGTGACCACACATATGCAATTTGCATACATGCGGTCAAGTGCCAACTAGATGGGTGCAGTCTTACTCAATGCAAAGGTATTGAGTAAGGCCAGATAAGTCTAGTCAGAATGTGGCTGGAAGTATGCATATCACTTCCTGGCGGTCACATGACCGCCCACTCCCGGCATTGGAGGATCCTCACAGTGTGCCATTACACAAATCTAACCCAGACAACCCCTTTAAGAACAGTTGGAGGATACATGTAAATTATTCCTTTGTGCCCTTATAGTTGGCTATCAATCCTGATTCAGCCAGCAAGTACAGAGCAATATATTCTGACTTGCACACAGCTCATTAGACTTCATCAATTAAGTTTTGGTACCGATGGCTCTTAATATAAAATCATCCACATAAAATATTTGTATAAATCTGCCCTCTATCCTTAAAGGGGTTTTCCCACAAACAAAGTACATTTTACTTCATAGATATTTCAATAATAGTATGTTACACAACTGGATGTGTTAAAAAAATGTCCCTGTGCTGAGATAATCTTATAAATATTACCCTGCTGTGTCCTGTGTAATGGCTGCTTCTCAACATGCAGAAACATGATCTGAAAGTACCACATCTCCTGGGTGGGTGGGGGAGGGAGGCATAAGTCACTTATGATAAGCGAGTATACAGATGAAACAGCCGGGGATTTCAGCTGCTACTTTTTCAGGTAACACATTTCACTGCCTGAGGTAACACAGGAGTGTTACTGCCTCATCCCCAGCCCTTTGAACTCATAAATCAAGTCAGTAATATAGGGGCTGAGCTTATAGGTCACTGGTCACTGACTTCATTTATGAAGAGCTCACAGAACTGGTAACATGGCTGAAACACATGCTCCTATGATAAAACAGGAAGGGAAATGTGTTACCTCAGGCAACTGCAGCTGTGAGCCCCTATTGTTACGTCTGTATACTCACTTATCATAAGTGACAACCCTGGCCAGGAGCACAACACAGTACACAGCAGGGGTACATAAGATTATCTTAACACAGGAACATTTTTTAAACACATCCTATAGCGGAACTTATTATTATTCCAAGATATGTTAATTAGAATGTACTTTGTGGAAAAACCTCTAAACTAGCAGACCCAAATGCATTTTGGGTGCATGATGGGAATGAGCTAATCATATACTTATATATTAATTAGAATAGGACTTTTCTATCATTGTGTTTGCTGCCACAAACTTCATTATGTCACAAAAACAGCCCGAGGACTGAATTCTTTGTACTAAACAGCTTGTTTCTCAGTCACGCAAAGAGTTAATAGCAAATGAATGTAGCATGTACATAATGTTATAGACTTGTGTTGCATGATTCAGCTCCGTTTTATGTACAGACACAGGTTTCCAATAAATACTATTGGGCTTCCCTTTGAAATGCAGCACACAAATATTCTTTTAACACTGCCTTGGGGAGCTCTGTAATGTACAAACCCAGAATGTCTTATATTGGATGTCTAGACACATTCACTCGCATGAATAATGAGAAATGGAACAGGCTGCAAAGCTGAGCAGTGCAAGACAATTGCCAGGTAGAACAGGTAACAGATGCAACCCAATGTATTCAGCGGACATTCAGCGTCTCCCACTCACACACCACCTCCTCACCTCACCCCCTATCTGTCGGAGTCCCACAAGGTTCAGTCCTAGGGCCCCTGCTCTTCTCCATTTACACCTTTGGCCTGGGACAGCTCATAGAATCTCACAGCTTTCAGTATCACCTCTATGCTGTTGACACACAGATATACATCTCTGGACCAGATATCACCTCCCTACTAACCAGAATCCCTCAATGTCTGTCCACTATTTCATCCTTCTTCTCCGCTAAATTTCTGAAACTTAACATGGACAAAACAGAATTCATCATCTTTCCCCCATCTCAGGCGACACCCCTAACGAACCTATCCATTACAGTAAACGGCTGCCCACTCTCCCCAGTCCCACAAGCTCGCTGCCTCAGGGTAATCCTTGACACTGATCTCCCCTTCAAACCACATATCCAAGCCCTTTCCACTTCCTGCTGACTTCAACTCAAAAATATTTAATGGATCCGTACATTCCTAAACCAAGAATCTGCAAAAACCCTAGTCCATGCTCTCATCTCCCGCCTTGACTACTGCAACCTCCTGCTCTGTGTCCTCCCCTCGAACACTCTCGCACCCCTCCAATCTATTCTAAACTCTGCTACCTGACTAATCCACCTGTCCCCCCACTATTCCCCAGCCTCTCCCCTCTGTTAATCCCTTCACTGGCTCCCCATTGCACAGAGACTCCAGTACAAAACCATAACCATGACATATAAAGCCATCCACAACCTCCTCCATACATCTGTGACCTCGTCTCTCGGTACTTACTTGCACGCAACCTCCGATCCTCCCAAGATTTCCTTCTCTACTCCCCTCTTATCTCCTCTTCCCACAATCGCATGCAAGATTTCTCCTGCGCATCACCCCTACTCTGGAAAACTTTACCACAACATATCAGGCTCTCGCCTACCATCGAAACTTTCAAAAAGAACCTGAAGACCCACCTCTTCCAACAAGCCTACAACCTGCAGTAACCACCGATCGACCAAACCGCTGCACGACCTGCTCTACCCTAACCTACTGTATCCTCACCCATCCCTTGTAGATTGTGAGCCCTCGCGGGCAGGTTCCTCTGTCCTACTGTACCAGTCTTGACTTGTATTGTTTAAGATTATTGTACTTGTTTTTATTATGTATACCCCTCCTCACATGTAAAGCGCCATGGAGTAAATTGCGCTATAATAATAATAAATAATAATAATAATGCTTAGCTTTTAGATGAGGAGGGCATTGCTCCTAACTAACTGTATGGCATGGATACTAATGGTTGCCTTATTCTAGATCTTTTGCCCAGATTTTCCTTTGCATCTGTTGAGTTGTACATTTTTTCACAACATTGTAAATTTAGGAGGTGTGAATACTTTTGATCATATTTGCACATTGAGATAACATTAGATCATATTTATCTGGACTCTTGCGTTGCTCTGTAGAGATCTCAGGAGTCTCTTGGCCTACTTCCTCTGGAGTATTACAACCAGGATGACATCTGTTCAATCATCTGTATCAGTATATACTTTCTGAAAACTGGATACAATGAGGTCTACGGCAGATTGAATAAAACTGACTTAAGGGTTAATAAACAAACAAGTTATCCCTTATCCATTGAATAGGGGATTATTTGCTGATCACTGCAGTCAGACTACTGGGACCCCAGGCTGCCTCCCCTCAATGAATTGCCTATGGGGCTAGCTGAGCGATGCTTCAGTAGATGCTGTACATATTCCATTCAGAACAGAGCTGCTGAACCCCATTCTCAGTGTTATAAAGTCCCGATCTTGGTATCCTTGGGGGTCCCAGTTGTCTGACCCCAGTTACTCCAATTGGCTGACATCCCACAATGTCTGTCCGCTATTTTATCCTCCTTCTCTGCTCGATTTCTAAAACTTAACATGGAGAAAACCACATTGGTCATCTTTCCCCCATGTCATTCGACCCCCCAACAGACCTATCCATCAAAGTCAATTGCTGCTCACTCATCCCAGTCCCACAAGCTTGCTGCCTCTGGGTTATCCTTGACTCTGATCTGTCCTTTAAACCGCATATCCAAGATATTTCTACTTCCTGTCGACTCCCACTAAAAAATATTTTCCGGATCCACACATTCCTTAATCAAGAATTTGCAAAAACACTTGTGCTTGCACTCATCATCTCCCGCCGTGACTACTGCAACCTCCTGCTCTGTGGCCCCCCACTCTAACACTCCTTCAATCTATCCTAAACTCCGCTGTCTGACTAATCCACCTGTCCTCCTGCTATTCCCCGGCCTCTCCCCTCTGTCAATCCCTGCACTGACTCCCCATTACCCAAAGACTCCAGTTTAAAACCCTAACCATGGCATACAAAGCCATACACAACCTGTGTCCTCCATACATCTGTAACCTCGTCTCCCGGTACTTACCTGCACGCAGCCTCCGATCCTCACAAGATCTCCTTCTCTACTCCCCTCTTATCTCCTCTTCCCACATCCGCATCCAAGAATTCTCCCCAGATTCTCCCATACTCTGGAACTCTCTACCCCAACATATCAGACTCTCGCCTACCGTGGAAACCTTCAAAAAGAACCCCTGCTGGCAAGTGTGCAACCTGCTAATACCTTTTTTGTAATGATATATACAGCGATATACTATATACCACGGTGGGTATTACGGTTGGGCCTTCACATCAAATATGTTCTCTGGGAACGTAACCTTAGATATATAGCAACCAAAGAGCTCCTGCAATGTATATATCTATTCCTCATGTAACTAAATACTACATTTTGACCCCAGTCCAGAGCGTCTCACCTAGCCAAATTAGTTCTCATGCTTCGCACTGACGAGGGCCAACAGCCCGAAACACCGTGTCTGCGAATTGAGATACTGATTTGGCTTTTATCCTAAAGGTACCTTCACACTGAACGATATCGCTAGCGATCCGTGACGTTGCAGCGTCCTGGATAGCGATATCGTTGAGTTTGACAGGCAGCAGCGATCAGGATCCTGCTGTGCCATCGTTGGTCGGAGCAGAAAGGCCAGAACTTTATTTCGTCGCTGGATCTCCCGCAGACATCGCTGAGTCGGCGTGTGTGATGCCGATTCAGCGATGTCTTCACTGGTAACCAGGGTAAACATCGGGTTACTAAGCGCAGGGCCGCACTTAGTAACCCGATGTTTATCCTGGTTACCAGCGTAAAACGTAAAAAAACCCAAACACTACATACTTACATTCCGGTGTCTGTCCCCCGGGGCTGTGCTTCTCTGCACTGTGTAAGCTCCGGCCGGCCGGAAAGCAGAGCACAGCGGTGATGTCACCGCTGTGCTTTCCGGCCGGCGCTTACACAGTGCAGAGAAGCACAGCGCCGGGGGACAGACACCGGAATGTAAGTATGTAGCGTTTGGGTTTTTTTACGTTTACGCTGGTAACCAGGGTAAACATCGGGTTACTAAGCGTGGTCCTGGGCTTAGTAACCCGATGTTTACCCTGGTTACCAGGGGACTTTGCATAGTTGGTTGCTGGAGAGCTGTCTGTGTGACAGCTCTCCAGCGACCACACAGCGACGCTGCAGCGATCGGGATCGTTGTCTAGATCGCTGCAGCGTCGCTAAATGTGACGGTACCTTAAGTCATATTGCACGACTTGTTAAAGGGTTGATTGTGACTTGTAGGATCGCTACTTCCAACAGGTGGCGCTATAGAGTTTAAGTCCTCTTTTTCTCTGAAGAGGCAATTTGCATACTGCATTTTGAAAGATTTATAAAAACTATTGGAAAGAAAAATGTAACATAACCATGGGAAACAAATAGATTTCAGCCTGCACTGTTTTGGCAGTTAACAATGAATGTAGCAGACTTATTGGCTGCTATGGATAGCTGTTCTATTTTACCTCTGAACCAGTATTTAGGCCATGGTCACACTATCAGTATTTGGTCAGTATTTTACATCAGTATTTGAAAGCCACAATCAGGAGTGGGTGAAAAATCCAGAAGCTTTGACGTGTTTCTATTCTACTTTTCCTCTGATTTTTCCACTCCTGGTTTTGGCTTACAAATACTGATGTAAAATACTGACCAAATGCTGAATGTGACCTTAAAAAGCTTTACAATTATGGATTGATCTCCTTGTGAAGTCAATCATGTTGGCATTGTTGCTGTCTGTCTAGGCAACATATTGTGTGATCTTCATGCTTGTATTTCCCGATTGTTCACATACACAGTGACTTATCGCCTACCATTTAATATCTCTGCCTCTCTATTTTATCCACATCTAGGCTCGGAGATCAATATTTTGGATAAGGAGATCTCAGTATCTTTAGGAAACCTGTAAAATACACTCATTTTGGCCACGTTCACATGGTTGTATGATATCAATATTTGTAAGCCAAAATCAGACATGGATCAAAAGTACAAAAGTGGTGCGAGGGCTAGTATTATAGTTTTATTACACTTTTTCTCGTTTTTCCCACTCCTGGATTTGGCTTACAAATACTGATGTAAAATACTGAACACACCCAGGTGTGTGAACGTGGCTTTTTAAGAGCTTTAGCCAATGAAGAGCTTCGCTGCAAATTTGGTGCCCAGTGTCCACAGGAACAAAGCTAAAGAAGTTGGGGTGATACACTTGTGGAGTTTCTGTGATTATATTAGTTGTGACATAAATCATACTCCATTTTCAGTCATCCATTTTCTACCAAGCCCAATATTTAAATGGCTACAGTCGTTTTGACAAATGCTGCATGAAATTAATAGTGAAAGCAAATATAAGAAAATTTGTAATATACCTTATCACAGAAATGTTTCTTTCTTCACTTACGAGCCACGTGTCATTTTCCCTGCCTTCTCAACCAACCATGCACTTTGAAAAAGAGCTAAAAACTGTTTTGGTCAAAACAAGTCATGTGACCAACTCACTGAGGGATCAGATTACAGCTGCCTATTAAAGTCTATAGAGAAGGAAGAAAAAGAAGGAGAGAAAATAAGAGTGAGAAAAAGAATGAAATAGAGAGCGGCAGACATACACATACTACTGATGCTGTTTTCTAGTAAGTGTTTATAGCACTTCAAAGCTGTATTCTCTGCTACACTGCTCAGTTCCGCTGTATAATGCTTTGCATCTGCTTTTGAATTTGGGCTACATAGAGACAGGAGAGCAGGAGTGCTACATCTGTGTTTAAAGTGTACGCGAGACAACATAGTAGCTAGTCTCCACTCTCTGAAAATTAGAGGCAGAGTGAAAAAGTGAAAAAAAAAAAAAAAATGGCGAGTACAAGTCATATAATGGCCAGACATAATGCTATTCTTTATGTACGCTCATAGGACACTCAACTGAAAATACAGGTACAATTTAAGACCGGTAGTGGGTCATTGTTTAGGGAAGTAGATACAGAAGGACAAACCCCTTAAAACACATTTACAGTGGGCGACATGCACCCTGATACAGTTGGCTTGTTTTGACAATACATATTATACAGAACAGTTGAACTGTGCAGACATTGACTGTATGAAGATTTCCAAGTCTAATCTCTTGTTGTGAATGAAGGCATGACTATTTCATGCTCAAATTGTCACTCAAGTGAACTGGTTTATTGATAAAGATCACAGAAAAAAAATAAAGAGCTAGAAGGCAACATTTAATCAATTGCTTTACTAACATTTGCAACAGGCCCATATCATTGGTGTGACTAATATTAATAACTTAAATGGAATCTGTCAGCAGGATTTCTTCTCCTTAACTATTTATATACGCTTGTAGCTCTTTCAAAGAAAAGTCAACTAGTACCTTTACCTGGCAAATTTATTCTTTCGTTACTGAGAAATCAGCGTTTGAATTGATATGCAAATGAGGCTGAAGAGCTATGGTAGATCTGGAGCTTCTGTCACTCCAGCTCTATTCCTCTCCCACTGCTGCCTCCTCCTGTTTGACTAACAGCTCCTTTGCCTGAAGTCACAAAGCATAGAGACTGTCAGTCAAGCAGGAGGAAGCAACGCTGGGCAGGTATTAGAGCTGGAGTGACAAAGGCTTCAGATCTACCATACAGTAGCCCTTCAGAGTCATCTCCATATCAATTTAAACATGGATTTCTCAAGAACAGAGGAACGGATTGGCCATGTAAAGGTATTGATGGACTTGTCTTTGAAAGACCTACATGTGCATATAAATAGTTTGGGAAGTGATTTCACGTAAGAAACAAATTCTGCTGCTATCACTTTATCAGGTTATCTTTTTTTAATTAGAAATAATTCCAGGATTATAAAAACATGTATGCCACTGATTTTGGAACAAATCATCAATTTTTTACAAATTTTCGACAACTCCTTAAACATTCTAATGACCATTTGCGAGAGGATTGATAAAATCTCTGCTGTAAAATCCTTATATTATTACCTGTACCTTATGTTTCACAACACTTAAAAACGGACCAGTAAGGAGCTAGGTGACTATATAAATAATGCTGCAACTGATACCAAAATCCTTAACGCTCTCATTATGTAAAGTGGGCTCTGTGGTTGACTAGCTCGGTGCTTTCCCGGTCTAGTATTTTATTATATAACAAGCGCTCTTTGATCTGCAGGTTCTAGAAATGTAACCATATTAATATCCTTTTTTTTTGCAGAATGTGCCCATGCAGCATTGTTAATGGCACTCTATGCAATTCTGTGTTTGTTTAAGGATCATGATCCTGCAAATGCATCTTCTGCTGATCGAGACTTTTCTGATTTTTTTTAATTTGATCTTCAAACTCCTCTACCAGTCTGATCAATATAAGGATAAGTTACACATACTGTATGCCTCCAAGACAAAAGAGCTATTTGTGCTCACTGGAGTGAACTTATACAGTGTGCAGTTTCACACAAAATGCTTTCACATCTTAAGCACTTCACACCCATCTAACATACTTGATTTTCATTGTTGGACATAAAGTGAATATTCAGTTGTTGATTTTGTGCTTAATTTATAAAGCTTCACTTTCTGTGCTAATTTATTAACCTATATTTATAGATCTAGAAGCTGTGATTTACTGACTATCTCCTTCCAGAAATAATGTCATGTGATGGCTTCAGACAAACAGCAGCCATTGATGAGCTGCAGCCTTCACCTTCCATCCAAACAGGACTTTCCAGAAGACTCGCAGGGGACCCAGTAGCTAATGCAGAGGAGCGATATGCAGGTCTGGGATTTTCTAGGTGAGTACAAGAGTTTTTTTTTTTTTTTTTTAATTACCCCAATTTTTTTAAATTCAATTTTGCCAGATCACACTGGGGTTTATGTGTGAGCTGGAAGTTGATTTTACAATGCAAATCTATGGAGCATCAATGTGACACACTATGGTCTTACATTGCACCTCTGTGATACACACTATGGTCTTACATTGCCCCTCTGTGAGACACACTGGTCTTACATTGCCCCTCTGTGACACACACTATAGTCTTACATTGCCCCTCTGTGAGACACACTATGGTCTTACATTGCCCCTCTGTGAGACACACTATGGTCTTACATTGCCCCTCTGTGAGACACACTATGGTCTTACATTGCCCCTCTGTGAGACACACTATGGTCTTACATTGCCCCTCTGTGAGACACACTATGGTCTTACATTGCCCCTCTGTGAGACACACTATGGTCTTACATTGCCCCTCTGTGAGACACACTATGGTCTTACATTGCCCCTCTGTGAGACACACTATGGTCTTACATTGCCCCTCTGTGAGACACACTATGGTCTTATATTGCCCCTCTGTGACACACACTATGGTCTTACATTGCCCCTCTGTGAGACACTGTCAGGACTCTGAACATTTTTTATTACCTTTTTGTGCATTACTGCCCTTTTCCAAGATGGCATCTTTGGTCTCATGTGCACTGTGTCTTCCTGCTATAAAACTCCACCCCAGCCTTCAGTCTGTGCTAGAGTATTCTGCCTTGCATCCAGCTCCTGACCTCTGGTAACTCCCTGGCTATATACCTGTTCCTGTGAACCTGTGGGGTTATCCTGCTACTCTGCTCTGAGTTCCTGCTGCATACACCAGTTCCAGTAATCCTCCTTCATCTGCTGCTCGTGTTTACTTCCATCTGCATTTGCTGGACATGTAAGCTGTTTCTGCTCTGCAAGAACCTGAGACTATTACCCAGACCTCCCTGGTTGAGCTAAGATATGATTTTAACTGCCTTATAAGCATATCTATCTTCATTTTGGACTAAGACAAGGACTTATTCATGTCAAGTATCCTCAAGAATAATTGTGCTTCATAGACTTTCTGCATGATTGCATTTTCCTCTGAAGTTTCCTATAGACTGCTGAGCTGCATTTGATATTTGCACCAAGTGTTGTGTACTTGAGTTTCTCTCTGCACCTGTTTGAATCACCGTGTGATAATATAGACTTTACCACTTATAAAACTGTGTCCTGTAGTTGTCTTGTTCCACGCAAAGAGTCTCCTGAGTTATCCCCTATAATTATTACAGACACACTATGGTCTTAGATTGCCCCTCTGTGATCTGACAAGTCGAAATAGCAGTTAATTGGGTGAGAAGAGTAAGGAAACGGCAATGAAAATCAGGAAAGACCGCAATCTGTGAGTATTTTATTGCACAACACACATATCTAGACAGGTTTAGCACATAAAACATTTCTTGGGAGTGCTTCTTTAAATTTAAATAGATTGAGGTGTTAATAGGTGAGCATTTGATGAAAGCATCAATTACTGGCTATAACAAAACTAAAGGCCGTCCCATACACTCTAGACAGCTATAAGAGAATGATGATGATTTCGCTGATAGTTTGCCTGGCAGTTATCTTGTGCGACTCTCCATCAAAAGTCATATGTCAGCAGCCTCCATGCATATTAGACCGGTAGCCAAACCAGTCCATAGTGTTGAATCAAATTGTGTCTTGAGCAGCTCACAACTGTCACACAGCTCTGGACAGTGAGAGCCATGATCAAGAGAATGGTAGAAATTGCCAATTCTAAGGGTATGTGCACACGTCAGGATTTCTTGCAGAAATTTCCTGAAGAAAAACGGAAATTTTCTGCAAGAAATCCGCATGCTTCTTTTCGCGTTTTTTTCCCGTTTTTTCCGCGTGTTTTTAGCATTTTGCAAGCGTAATTAGCTTGCAGAATGCTAATGTTTTCCAAGCGATCTGTAGCATCGCTTGGAAAACTGATTGACAGGTTGGTCACACTTGTCAAACATAGTGCGTGACAAGTGTGACCAACTTTTTACTATAGATGCAGCCTATGCAGCATCAATAGTAAAAAGATATAATGTTAAAAATAATAAAAAAAATTAAAAAAGGTTATACGCACCCTCTGATGGCCCCCGATCTCCTCAGCTGTTGCTTTGTGTGTAGGACCTGCAATGACGTCGCGGTCACATAACCGCGACGTCACGGTCACATGACCGTGACGTCATCGCAGGTCCTTCACACAGAGCATCTATAGGAACGGAAGAGAGAGCATGCACCGATGAGAGGCGGGAAGACTCCGGGGCCATCAGAAGGTGAGTATATCACTATTTTTTATTTTAATTCTTTTTCTTTTTACCAATTATATGGGGCCCAGTCCATGGAGGAAAGTCTCCTCTCCTCCACCCTGGGTACCAAGCGCACATGATCTGCTTACATCCCGCATGGTGGGCATAGCCCCATGCGGGAAGTAAGCAGATCAATGCATTCCTATGTGTGCGGAATCCCCGCGATTCCACAAATTAATGAACATGTTGCTTTTTTTTCTGCAATGCGATTTTTTCGCAGAAAAAAATGCAACATTTGCACAAGATATACGGAATACACTGAAAATAATGGGAGGCATATGTAAGCGTTTTTTTCACATTTTTTTCGTGATTTTATCGCGTTTTTATAGCGAAAAAACGCAAATAATCCTGAACTTGTGCACCTACCCTCAATGGCAGGAATTGTAATTAAGCAGGACTGATAAGAGACCTTTTGTCAAGTGCTGAGAGAGAGGTAGAGAGAGGGAGGTGAGCAGATAACTGCTGCATAGCAATCAGTGGGATGGAGAATGTTGACTGGGATCTCTGGAAATAACTCCTCTCCTGGAATGTAACTACTGCGCACACTCGACCGTACTTGTGTGGCTGATTTGCTTGGAAGCAAGCTGTACACTATGTAATATAGAAGATGTTAAAGCATGAGAATGAAAGCAGATAGAAAAAGCAAGTCAATTGCAAACTTGCTTATTTTCATGCTGACTAACTAAAGCATCAATAGTTAATAGCATGAGAAAACCCTTTTAAAGATTTGTATATCATATGCAAGTCTTGAACAAAAGCCCGCTGGAGAACAATCCACTGAATTTATTACCAGGTGCATGCCTCCTAATGAATTTGGTGCATCTTGGTCTATCCATTCAGCACAACTTGAACTCTAGTGCCACCTATTGGAAGTGGCAATCTTAAAGTCAATATCGACCCATTATCGAGTCTTGCCATATGACTTAGGATAAAAGCCAAACCAGAATCTCTATGCCGATGTAATCATTGAATGAGCGAACAATTTCCATTTACAATACACAATCTTCAAAAGATTAACTAGATTTTTTTTCGCTCATCTAAACGACTTTATGCACAATGAATGAGTCTATTTTCACACATGGTTCAGTCAATCAATCCATTCATATTACACAGCTGTCGATAAAATTAAGTCATTACCATTAAAATCTTACTGATCGGCTAGTGCATGTACTCTATAAGGGCAGCGTCAGGCGGCTGTATAAATCGGACTGAGATCGGATCACATTGCACGGACTGGCCGGCAGCTCTCCTGACACAAGTGTGACAGCTCCATATATTTCTATGCAGTTATCACGCTAGGGAGAGCCGCCGGCTAGTCCATGTGTTGAGGTCCGATCTTGGTCCATTTATACAGCTGTCTGACTGTGTCCTTAGTCTCTTAAGACGTGTTTGGCCTCTAACATCCTCTAAGCCTGGTCCAGTTCTTACAAAAGTGGTAAGAGTGGCGTAAAAGAGAATTGGTTGCAAAAAAGGAGTGACAGAAAACAGCTGGAAACAGAAAATAAATAGCTGGATAAATCGTCCTTTTATACTATGTCTTTAATCTTGGGTTCTCCATCTAAATCTGTTAAAAAAAAATCTAATTAAGACTAAGTTCACAATGCTCCATTGTTTGTCAGAGAGGAACATTGATTGGGCTTGACATTACTGGAGTCAGTTGTTGCTAGGGATGCACTAACAGCTGGAGTCTTTTACAGGGTGCTGTCAGGCAGCATGCCTCTTACAGCCAGTCTGTCAAAAATTAGTGAGGTCTTCATCAATGATGAATATGCTATGCATTGCGCCGATAAGGGGCAAGAGGGTCTGACAGTGTGCAATCCATAAACCTTCTCAATCTGTCACATTTAGTTTTTTTTGTCCTTTTTAAACATAATTAGATTGTGACTTTATCGAGACGTACGACTATAATACGTCAAGTCTCGTCACATGGTCACCCAAAAGCTCAACACTAATGAGGAATCAAATCAGGAAAAATTACACAGTAACATGAAAGTTAGCTTTAACAATATTTCCTCATGTAACGAAAGATGTTTCCTGTTATTGACATCAATTTAGTGATAGAATTAAGCCTTAACATTTCAACTCAATAGAAAAAACGATGAGCTGCATAATAGACTAATAGACACCAACAACTGCATAGTAAATGTGGTCCGCCAACGAAGAGTGTTCTAGCAAGTGTCACGCTTTACTAAGGAAGGGGGGCCTCAAACTGTCCATGTCCCACGGTACTCTTGAAGCTAGAAAGGCCCGAGTCTCCGACCTTACTATGCTCCTGTTAAACCCTGATCTGTCTCCTCCACATGAGGGACAGAAATGTAATGTAAACAAGACACAAAGACAACACAGGGATAACAGAAACCCTCTATCATACAAAAGCACTAACCAAGAATAGGGAGGATAGGGACAGGGAGGAATAAACTAAATGGGAACAGGGACCAGGAGATAAACACACGTACTACAGCAAACCACAGAACACTACTACAACAACTCTTCTCCAACCACTTAGCTTTAGCACACAGCACAGGAAGACAAATCTTTCACTGGCAGGGACTAGAAGGTCTGATCAGTTTATATAGGAAGAGGTATTGACACGACCAGAAGCAGCTAAGATGGAGCTGCATGTTTCTGACTAGCATAGAAAGGGTCATTAACCTTTTCAGCACCAGAAGAAACTAAATCTATTTAATATGGGACACAAATCACTCCATCTCTAAAGAAGACCTGCGATTCATTGCCCAACGTGACTGTCAAACTCCAGGTCTTCCGGTACAGACAGTAAGAGGTCCTTTTGAGAAACTAAAGAATATTTTAGTTGTGCTGTTTTCCACAAATTCTGCCCCACCTGTCCATGTCTAGCATTAGAATCCCGCTTCATTGACCTCAGACAGCCCCTTGAACAGACGTTCTTAGACCTTACTCAGCATAAAAACAAAATAATAAGAATATAATCCAATTCCTCACTAACATAATTCCAGCCCCAGAATTTGGGTTACTTTCAGCCTATGCTCTGTACAATTCTTTCCATTTAAAAGTTGTTTTTTTAATCTCAGTAGAAAATACTAATATTTTTCACATATCTATGTCGTGCTTATTCATTCTTGATGCTAATTCTAATAGCAGAATCATTTACTCTAGAAGACTTGTTGCATTTCCAAACTCTCTAAAATAATTCTGGAGCCTCTTTTCCTAATTTTGTGTTATGACGTTCCTCTGTTATTCCTCTTAGAAATATAGGAGTAATTGACAGATGGGTGTTACCTTTTAGGGGTGCATCTCTACACACTAACACTATCCAATCCGTGCTGAGTGTTTAGACTATGTAAGGACACACCCCTTTGACAAGTGGAATGGTAACACCCAAAAATATCAAAAGGAATAACAGAGTTCTACGAGAAGATCCTCTAGAATTGTTATTTAATTGGGAATACAAATATTTACTAACATAGACAAGTCTGGAGCGGTGACATGTCCCCTTTAAGGGTGAGACTAATACCTATTTCCTTAAAGTGGTTGTCCAAAGTTAAGTTACAAGTCTGCCATCACGGTATGTGACTGCATACTTGTGCATCCTCACATCGTGCACACTGCGACGATTCTCAGGGCCAGTCCATGTGTCTCAGCTATATTCCAACTAGATGGGTGCAGCCTCGCTCAATGCAAGTGTATTGAGCGAGGCTGGAAACAACCCCTTTAATTGCAGAAGCTGTTAGAAAAAAACATATTACTAAAACAACACTGTGAAATTTGATGGAAGGTTTACATATCAAAGATATCAGTTTGTGAAGTCTTCTGTGGATGTGGTTATTGATAGAGTCCTGTTCACACTGGAGCCACAACGTCCATTACTGAATGATGCATAAGGAGCCTAGGAGAGCACAACGGTTCCTACCGATTTTATGTCATATTTTATGCACAATGAGCATGGTACCAACTGAAGACACTGATGTCGATGAGGATATTGTAAGATATTTCTCCATATAAATCACACACAATAACCACTTTCCTGTGGACAGGTGATAATGTGATTTTTCTTCACCACACAAAAACATTTAAGGCTGGGTTAACAAATCCCTTCAGGCACAAATACTGTCATACGGACCCTATTGACTATGATGGGGTCTGTTATTTTTTTTGTTAGGCAGTCTATCATATTGCTGAAAAAAAATAGTGCAGCATGCTGCAGTTAAAATGATGGATTTTTCAAAGGATCATCTTATCGGACGTTCAAACTCAGGTGTAAACCTAGACGTTTTATTATTTGTCCTAGTAAAGAATATTGACATTATAGAAGCTCCTGCTCTGGCATAATAATGACATCTGAATGGGCACCATGTACGTGTTATACCATTTTTGATGCTGAGACCCCATTGCTATTAGGTGATTGCCAGGCTTAGAAAATTTGTACCCGTAGCAATCAGCTGATTTATTGGAAGGCTTCCTTCTTATAGTGCCTAAATAACTGCAATCATTGTCAACTCTCAATACGCACGCACGTTCAATTTGGTTTATCTTCCATAAGTTCAGGGAAGAGTTGAGAGGACAAGAGGAAGAGTTCAGGGAAATTCAGGGAAGAGTTGGGAGGACATAAGGAAGAGTTCAGGGAAATTCAGGGAAGAGTTGGGAGGACATAAGGAAGAGTTCAGGGAAATTCAGGGAAGAGATGGGAGGACATAAGGAAGAGTTCAGGGAAATTCAGGGAAGAGTTGGGAGGACATAAGGAAGAGTTGGGAGGACATAATGAACAGTACAGGGAAATTCAGGGAAGAGTTTGGAGGACATAAGGGAGAGTCCAGGGAAATTCAGGGAAGAGTTGGGAGGACACAAGGAAGAGTTCAGGGAAATTCAGGGAAGAGTTGGGAGGACATAAGGAAGAGTTGGGAGGACATAAGGAACAGTTGAGAGGACATAAAGAAGAGTTGGGAGGTTCTAAGGAAGAGTGCAGAGAAATTCAGGGAACAGTTGGGAGGACTTAAGGAACAGTTGGGAGGACATAAAGAAAAGTTGGGAGGTTCTAAGGAAGAGTGCAGAGAAATTCAGGGAAGAGTTGAGAGGACATAAGGAATAGTTGGGAGGACATAAGAAACAGTTGAGAGGACATAAAGAAGGTGTTGGGAGGTTCTAAGGAAGAGTTCAGTGAAATTCAGGGAAGAGTTGGACGCATAACACTAGAAAAAAAAAACACTCCACTAATAAAGACAGAGTGCTCTATAGTTCAGATATCTTAAAGGGAATCTGTCACCATGTTTTTTGTATGCAACCTGAGAGCAGCATGATGTAGGGAGAGAGACCCCAACTCCAGTGATTTGTCACTTGCTTTACTGGGTGCTGTAATTTTGATTAAAAACTTTATCTGCTGCAGATCTATCAGTTCTCTGAATGCTAAGCTCTGTATAACCCTGCCCAGACTCTTGATTTTAAGATTTCTGTGCACACTGTGCATAGGCAAAAAGGCGCTAATCGGCTGTGGGGCGTGGTTGAACTACCTGGCAGATGGTCAATTTGTTCTATAGTAAAATTTCTTGCTGATAAAACAGTGATTTTCTCAAAACTACAGCAACCAGCCTAGTAAGTGACACATCACTGGAATCAGGAACTTTGGCCCTACATCTCAGATTAAGTCGCAAAAATCTGGTGGCAGATTCCCTTTAAGTAGGTGTGGAGTAGAAATAAACTTAGACAAGCAGTAATGTATTCCCTTTGCTAGGAATAGTATTAGAATTAGGTTTCGCTCACACTGGCGTATAACACAGCCGAGTGCTATGTGATGTTTTATTGGATAGCACTTGGCTCAGTGTTATACTATGGGGCAGTGCAGATGTGACATTTTCTCATGCTTATTCAGCATGAGAAAACAATTGCAGCATGATGCAAGTGGCTCCGATATACGGGTCATGCGCACCCATACAAGTCTATGGGTGGTGTGGAACATCAGACTGCACTCGGATGTTATCTGAGTGCAGTTCAATGTATGACAATGGAGAAAATGGAGAAATTCTCCACACCTTTGATACAAATCTCATGCAAAAGAATCAGATTACAGTAAGATGACACGCAGATCACACTCTGACAGAGTTTGAGCTGAGTGTCATTAGCACAATTGGCCCGATTCTCTCGCATGAGAGAATATACAGTGACTTGTGAAAGTATTCGGCCCCCGGGAACTTTTCAACCTTTTCCCACATATCATGCTTCAAACAAAGATACCAAATGTAAATTTTTGATGAAGAATCAACAACAAGTGGAACACAATTGTGAAGTTGAACGAAATTTATTGGTTATTTTAAATTTTTGTGGAAATTCAAAAACTGAAAAGTGGGGCGTGCAAGATTATTCGACCCCTTTACTTTCAGTGCAGCAAACTCACTCCAGAAGTTCATTGTTGATCTCTGAATGATCCAATGTTGTCCTAAATACCTAATGATTCTAAATATAATCCACCTGTGTGTAATCAAGTCTCCGTATAAAGGCACCTGCTCTGTGATAGTCTCAGGGTTCTGTTTGAAGCACAGAGCGCATCATGAAGACCAAGGAACACAACAGGCAGGTCCGTGATACTGTTGTGGAAAAGTTTAAAGCCGGATTTGGATACAAAATGGTTTCCAAAACTTTAAACATCCCAAGGAGCACTGTGCAATCGATCATATTGAAATGGAAGGAGTATCATACCACTGCAAATCTACCAAGACCCGGCCGTCCCTCTAAACTTTCATGTAAAACAAGGAGAATTCTGATCAGAGATGCAGCCAAGAGGCCCATGATCACTCTGCATGAACGGCAGAGATCTACAGCTGAGGTGGGACAGTCTGTCCATAGGACAACAATCAGTCATACAATGCACTAATCTGGCCTTTATGGAAGAGTGGCAAGAAGAAAGCCATTTCTCAAAGATATCCATAAAAAGTGTTGTTTAAAGTTTGCAACAAGCCACCTGGGAGACACACCAAACGTGGAAGAAGGTGCTCTGCTCTGATTAAACCAAAATCGAACTTTTTGGCAACAATGCCAAACAATATGTTTGGCGTAAAGGCAATACATCTCATCACCCTGAACACACCATCCCCACTGTCAAACATGGTGGTGGCAGCATCATGGTTTGTGCCTGCTTTTCTTCAGTAGAGACAGGAAAGATGGTTAAAATTGATGGGAAGATGGATGGAGCCAAATACAGGACCATTCTTGAAGAAAACCTGTTGGAATCTGCAAAAGACCTGAGACTGGGACGGAGATTTGTCTTCCAACGAGACAATGATCCCAAACATAAAGCAAAATCTACAATGGAAAGGTTCACAAATAAACGTATCCAGGTGTTAGAATGGCAAAGTCAAAGTCCAGACCTCAATCCAATCGAGAATCTTTGGAAAGAGCTGAAAACTGCTGCTCACAAACGATCTCCATCAAACCTCACTGAGCTCGAGCTGTTTGGCAAGGAAGAATGGGCATGAATTTCAGTCTCTCGATGTACAAAACTGATAGAGACATACCCCAAGGGACTTGCCACTGTAATCGCAGCAAAAGGTGGCGCAACAAAGTATTAAGTTAAAGGGGCCGAATAATATTGCACACCCCACTTTTCAGTTTTTGAATTTCCACAAAAATTTTAAATAACCAATAAATTTCGTTCAACTTCACAATTGTGTTCCACTTGTTGTTGATTCTTCACCAAAAATTTACATCTGGTATCTTTATGTTTGAAGAATGATATGTGGGAAAAGGTTGACAAGTTTCAGGGGTCCGAATACTTTCGCAAGGCACTGTATGCCAGTGTTGGTGTTGCTACAATTCTCCAGGTAACTATGAGCTCACAGATATCAAACATATTTAGGTTATTTTTTATTTATGTGGTGAAAAAAAAATCTAAACTTTGTAAAAAAAATAAAAAAATGGCGCCATTTTTTGAGACCTGTAGTGTCTCCATTTTTCGGGATCTGGGACTGGGTGAGAGCTTCTTTTTTTTTTGGGCCAAGCTGATGTTTTTATCAATATCATTTTGTGGTAGATACAATCTTTTGATCGTCTGTTATTGCATTTTATTGCAATGTTGTGACGACCAAAAAAAAACATAATTCTGGCATTTTTTCATTTTTGGGTTGTTACGCTGTTTACCGATCGCTTTAATTATTTTGATACATCAGGCATTTCTGAACGTGGCAATAACAAATATGTGTGCTTTTTATTGTTTTATTTTGAATGGAGCAAAAAGTGGGGTGATTTGAGCTTTTATATTTTTTTTTAATTTTTTAACATTTTTAAAAAAACTTTTTTACACTTTTTTATTTGTTTCTATAGTCTCCTTAGAGACTTGAAGCTACGATCTTCTGATCGTTTGTGCTACACATAGCAGGGCTTCAACCTTGCTAAGTATAACAGAAATGCTCATCTGCTATGATCGCCGGCCACGAGGCGGCGCTCATAGCAGATCGGCAATGACAACCACAGCGGTTGTCATGTCAACCCATCAGCATCCTGTGATCATGTGACAAAGTTGCCGATGGGCGGAGCTAATGACACAATTCTGGCGCGATCATGTAAAATTCCACTGTTGGAGATTAACAATGGCATTTAACATGTTAACAGGAGCGGGTGGATCGCGATTACACCCGTGACTGTTAGGGTATATGTCCACCGTCCGATATCCCAGCGCTTTGAACGGAGCGGATACCACGCTACACCCAAAGCGCTGCCCCCTTTTGTACGTCCGGTGATTCCACCTGTGTTCATTGAACACAGGCGGAATCACCGCATCCTATACATAGACTGTTATTTACCTTTCGGAGACTGAGTGTCTCAGCAAGACAAATAGACATACTGCGGTCTAGAAAGACGCGTCGCATGTTCGGTTACGCAGGTCTGCCACCTGCGTGTTTGTACGTATAGTGGAGATGGGATTTCATAAAATCCCCTCCACTATGCTGTAACATCTGGACGCTGCGGATTGGACACTGCGGCTGTACGCAGCATTCAATCAGCAGCAAATCCTGAAGGAATACGCCCCGTGGAAACATACATTAAGAGGCACATGTTAGCTGATCAGATCAGTATTTGGTCAGTATTTTACATCAGTATTTGTAAGCGAAGTTCAGGAGTGGAACAGTCAGACGATATGCACCACTTCTGGATTTTTCACCCACTCCTGGTTTTGGCTTACAGATACTGATGTAAAATACTGACCAAATACTGAACACGTGCACAAGGCCTGACTCTATACTATACTGAAATTCAAATACAATGTCATATTGCCTCCATCTAACCCATCCTGACCACTTTCTATTGATCTAGTCTGACAGTGTCAGGGAGGGGGTATATATATATATTATATATATATATATATATATATATATATATATATATATATACACACAGTGGGGAATATACGTATTTGATACACTGCCGCTTTTGCAAGCTTTCCCACCTACAAAAGATGGAGAGGTCTGTAAGTTTTATCGTAGGTACACTTCACCTGTGAGAGACAGAATCTAAAAATAAAATCCAGAAAAATCACATTGTATGATTTCTACATAATTCGTTTGCATTTTATGGCATGAAAGAAGTATTGGATACAGTAGAAAAACAGAACTTACTATTTGGTACAGTAACCTTTGTTTGCAATTACAGAGATCAGATGTTTCCTGCAGTTCTTGACCAAATTTGCACACACTGCAGCAGGGATTTTGGCCCACTCCTCCATACAGATCTTCTCCAGATCTTTTAGATTTCGGGGCTGTTGCTGGGCAACATTGAGTTTCAGCTCCCTCCAAAGAATTTCTATTGGGTTCAGGTCTGGAGACTGGCTAGGCCACTCCAGGACCTTGAAATGCTTCTTATGGAGCCACTTTTTACTTGCCCTGGCTGTGTGTTTTGGGTCATTGTCATGTTGGAAGACCCAACCACGACGCACTTTCAATGCCCTTATTGAGGGAAGGAGGTTGTTGGCCAAAATCTTGCGATACATGACCCCATCCATCCTACCTTCAATGTGGTGCAGTTGTCCTGTCACCTTTGCAGAAAAGCACCCCCAAAGTATGATGTTTCTCCCACCATGTTTCACGGTTGGGACGGTGTTCTTGGGGGTTGTACTGATCCTTCTTCCTCCTCCAAACACGGCGAGTGTAGTTGATACCAAAAAGTTCAATTTTGGTCTCATCTGACCACATGACCTTCTCCCATGCCACCTCTGGATCATCCAGATGGTCATTTGCAATCTTCAAACATGCTTGGACATGTGCTGGCATGAACAGGGGAACCTTGCATGCCCTGCAGTATTTTAATCCATGATGGCATAGTGTATTACTAACGGTAATGTTTGAGGTCTCTTCAGGTCATTAACCAGGGCCCCCATGTAGTTCTGTGATGATTACTGACCTTTCTCAGAATCATCCTTACCCCACGAGGCGAGATCTTGCATGGAGCCACAGACCGAGGAAGATTGACAGTCATCTTGTGTTTCTTCCGTTTTCTAATAATTGCACTAACAGTTGTTTCAATCTCACCAAGGTGCTTGCCTATTGTCCTCTATCCCATCCCAGCCTTGTGCAGGTCTACAATTTTATCCCTGGTGTCCTTAGACAGCTCTTTGGTCTTGGCCATGGTGGAGAGGTTGTAGTATGATTGATTATGTGTGTGGACAGGTGTCTTTTATACAGGCAACGAGTTCAAACAGCTGCAATTAATACAGGTAATGAGTGTAGAATAGGAGGGTTTTTAAAGAAAAACTCACGATTCTGTGAGAGCCAGAATTATTGACGGTTGTAGGTGATCAAATACTTATTTCATGCAATAGAATGCAATTTAATTATTTAAAAATCATACAATGTGATTTTCTATTCTCTTTATTTTTACATTCTGCCTCTCAGAGGTGAACTGTACCTACGATAAAAATTACCTCTCCATTCTTTGTAGGTGGGAAAACTTGCAAAAGCGGCAGTGTATGAAATACTTATTTTACAATATATATATATATATATATATATATATATATATATATATATATATATATATATATATATATATATAAATCTGACATATACTTTGGACCATGGTGTTTTAGGGCATTCTATCATGATACTGTAGATTGTTTATGTAACATAACCATTGATCATATTCATCGAATACTCCGACCACCCGATATTCCGTGAATGACAGATGAAATCAAGGCTCAAGTGAAATGTAGAAGGTGCACAGACGGAAACTCCAGAAAGGAATCTGGGGAGGGCAGGACCTGGGATGAGTTGACTAATCCCAGACATTCCTGAAAATGTTTTTTGTGCACCTGCAGAAAAAAAAGGGAAGTTGGAAAAAAAGCAGCTGACATTTCTTGAAAATGAGCACATTTGTTTAGGATTTCAATTCTACCCAAGCAGAAACTGGAAAGGAGAGATGATTTATATTAATCGTGTAATTAGTTTTGTATGTGGCACTGGCGGCGGTGTTTCTGGGTATGGTATGCAGGTTGGCAGGGGAAGGGTTAACCCTTCCCTGGCCAGACCAGGCCCACAAGGCATCGCAGGATGGTGATGTGAGAACAGACATCTAGAGGAAGGACACCTGTTTCCTCTTGGGTGGGTCGCAGACATGGGAGCATGGGAGAGGGTCACTGCAAATACTCTTGAATGAAGGCACACCTTAAATAGGTTAACTGTTTCACCACCGGCCAAACACCAGAACTAAGTCTGACACATGTCCTGTGGGATCGATGCCATGAAACGATTTGATAGCAGCGTGCGCATTATCCGGGAACGTACTATTAACTTTATCGGGCTAAATTTATTAATCCGTGGTATGTCTCTGTGAGATAGGGAAAGTTGGAACAGGGACAGAAGGGAATACTTATGAATTATGTGCAGCAGCGCAGAATATGTTGGTGCTATATAAAGAAGTCAATAAGTGAGTAAGGAAATGATGACTTGCACTGAGGGAACAAATGATTTGCTATCTTTAGCTGCAGGGAAAAGTAACAAGTGAAGCTAAACATAGATTCAATCCTGTGATATTCATTTCCTCTATAAAAGTTGTGACAGCTAATTAAAAGTAACAAAAGAAAATAAAATGATGGTTTCCCGGACCGGTCACTGCGCTGAGCTTTGCTGTAGTATCTATGCTGTGTGCGTTAAAACCCAACCCATCCAGCATCAGAACGGTGAGAGGGTCACGTCCGTCTACCTGAACTTCTACATTCCCTTACACTTTCATGCCCAAAGAAAAAAAAACACTAAGGCTACGTCCCCACTATGAACTTTTAGTGAGTTTTTGATGTTGCAGGTTTATACACCCATTAAGTAAAATAGGTAACTTGCATTTTTCGAAAATACATAGAATGAAAAAATAAAACTGACCGAAAACTGATCATGAGAACGTAGCCTTACACTTTATTGGATACCTATGAAATTTGCATATGTGATAGGGATATTGGAATGTACAACATGATGGTGCTATAGAATTAAAATAAGATATTTTCCAACAAGAAACCTAGAACTAGAGATTAGACTGCCCAGGTAAAAAATAACCTACTGGAGGAATTATGGAGAAAGGATGAGGAAGAACGTTCCATCATCTTCTCCACTAAGGTCATTTACTCAAGGGTCATAGTACCTTGCCGTGCAGGGCATCTGTTTCTAGTCTACATCAACATTTCAACTGATATGGGTGAGAAAACTGGTAATGAATACAGAGCAAGAACATGATAAACTGACATCCCATAATGCTGTCATGACTTTATGATGCCAATATATTCCTCTGCTATGCACCAGAACATTACAGGATAGTCCTCCATACCAGAAGATGTCAGGTTATCTCTCTAAAACACAACATGCCATAATATTCCTTTATTCCACTCAATATCAGCCTATTTCCCCATAACAGAAAATGCTGCAGCATCACAACATGCCCAGAAATTAAAATGATGGTAATAGAAAAAAAAGTGAAATTATAAAGCAAAAATTATCAAAACTAATAAACCAAGCCAAGGAAGCTGGAATGGAGATGACATTTGGAAAGAGACAAAAATATAAAAGTAAAAAAATATATTTTCCCAGATTATTATTTCACCCTATTTATATTATTATTATTATTATTATTATTATTATCTGTGTGTTCTTTGATGAGGATTCATCATACACATGCAACATGTTGTAGAGATTAACATTTTATAGTTTTATCATCTGAGCTGAATCCAAAACTTAAAAAAAGGTTTAACATTTTTGTTTGGATTGAAAGAGTCAAAAGTATCTATTTCTTTAATTTGGCTATTAATATAGTATGTAATTCTAAAATTAAATGAAAATAATAGTAGAAGAACAAAATAGTAATATCTCTAATAATCCCAAGAAATCTTACCAAATCTGCTGTGGTCCTGCCTTGTGCCATGCACGGTACCATTAGGGAAAATCTCCAGGTGAAACCCAGTCCTGCAGTAGAGTTGCCTTCTCCTCAGGATGCCCTTTAGGTGAGCAAAATCAGTGGGAGACCCTCTCTGCAGCCTCCCTTCTATCTGACCCAGTCTCTCATTCAGAAACCCAGGAGAGTCGGCTAAAGCAACATTTCCAAGAGATGAAGAAAATCCATGCAAGTCTATATCCAGAGATGCCAAAAAGCCACCAACTTCAGCCATTGCAGCAGATGATGGGCACGGTGTTGTCAATGCAAAGTAGTCCCTCAGACTTTTTTAGGAAAAGCAAGAAAGTGAAGTTTGTGGATGAATCAGATAAGTAATGTGCTGTTGATTTCCATCAACTTGTCAGTGCCTCTTGGCTCCAGCAGCCCCTCTGTGTAGATGTTTCTACAAGTGACCTTGTTCCAGTGGGGAATTGAAGTCTTGTCCCTCTTCATTAATCTCCTCTTGCTTTTCATAGCTGGGTCTGTCTAGCTAAGAGATGAAAACTGCACTTTATATACATAACACACTCCCCTTAACATTGACTTACTGGAGATTTAAATACAAGCCACACCTCATTATTATTCCCCCTGGCTAAAGCTTTTTTTTTTCCCCCTCTGATCCATTTAGTTCTTTTTGAAGAAAAAAAAAATGTTGCACTCCCTCCTTTATTATAAGAAAGGAAAAATGTGCACATGGCAGTGAGGCAGAACAGTTTCTGGCAAAGTCCCTGATGAAATCATGAGTGTGTGTGTGACCTGAGTGTTGTACACACACCAGCCTGCATCCACACACTGCACCCACACACTGCACCCACACTGACTGCACCCACTGACTGCACCCACACTGACTGCACCCACACACTGCACCCACACTGACTGCACCCACACTGACTGCACCCACACTGACTGCACCCACACTGACTGCACCCACACACTGCACCCACACTGACTGCACCCACACTGACTGCACCCACACTGACTGCACCCACACTGACTGCACCCACACTGACTGCACCCACACACTGCACCCACACTGACTGCACCCACACTGACTGCACCCACACTGACTGCACCCACACTGACTGCACCCACACTGACTGCACCCACACTCTGCACATAGGTGTCTGTTCACACACTGCCAGCATCTGATGAGCCTCACAGTGTGCAGGCAATGGGGGAATGATGGAGCACCGGGCATGGCTTCATCGTCTACTAGCCACTAGAGAGAGGGGGAGATATATATATATATATATATATACTATATAGAAAATAAATACACACACATATATATATATATATATATATATATATATATATACACACACATACATATACATGTGTATATATACTGTAGATTTAGTATATATAGATAGATATAGGTGTGTGTATATATATAATATATATGTTACACTGTATATATGTATATATATACACATGGATGGAAGTCTGTCCACCTTTTTCATGCTGAGAACAGGTGTTTCCCCCAGATCATTTGTGCCCTGTGATACTGTGGCTGGGACTGCAGCTGTCTGGGGAAACTCAAGAAAGAGACTGAGGACAGAAGGAAAACTGAGACAGATAATGTGCCTGCCTGATCCCAAGTGATAAGCCTATGGGGAGAAGAAACTATTCTGACTGCACCTCCATCCTGCACATGGTCATTACAGCAGACCCTCATGCAGGACTTATGTGCTTCACCCCCCATACAATGCCTTGTGTGCTGCATTTCTGCACACCGTGTGTTTGCTATGTAGTGTAGGAGACTTAATGCAGTCAGCCCCCCAACCCCCCATTTATTCACTGCACTCTCAGCAACTAGTGTCCATCCGCACAATAACGAGCACGTCCTCTTACCAGTGAGTGTGAGATGAGGATGCGGCCACTGGGCGGCGCTGTTGTTCACGCGTCACCTGCAGACGTCTTGGAGGAGCTGCCTGTGTGCGGAGGAGACCGCTCTGCAGGAGAACGCTTGTCTTCCTCGGCGCTTTTGGGAACTGCTTGGGTCCTGTAGCAGTCAGGTGTCTGCCCATATGCAAAACTCAGACAGCAGGGCAGGCACATTGGTCTCTAGGGAGGAGTCACAGAACATTCCTAAGACTGGGGAAATGTCATTTACATGCTGAACTTTGCATTTCTACACCCACATCCAGGAGAGAATTTCTTAGTTGTCAGTTGCACTTCTATAAAATCTCATTTTGAGGACCGCAGTTCTGCTTCCTATGATCCCAGCTGCTGTGCTCGAGGTCTCAGCATCTGGTCACGGTTCGGGCTGGTGCAGACGGGTATAAATCGGACAAGAGGGATAGGATTTTTGATCAGATATCACATAGACGTCATATAGGGCTTTTCAGTTGACCAATTGTTCTCTCGATCCAACTGCCCATGAGAAAAAAACAATCGATACATGCTCTACTTTGTATGGACAAGTATAGTGCGTGTAAATGGCGGCCGCTCCGGTACTGAGATCCAGAAGAGCACCAGAGCTGCGCCCATGCACACCAGTCATGTCTGCAGTTTGCGGAGGTGACTGGCCCGAGATTTCTTACGCTCGTCTGCAGCCGGCCTTAGGTTAAGTTCACATGAGAATATAAAAATTGTCCAAATTACGTCCAGAAAAAATGGTCAATTTTTCTCTCAATTGTCACCCATGAGGCATCCGTTGTTATACATCAGCAGATATTAAGAACAAATACCGTTTCCGATGTAAAGTAATTGTATCTGTATAAATCTGATGCTATACGAATGATCCGTACTTGATGCCATTTTTTTTTACACGACCATAGACTTCAGTAGGTGAGCTCCATCCGACATACGGGACAAACTAGTGCATGCTGCAATCACTTCACATGTACGTACGTAAAAAACGGCCCCAATGTATAACACTGGTCCTAGCTCTGAGTGCTGTCAGTTTTTTCATGGCCAGCACGTTGACCTAACCTATAGAATCTAAATACCTACCGGTCTTAGGCCTCATTCGGTCGGGCATTGTGTCACATTTGTTTTCAATCCATGATTTCCCAGATAGAACATGTACACGTTATAGTCCGCATGTCCGGCATTCTCCATGAAAAATACCAATACAAGTCTATAGGTCAGTGGAAATCCGGGATCACATCAGTGGACTGTCCGTGTGCCGTCCATGATTAACATCGTGATGTATAGGAGACACTTAGACATTTATTCATCCATATGTGAGAATCGTGGATAAAACTCTGATAATAAAAACTGACACCGACCAAATAGTGATGAAACTCGGATACAAAACACTGATGACACTCTTTGCATTTTGTGTGTGTACGTGAACAAAGTTGGGCGTCTGAATGAGGGCTTAGCCTGGGCTTACATGTCTGATTCTTGTAATAACTGCTGTGTGTAAATAGAAAAAATAATCTAATCCCTTACATCGGGCAGTTGTCGAACTGTCGGCTGGGATTGTCATTGCTACTACTCTTCATTGGTGTAAATGTTTCTGCAAGTAGCAATCATCCGAGAAGACTCCAACATGGCAAGAACTAGTGGCCCGAATGTTAAAGAGGTGTCTCCCATTCCGGTGTTTCCTGGCATGTTAATCCAATATATAATAAAACGCTCAACGGATTAGTTTTATTCGTACACATTAGTAGAGCACGAACTGTTTAAACTTTCCATTCACTTTCTTACGCCTTCCCGTGAATACATTTAAAATAGTTTTTCCAGGACAAAATCAGGAGTAGAATCTATATAAAGAGAAAAGTATTATGGACGGATATTCGAATCTACAGGTTTTTAACTTTTTTTGGCTCACAATTACCAATATAAATAGTGAACAAAATATGCCGCGTGAGGGTATGTGCCACATGATGTGAAACAGTGCTGCAAAAGCACCCCGTAAAATGAACATATAGCTCTGGAAGGTCAAAATGACATTGTTGAGCACGTTTCAGCTCACATCACTTCTTTGAACTTCTTCAGGGTTCAGAAACCCTGAAATGGTTAAAAGAAGAAACATTCATTCTTTGAGCGGCTCTAAAGCCACCCGCACTGTATACTGGGAGTACAGAGTACAGAGCCGGTGCAAGAACTACTGCGTTTTTGTCATGGGGCTTTGCTTTGGAAACCTAGTGGTTGCGCCGGCATGTAACTGACGCTGTGTGCACGTACCATGGATATGTCTATAGAACGGAGAATGCATGAGCTTGTGTGGCCTATAGGTCTCTAGTGGCTGGTACTGAAATCAACCTATTCTTGGCTGGGTAGGGGTCCGAGAGACCTCATATGCACCGATCAGAGTGCAGTCCCAATCAAGGTGATTAGTCCGATTTCCTAAAGAGTGAATTAAAATAGAATGTGAGAGGCTTTGTGTTAAGCTGGTGACTAGCACTAATTCACTGTTGGAGGATAGCACCCACTCTTTTCTCTCTAGAAGGAGCATTGATGGCAATAATGGTGGAGTCCCTGTTAACAACCAGAGAGCCTTAAGTACATTCTGATTTAACATTAAATGTAACATTACAGTGGGAGAAAATATATTGTGTAAACCCAGCATTTAGGGAAAGGAACCATAAGAAACAGCTGTAAATTGAATACTGCACAGTTTGTGGAGCCAGCCTCAGCCGTAAGTCGCATATAGATTGTGCTCGACCTATATAACTTTTTCACTCCATATCCTTCACAAAAGTTTCATAAACTCTCGTGTGCATGTGGCCTCGGACTGTTACATGGCAGTTGCCATTGCAGCTGTCATGTAACTCATGGTCTGTTTCACCAGAGTTACTGGGCCAGTTACTAATTTTGACCATATTTACCTTATACATACAACACAATGGTCCTAGAGAACTTGTTTTAAAAGCCAAGCTGACTTACATCAGATCCATCAGCAACACTGTAACAACTGTAAAGACATCACAGGGGGAATAGAACTGTCTGCCTGGTGTCTCCCTCCCCCTAAGCACAAATATAGCCCAGGTCCCTGAGATTGTATCCCCTCCTTACTATGCTATGCTTACAGCATAAAGGAAGATAGAAGACAATGGATTTAAAAATGAGTTACAGCTAAGTACAACAATAACCAATAGCGGCAAACAAGCTCTGTTCAAGCTCTGTTCATTCCTAGCTCAAATCAGTTTTTTTAGTGAAACAAAATATATTCCGAAGCAAAAAGAAAAATATGAAAAAAACAAAACAAAAGTTTTCCCCTGTAAGAGATGTGATAGTACTGGTGGAACTGGATTACTCTCTCAAAAAATATCGCTATACCTCTATAACTGTTATATTCACACAATATTCTAGACGTATTGCATTACAACATAATTTGCACATATAGAGTAAGGCTATGTTCACACTTGCGTAACGGGGCTTTGCGAACGTCTGCGTACTTCCTCCCCGAAGCTCCGCCCACTTACGCACTTCTCCGTTTAGGTCCGCCTTCTTCTGCATGCGTCCTGCGTACCTATCTTTAACATTGCGTACGCAGGACATGCGGATGTATGCGGATGTATGTGGATGCGTCGTTTTGACACACCCGCCGACCGCGCAGTCGCAAGTGTGAACCCAGCCTAATATGTACCTTTTTCTCATGATTATAAAGAAATCTTTAGAGATGAGCAAATTGATTACATGTCAATCAAATTAATTTCAAATTTTAGGAAATTTACAGGTCCCAGCAAATTTGAACTGTTTGTGATTCAATTTTTTAAAAATGCTCGACGTCATTTTACACATTGCAGACGGTTGCATTAGCCACAGGAAGCTCATATGAACTCAGGCACGGATGCGTGGTTTCCCTGCAATACCTTGTTGGGAACACATCACATGGTATAACACAGCCAATTAGGAGGGACTACATAGCCCCTATAAAAACCGAGGCAAGGAATGCAGCAGCCATTTGAAGGGGATATACGATAATGAGAAGACATCAGAACTCAAATCTCAGCCATAGAGACAGGAAGAGTATGCCCTAAAACATTAAATGAATACTCCAGATATTATAGTGTTTTACAACTGCAACACTGAAGAAAATGGGAAATTCAATTGATAGGGAACAAGAAAAATAGGGGAGGTGCCAGCAGCAGGTCAATTAATCTGTGATGCGGTGCAGCTGTCATTTAGCCTGCTGCATTTTGAATTACAATTTTTTTCTTAGATAATGCACTAGAAAGCAGCAACAAGTTAGCACAATATTTTTTTTTACAGAAAAAGAAAATTTAAATCTGCGTTAGTCAGATGATGTGTCTACTTGTTACAAGTGAATTTCACAATCAATTCTTTTGTTTTACTAGTCAAAGTTTACATCCATACACTCCACTCCAATATAATGTCTCATTGCAAGTTTTTTTCAACCTAGCATTTCTTGTTCATTCTTTTTGGGAAGAGGGTTACATTTTGATAAAAAAAATCTACATTTTTAAAAAAAAAAATAAATGTAGACATTTAACTGTACATGTCTGTTTTTTCACACCTGTTTTATTAATCAAAATTGGCAACCAAACACTCCACACCTATATTGCGGCCTGCCACTTTCACATGTGCACTATTATACAAGGGCGATATGATGCATGATCTAATAAAAGGAAATAAAATTGCAGTGTTGAGGCTTTTTACATGTGTTATGAAAAATTGCATCTATTTTACGAAATACCCATTGGCTGACATGTTTAAGTGGGACAGATTTCTAGTAAGGGATGATGAAGACGATGATGATTGTGTGGTAACAAGAATTGTGGATGAGAAAAAGGTGCCAAGGATGTGATGTCTGCCAAGGTGGTGGCATTGGCCGTAAAGAGCTGAGCCAACGTCCAACCTCCAAAATCTTTTTGGGATAGACAACTTCTCAGTCCAGCTAAGGAGTAGTTGGTACCATGACTGCTCTTGGTAGTGGAGACTCAACAAAGCTTGAAAACTCTGGAGGTAGTCGTGGTGCTGTATCCAAAAATGAGGCATCTCTGGTGGAGGAGTTCTTGTCCACATTATTAAAGGACCCATCTATTGCAGAGTGCTGGTTCTACGATAGGAAAAAAAAGCCATGGACAGTCCAGCACAAAGTGAATATGATGTACAGCTTTCCATCAGCATATGAAGCAGCATCACCTGGTTTCATGGGAAAAGCCAACTGATCAGCAATTTAAGCAAGTTTTTGGTCATCAACTGGGGTGAATTAGGATGCTGCACTAACAAGTAACTGTCACTATATGAATGGTCGTAACCAAACTATTGCAATGCCCTACACATGGGGTAAGCCACATAGTGAATCAGAAGAACTATACTACATTTCCAATTGGAGGTATTTGCTACTATTATTATTATTACACCTACTAATTATTGGTATAGGATCTTGGTGATAGGAATACCCCTTTCAGCTAATGATTTGTGGAGAATTAGGATGAGGTGACAGAATGTAACATCAATGTGTACGCACTCCCCAAAGTTGACCATACACTTTCAATAGCTGGCATTTGGCCAAAAACTATTTCTTCTGACCCCACGTCCAGTTTCACTGAGCATGCTTAGTAAATTTGAGTAAGTAAGCTTCTGCTGGACACATTTAGAGGCAGCTCATCTCCCTTGAGAAATGTAAAATGTCTATACTTCTCATGAATTTAGGGGAAGTAGAGCGGCCCCAATACACATAACATAATTGGCCAGTCCCCACAAAACCGCTACTGCTCTAATGGGCATGGACACTTTAAGGCTGCGCTCACTTATTGCAAACGTGTTGTATTTTTTGACGTGATCACAAAATTTTGAAAAATTACAGCAAATTAATTGAGGGGAAAAAAACCCACATCGCTGCTGAAAAGTGTGAACGAAGCCTAAGATTTTCTGGACTATTGAGTGTCAGTTTAAGGAACTTACCGAGTTTCTTTCATTGTAGCAGAATAACACACATTTTGGTAATGCACTTTTTTTGACACAACGGACTCAATACATAAGATGCACATCTCTGTTTTCTTATTTACGCCTAGTCCTATGTAGTTGTACTACATGTTACATGCTGTTCCTTTGTCTGTGGGGGGTTAATACCAAGTTTCAGAAACAAATTTAGTTTTTAATTTCACCGGGGTAAAATATGAGTCTGCAAAATCTGAGGTAAATGTATTAATTTTACTGCTGTGCATTGAAAATCAATGTCACTAGAAGATTTGAGCAGCTGCTGAGGGATTAGGCTCAAATGTTGGCTACATGCAAAGTCCTCAAAACTCAGAATTTGGGTTAACAGCATCTGTGATGTGTCTCCGTCTATTACCGAAATCTTGCTTGCACAGGAAATCCGAACTCTTTTTCATCCAACTGTCGGTGAGCAGTAAAATTACTCAATACTGGTAATGAAATTAGCCAGTAACTCAAGGGAGCACAGTGTCCTGTCTTTCCCTTGCTGTTTATCCTGATGGTTTGATGTGGTCACATTTCTACAAGGAAAGTATCTTGGATAAATGCAAATATATTTCTACCCTTAAAGTTTGTGCTGGGAATTTAGCTGGAATCGGTCACTTCAAAGTAGAGTCTTATTGTGGATATTAAATGAAAGCCCATATGATCATTTGTAGTCCACTGCAAGAAGAAAATGTCCAAGACTTGAAGCAAAATCAAGCTTCATTAAGACGTCTGTTTTTTTTTCATCTATATGTGAGAAATGGATTTGAGCTATGCAGATCTATTAATATGTCATAATAGCTGCAAAATAAAGCTGGATGGAAGTAACTCACTATACAATTAAAGACTTATGGCGTAGACAGATGACCATGTAACTCGTGCAAGGATTGCATCGAACTGCAGGACTGGCCCTTCACCTCTCCTGATCTCAGCATGACGTACTTATATGCAGATGTCATGCTCAGGTCAAGAGAGCAGATGGCCAGTCCGAGGATTGTGATGTCATCCTCGCACGTATGGCCCTCTGTTGTCGCCCTAAGGCTATGTGCAAATGTCCGGAATTGCAGCGGAAATTTCAGTGGCAATTTCGCATCTGTGCCACCGGTAAAACGCATGCAGAATTGGCATGCTTTTTCCCGCTAAACACTAGCATTTTACAAGCATAATTAGCTTGCAGAATGCTAGCGTTTTCCAAGCGATCTGTAGCATCGCTTAGAAAACTGGTGGACAGGTAGGTCACACTTGTCAAACATAGTGTTTGACAAGTGTGACCAACTTTTTACTATTGATGCTGCCTATGCAGCATCAATAGTAAAAAGATCTAATGTTAAAAATAATTAAAAAAAAAAAATCGTGATATTGTTACCTTCCGGCGTCCCCGGCAATCTTCCCGCTCCTCGCAATGCTCCCGTTCCCAATAATGCCTAGCGGCAATGACCTCAGATGACGTACGGTCTTGTGAGACCCACGTCATCACAGGTCATTGCCGCAAATTATCACTGGGAACGGGAGCATTGCGAGGAGGCGCGAAAGCTGCGAGGGATGCCAGAAGGTGAGAATATCACGATTTATTATTTTAATTCTTTTTTTAACAATTATATGGTTCCCAGGGCCTGGAGGAGAGTTTCCTCTCCTCCACCCTAGGTACCAACCGCACATGATCCACTTACTTCCTGCATGGTGGGCATAGCCACATGCGGAAAGTAAGCGGATCAATGCATTCCTATGTGTATGGAATCCCCGCGATTCCGCACAAGGAATGAACATGTTGCTTTTTCTTTTTCCGGAATGCAATTCCGCCACGGAAAAAAAATGCAACATGTGCACAAAAATTGCGGATTGCATTCTAATAATAGGATGCTTAACGTATGCGTTTTTTTGTGGTTTTATCGCGAAAAACCGCGAAAAAAACTTCCAAAATCATGAACATGTGCACATAACCTAAAAGAGGATATTTCACCAATTTTTGTTGAACTGGACACATGATATAATAGAGGCTGCAGAGAGGAATACAATATTTATTTTTTTTACCTTCACCTCTCCATTGCGGAAATATTAGCATTCATATTATTTGGCACTTAATGAGCTAATTTTTGTTAAGTCCAAGTGGATGTTATTAGAGAGTTTTCATTGGGGGCGTGTTTACCTCTTCCCCTGTAAGCCACTAACCAATTATAAGTAGCCAGAAATACACTGGAGAAAGAACACAACCCCATCATAGCTTAGGGTAGGTTTCTCAGTGTGTGAGATGTAATGATACAGCTCTTATCTCCTGGCCTAACCTATCGCATGATTAGAAAGTGCTGGGAGTAGAGCAAATCTGACTAACTCCTCATTGGTTGTCTGTAATAAATGTCACAATCTGAGAAACCTACTTGAAGCTATGGTAGGGCTGAGCTCTTTCTCCAATGTGTTGTTGTCTGCTTATGATTGATCAATATCGCCAGGGTTAAGAAGTACAGTGAAAACTATCACTATGAACCATGATTAAGGCAGTCTGGTCGAAACGTGTTAGTTTTGATGACTGACCTCTCCTGTCTACATTTATTTTTTTCTGAAATAAACTTGAAGATTTTAGTCCATTCATGAAGTTTGGATATCCTTTCACCATTATTGCAACCAATAAATTGTACAGACTTTCTGAACTGCCTGGTTCCCTTTAAATATCCAGGAGCATGGCTGCCTACACTAAGCATAATAAACAGGTATCTTAAAGTTATAATTCATAGTCTAGGTATGCTGTTCACAGACGTGGAAAAAGAAAATTTTACTTCTAATCCAGTTATTTTTCCAGGAGCTCGGACATACTTCACTTTCGAGACTTGTGTCTCATCACATATCTTACCTTGTATTGGAATAATGCACTGGAATAATTCAAATGTCCTTTTAAAGGAATGTAACACCCCTCTCACCAGGGACATGCACATTAATATTCTGATCGATGTATATAGAAGGAAAGTGACTTATAAAACACACATCTGCTGCTACTTTTATGTGTTAAAACTCATTATCAATGTGATACAATATACACAACATGTACAGTTGTGTGAAAGTATTTGCCCCCTTCCTGATTTCCTATTCTTTTACATGTTTGTCACACTTAAATGTTTCAGATAATTCAAATTTAAATATTTGACAAAGATAACACAATTAAGCACAAAATGCAGTGTTTTTAATTAAGGTCTTTATTAAGGGATAAAGAAATCCAAATCTACAGGACTCTGTGACAATAAGTGATTGCCCCCTAAACTTAATAACTGGTTGGGCCACCCGTAGAATCAACAACTGCAATTAAGCATTTGTCATAACTGGCAAAGAGTCTATTACAGTGCTCTAGAGGAATTTTGGCCCACTTATTTTTGCAGAATTGTAGTAATTTAGCCACTTTGGAGGCTTTCCAAGCATGAACCACCTTTATAAAGTCATGCCACAGCATCTCAATTGGATTAAGGTCAGGACTTTGACTAGGCCACTCCAAAGTCTTAACTTTGTTTTTCATAAGCCATTCAGAGGTGGATTTGCTGGATCATTGTCCTGCTGTATAACCCTAGTGTGCTTCATCTTGAGGTCGTGAACAGATGGCCGGACATTCTACTTCAGGATTTTTTGAGTAGCAATGCAGCCTCGTTTCCCAGAAGAAGCCAGCAATGGCAAGACATGTCGGGGAGGCAACTGGTTAATAATTTAGAACAGTCAGTCTCTATTGGTGATATATGCTAAACAGTAGTCCGTGGCCACTTATGCCAAGCGTTACTCAAATGAATACTATGAGGTTAATGTCCTAATACTACATGATATGCCTAAGACATGAGGAAGCATTGAATAATACTTACCCCTACAAAGGCGAATCAGTTAGTGAAGCTGTTCACTGGAATTCCACTGAGAGGGGAAGCATTGAATAATACTTTCCCTCACGAATGGCTATCAGACAGTGAAATGGTTCACTGGAATTCTACTGAGAGGGGAAGCATTGAATGATACTTACCCCCCAAGAATGGTCATTAGACAGTGAAATTGCTCACAACAATTTCACTGAGGGGAGGAATCATAACCCCAGAGGCCAATACCAATAGTCAGGACATTAACCAAGCAATACAGACACTGTGAGGTTAGGGACTATTTGCCATCTGGCAATTTGTAATTCTCTTGGATGAGTCGTCGATGCGCTCTGGGGGCAATTTTGGTTGGCCAGCCATTCTTGGGAAGGTTCACCACTGTTCCATGTTTTTGCCATTTGTGGCAAATGGCTCTTTCTGTGGTTTTCTGGAGTTCCAAAGCTTTAGAAAAGATTTTATTATCTTTTTTAGACTATGATATACAAATTAGTTTGTTTCTCATTTGTTCCAGAATGTCTTAGGATCGCGACATGATGTCTAGCTTGTGAGGAACTTTTGGTCTACTTCACTTTGTCAGGCAGGTCCTATTTAAGTAATTTCTTGATTCAGAACCAGTGTGGCAGTAATGAGTCCCTGGGTGTGGCTAGGGAATTTGAACTCTGCTGATGTTTAGTTTGCAAAAAAGAAGGCTAAGAGGATACTTAATAGCTGTCTATAAATATCTGAAGGGATATCACGATATCACGGTGTAGAGGGATCATCCTTATTTTCATTTGTACATGGAAACATGTGAAGCAATGGAATGAACTGATAGGGAGAAGATACAGATTAGATATTAGGAAAAACGTTTTGACAGCGAGGGTGATCAATAGGTGGAACAGGCTGTCACAAGAGGTGGTGAGTTCTCGTTAAAATTGAAGTCTTCAAACAGAGGCTAGACAGACATTTATCTGAGATGGTTTAGTGAATCCTGAGCTGCATTTGCATTGGGGTTGGACAAGATGACCCTTGAGGACCCTTCCAACTCTTAACATTCTATGATTCTATGATTCTTTGTCTAATGTTTAAATTTGTTTGGTGTTCTCAAACATTTAAGTGTGACAAACATGCAAAGGAATAGGAAATCAGGAAGGGGGCAAACACTTTTTCACACAACTGTTTATCTGTGTCAAGAAATTGTTTGTTGTCCAATATAGGAGTTGTAAAAGCAAAACAATATTTTGAAGTTTTCAGAAGAAGCAAGCCCATGTGCTGGGAAGGAGTAAAGGTGAGGCAGGTATGTAAACAATTCTAATTGGCACATAACATACTAAAAATAGGTAGGAAAAGTTTTACTATAAGGAGCAATGAGTACACCATGTCCTATTGTGAGCTCAGCTACACCACACCTTCAATTTCTTAACCCATTCCCTTCACATGTAGGGCAACTATACTTGGGAAGCATAGATGTTAAAAAATAAAAATCAGCAAAATTTTAAAATAAATGTGTTGTGTAGAATCCAACACCTTTAGTTGTAGTTATGCATAATTATCTATAGCAATACCCAGGCGTTGAACAAAAAGTAGAAATTGTGAACCAATGTTGCTTCCTGGTATCCATGTTACATTATTATCATTTATTTTTAAAGCACCATTAATTCCATGACAATAGCGTTACATATAATATACATAAAATTAAAGAAATTGACAGACTGGTACAGAGAGTGAGAGGACACTGCCCTCTCAGACTTACACTCTACAGGGTAATGGGGAAGGAGAAAGTAGGTCAGGGGGTTGGCACAGCTCTGGTGGTGGTTTGGTGGGGTCATTGCTGCAGGCCTTCCTGAAGAAATGCTTTTTCATGTTGCGTCTAACTTTTCCAAATGTAGGAGATAATTGGATGTGTTGAAGCACTGAATTCCAGAGAATGGGGGATGCTCAGGAAAATTTTTGAGTCAAATGGGCAGGGATGTGTGAGAGTGAATGAGAAAATAAAGGTCTTGTGACACGAGATTTCATGCAGGAAGACATCAGGAGATTAGTGATGCAACGGCGGGTTTGGATCCACTGCACAACAGAGTGGACTTACCCTGCAAGGGCATGAGTAAGTGAGTACCTGGTTTTTGCTAGAGGCTCTAGTGGTGAACATAAGCTTGGCCACAGGTAGTCACCTGTTGTCTCTTCAGGGCAGTCTCCAGACCTGCATCAGTAGACCCTCGGGTCAGAGCAGCTATTGGAAGTACAGGAGGGTGAGACAAAAGTGTAGTCAGATGAAGAGAGGTAGGTGCAGGTAGCACGAGTTCCCTGTTGTGAACTCTGTTTTTGGGCTCCCTCTTGTGGTCACAAGTGGTACTGTGTGAGTGCTGTCTTTGGGCTCCCTCTGGTGGCTCTTTGTGTCATTCTGCAGGTCTGAGGCTGGTTCAGCTGTCTCGTTATCTGTTAGCTGGTTTCCTATTTAGTTCACCTGGACTTTCAGTGGTTGCCTGCTGTCGATGTATTCAGTGCTATTTTGATCTCTCCTGAATCCCTTCGTTATCAGTCTCGCCAAGAGAAGCTAAGTTTCTGTTTGGTTATTTTTTGCTCATCAGTGTTCAATATGTTTCTTGGTTATTTATTTGTCCTTGTCCAGCTTGCTAATATGTGATTTCCTTGCTTGCTGGTAGCTCTAGGGGGCTGAGTTTCTCCCCTCACACCGTTAGTTGGTGTGGGGGTTCTTGTATTCTCAGCGTGGATATTTTGTATAGGGTTTTTTACTGACCGCACAGTTCCCTGCCTGTCTTCTGCTATCTAGTATTAGTGGGCCTCATTTGCTGAATCTGTTTTCATTTCTACGTTTTGTATTTTCCCCTTACCTCACCGTTATTATTTGTTGGGGGCTTCCTATATCTTTGGGGTCATTTCTCTGAGGCAAGTGAGGTCTTACTTTTTCTATAGGGGTAGCAAGTTTCTCAGGCTGCGTCGAGACGTCCAGGAATTTAGGCATGTTCACCGGCTACCTTTAGTGTGTTTGTTAGGATCAGGTTTTGCGGTCAGTCCAGTTACCACCTCCCTAGAGCTCGTTCTATGTTCAGTAACTTAGCTAGTTCATTCTGTGATCCTCAGCCACTAAGGATCATAACAGTACAGCAGACCATCCTGGGATTTTTGGTACCAGAGATTTGGTGGCTAGGTCCTTCTGGTGGCCTTCCTTGTCGCGGGATGTGCGTTCCTTTGTGCAGTCCTGTGGGATTTGTGCTCGGGCTAAGCCTTGCTGTTCTCGTGCCAGCTTTTTGCTTTTGCCTTTGCCTGTCCCGAAGAGGCCTTGGACGCACATTTCCATGGATTTTATTTCGGATCTTCCAGTCTCTCAGAGAATGTCTGTCATTTGGGTGGTGTGTGATCGTTTTTCCAAAATGGTCCATTTGGTGCCCTTGCCTAAGTTGCCTTCCTCCTCCGATTTGGTTCCTCTATTTTTTCAGAATGTGGTTCGCTTGCATGGCATCCCTGAAAATATTGTGTCTGACAGAGGATCCCAGTTTGTGTCCAGATTTTGGCGGATTTTTTGTGCTAAGATGGGCATTGATTTGTCTTTTTCGTCGGCCTTCCATCCTCAGACGAATGGCCAAACCGAGCGAACTAATCAGACCTTTGAAACCTATTTAAGATGTTTTGTTTCTGCTGATCAGGATGATTGGGTAACTTTTTTTCCATTGGCCGAGTTTGCCCTTAATAATCGGGCTAGTTCTGCTACTTTGGTTTCGCCTTTTTTCTGCAATTCTGGTTTTCATCCTCGTTTCTCCTCGGGTCAGGTCGAGCCTTCTGACTGTCCTGGGGTGGATTCTGTGGTGGATAGGTTGCAGCAGATTTGGAACCATGTGGTGGACAATTTGAAGTTGTCACAGGAGAAGGCTCAGCGCTTTGCCAACCGCCGTCGCGGTGTGGGTCCCCGACTTCGTGTTGGGGATTTGGTATGGCTGTCTTCTCGGTATGTTCCTATGAAGGTCTCCTCTCCTAAATTCAAGCCTCGCTTCATCGGTCCTTATAAGATTTTGGAAATCCTTAACCCGGTGTCATTTCGTTTGGACCTCCCAACGTCGTTTGCCATTCATAACGTGTTCCATAGGTCTTTGTTGCGGAGGTATGTGGTGCCTGTGGTTCCTTCTGTTGAGCCCCCTGCCCCGGTGCTGGTTGAGGGCGAATTGGAGTACGTGGTGGAGAAGATCTTGGATTCTCGTGTTTCTAGACGGAGGCTTCAGTATTTGGTTAAGTGGAAGGGCTATGGTCAGGAGGATAATTCCTGGGTTGTCGCCTCTGATGTTCATGCGGCCGATTTGGTTCGTGCATTCCATGTGGCTCATCCTGATCGCCCTGGGGGTTTTGATGAGGGTTCGGTGACCCCTCCTCAAGGGGGGGGTACTGTTGTGAACTCTGTTTTTGGGCTCCCTCTTGTGGTCACAAGTGGTACTGTGTGAGTGCTGTCTTTGGGCTCCCTCTGGTGGCTCTTTGTGTCATTCTGCAGGTCTGAGGCTGGTTCAGCTGTCTCGTTATCTGTTAGCTGGTTTCCAATTTAGTTCACCTGGACTTTCAGTGGTTGCCTGCTGTCGATGTATTCAGTGCTATTTTGATCTCTCCTGAATCCCTTCATTATCAGTCTCGCCAAGAGAAGCTAAGTTTCTGTTTGGTTATTTTTTGCTCATCAGTGTTCAATATGTTTCTTGGTTATTTATTTGTCCTTGTCCAGCTTGCTAATATGTGATTTCCTTGCTTGCTGGTAGCTCTAGGGGGCTGAGTTTCTCCCCTCACACCATTAGTTGGTGTGGGGGTTCTTGTGTTCTCAGCGTGGATATTTTGTATAGGGTTTTTTACTGACCGCACAGTTCCCTGCCTGTCTTCTGCTATCTAGTATTAGTGGGCCTCATTTGCTGAATCTGTTTTCATTTCTACGTTTTGTATTTTCCCCTTACCTCACCGTTATTATTTGTTGGGGGCTTCCTATATCTTTGGGGTCATTTCTCTGAGGCAAGTGAGGTCTTACTTTCTCTATAGGGGTAGCAAGTTTCTCAGGCTGCGTCGAGACGTCCAGGAATTTAGGCACGTTCACCGGCTACCTTTAGTGTGTTTGTTAGGATCAGGTTTTGCGGTCAGTCCAGTTACCACCTCCCTAGAGCTCGTTCTATGTTCAGTAACTTAGCTAGTTCATTCTGTGATCCTCAGCCACTAAGGATCATAACAGTTCCCTATACAAAGCCAGGGTTAAGAATGGAGAGGTCTGAAGAATGGGTAAAAAAGACAGGTCAATAACTAGGAAGTTGAGATAAGAAAACACACTGACAGAACTCCAGAGTCAAACAGGAACAATAACCTAAGTTTAGGCAGGAAACGGGAAGAGGAGCAACCTAGTAGTATATCCCTTGCTGGCAGAGGATAGGTTGTGGTAGCCAAACCCTACAGGACATAGCATGGTAAAATTCCTGCAGGATCTGGCTGCACCTCCCTATAGCCAGGTGGAGACAGCATGAATATGCAGCAGAGTTGGAAGTGCTGCATGAGGACTCAGCATAGGAGCCTGACACAGGAAAGAGCAGAGCAGCGAACGCAGGGAGTAACAAAGCTCTGGGAACACATGTGAGTTATCGCTGTGACATTTTATTTGGAGATGTGTGGATGAGATAGATTATAGAGGGCCTGACAAGTCATTCTTAGTAATTTAAAGGGAACCTGTCACCTCAAATTGGCCGGATATTTAAAGTTTTTATCGGTCCGATGGGCGGCGTTTCCTTTTCAGTTCTCCACCCTGTCCGTCCCTGTTGTCTGCAATATGTTAGTGAATTAGAGTATGTGAGCGCCATAGCTGGCGTGTCCACAATGCAATCTTCGCTCGCGCACGCGCAGTATGCTTTGCCCAACTGAGGGCAAAGCCGAAAAGCATTACTGCGCATGCGCCCGCGCACTGTGTCTTGGAAGTATTTCGCTGTGTTGCGGGACATACTGCCCGGGGGCATGCTCAGTAATGCTTTTCGGCTTTGCCCTCAGTTGGGCAAAGCATACTGCGCGTGCGCCACCGAAGATTGCATTGCGCACGCGCCAACTATGGCGCTCACGTATTCTAATTCACTAACGTATTGCGGACAACAGGGACGGACAGGGTGGAGAAATGAAGGGGAAACGCCGCTCATCGGACCAGTAAAAACTCATTTAAATATCCCGCCAATTTGAGGTGACAGGTTCCCTTTAAACTGGTTTCTCTGGGAAATTGGAAGCCTGTGAAAGAATTGGCAGGTGGGTAATGGTTAGTATGTGCAGTTTGGAGCACAGGGCAGAGTCAAGTTTCACTGAGGCAGCAGATCTGTGAGACAGGGGAAAGTATGATATAATTTATTATGATGCATAGATTAAGTAGGGACGTTGAGTGGAATGGAGAAAAGATGATGAGTTTGATTATGCCCAATTTAATTTTTAGAAAGTGTGATGAGAAGAAGGAGGAAGATAACAGATAGACACTCTAGTATTCTGAACAATAGAGAGGTGATATCTATTCTGGACCAAAGAGGTAGATTTGGGTGTCATTTCGATATATAGTTCTCAGAATAAATGAGTACTCCTCAACAAGTATGTCCAATTTGCCTTTTTTCTGTTTTTTTTTTGTGCTGTTCCAATACACACAAAGGAAAAAAAAACATGAAATTGCAATAATTTTCTGGCAGAAATACTTCATTTTCTGGAACAATTTCAAGTGTGCCAACACTTTTGGCGATGACTGCAAATATAGAGCTTAGTATGATCAATTTGCAAAAACAATAATTTTATTAATAGTAACATGACTGAACAAGACAGACATTTAATTGGATGTAAGGATTAATCTCACATGAAAATATTTCTTTCATATTAGTGATTGTCAGGTTCAGATTAGCCTACTAAAGTGCCAGCAAAAAGTCCAACAGAAGACAACCCCACGTGGATCTGACTTAAGGACCAATCACTTACCACTAGGTTCTGTTGATTGATTGACAAAACACTTATTAGATTGAATTGATCATATTTTTTATGCTATATTATTCCACAGTGTTTCATATGTTTTGTATAAGCAATGATAAAGTTATATCTGAATGTGCACATACTCTGTATAGTTGTCATTGGAATAATTTTCTTCAGAGGACACAAGGAATCTCAATACGGATAATGTCACTTTGCTAATGACGCTTATCAGTGTAGTGTAGTCAAGGTATTATACATTTCTTACTATTGTAATGAAGTGAGCTTTAATATAATTAGAAACTCTAGTGAGCCTTAAACCAGTATGGGGTTAGTGTATACTAAAGATGTCCATACACATTAGTGTACAGTTGATCAAAACAGACATTTTCAACCAAAAAAGTTTTGTTGGAAAGCACAAGGACCCCATTATATTGAATGGGTTTCTTCTGGTGCTGTTTGCATCAATTATGTGTTTCAAATGTTTGTCTTGTAATGATGAATTTATGGGCAATCTTTTCATGAGAAGATGTTCATAGAACATTTCAAGAAAGATTGTTCACCCTTCTCTGGCATTGTTAAACATGATCTCAATGGTCCAAAAGTGGATGTTCTCCAGCACCAAAAGAAAGTAGTTAAAAATAAACCTTAAATCATATAGAATCAGATCGGGTAGATCATGGATTATTCTATTCATAAACGCGTCAGCACTATGAGTTTTCCTTTTTAATATGTACACACTCTCAAATTTTTTTTATCCTATATGATTAAAGGCTAAGTTCTAACTACTTTCTTTTGGAAAGGGAGAACAACCCCTTTTTGACCTGGAAACCAGACCAGTGCATGCTCTGTTCACCACAGCCAGACCACAGACTGTCCACCCTGGAAGTCTCCTGGAATAATTATCTCTAACTCATAAGTGATAAGATGAATTGACACTTTTTATATTTTTGTTGTTAAACATTTATGGCCAATTTGCAAGTCTGTAACAAAAAAATAGGGAGTAAAATGGCTATGACTGCTTCTGCACAATGGTTGTTCCCCAGGTGATGTTCAGTGGTTGAGCATGTAAATTGCAGGACATAGGCATAGGCTGAACATCTACAATGCTGGCTAAGAACATGTGCAATTTGGAATTTGCTCTCTAGTTGACATGTTTTCTAATTGTGGGAGAATTTAGCTCACACCTCCATTTCACACCATCTTTTCATCACATTGTGTTTCTCTATCTCAGATACTAAAGATTACATTATTGCAGTATTTATCCCACAGTTTATTTTGTCTAGTTCAATTACTTTTCTTGCTCACACTACCTTCAGCTTTGGATGTAACAAAGTAAATGAACCTGCAATTTCTGATCGGTCAGCTCAAGATGGTTGTTCAGATTTATGTCCACAATGATTCCAGATGTCGACATCCTCTACAAATGCTGAGAAGCCATTTACTACTATAAAGCCCCCGTCTCACTAAGCGAGATCGCTAGCGAGATCGCTGCTGAGTCACAAGTTTTGTGACGCAACAGCGACCTCAGTAGCGATCTCGCTATGTGTGACACGTAGCAGCGACCAGGCCCCTGCTGTGAGATCGCTGGTCGTGTCGGAATGGCCTGGACCTTTTCTTTTTTTGGTCGTTGAGGTCCCGCTGACATCGCTGAATCGGTGTGTGTGACACCGATCCAGCGATGTCTTCACTGGTAACCAGGGTAAACATCGGGTTACTAAGCGCAGGGCCGCGCTTAGTAACCCGATGTTTACCCTGGTTACCAGCGTAAATGTAAAAAAAACCAAACAGTACATACTCACCATCTGATGTCCGTCAGGTCCCTTGCCGTCTGCTTCCTGCTCTGACTGTCTGCCGGCCGTACAGTGAGAAGTGAGAGCACAGCAGTGACGTCACCGCTGCGCTCTGCTCTCACTGTACGGCGGCACTGTCAGAGCGGGAAGCAGACGGCAAGGGACCTGACGGACATCAGAAGGCGAGTATGTACTGTTTGTTTTTTTTTACATTTACGCTGGTAACCAGGGTAAACATCGGGTTACTAAGCGCGGCCCTGCGCTTAGTAACCCGATGTTTACCCTGGTTACCCGGGTGCTGCAGGGGGACTTCGGCATCGTTGAAGACAGTTTCAATGATGCCGAAGTCGTTCCCCTGATCGTTGGTCGCTGGAGAGAGCTGTCTGTGTGACAGCTCCCCAGCGACCACACAACGACTTACCAACGATCACGGCCAGGTCGTATCGCTGGTCGTGATCGTTGGTAAATCGCTATGTGAGACGGGGCCTTAAGGGTTCACTCTCTCAGGTAGGTGCATGGAACACAGAACCCCAGGGTTTTTATATCACACACGGAATAATGGTTATTTCCATAAGTTGCACAGCACCAAAACAAAACCACTACCTACACAATACAAACCCTGACTACTCAGACACGGCTCATTCAGTATGTATTGCTAAGCACACACAGTTTACTTTGGTCTGCCACGTAAACCGACATTTAAACAACCACCGATCAGTAAAGGTTTACCAGTCGGCAGTCGTATGGCGTCACCGGTCGGTCCCTGTAAACGGACCTTTACTTTTGGTTATTTTATTTGGGAATGTAGCTTCTATGCCCTGTCATGAACCGGCTATATAAGGTCCATAGTGTAAGCAGGGCACCAAGTAAGCAATTATCTTCTCTAACCATGTTATTTTAGCAATTCAAGCTGTAAATTTAAATACACAAAACACTACAGAAGTATAAGCAGTAAAGTTATAAGATAAGAACATTTGTCCAAGCCATGTCTAACAGCAGGGAGTAAGTGTAACATGTTGAATGCTAAGAAGGTGTAAAATAGATACAGCCATGGCCTGAAGTGTTGGCATCTTTGAATTTGTTCCAGAAAATTAAGTATTTCTCTCAGAAAATTATTGCAATTACACAGGTTTTGTTATACACATTTATTTCCTTTGTGTGTATTGGAACAACAGAAAAAAATAAGAAAAAAAAGCAAATTGGTCATTATTTCACACAACCAATAATAAAACTTAACTTTTAATAAATATTGATAAGATACAAACAACAAACAACAGTCACGACCTAAAAACATGTATGGCTGCAAACAAAGATACAGGGTTCTCAATCTCCCTGGAGGGCTTATCTAACTAGTCCCTACCTTACAGCAGAGGTTGGCACCCTAATAATCCTTCGCAATGGCCCCCCCTTGAAGGCTGATACAGTCCCGCAGACTTTGGATGGACATTGTTCCCCACTGCGCCTGAGGGAGGATTGCCCCTATAGATCATCCTCTGATAGCATACAGATAAGTTCTTAGACCCTAAAATAATACGAGTGTGTCTCCTGATGAACCTATATGGGGAAACGCGTCAAGCTAAAACATACTTATGGGCTGAACATGCTTGCTAATGTCAATTATTTTGGTAGTTGGTACTGAGCATTTTTTATGTATTTATATTGCATTATTGCACTATTTTCTGCACTTTATTCTGCTGTGCACGTTACCTGGTATTTTTTGAGCTAAGTAATTAGCTTTGTAATTTGATATATGGTACAGTTTTTTGTTTAGGGACAGTCGACTGGAGCGGGGGCGCCATCTGCGCAGGTATTTAGGGCGCCAACCCCCGCAAATAGGCTGTTTATCCTGAAGGTACAGTGCAGGTCATCTAGTTGCAGAACGGGCCGGTTCTAAAGTGCAATGTTGAAGTGTTAAAAACACGAATGGCACAGGTCCTGTTATTGTATGGTGTACATATATAAATAAGTGACTGATGTATTGTATTATACACTCATAGGTACACCATACTATATATATATATTTTTTGCTCAAAAATTATTTTTGTTGTGCTGTCTTTAGTGTATGGACTGCTGCATGCTGTTGTACTATCTTCTGCACGATAGGGTCTATTAGGGACAGATAGGGCAGCCTACGTTGAGCAGGGGCGCCATTGCGAAGGATTATTAGGGTGCCAACCTCTGCTGTAAGGTAGGGACTAGTTAGATAAGCCCTCCAGGGAGATTGAGCACCCTGTATCTTTGTTTGCAGCCATACATGTTTTTAGGTCGTGATTGTTGTTTGTTGTTTGTATCTTATCAATATTTATTAAAAGTTAAGTTTTATTATTGGTTATTGATTATCTGAAAATATAGTGTCTCTTTTCGGTGAATTAAGTTAATATAAGACGCTGGTATCTGATTCTTTTCGGTGATAATTTCACACAACCCCCAAAAATGGGTCTGACAAAATTGTTGGCACCCTCAACTTAATTTTTGGTTGCACATCCTTTGAAATAAATAACTGCAATCAATCACTTCCTATAAGCAACAAGCTTCTTACATCTCTAAACTGGAGTTTTTGACCACTTTTCTTTTGCAAACTGCTCCAGGTCTCTCATATTTGAAGGGCGCCTTCACCCAACAGCAATGTTAAGATCTCTCCACAGATGTTTAATGGGATTTATATCAAGACTCATTTCTGGCCACTTCAGAACTCTCCACTGCTTTACAGACATCAATTTCTGGGTGCTTCTTGAAGTATGTTTGAGATCAATATCCTGCTGGAAGACTCATGACCTAGGACGCAAACCAAGATTTCTAACACTGGGCACTACATTGCGACCCATAATCTTTTGGTAAACTTCAGATTTCATGATGCCTTGTAAACAGTCAAGGCACCCAGTGCCAGAGGCAGGAAGACAACCTGAAAACATCATTGAAACTCCACCATACTTGACTGTAGGTATTGTGTTCTTTTTTGGCCTCATTCTGTTTTTGGTAAACAGTAGAATGATGTATTTTAACAACAAAATTTGTCTTTGTCTCATTTGTCTACAAGATGCTTTCGCAGAAGGATTTTGGCTTACTCATGTACATTTTGGCAAATTGTAGTCTAGCTTTTTATGCCTGTGTCACCAGTGGGGTCTCCTGGGTCTCCTGCCATAGTGTTTCATTTCATTCAAATGTCGACAGATAGTTCGTGCTGATACTAATGCACCCTGAGCTTGCAGGACAGCTTGAATTTATTTAGAACCTGATTTGGACTTATCCACCATCCGGACTACCCTTCGTTGCAATCTTTCATTAATTTTTCTCTACCGTTCATGTTCAAGGAGATTAGCAACCATACCATGGGTTGCAAATATCTTGATTACGTTGCGCACCATGGACAAAACAGCATTTTGGTTCTCAAGTTTTCAGACAGTTCTCTACTAATTTTTCTGTTCTCCATGCTTAGTGTGGCACATGCAGACACATTATGCAAAGATTGAGTCAACTTCTCCCTTTTTTATCTGGTTTCAGGTGTGATTTTCATATTGCCAACGCCTGTTACTTGCCACTGGTAAGTCTGAATGTGCATCATGGAAATGTGAATGTGTATGTACATAGTGCATGTGTGCATGACAAAGCTGAGCTGTAGCATTCATGCCTGTACCCGTTCTTTCTGTCTCCAGGCATGGAGCCACACTTTAGTTGCTGAGAAATCAAGGCAACAATGATGCAGTCCTGTCTAGTATTATCGGATTTGTGGTACCATCCAGGAAGGGTGCTTGTGAGTTCATTGCTCACGTTATTTTCTCAATAACTCCCTTCTCTGAAGGATGGACAGGTCATCACTACTCACTATATAATCTCCTAGCTCCCTGCTTCCAGGTTCTGTTCTTGTACCACTGCTACCTGGTCCCTGTGGGATATTCAGTCGCTGACCTCAAATTGTTTTGGGATTTCCTCTTCCTGATAATTCTTAGTTTTCTGATCTCTCTGGTTTTGACTTGACTTAAAAGACCCTTCTCTTCCAAGCCAAACACCAGCCATCAGTCTTTCTGTAGACTCAACCTCGGGGACCCTGCATAAGTCCAAATTCCTGTACAGTGTTTGAAGGGTGAAGGACAGGGTTTCTTTGGGACCTGATGGACAGAGTGGCTTGCACAAAGCCAATCCATGAAAGCCCTATTAAAAGCAGCCAGCCTGCCATGAACAGAACTATTTTACATGGGTCCAAACACAAGTCGTGTACAGAAACCCATGGCCCTGGGTGGCTAAGTTTTATTACTAGAGTTGAGGAAAAATATTTGTAGGACCCTGGTCTGGTATCCACATTGACCAGGGCAATATGAAATTCTTCAACTATCACTTGAATGCATCTTTGGTGACTATTTATTATGAGACCTCATACAACGTCAGGGTCCTGCAAATTTATTTGCCCATCTCTGTCTCTTACGTCTCATTTTTTTTCCAACTGTCCCCCTCTCCCTTTTCCCCATGTTACCCTTTTCCCTCTTCCATCTTGTCTTAAATGTCTTAAAATTATAATAAAGACTATTGGAAAAGAATTCTACCTGAGTTCATGCTGAGATCTTCCCTGTGACGGAGGTTTAGACGAATAATTAAATTGAACTATGCCTTTTGTGGTAGCTTGAATTTATTAAGCAAAGGAATTGTGAACAGTTCCTGAACATTTAACTATTATTTAATTATAGAAATGTTTTAGATGTAATAGGAGAGCAACATTGTAGAGAATCACTGGGATAACAAACTGCAGCTCTCTCATCACAGAATACAGGTGTTGTAAGCAATGCTTGCACTCGGCTGACAGTGTGAAAACAGCAGCTGCCGGGGATTTCATTTCCTCTTCCCATTACCTGAATTGCTCCCGCTTGTAAAGAGAGTGTGTTGGTTAATAGTTATGTATATGAATTGCTAATTTAATGTAATTCCATAGTTTATGAGGTTCTCGAAGGGTGTAGGCTTCATTTGCTCTTTATTTCAACATAATTTGATTTGCAGTGTTTTATTATTATTAATAATAATAATAATAATAATAATAATAATTACTATTTATGATTCACAATTCTATTTCTTCTTGGAGTTACCAAATGGTGACAATATAATTATTTATAAGATAAGAGGGTTTCAAATGATGTAACAACAGCATGAGAGACAACATTTATTAAAGGGAACCTGACTGCTGACACATGATGCCCGATCCACAGGCAGCATGTATCAGACACTGACTCCATGCTTTTAATCATGTACATTAGTCTCTAAGATGCTGTTTCAGAGAAAGATGCACTTTAAAGGGAGTCGGTCACCCACAAAATGCATTTTCAATAGGCTATATAGTGTTTTAGGGGACTTAGCCCATATAACAAGCATACTAAGACTATACTTGTTACTGGTACAGTTCCTAAGAAAATAACTTTAATAGCTGGTCCGTTATCGAGCTGCATGTGAGACTAGTTGGACAGGCAGGTCCTCTGCTGCATCTCACCGTCCGCTCCCTTAGAGTGACAGGTCTCTCCCTGTAGATGCATGCAGGCAAGCACCTGTTACTCCAGTGCAGCGGGCGAGGAGAAGCTGCGAGGGACCTGCCTATTCAACTAGACTCCTGTGCAACTTGGTTCCCAGCCGTATGTTCTCTGAAACTCTGCGGCGATACATGGCTGAAAACATTTAGCCAGTGTCTGATATATGCTGTGCATGGATCAGGCATCATGCATCCGATGTCATTTTCCCTTAAAAGGGTGCATGGGTGCTTTTTTAATTAATCATTGATATCTGTTTTAATTTTCTCTAGGATCTTTTGTTTTTCAGTGAAGCACACTATATGTTTAAAGCCATGCCAGCCAGTGGGCAAATAGATTGTGTCTAGTGATGATGACCGAATATACTCGTTACTCAAGGTTTTCCCAAGCACGCTCTGGTGTCCTCGGAGGATTTGTAAGTGCTCAGAAAGTTAGTTTTCCTTGCAGCAGCTGAATGATTTACATCTGTTAGCCAGCATAAGTACATGTGGGGATTCCCTAGCAACCAGGTAACCCCCACATGTAATCAAGCTGGCTAGTAGCTGTAAATCATTCAGCTGCCGTGATGAAAACTAAATCTCTGAGCACCTACAAATACTCGGAGGACCCCCGAGTGTGCTCGGGAAATCTTGAGTAACGAGTATATTCGCTCATCACTAATTGTGTCTATAAGAAAAATCCTGCACGCATCTTCAAAGATAATGTTGAATGCTTTATTTCATAACATTAAATTCCAATATGATAAAAAAACCATCCAAGTTGAAATGAGAGGCCTTATGAGCCTACCCGTTTAGAACCGATATTATTAAATGGTTCTTAGTCGTGGCTGGAGATCTGCTGTAGCTATGATTAAGATCCATTTAATAATATATATCAGTATGAAACGTGTAGGATCATAAGGCCACTCTTTTCTACTCGGATGGGTTTTTTCATATTGAATTTTAATCTTATGAAATATAGGAATCAGGTTTGATATTTTTGAAGACTAGTGCTGGAACTTCCTTTTCTTCTAACCATATAACTATATTGTGGCATCCATTAGCCGCTCCTCACTTGCTTTACTTGATTTATTTTACTCTCTTATATAGCCCCATTCGTTTCCACAGTGCTTTACAGACATCATAATCATGGAAACCGTGGAAATATATTTCAGTACATCCATTTAACGGATCCGGTAAACGGATTGTACTAAACGCAATGTGAACCTAGCCTAAAGCTGCAGTGTAGGAGACAAAATAAAATAAAAATGTACAGAAAGCAAAATGCGTAACTTGATGAACACATCAATGTTCTACTTCATGTTCATATTGAGACCTCATTCAGACATCTGCTTTTTGCTGCACATGAAAAAAAAGATGGTCTCTATTAGTTGGCTTTATCAGTGTTTGGTCAGCGTGTCAGCTTTTACCATCAATTTCTCAAATGCAGCAAAAACCTAATGGAACTTTCTCAAGATTCTCCGTTCAGTTCAAAGGAGACATCTTTAACATGGATCTAGATTGCCATCAGTGTGATGTCCAAGTTTTTCATGGACTCTTTCACAAGTTTTGTCCATGTCCCAAATCAGAATCAGGTATCCTCTTCTTAAACTGGCTACTACCTGTCATTTGTGAATGGGACAGATTGCAAACAAAACCCAAAGATGAAGAAAAACATAAGGGGCCAAAAGTTCCTCTTCCTTGAAAATGTATATCCATATTCACCTCTATGAGGCAACAGTTACTGAGTCTTTGGCTACGGTCACACCAGCAAAATTTTCTCTCATCTGACAGAATTGAGCCGATTGTGCTAATCACACTCTTATCAAACTCTAATCAAAGTTTGATCAGAATGTGAACACAGTGTAATCTGATTTTCTTGGATGAAGAGAAGATGGAAACAATTCTCCATCTTCTTCCTTGTGTCAGTCCGTGAAAATCGCACTGTGCAGCCGATGACTTTCACAGACTCATTGACTTGCATGGCCAAGCATGATCCAGTAACTGGATCCATCTCGAGCATGTTGCGATTTTTTTCCCTGGACTTACTGTATCCAAAGAAAAAAATCAGACATTTGCACGGCCCCATAGAATAACATTGGTTCGAGTGCGTTACCATGTTTTTCGGATTGCACTGGGATCAAAAATACGTCATGTGCGCGAGCCTTTTTTAGAAGATCCTCATCAGCTCAAACCTCTAAAACATTGATGAATGGTGGAGATAGAGGAGAACGTTTCAAACACAACACGTTATCTTCATGCAACTTTTCAGGGACTTGCCTTTCTTCAGACCTGGAGATTGCATGAAGATGTTACACGTTGAAACTTTCTCCTCTCTCTCCACCATCCAATGATGCTTTAGAGGTTTGGAGCTGATGAGGATCTTCTATGTGGGCTAAGTGTTGTCTGATTGGGGTGAAGACTGTTTTATTTTTCTGCACATTCAATTATACTTGCTCTTGGAAGATGGATATAAATTAGCATTGAAGAGAGAAACTTCTAGCACTTTGTTTTTTTTTGGGAAGTTGTACCAAGAATTTGGAGATATCCAAAAATCCTCAACATTTGCAGTGAAACATAAACATAACATAAATTGAAATGTTGCAGATTTAGACCTGTAGCAACTTGATGATTGCTGCAATACGTTAATAGCAAAGTCTGGCTGATGTCATTAGTTACATGACTTATGTCATTAGATGTCTAGTGAGTAGTGAACAGCAATTCCATAGCAGTGCCCACTGCTACATCTGTAAAACCGTCACCCCATGTCAATTACTATGCAGATTTTATGCAAACTTTATATACAGAAAGTGGATAAGATTTAGTAAAATCTCATCTGCTTTACTGATAATGTAAAAAAATGCAGATTTTCTAATTGGATAATCATCAGCAAAATCACCTCCTAGTACCCTAGCAATGAAGTCCCCGAGTGCAGCTTGTTATAAGTTGTTTTAAAGAGAATATCATGCGCAGTTAACAGGTGCAAATTAAAAAAAGTTAAGAAAGATGGTGTAAAAATGATTATATAGCACCAACTCCTTTCTGGCTTCTTTCCGTTATGGTCTTTAATTAACAGCATTGTAAATTACTTAGTCAACAATATATTAATTCAAATCTATTTGAGAAGCACCAAGAAAACAAAATCTTACTTGCCACAATTAACCAAAACAAATTCTTTGCAAAAGTCTCGATTGAAAAGTGAGGACCTCCCACGGACATGGAGATAAATGCCTGGAAGGTTCCAATAATTCAATTTACTTCCCAGGGAATTTTCATTGTTAAGGGTACCGTCACATTAAGCGACGCTGCAGCGATAGCGACAACGATGTCGATCGCTGCAGCGTCGCTGTTTGATCGCTGGAGAGCTGTCACACAGACCGCTCTCCAGCGACCAACTATGCCGAGGTCCCCAGGTAACCAGGGTAAACATCGGGTTGCTAAGCGCAGGGCCGCGCTTAGTAACCCGATGTTTACCCTGGTTACCAGCGTAAAAGTAAAAAAAACAAACAGTACATACTCACCTGCGCGTCCCCCAGCGTCTGCTTCCTGACACTGACTGAGCTCCGGCCCTAACAGCACAGCGGTGACGTCACCGCTGTGCTTTCACTTTCACTTTAGGGCCGGATCTCAGTCAGAGCAGGAAGCAGACGCTGGGAGACGCGCAGGTGAGCATGTACTGTTTGTTTTTTTTTACTTTTACGCTGGTAACCAGGGTAAACATCGGGTTACTAAGCGCGGCCCTGCGCTTAGTAACCCGATGTTTACCCTGGTTACCAGTGTAAAACATCGCTGGTATCGTTGCTTTTGGTGTCAAACACAACGATACACGGCGATCGGACGACCAAATAAAGTTCTGGACTTTATTCAGCGACCAGCGACATCACAGCAGGATCCTGATCGCTGCTGCGTGTCAAACTAAACGATATCGCTAGCCAGGACGCTGCAACGTCACGGATCGCTAGCGATATCGTTTAGTGTGACGGTACCTTTAGACCAGAAAAGTAAAGAAATGCTTAGTAAAACAAAGTTGTGTGATGCCACACAAACAACATGAACATTGTTAAATAAAAGACTCATTATTAAGAGCGACTGAAAACACAGTGTAGAAGGTAAAAGGTAAAATTAAATAATTGTCGTTACTATTATCACTTGAGGAAATAGAAACCCTCCATAAATGTCCATGGTTATTTACAAAAAAAAATGAAATGTACATTAATGGTTTTAATGGTTTGTCTTTTGTCCTTCATAAGTCTTAAGCTACGTTCATATTACCCTACTGTCAGTGGCGCAGTTGGGGCTTATATCTGATGCCTTGGAAAATGGAATTTGGAAGTTTTTCAGTACACTTCATGGTAAAACCAATGGTGTCATTCCAAAGTACAACTTGTCCTGCAAAAATCAAGCCCTCACATGCCGATATTGACGGAAAAATAAAAAGTTATGGCTCTGTGAAGAAGGGGAGTGAAAAACGGAAACGCAAAACGGAAAATCCCAAGGTGGTGAAGGGGTTAAAATAAGTGACATACTCATTCTCTATACTGAACAGTATTCAGTGAAAGCCACCAGCGCAGCAAAGCTGCCAGCATAGCCACTTCAGGAAAATAACTGCTGGCGTTTTCCTGGAGCGACTTTGGTTAGGAAAATGTGGAGGCTGCGCTGGCTTCTAAATAATACCGTGTGCACATGCGCTAAGTGTGGTTTTACACACAGAGCTTTCTGGAAAAATACCAATGCAATTATAGATGCATTTTTTTCAGAGAAGACCAGAAGTGAATTCTTTTTTATAGGAGCAGTTATTATTCATTTACAGTTTCCTATGTTACAAAATTGCGATGTATCTGTAAAAATCAGATGTTATTCTCTGGCTCCATGTGGCTACGATTTTTTTCTGCATCCATAGACTTGAATGGCTGAGTCTCTTTCGATTGATGGAAGCACGCTGCCATTATTTTCCCACACAAATTCAGTCAGTGAAAAAAACCGCTCATCTGCACTGTCCCATTGAATAGCATTTTTCCATGGACAGCACTAAGACCAAAAATACAATCATGTGAACAAGCCCCAATAAACAGCATGCCACAAGATCAGCAGATTGACTGCACAATGAACTTGTAACGACACTTTTGTCAGGTGCCCTAGCTCATCCCGTTCCCCGGATTATTAGTCTGTACTATTCCCCCACCCAGGGAAGAGGGGAGTAGTAGTGTACCGCAATACACCAACCAGACTAACAAGGTAACACGAAGAGAAGTCACAAAAAATACCAATCATACAAATATACTCACACATAAAACAGAGGAATACATCGGAGAGTGGAAGATGGGGTTAAACCAAAGTAGGAGAAGAAGAGGAATTATCACACACTCAAAACATAGCTACAGTCACAGAAAAATCCACCAAACACCTTCTAAAATAACAACCACCAACAACCTCCTGCCATGCAGCAAAAGCTACTCTGACAATCAGGGCCCAGATTATGTAGGAGATGGAAATGGCTAACCAGTGCACAACTGAGAGCCTTAACAGGAAAGCTTCCAGGAATTCTCAACTGAGCAGATTAACCCCTGCACTGCTAAAAGAAACTTGCACCGTTTACTATAAAGGTGAAATGGTTCTAATCAGTGCCGGAGTAGGAAAAATTAGATGCTGCGGTCTTCTAGCTCCTCTCTCTCGCAGTAAACCCGTGATAATACCCCCCTTCTACGAGGGACCTCTGGAGCCTCAGAACCAGGTTTATCAGGGTGTGCCACATGAAAAGTCTGCATCAGACTGGCCACATGGACGTCAGTAGCTGGTACCCACGTCCTCTGTTTAGGACCATATGCCTTCCAGTGTACCAGATACTGAACCGACTGACGAATTAAGCAAAAATCAACTATCTGAGCTATCTGACATTCCAAATTTCTATCCACAATGACTGGAGATTGGGATAGAGGTATTGGTACAGAGGACGCAACATATTTTTTGAGCAGAGATTTATGAAACACATTATGGATCCTAAAAGTCAGTGGCAAAGCAAGGTGGAATGCCCGATGAACCCGAGACCCAGTTTCTAAGAGGGAACCTTAACCCCTTTGTGACCTTGGGATTTTCCGTTTTTCCGTGTTCATTTTTCGCTCCCCTCCTTTCCAGAGCCATAACTTTTTTATTTTTCTGTCAATATGGCCATGTGAGGCTTATTTTTTGCAAAACAACTTGTACTTTTGAACGACGTCATTGGTTTTAGCATGTCGTGTACTAGAAAATGGGAAAAAAATTCCAAGTGCGGTGAAATTGCAAAAAAAAGTGCAATCCCACACTTGTTTTTTTGTTTGGCTTTTTTGCTAGGTTCACTAAATGCTAAAACTGCCCGCCATTTTGATTCTCCAGGTCATTACGAGTTCATAGACACCTAACATGACTAGGTTATTTTTTATGTAAGTGGTGGAAAAAAAATCCAAACTTTGCTAAAAAAAAAAAATTGCGCCATTTTTCAGATACCCATAGCGTCTCCATTTTTCGTGATCTGGGGTCGGGTAAGGGCTCATTATTTGCGTGCCGAGCTGGTATTTTTAATTATACCATTTTGGTGCAGATGTGCTCTTTTGATCGCCCGTTATTGCATTTTAATGCAATGTCGCGGCGACAAAAAAACCGTAATTCTGGCGTTTCAAATTTTTTTTCTCGCTACGTTGTTTAGCGATCAAGTTAATGCTTTTTTTTATTGATAGATCGGGTGATTCTGAATGCGGCGATACCAAATATGTGTAGGTTTGATTTTTTTTTATTGATTTATTTTGAATGGGGTGAAAGGAGGGTGATTTAAACTTTTATATTTTTTTTACTTTTTTCACATTTTTTTAACTTTTTTTTTACTTTTACCATGCTTCAATAGCGTCCATGGGAGGCTAGAAGCAGGCACAACGCGATTTGCTCTGCTACATAGCAGCGATCATCAGATCACTGCTATGCAGCAGAATTGCAGGTGTGCTATGAATGCCGACCACAGGGTGGCGCTCACAGCTATCCGGGATCAGTAGCCATAGATGTCTCAAGGACCTCTATGGTTACTCTGCAGAAGCATCGCTGACCCCTGATCATGTGACGGGGGTCGGCGATGGGCTCATTTCCGGCCGCCCGGCCGGAAGCGCCGGTTAAATGCCGCTGTCAGCGTTTGACAGCGGCATTTAACTAGTTAATAGCGGCGGGTGAATCGCGATTTCACCCGCCGCTATTGCGGGCACATGTCAGCTGTTCAAAACAGCTGACATGTCCCGGCTTTGATGCGGGCTCACCGCCGGAGCCCTGCATCAAAGAGGAGGATCTGACCTCGGACGTACTATCCCATCTGAGGTCAGAAAGGGGTTAAACTTAAAGTTCCTTGAGGACAACAACAAGTGGGGATCATATTTGTGGAGTTGATGTCACCTTTGTATTGTCTAGTGACATCAAGCCCACGGCTTAGTAATGGAGAGGTGTTTATAAGACACCTCTCCATTACTAATCCTATAGTTATATTGTAAATAAAGACACAGCCAGAATAAAGTCTTTTATTTGAAATGAAAACATGGCACACTTTTCCATTTTTATTTAAAAATAGCAAACACGGTTATACTCGCCTAACGCCCATTCCATTGAAGCCCTCATCTCCTGTAATAAAACAAAAATAAAAAAACAACAATATCCCTCACCTGTCCTATGATCTGTTCCACACTGTAATCCATGTCTGGGGATAAATAGCTTTCAACCTGGACAGTGCCAAGATACGACCGTTCAGGCTGAGACCCACTGGTGAATGAGCTCCTGCGAGCGCAGCCTCAGTGAGCAGCGGTGATGTCATTGAGGGTTGCAGCCCCCAGCTGTCAGTTTTGCCTGGCTGGTTACAGAAAATACCGTGGAACCCACTCCAGATTTTTTATTTATTTATCAAGCAGGCGCCAGCTAATGAATACTCCCATCAGCCACTGCCTGCTCTCACTGGTATTAGAGGCAGCAGGTGTAGGCTGATGGGAGTAATAGTCCCATCAGCCGCCAACTGCTGTCGCTGTTATCAGTTGAATAAAACTCTCATCATTCTCCCCTGGTTGCGCTGATCGCCGGCAGAGCAGGGGAGAATGATGAAAGCCATCTTCAGCACCCGGGGCCGGGGAACAGTGCTAACAGACACGGATATCTCCGGTACCTGTTTTTCCGATACCAGAACAGGCATAAATAGAAGATCATCTTGCAAAACTGATAAACATTAACAATCAATTTGGAAACCCGAACTCTTGAGCTCACAATTTAACTTTTCTTTTAAGACGACTATACTTTCTTTTACACTTCAGCCTTCAATCCAATTTTCAGCGATAAGAGTTAAAATAACTAACCTCTTGATGAAAATCCTCCCTTTCTGAAATACGGCAATCTTGCAAGTGGTGCACAACGGGTTAAAGGCAGTAAAACGAGCCAACTTAATAGAGCTCAACAAACGTTACCTAAGCAATACTAAAAACTAATAACATAAAAGTACTGATACAGGGCCCTGCGGAGCTTTGAACAACTGCCCAGTGTGCAGTTAATGGAGTCTTAAGCCTAATTTAAAACATAAAAAATAAACCATGCAGATGATGTTTGATCATTTTGTATCCAATGGCTAACAACTGCTCAATGTGGCACAAACAGAGACTTTTAATGTAGGGTGTGTGCCGTCTATTACTGCAGCCCTCGGCATCTGTGTGGAATAACCGCCTAAGATAAAGAGCAGCCTATCCACAGGGAGCGAGCATTATACTGCTGCCAGGTGTGCTCCAGCTTACAAATCTCATGTCATTACTTCTGCTATCTCCATTTATTTATGGAGCGACAACATATTTTTGCAATCTAATGCAACAGGAATAACAGCAATGTGCAATGCTATTCACAGTGGAAGGCATTCTTTTTATTTATTCAAAGGGCAAAATTCTTAAATAGCATATTTGTGTAACAGATTGCTTTGTAATGATATTCTGGCTGGAAAGTGCTTCTAAAGGCTCATCTAGGAGGCAGCCGCCTGCTGTATGCTACATACAGCTATGGCAAAAATTAAGAGACCACCACATTAAAACCCTGTCATGGGCAGCCCAATCTCCAGACCTGAACCCCATTGAAAACCTCTGGAATGTAAACAAGAGGATGATGGATAGTCACAAGCCATCAAACAAAGAAGATCTGCTTACATCTTTGTGCCAAAAGCAGTGTGAAAGACTGGTGGAAAGCATGCCAAGACGCATGAAAGCTGTGATTAACAATCATGGTTATTCCACAAAATATTGATTTCTGAACTCTTCCTGAGTTAAAACATTAGTATTGTTGTTTCTAAATGATTATGAACCTATTTTCTTTGCATTATTTGAGGTCTGAAAGCACTGGTGTTTCTTTTTTATTTTGATCATTTTTCTTTGTCAGAAAAAAATACAAAATTTATTGCTTGGAAAATTGGAGACATGTTGTCAGAAGTTTATAGAATAAAAGAACAATTTACATTTTACTAAAAAATATACCTACAAAGAGAAAAATCAGACAAATGGAACATTTTGCAGTGGTCTCTTTTTTTTTTGCCAGAGCTGTATATGCTGCATACTGTTGAGCCAGGAAAAGATGTTTACAAATGCAGAGGTTTTATCAGAACTGGTTAAAGTATAAGTGGAGGTGTTGGTCATAGCAACTAATTAGATCTCAGTTCTCATTTTTCATATGTCCTTTTGAAAATGGAAAAAGAAATCTGTCGGCTATTGGCAGGTGCGCCACTTATTCTTTACAGCAGTTTTGATAAATTACTTCCAAGGTGTTTTGGTTTATGAAATATCTTTTCTATTTTAAAAGTGCTGTTCTGGCTTAGGACAAAAGTTTTCAATATGTAAGGCTAAGTACACATTAGCGTTTCTGTGCGCAGCGTATCAGCTACATGCTCAAACGCATGCCAAAACGCATGAAAATGCATGCTTACTCTGCAGTTTTACTCTGCATCATCTTACGCATGACGCAAAAAACAGCTGCCTGTGCATGCGTTTAATTGCATTTTGGCATGCGTTCGCGTTGTTTATGCGCATGGTGGAGGTGGTGAAATCATTTCCTGGACATGTGCAGTCTGAAGTACCCATGCGTATAGAACACATGCGCACACATGTCCTTGCGTACCAATGCATTCCTGTAGACAGTAATGCATAGTTTTGACGCACTCATCCGCATGTGCATGCCTGCGCATAATTGACGCCTCAAAAAAATGCAACATATTGCGTACGCATCCGCATGCGAACTGATGTAAACGCATGTCCATGCATACACAATGTTAAACATAGGTATGCTAGACGCATGCGGATCGGTACGCAGGTATACGCTGTGCACACATACGCTAATGTGAGCCCGGCCTAAGTAACTGCCGACTGCTGAATCATGACAGCATGCAGGGTGCACATTGACATGATGCCCAATATCAGAGAATTGGGACAGTGTGCGCATCTGACTCTGACATGATTCAGCAGTCTGCAGTCACTGTATGGACATCCCCTTTAATTTTAGAATCTAGGATATAAGTACCAGAGGATACATGCAATATTTATGTGGGGAACTAGCACTGTCCTCTACTTTGTTTTTTAAGGTACCTTCACACTAAACGATATCGCTAGCGATCCATGACATTGCAGCGTCCTGGATAGCGATATCGTTGAGTTTGACAGGCAGCAGCGATCAGGATCCTGCTGTGACATCGTTGGTCGGAGCAGAAAGGCCAGAACTTTATTTCATCATTGGATCTCCCGTAGACATCGCTGAATCGGCGTGTGTGACGCCGATTCAGCGATGTCTTCACTGGTAACCAGGGTAAACATCGGGTTACTAAGCGCAGGGCCGCGCTTAGTAACCCGATGTTTACCCTGGTTACCAGAGTAAACGTAAAAAAACCCAAACACTACATACTTACATTCCGGTGTCTGTCCCCCGGCGCTGTGCTTCTCTGCACTGTGTAAGCGCCGGCCGGAAAGCAGAGCACAGCGGTGACATCACCGCTGTGCTTTCCGGCTGGCGGATGAGTATGTACGGTTTGTTTTTTTACGTTTACGCTGGTAACCAGGGTAAACATCGGGTTACTAAGCGCGGCCCTGCGCTTAGTTACCCGATGTTTACCCTGGTTACCCGGGGACTTCGGCATCGCTCCAGCGCCGTGATTGCAACGTGTGACCGCAGTCTACGACGCTGGAGCGATGATCATACGACGCTGCGACGTCACGAATCGTGCCGTCGCAGCGATGAAAATTTCAATGTGTGACGGTACCCTTAGGCTCTGTTCACAATTTGCTTTTCTCCTTTGTGTGCTAATTGTCACCTAAGGCTACATTCAGGACTATGTTTACAACCATTTACTTGTTTCTCTCATGTGTCATTTGTTTTGCCTTCATTTTCTCTCAAACATTTTTTAAAAACTGAAATAGGTAATATGTCTGTACTTTGATTTATCTTTTGTCTCTTAAGAATGGATCAGTGAAAAATGGATGAATGGTGAATGCAGCCTATTGATATAAAAGGTTTTGTCCTCGATTCATTAAAACCTGCAATTTTTCTTGCCGGTCTTGATGAGATGGCGTGGTGGAGCCAGAAGCTCCTGATTCATGAAGACATGCAAGCTTGTTCTTCAATCTGGAGCGTTGATGAGTAGTGTGTGTCTCTGTACACCACGCCAGAAATCTTACTCCAGTTGCTAACTGGAATAAGATTTTTGTCGTAGAGAAAGCCACATGAATAAGGCCTCCTTCCATGTCTGTGTTTAAACATATATAGAAAAAGTATTAGAGCAGCACAAAAAACACAAAAGTGAAAATAGAAAAATAGAGTCGGGTGCAGAGCCCCCCAGGCATAGACCAAACCTCAAATGTAGGAATCCAAAAAACGGAGGCAGCACACCATTAGTTGCGGAAAAAGCAGGAGCTACTTTTATTAGCCCATCTCAGCAACGTTTCGGTTCTGGTAGATGTGAACCTTGGCTTTTTCCACTACTAATGGTGTGCTGCCTCCATTTTTTGGATTCCTGTGTTTAAACATGTACACGAAAAAAAAACACTACTGGTGTCATAAGTGTGTTAAATGAGTGTGTCATCTGTGTGTCATCTGTGCAGGGCCGGACTGGCCATCTGGCAATTCTGGCAAATGCCAGAAGGGCCTTTCTGGTTGTGGGCTGCCTTGTTTGCTACGTTGTTAGCAGAATCTGTGTTCTCAAGACATCCATACTGTTAAGAGTTGTGATGGAGCACAAAGTCGCTGACTTCATCACTTACCTCAGCATGCAACGGGTATCATTAGAAATATTGGTCTTGTAGTAAATCTTGCTTTCCTCCATCCAGGGTAATATTGGTGATATATCCACATCTGGTGCTCGAGGGCGGGGACACCATGGGCCTGTGTAATTTTAAATGCCAGGGCTGAATTTCACTCCCAGTCCGTACCTGCATCCGTGTGTCCGTTTTTACCATCAGTCTTCAGTGTTTTCCTGGGAATGAATAAAGAAAGAATGAAATCACAAAGCTTCTCCTATACTTTACAATGTTAAACATGGACAGTACGCGGATTGTACACTGATGCCATCCTTGTACTCTACGTATTTTTCATGTACTTAGACTTGTATTAGCTCCTGTCATCTGTGTTGCCGCAAACAGAAAACCTACATGCCTCCATTTGTTTTGTACAGATACAGGATCCATGGAAAACACAGATATCTGCATACCACAAGTACTGGAAATACAGAGGTGTGAAGGAGACCTTAGACAAGCTGTGGTGTAATGGCCCTAGCCACACTTTCATCCCTCCCCATCTCCGTCCAGTTTGGAGAAACTGGGACAAACTGTCATGAAAACGCCAAAAGTTGCTCCAACGTTTTGCAACTTTTTCAAATCAGATTTTTCAAAGAATTTTGGCAAAATTACTTTTGAGGAATCTGGGTGATTGTTCTTGTCCCCTACAGAGTTTGAAAATGGTGAGGAATGGATACACACAGTAAATAACATTGGTGTTATGTACATAAAATAAGGACATTGCCCTCTGATTTGTCTGAATATTATGATTGGCTGGCATTTAATCCAAAGATTGTCGGTCATAATAGCATTTTATTGATTGAAAATCTTTAAGGTCAAAAATGAGTGATTGTGTTTCTGCATTGTCGTTCATGGAAAACTCTCTACAAGATAAAATGCTATGACTGTAGTGACTCAATTCTAAATATTTTTCTATCTACTGGCTAAGACGGTACCAAGATATATATCTTTCCTATGACTGTAGGGATAATCATAAGCAACAGAAACAATCTTATGACCATTGATCACAACCCAATGGAAAAGATGACCATCAGATCCCAATGATATTATGGTGACCATATTTTTAAGTCTGTACAATACCCTAGCAGCACAAAATTGCTGAAGTTATTGTAGTCACTGCCTTCATACCTTAACACTTCCATCACTGATACTGATATTGTACCTCCTAATCACTTATGGTCTCACAGCCACTCAGCAATCACAAACATTACTTCCTAAATGTCATCTTGAAGCCAAGTAAAAGCATTAGTGGCTAATTAAATACAATGTCTGTGGGTCTGCGCTGTTCTTATTTTACACTTGGCAGGCAATACCATGCTTGCTGGTTCCCTTGGCCCCTTCTTGTTCTTACACCTTTTTTCTCCCTGTTCTGCATTGGAGGGGTGGGAGCTTTCTGGATAGTATAATGCAAGTTAGTACTGACACTGCACAAAGTAAATTCGCTCCTTTGTCAATGAGCTCAGAGTCCTAAACAGGTGCTAGGCGTAGCCAACCAATATCCAGATTAATCCAAGGACTAAATCTGCTTCGTGTCATCCTGATGAAGTAGCTTGGTCCCACGGTCTGAATGCCTCAAAAGAGAACTGAGCAGCCAATTTATTTAATAGCGGATCAGGTAACCACTTGATGGTTTAAACATTTGTGATTAAAGAAAAAAAAATGTTCTATTGACTAGTATTGGGCACATACAATGGCAACTGACACATTAGAAAAGCACCAGCTTGAACTCAATTTTCGATCGAGCAGAACTGATATGGTGCTTTTCTCGTTAATTTTCATTTCAGTAACACATGTAAATGTTTGAAAAAACATTACTGATAGGGCAATGGGCTCTAATAAAGTTCACAATGTTTCACTTTTAATCCTAATATTACAATGTGGTAAAAAGGCGCAACACCTCTTAAACCCCCACAAAATAATCTGCAGTGCAAATCAGGAATGTAAATATGGGAGGTGGAACCAGGAGTGTATATAGAAATCATTAAGCCTAATAGAAAAAGCCCAAACTGCACCAACCCCCGCACCAAAAAATTAAAAAAATCTGCGGAGTAGGTGGGATCACTGCATATAGATGCAGAAACAGAGGAGCAGACCTCCCAACTTCTTTGAAGACAAGGAAAGGGACGCATATTTTATCACGTTCACAGAAATAGTGCAACTGCTGAAACTCCTCAATGTTCTCGCACCTACCAAGAAACACCTTTCATGGCCCTCACACAGAATATGATACTCTAAGGTGAGTTCCACCACATGAATTGCCCCCACAGCAGCGGTGGACATATAGCAGTTGCATCCAGTGCAGCTGTACCAAGGCCTGGAGGTAAAGGGGGGCCCTTGCCGAGAGCCTAATAATGAGGACAATCTGGCCTAATTCTTGGAGCCCGATGCTGCGGGGGGCCCAAGGCCAGATTACCCTCATTATGTGCGGCATACCGGGCACAGAGTGATCATGCAGCATGTAGAGCGTGCCTGTGTTACTTAGAAAGTTGACAAAAAAGAAGAAACAATTGATGTTGCGTGGGAACGGATGGAGAGCTGAGTGAGGTTTTTTCCCAATACACTGGGGAGAGGACAATGATGGGAGTGGAGAGAGGACAGTGATGGAAGTGGGGAGAGGACAGTGATGGAATTGGGCAGTGTCACGAGGGGTTCATGTCCTCCTGGGAGATCTTGGGTTAGAAAGTCACTATGCATTGTAAATCGCAGATTTTCCATTCAGCCAATGTGTTTGTGATTCATATTAAATGGATTTACTTTTCCTTGGTGCTGAAGAAGTTAACAACTCTTTCTATGCTGGTTAGAAACTTGCAGCTTCATCTCACAGATGTATCTGACTTGGTCATGTTTTATTCCTATAAAATCTGGTCAGACCTTCTCTTCCTTGCTAGTGAAAGTTTTGCTTCCTAGCTCATTGGAGACACTGTGCTGGATTGGAGATCGTTGTTGCTACTGGAGATTTTTGTGTGGTGTTTTTGGGTGTGTGCTTTCCTCATTGTCCTATTCCCATTTGGTTGGTAGATTCCTATCCCTCCCTATATACCTCTCTACCTTTGGAGAGTGTTTTTGTTTGTGGCTTTCTGTTATCCATGTTGTCTTACATGTTAATTAACTAGCATTTCTGTCCCAGACCTCCTGGGGGAGGGGCAGCTTAGGGAATAACAGGAGAACAGTAAGGCTGGTGGCCCAAACCTCCTCACCTTTAGAGGTATATTTGGGTGCAGGGATAATTAGGGCCCCAGTCCTAGGGACAGTTCAGGGCCCCTTTCCATAATCGTGTACAGTCACTGCGTGACAGGGAGAGGACAGTGATTGGAATGGAGAGAGGACAATGATGGAAGTAGGGAGAGAATAGTGATGGGAGTGGGTAGAAGACAGTGATGGGAGTTGATAGAAGAAGGTGATGGAGTGGGGGAGGACTGAGATTGGAGTGGGGAAAGGACAATGATGGAAGTAAGGAGAGGACAGTGATGGGAGTGGGGAGATGACAATGATGGGAGTGGGGAGAGGACAGTGATGGGAGTAGGGAGAGAACAATGGTGGGAGTGGGGAGAGGACAGTGATGGGAGTAGGGAGAGGACAGTGATGGGAGTGGGAAGAGGACAGTGATGGGAGTGGGGAGGTTACAGTGATGGGAGAGGTCAGTGATGGCAGTTGGTAGAGGACAGTGATAGGAGTAAGGAGAGGACAGTGATTGGAGTGGGTAGAGGACAGTGATGGGCATGTGTAGGGGACAGTGATGGAAATGGGAAGAGGACAGTGATGGGAGTGGGGGTAGGAAAATGATAGAAGTGGGAAGAGAACAATGATGGGAGTAGGGAGAGGACATTGATTAGAGTAGGGAGTGGATAATAATGGGTGTGGACGAGAAGACATTGATAGGATGTGGTAGAGGACAATGACGGGATGATGGGAGTAGGGAGAGGATTGTGTGGAGGGCTGTAGAGGGCCAATTATACTGTTTGGAGGGCTATGTGTTGGCCAATTATACTATTATACTAATTGGAAGGCTATTTGAGGGGTTCATCATACTTTTTGAAGGACTATGTGGGGAGTCACCATACTATTTCGCTGTGCTTTGTGGAGACCATTACTCTATTTGGAGGGGTCATCATACTATTTTGAGTGTTATTTGGGGAGTCATCATACTATATGGAGGACTGTGTGTGGGTTATACTATTTGAAGGGCTAGTAGGGAGCCATCATACTATTTGGAGGACTATGTGGGGGTCAATATATTAGAGGGCTGTAAGGGGGCAATTATACTGTATGAAGGGCAATTTGGTAGCCATTATACTGTTTTGAGGGCTGTGCTTGGTACATTATGCTGTTTGGATGGCTGTGTGGGGGCTATTATATTGTTTGGAGCGTTGTGCTGGGGCCAGTTGTACTGTTTGGAGGGCTATGTGAAGGCCATTATACTGTTTGGAGGGCTGTGTGGAGGCCAATTATACTGTTTGGAGGGCTTTGTGTGGGGGCATTATACTATTTGGAGGGCTGTGTGGGCGCTATTATATTGTTTGGAGGACCGTGCTGTGGCCGATTACACTGTTTAGAGAGCTGTGTGGGGGTCAATTATACTGTTTGCAGGGATGTGTTGGGGCAAATTATACTGTTTGGAGGGCTATGTGGTAGCCATTACACTGTTCAGAGGGCTGTGTGGGGGACATTATACTGTTTGGAGGCAATTCACCAGGTTGAGTGCCAGATTCTTGGACTTTTTATACACAATGGGTTGGAACCCAATCCGTGCACCTAGAAGCTACACAGGAGTGCTGTTTTTCTTCCTTAGAGTACTGTGTGGCGGGCCACTCTACTTTATGGAAGGCCACTATACTGTACTGAGAACTACTATACTGTATGGAGTATCATCATACTGCATTGATGGCTTTGTAGGGGCAATCATATTGTATGGAGGGCTGTATCAGGGCCATTATACTATGTTGGGGATCACTGTGGGGGTATCATACTTTGCGAGGGGTACTGTAGGGTCATCACTTGGGGGATATCTTGCTGTGTTTTGGGGGTACATTGTTTGCATCATCATTTATGAGGTCATGAAAGGGGTATCTTAGTGTGTGGGAAAATAAGGCGCTTCAGGAGGAGCAAAATTACTTTGTAAGGGCTGCAAAGTTATGGGATATGCTCTTCTGTGAGTATTATTATTTTTGATGTGTGGTAGGCCCAATTAGGACTTCTGCTATGGGACCCCATGATTTCTATGTAGTGTTCCTCATGCAAGCCCTAAAGGCTGAGTCACACATAACGATATCGTTAACGATATCGTTGCAACGTCACGCTTTTGGTGACGTAGCAACGATCCCGCTAATGATCTCGTTATGTGTGACAGCGACCAACGATCAGGCCCCTGCTGGGAGATCGTTGGTCGTTGGGGAATGATCAGGACCATTTTTTGGTCGCTGATCACCCGCAGTCATCGCTGTTCACTTGTAACCAGGGTAAATATCGGGTTACTAAGCGCAGGGCCGCGCTTAGTAACCCGATATTTACCCTGGTTACCATTGTAAAAGTAAAAAAAAAAACAGTACATACTCACATTCTGATGTCTGTCCCGTTCCCCGGCGTCCACAGGGTTAAAACTGCTTTCGGCAGGAGCGCTGCTAATGCACGCGCTGCTGCCAAGAGCTTCCCTGCACTGACTGTCAGCGCCGGCCGTAAAGCAGAGCACAGCGGTGACGTCACCGCTGGTACTGCCGGCGCTGACACATTCAGTGCAGGGAAGCTCTCGGCAGCAGCGCTCTTGCCGAAAGCAGTTTTAACCCTGTGGACGCCGGCGGGGGACGTGACAGACATCAGAATGTGAGTATGTAGTATTTTTTTTTTTTTACTTTTACAATGGTAACCAGGGTAAATATCGGGTTACTAAGCGCGGCCCTGCACTTAGTAACCCGATGTTTACCCTGGTTACCTGGGTGCTGCAGGGGGACTTCGGCATCGTTGAAGACAGTTTCAACGATGCCGAAGTCGTTCCCCTGATCGTTGGTCGCTGGAGAGAGCTGTCTGTGTGACAGCTCCCCAGCGACCACACAACGACTTACCAACGATCACGGCCAGGTCGTATCGCTGGTCGTGATCGTTGGTAAGTCGTTTAGTGTGACTCCAGCTTTACACTTTCTGAAACAGGGACTTCTTCTGGTCAGTGGTGAAATAAAGGGAGAAAACCACCACACTAATTAGAAGCCAGTGCTGTCTCTTGACATTGCATATCATTCCTATCAAAGGACAAAAACAGAAAATGCTTTTTATTTTAACCTATTGCATATGAATGTGTTCTTCTTCAGAGACTAATGAAGCTTACACCTAAAGGTACCGTCACATTAAGCGACGCTGCAGCGATATAGACAACGATGCCGATCGCTGCAGCGTCGCTGTTTGGTCGCTGGAGAGCTGTCACACAGACAGCTCTCCAGCGACCAACGATGCCAAAGTCCCTGGGTAACCAGGGTAAACATCGGGTTACTAAGCGCAGGGCCGCGCTTAGTAACCCGATGTTTACCCTGGTTACCAGTGTAAATGTAAAAAACCCCAAACACTACATACTTACATTCCGGTGTCTGTCGCGTCCGCCGGCGTCTGCTTCCCTGCACTGTGTAAGCGCCGGCCCTAAAGCAGAGCGGTGACGTCACCGCTGTGCTTTGCTTTACGGCCGGCACTGACACATTCAGTGCAGGAAACTCTGAGCAGCAGCGCGGACGCCGGGGGACGTGACAAACATCAGAAGGTGAGTATGTACTGTTTTTTTTTTTACTTTTACAATGGTAACCAGGGTAAATATCGGGTTACTAAGCGCGGCCCTGTGCTTAGTAACCCGATATTTACCCTGGTTACCATTGTAAAACATTGCTGGCATCGTTGCTTTTGCTGTCAAACACAACGATACACGCCGATCTGATGACCAAATAAAGTTCTGGACTTCTAGCTCCGACCAGCGATATCACAGCGGGATCCAGATCGCTGCTGCGTGTCAAACACAACGATATCGCTATCCAGGACGCTGCAATGTCACGGATCACTATCGTTATCGTTGTTAAGTTGTTCAGTGTGAAGGTACCTTAACATGCTTCTCCTAATTGATTCATTGATTAAGTAATTATGCTATTTAAACACATTGCTACTTTAGTGCATGATCTTGACAAAGGGAACAGGATGCCCCCAACACTGAGGTTTGTATTGGGGTATGAAGCAAATTTGCATTTCAAAGCAACACAGTGATAGTGATGGCACAGATTGTATGCTTTCATGTTACCTTATAATACCTTGATGATCTACAGTACACAGTTCTCTTAATGGGGTTTTGTGGTGCTATATAAATAAAGCATGAAGGAGAAAATTAAAAAATAAATATATTATTTGGACAGGTCACAGAAAAGTGATGTGAGTCCACCATCTAAGTGTACCGTCACACTCTGCAACTTTCCAACGATCACGACCAGCGATACGACCTGGCCGTGATCGTTGGAAAGTCGTTGTGTGGTCGCTGGAGAGCTGTCATACAGACAGCTCTCCAGCGACCAACGATGCCGAAGTCCCCGGGTAACCAGGGTAAACATCGGGTTACTAAGCGCAGGGCCACGCTTAGTAACCCGATGTTTACCCTGGTTACCATTGTAAATGTAAAAAAAAAACAACACATATTTACATTCCGGTGCCTGTCGCGTCCCCGGGCGTCCGCTTCCCTGCACTCCTCCTGCATCTTGTGTAAGCGCGGCCGTAAAGCAGAGCGGTGACGTCACCGCTGTGCTCTGATGTACGGCCGGCCGGCGCTGACACAGGATGCAGGAGGAGTGCAGGGAAGCGGACGCCCGGGGACGTGACAGGCACCGGAATGTAAATATGTGTTGTTTTTTTTTACATTTACAATGGTAACCAGGGTAAACATCGGGTTACTAAGCGCGGCCCTGAGCTTAGTAACCCGATATTTACCCTGGTTACCAGTGAAGACATCGCTGCATCGGCGTCACACACGCCGATGCAGCGATGTCAGCGGGTGATCCAGCGACGAAATAAAGTTTCAAATGATCTGCTACGACGTACGATTCTCAGCGGGGTCCCTGATCGCAGTAGCGTGTCAGACACAGCGAGATCGTAACGATATCGCTGGAACGTCACGGATCGTGCCGTCGTAGCGACCAAAGTGCCACTGTGAGACGGTACCTTAAGACTATCAATGATTTCCAGAACGAAAAGACATTGTTCTGTAAGTGGATAATCAATATGCTTCTTCTTAAAGGGAACCTGTCACCCCCCCCAGGCGTTGTAACTAAAAGAGCCATCTTGTGCAGCACTAATGCTGCATTCTGACAAGGTGGCTCTTTTAGTTCTTGGTGCTGTAACTGCAGAAATAATCGATTTTGCAATTTGTCCAAAATACCTTGAAATAGTTGCAGGGCCCCAGAGTCCTGGTCGTTGCAGTAATGTCGCTCTTCCACCAGGGGGAGTGATATTACGTCTGATGGTACTAAAGGAGTTCACCTTGCCAGGTATCACAAGACACACACTACACTTCACACTCCAGTCCACCAGGGGGAGCCTTGCTCCTATCTATTAGGGTACTCCTCACATTCGGGTAAAACTGGTGGGTTGGATAGAAAGTTAGTCAGAAGCTGACTGGGCTCGGCCCAGGCAACACCTGTCAGGCAGACAGGGGGAGAGGAGGAACATCTGAGCTGCAGACAGAGGGTCCCTGTCAGGGGTGGGATCCTGACAGAGGTCTAGCACGAGACAGAAAGACACGGAGCTGCGCCTGTACCCCATGCGGCAGCATCCTAAGAAAGGACAAGAAAGGAATTGTATTGTGGAGAGTGAGAAACGAAGTCACAGCAGAAGGAGATAATACCGGGAGGAGGCCTGCCCCAAGATCGGCAGCCTCCTTCTCAGGTGCATAGCCGGTGGCCGGAACACCGAGGGAGTAATAGACTCTACGCTTTACTTCAGAGACCGGCAGGACAGTCAATTCCAAGTTGGCTGCCCGACCTTAATACCTAAGAAGACACGGTGGCAAATTGTGGGGGTCGGGGTGTCTCTAGGGTCCCTACAAACAAGCCCCAGGCTATCTCAGTCATACGGGTTGTCCTATCCATACCATCTGGGGGACAGAGAGGAAGAAATAACATCAAGACAAAGGTTGTGAGGACTATCCCGTGGTGCTCAGCAGGGAGGTACTACAACACACAGGCGCTAGTAGGAAGGCTACTGATTTCCACCTGGATAAGGGAACTCTGGATGTGCCTTTGGACCGGCCGGACTCAGCCTGCCCTGTGATCGGTGCTCTGGGCTGTGGATGCTGAAGTCTTCAGAAAAGGTAAAGAGACTGCACCCTTTTGTGTCCTCGTTATTCACTGTGCCTTACATCGACCACCATCACCACCTACACATCTGGGAAGCCCTGGGGCTTTAATTGGACGCCCCTCAAAAGGGCCACAGACCGGGTCAGGCCACCGTGACATCCCCCAAACCGAAGGACCCGGTACCTAGTATCCCATTGCCCTTAGCGTGGGAGGGCGCTCCATAGTCCTGAGGGCAGGTCTTCCCCCCCTAATGCAGAAGCAGCACCGCCGTCACTCATGCCCTCTTGGCGCCTGGCGCCGCCTCCTCAGCATTGTATTCAACTGTCCCGACGCCTGCCCTGTTATCTTATGCCTTGGGCATGCACAGTTAGTGCTGCCTGTCTTCTGACATCATTTGATGTCTTGCTGACTGTGCGGTCGCGCTGCCCGAGATCCCGCCCCGCAGTGTCTTCTGATTTATTCACACTGTGGGGCGGGATCTCGGGTAGTATATAACACAGCCACGTAGTATATTGCACAGCCCATGTAGTATTTAGCACAGCCATGTAGTATATAGCACAGCGAGGTAGTATATAACACAGCCCATGCAGTATATAACACAGCCCACGTAGCATATAAGTCAACCTATATAAAGGACACTTCAAATTGAATGCTCCGCCATCAAATTAGATAATATACCAAAAAAGAAGATGGACACCAAGCTAAAAATAACAATTTATTGAGAACCGTAAAGATAGCAGAAAACTGCACAAATACACTGAATAACAAAAGATAATTAACAATTAAATAAAATGAGAAAGGCAACACTAGTGCCGCATACAACCTACAACCTGCTAAGTAATACAATGATAGGGGATAAACAGGAGATGTGCCATATGATAACTAGTGAATATGTATAAATACTAAAAAAACATTTTATAATGGCACACATCCGAAATAAGTCAACATGATGCTAACTCATATATACAAGGCAGGTACCAGGAGAGAAAGAGGTATGCATATACACATGACTGGAAACTAAGGTGCTGCATATAAAATACGGTGTGGCAGAGGAATCCTATATTGCGGTATTACTATAGCACAAGTCGCATCTCTAGCTCCTCCCACTGGCGCGTCGGTGCGGGGCGCCCGAGAGTGACGTCGGACGCCGATTCTGCCGCTTCCGGGTGGCGCCAGGCCTGGAACAGCGCCGTCATTATCCCTGAGAGCACTCACATAAAAAGAGCTTTATTTTCTTCTCACACTAGCGCCCCCCGAGGAAGCAATATATGCGAAACGCGCGTCGGGGCTCCTCTTTCCGCATACCCTCACTGGGTGGGACTCTGCGTGTACCTACAACTCCTTTGCTTATTGTAAGTATATATGGCTGGACTCATATGTGTTTATAGGAATCCCCTTTCACTCTGATATATTTGCACACTTGTGCTATAGTAATACCGCAATATAGGATTCCTCTGCCACACCGTATTTTATATGCAGCACCTTAGTTTCCAGTCATGTGTATATGCATACCTCTTTCTCTCCTGGTACCTGCCTTGTATATATGAGTTAGCATCATGTTGACTTATTTCGGATGTGTGCCATTATAAAATGTTTTTTTAGTATTTATACATATTCACTAGTTATCATATGGCACATCTCCTGTTTATCCCCTATCATTGTATTACTTAGCAGGTTGTAGGTTGTATGCGGCACTAGTGTTGCCTTTCTCATTTTATTTAATTGTTAATTATCTTTTGTTATTCAGTGTATTTGTGCAGTTTTCTGCTATCTTTACGGTTCTCAATAAATTGTTATTTTTAGCTTGGTGTCCATCTTCTTTTTTGGTATATTATCATGTAGCATATAACACAGCCCACGTAGTATATAAAACAGCCCACGTAGTAAATAACACAGCCCACGTAGTATATAGCAATGTGGGCACCATATCCCTGTGAAAAAAAGAATTAAAATAAAAATTAGTTGTATACTCACCTTCTGTGGCCCCCGGATCCAGCCCAGGCCTTTAGCGATGCTCCTCGCAATGCTCCATTCCCAGTAATGCCTTGCGGCAATAACCCATGATGATGTAGCGGTCTCGTGACCACGTGATCTGGGATCATTGCCGCAATGCATTCTTGGGACCGGAGCATCGCAAGGAGCGGGAAAGGCTGGCGTGGACGCCGGAAGGTAAGAATATACTGTTTTTTTTGTTTGTTTTATTATTTTTAACATATCTTTTTATTATTGAATCTGCACCTTTTTCTTTGATGACTGATTTGCACACTCTTGGCATTCTCTTGATGAGCTTCAAGAGGTAGTCACCGGAAATGGTCTTCCAACAATCTTGAAGGAGTTCCCAGAGATGCATAGCACTTGTTGGCCCTTTTGCCTTCACTCTGCAGTCCAGCTCACCCCAAAGCATCTCGATTGGGTTCAGGTCTGGTGACTGTGGAGGCCAGGTCATCTGGTGTAGCACCCCATCACTCTCCTTCTTGGTCAAATAGCCCTTACATAGCCTGGAGGTGTGTTTGGGGTCATTGTCCTGTTGAAAAATAAATGATGGTCCAACTAAACGCAAACCAGATGGAATAGCATGCCGCTGCAAGATGCTGTGGTAGCCATGCTGGTTCAGTATGGCTTCCATCTATATATATAATTGTCTAAGGGTTTTTCTGTCTGTCTGTCTGTCTGTCTGTCCTGGAAATCCCGCGTCTCTGATTGGTCGAGGCCGCCAGGCCTCGACCAATCAGCGACGGGCACAGCATGGCGACGATGTCATAAAGGTTGCCTCGACCAATCAGTGACGGGCACAGTCTGCCGCAAATTCGCCTCGACCAATCAGCGATGGGCACAGTATCGACGTAGATGTCATAATGGTTGCCATGGCGACGATGATGTCATAAAGGTTGCCTCGACCAATCAGCGACGGGCACAGTCTGCCGCGAATTATGGAATCATCATTGTCCATATACTACGGGGACATGCATATTCTAGAATACCCGATGCATTAGAATCGAGCCACAGTCTAGTTTTTAATAAATCCCCAACAGTGTCACCAGCAAAGCACCCCCACACCATTACACCTCCTCCTCCATGCTTCACGGTGGGAACCAGGCATGTAGAGTCCATCCGTTCACCTTTTCTGCGTCGCACAAAGACACGGTGGTTGGGACCAAAGATCTCAAATTTGGACTCATCAGACCAAAGCACATATTTCCACTGGTCTAATGTCCATTCCTTGTGTTCTTTAGCCCAAACAAGTCTCTTCTGCTTGTTGCCTGTCCTTAGCAGTGGTTTCCTAGCAGCTATATGAAGGCCTGCTGCACAATATCTCCTCTTAACAGTTGTTGTAGAGATGTGTCTGCTGCTAGAACTCTGTGTGGCATTGACCAAGTCTCTAATCTGAGCTGCTGTTAACCTGCGATTTCTCTTAAACTTATCCTCAGAAGCAGAGGTGACTCTTGGTCTTCCTTTCCTGGGGCGGTCCTCATGTGATCCAGTTTCTTTGTAGTGCTTGATGGTTTTTGCAACTGCACTTGTGGACACTTTAAAAGTTTTCCCAATTTTTCGGGCTGACTGACCTTCATTTCTTAAAGTAATGATGGCCACTCATTTTTCTTTACTTAGCTGCTTTTCTCTTGCCATAATACAAAGTCTAACATTCTATTCAGTAGGACTATCAGCTGTGTATCCACCAGACTTCTGCTCAACACAACTGATGGTCCCAGCCTCATTTATATGGCAAAAAATCCCACTTATTAAACCTGACAGGGCACACTTGTGAAGTGAAAACTAGGGTTGAGCGACTTTTACTTTTTTGGGGTCGAGTCGGGTTTTGCGAAACCCGACTTTGTCAAAAGTCGAGTCGAGTGAAATCGGCCGATCTTCTTGAAAAGTCGGGGCCGTTGTTCGGCCGAAACACGAAACCCAATGCAAGTCAATGGGGAAGCATAGTCGGCAGTGAGGGGAGGCCAGGAAAACACCTACAGTGCCCATTTTAATGCCAAAAACATCAATTCTTGTTACTTAAGCTTGTCAATCTTAATTTACCTTACAATAATAGGTAGCCATTGAAAATTGGGGGGTCATTTGGCTAAAGTTGTGGGGGGTAGGGCTGGTTCAAGTTTTTAGTGGGCCCAGGAAACGTGGACTACGTCACGGCGGTGGAGCAGTTAGAGGTGTATTGCAACGTTGCAAGAGCTGTGATCCTGAGCAAGCAGGGGGTCCCACTCGTTCGCATTGGCACTGGCACAGGGCCCCTCACAGTACGGCGGTGTGTTTGCACGGCAGGGGCGCCTCCCACCGGCAGCGACACTTTTGCGTACTATGAGGGGCCCTGTGCCAGTAACGTTGCCAACGAGTGGGCCCCCCTACCTGATGAAGGAACCTGCACTTTCAACTGCACCTTCCTCTTTGTCCCTGTGTAAGGTGGTATAGTATGCGGGAAGAGGAACCAGACTTTCAGCAGGGTCAGATTCAGGCTGTGTAGAGTGCAAGGGGAATGTAGTGGTCTGGGTCAATGTACCAGCGGGCTAATCTAGCAGTGGCTGGGCAATGGGCAGGATGAGGAGGAAACACAGATCTAGGCCCAAATAATAAAGTGGCCTAAATGCAGTTCAAAATTGGTAACAGGACTAACTAGGTGGCATTGCTTTGTTCAGTGGAGGACAACTGTAATGAGAGGCTGACACAGTGAGTAGGGCCAAATAAGTAACTAGGCTAAATGCAGTTCTAAATTGCTAACAGTAGGAAACAGGCGGCACTGCTTTGTTCAGTGGAGGAGAACACCAAGCAGCGGCAGACACCGTTACTAGGCCCCAACCCAAGTAGTAGGGCAACTGCAGTGTTACATTTAAAAATACTTAATGAGAGCCTGAAGGTTGAAGCTCAGACAAGGAAACCTGGAGGAGAACACCAAGGAGGAGGAGAACACCAAGGAGCGGCAGACACCGTGACTAGGCCCCAACCCAAGTAGTAGGGCAACAAAAGTGTTACAGTTAAAAATACTTAATGAGAGCCTGAAGGTTGAAGCTCAGACAAGGAAACCTGGAGGAGAACACCAAGGAGGAGGAGAACACCAAGGAGCGGCAGACACCGATACTAGGCCCCAACCCAAGTAGTAGGGCAACAAAAGTGTTACAGTTAAAAATACTTAATGAGAGCCAGAAGGTTGAAGCTCAGACAAGGAAATCTGGAGGAGAACTACAAGGAGGAGGAGAACACCAAGGAGCGGCAGACACCGTTACTAGGCCCCAACCCAAGTAGTAGGGCAACTGCAGTGTTACATTTAAAAATACTTAATGAGAGCCTGAAGGTTGAAGCTCAGACAAGGAAACCTGGAGGAGAACACCAAGGAGGAGGAGAACACCAAGGAGCGGCAGACACCGTTACTAGGCCCCAACCCAAGTAGTAGGGCAACAAAAGTGTTACAGTTAAAAATACTTAATGAGAGCCTGAAGGTTGAAGCTCAGACAAGGAAACCTGGAGGAGAACACCAAGGAGGAGGAGAACACCAAGGAGCGGCAGACACCGTTACTAGGCCCCAACCCAAGTAGTAGGGCAACAAAAGTGTTACAGTTAAAAATACTTAATGAGAGCCAGAAGGTTGAAGCTCAGACAAGGAAACCTGGAGGAGAACACCAAGGAGGAGGAGAACACCAAGGAGCGGCAGACACCGTTACTAGGCCCCAACCCAAGTAGTAGGGCAACAAAAGTGTTACAGTTAAAAATACTTAATGAGAGCCTGAAGGTTGAAGCTCAGCTTTTTCAGTGGAGGACAGCGTGATTTAGTGGCGCAGACAGACAAAGGTAGTATGTGTTAACTAAAAAAGTTGGCTCTATGCAGTATTAAATTAGTTACAGGGGTACACAGGCAGCATTGGTGTGGTCAGTGGAGGACAATTGGAAGGAGGGACCGCAGACAGACTTCCTAGGCCTAAAATAATAAAATAGGCTCTATGCAGTTTTAAATTGGTAACGGGGTACACAGGCAGCATTGGTGTGGTCAGTGGAGGACAATTGGAAGGAGGGACCGCAGACAGACTTCCTAGGCCTAAAATAATAAAATAGGCTCTATGCAGTTTTAAATTGGTAACAGGGGTACACAGGCAGCATTGGTGTGGTCAGTGGAGGACAATTGGAAGGAGGGACCGCAGACAGACTTTCTAGGCCCAAAATATTAAAATAGGCTCTGTGCAGCTTAAATTTGGCTACAGGGGTACACAGGCAGCATTGGTGTGGTCAGTGGAGGACAATTGGAAGGAGGGACCGCAGACAGACTTCCTAGGCCTAAAATAATAAAATAGGATCTATGCAGTTTTAAATTGGTAACAGAGGTACACAGGCAGCATTGGTGTGGTCAGTGGAGGACAATTGGAAGGAGGGACCGCAGACAGACTTCCTAGGCCTAAAATAATAAAATAGGCTCTATGCAGTTTTAAATTGGTAACAGAGGTACACAGGCAGCATTGGTGTGGTCAGTGGAGGACAATTGGAAGGAGGGACCGCAGACAGACTTCCTAGGCCCAAAATATTAAAATAGGCTCTATGCAGCTTAAATTTGGCTACAGGGGTACACAGGCAGCATTGGTGTGGTCAGCGGAGGACAATTGGAAGGAAGGACCGCAGACAGACTTCCTAGGCCTAAAATAATAAAATAGGCTATATGCAGCTTCCATTATGTGGCAGGGGTACACTGGCAGCATTGGTGTGGTCAGCGGAGGACAATTGGAAGGAGTGTCTGACACAGTAAGTACTCCAAGTCCCAAAACCTAAATTGATGTTAATGTATCCCAAACAAAAACAAACCCCCCCCCCCAAAAAAAAGGGTGGCATACTTAGGTACAGGGGTGTGCTCCTATGCTGACTTTCAGACATTGTAATTTGGCGCAAAGTATTTACTGGTGTAAATGTAGGACAGGGCCCCTGACTATTTTAACTAGCATCATACATGTCAACAAATTGTTATTGTCTGTGCCAGGCATGAAAGGATTTCAGCGCATAGACTAAACAGTGGTGGAGCAGCGACAGATAATTTTGCAATAGGTAGAGCACTCTTTGACCTTGGGGGGGGGGGGGGACACTCTCTCCTGGCCGGCGGTACAAGCCCAGGGCTCCTCATGTTACAACGGTGTGTCTGACGTTGGGTGCGCGCCACCACTGCCAGAGACACTTCATTGTACTATGAGGGACCCAGTGCCAGTGCCGTCGACCAGAAGTGGGCACACCCACCTCTTCAGACAAACGGCACTCTGACAGGTGCTTGTGACAAGTGGCGAGACCACGGCCCCGTGGGGGGAGTTAGGCCATTTAGGGAGGTGTAAACATGTCGTATGCTGGACAAACAGCAGCTGCAAATTAAGAGATTGGAACAGTCAGTAACACCAGTCCCAAAGCAAGACCTTTTTACAGGAAAGCTAGGTGTCAGCCGGGAAAGGTGGTGCAAAATAATTTGAAATCCATGAGTGGTTCATTTTAATGAAGGTTAGATCATCAACATTTTGGGTAGACTAGCCAGACGAGTCCTTTTTTCGGTCAGTATTGAACCAGCAGCACTGAATACTCTTTCTGATAGCACACTAGCTGCTGGGCAAGCAAGCTCCTGCAATGCATATTCAGCCAATTCAGGCCAGGTGTCTATTTTGGATGCCCAGTAATCAAAGGGGAATGACGGTTGAGGGAGAACATCGGTAATGGAGGAAAAATAGTTAGTAACCATACTGGACAAATGTTGTCTCCTGTCACTTTGAATGGATGCTGCTGTACCTGTCGTGTCTGCGGTCATTGCGAAATCACTCCACAACCTGGTCAGAAAACCCCTCTGTCCTACGCCACTTCTGATCTGTGCACCTCTAACACCTCTGCCCTGTTGCCCCCTACAGCTCGTGTGAGAACCATCACCAGCGCTGTGTGCTGGGAATGCCTGAATCAAATGGTCTACAAGAGTAGCTTGTTTGGTTGCCAATATCTGTTCGAGGTTCTCATGTGGCATGATATTTTGCAATTTGCCTTTATAGCGAGGATCAAGGAGGCAGGCCAACCAGTAATCGTCATCTGTCATCATTTTTATAATGCGTGGGTCCCTTTTGAGGATACGCAAGGCATAATCCGCCATGTGGGCCAATGTTCCAGTTGTCAAGTCAGTGCATATGCTGGGTTGAGGAGCACTTTCTGGCAAATCAACGTCACTTGTCTCCCTCAAAAACCCTGAACCCGGCCTTGCACCGCCAGCAGTTTCTATTGCCCCCTGAGAAGCTTCCTCATCCAAAAAATAGTCATCCTCATCATCATCCTCATCCTCCTCCTCTTCGCCCGCCACCTAGTCCTGTAGACTTCCCTGAGCAGACAATGGCTGACTGTCATCAAGGCTTCCCTCGTCCTCGGCTGCAGACGCCTGTTCTTTTATGTGCGTCAAACTTTGCATCAGCAGACGCATTAGGGGGATGCACATGCTTATTACGGCGTTGTCTGCACTAACCAGCCGTGTGCATTCCTCAAAACACTGAAGGACGTGACACAGGTCTTGGAGCTTCGACCACTGCACAGCTGACAACTCCATGTCTGCCATCCAACTGCCTGCCCGTGTATGTGTATCATCCCACAAATACATAACAGCACGCCTCTGTTCGCACAGTCTATGAAGCATGTGCAGTGTGGAGTTCCACCTTGTTGCAACGTCGATGATTAGGCAATGCTGGGGAAGGTTCAAAGACCGCTGATGGTTCTGCATACGGCTGGAGTGTACGGGCGAACGGCGGATGTGAGAGCAAAGTCTGCGCACTTTCAGCAGCAGGTCGGGTAACCCCGGATAACTTTTCAGGAAGCACTGCACCACCAGGTTTAAGGTGTGAGCCAGGCAAGGAATGTGTTTCAGTTGTGAAAGGGCTATGGCAGCCATAAAATTCCTTCCGTTATCACTCACTACCTTGCCTGCCTCAAGATGTACAGTGCCCAGCTATGACCGAGTTTCTTGCTGCAAGAACTCGGACAGAACTTCCGCGGTGTGTCTGTTGTCGCCCAAACACTTCATTGCCAATACAGCCTGCTGACGCTTGCCACTAGCTGTTCCATAATTGGACACCTCGTGTGCAACAGTGGCAGCTGCGGATGGAGTGGTCGTGCGACTGCGGTCTGTGGACGAGCTCTCGCTTCTGCTGGAAGACGAGGAGGAGGAGGGGGGACGAACGCCTACAGCCAACTGTTTCCTAGACTGTGGGCTAGGCAGAACTGTCCCAATATTACTGTCCCCTGTGGACCCTGCATCCACCACATTAACCCAGTGTGCCGTGATGGAGACGTAATGCCCCTGGCCATGCCTACTGGTCCATGCATCTGTTGTCAGGTGCACACCTTTCTACTCACAGATTGCCTGAGCGCATGGACAATGCGGTCTTTTACATGCTGGTGGAGGGCTGGGATGGCTTTTCTCGAAAAGAAGTGTCGACTGGGTAGCTCGTAGCGTGGTACAGTGTAGTCCATCAGGGCTTTGAAAGCTTCGGTTTCAACTAACCGGTAGGGCATCATCTCTAGCGAGATTAGTCTAGCAATGTGGGCGTTCAAACCCTGTGTACGCGGATGCGAGGATGAGTACTTCCTTTTCCTAACGAGAGTCTCATGTAGGGTGAGCTGGACTGGAGAGCTGCATACGGTGGAACTAGCGGGGGTGCCGGTGGACATGGGTGACTGAGAGAGGGTTGGGGATGGTATTCTTGATGGTGCCCTACATACAGTTTTTCCGACCACGAACCTGGTGATTCCCTGACTGCTTTGGCCTTGCGACGAAATCGCAACATTACCTGCAGGTGGTGTGGTAAACGGTGGGCTTACAGTGAGGGAAGGGATGTCGCCTTGCTGATTAGCTTCATTGTGAGAGGGTGCTACAACGTTAAGGGACGTTTGGTAGTTTGTCCAGGCTTGCAAGTGCATGGTGGTTAAATGTCTATGCATGCAACTTGTATTTAAATTTTTAACATTCTGACCTCTGCTGAAGGTCCTTGAGCATTTCTTACAGATGACTTTGCGCTGATCATTGGGATCTTGGTTAAAAAAATTCCACACTGCACTCTTCCTATCAGATACCTTTTCAGGCATTGCACACTGAGCTACTTTAACCTGATGGCCACGCTGTCCTACAACTTGTTTTGGTTTTGCCACACGTTTTTGGCCAGATACGGGCCTGCCAGATGGAACCTGTTGCGATGTTGATGCCTGCTGCGGCTCCTCCTCCTCCGCTTCAGAGCTACTGCCGCCTGCACCCTGTTCCCCCAATGGCTGCCAATCAGGGTCAACAACTGGGTCATCTATGACCTCCTCTTCTATGTTCTGTGCACCTTCTGTTGTGAATTTGGTTTCTGGGCTCCCCCGGTGGTCACTGGTGGTACTGTACTTGTGTGCTTCATCGCCTCTGTTCACCTGTTTCCATCAGGATGTGGGAGTTGTCTGTTTGGCCTTGCTCCTCAGTCATTTCTATGCCGGCCAACAATGTTACCAGAAGCCTTTCTGTTGCATGTTCCTGCTCCTAGACTACTATCAGCTAAGTTGGACTTGTAGTCCTAAGTTTGTTTTGCATTTTTGTTCCAGTTCTCTGTGATTGTTTATTTCTGAGGCTGGAAGCTCTTGTGAGCTGGAATTGCCACTCTGGTGTCATGAGTTGATATTAGAGTCTTAAAGTAATTCCAGGATGGTGTTTTGAAAGGGTTTTCAGCTGACTGTGAAGTTCCCTTTTCTGTCTTCCTACTATCTAGTAAGCGGACCTCAATTTGCTGAACCTATCTTCATACTTCGTATGTCAATTTCCTCTGAAATCACCGACAATATATGTGGGGGCTACTGTCTGCCTTTTGGGGAAAATTTCTCTAGAGGTAAGCCAGGTCTGTATTTTCCTCTGCTAGGGTCAGTCAGTTCTCCGGCTGGCGCTGGGCGTCTAGGGATAAAACGTAGGCACGCTACCCGGCCACTGTTATTTGTGCGGTAGGTTTAGCTCACAGTCAGCTCGAGTTCCCATCTTCCAAGAGCTAGTCTCTTTTGTATGCTTTCTATGTTCTCTTGCCATTGAGAACCATGACAACCTTCCCTCTGGGTCACCGTGTAAGCCGGTGCCATAGCGCTCGTGACGGGGCTCCATAGTCTCATCGGGGTCAGATTCTGGATCAGTACACTGCGAGGGCAATGTTCTGATCTGAGTCAAAGGAACAGCATAATAATCTGGCTGTGGCTGTTCATCTGTGCACTCCATGTCCGATTCATCTTGTAATGGGCATGGCCTGTTAACAATTTCCCTTTCTAACCCAGGCACGGTATGTGTAAAGAGCTCCATGGAGTAACCAGTTGTGTTGCCTGACGCATCCTTCACTGTTGTTCTGGGTGAAGGACACAAGGAAGTGACTTGTTCCTGACCGGGAGCATCCACTGACGACGCACTGCTCTGACATTTGGCACTTTCCGAGGAGGAGGCGAAAGAGCTAGAGGCAGAGTCAGCAATGAAAGCCAATACTTGTTCCTGCTGCTCCGGCTTCAAAAGCGGTTTTCCTACTCCCAGAAAAGGGAGCCTTCGAGGCCTTGTGCAGCCAGACAATGAGGCTGGCTCAACAACTCGAGACTTAGGGGCTATACTGCTTTTCCCACGACCACCTGATGCTCCACGACCACCACCACTACCATCATTACCAGCTGCCAATGACCGCCCATGGCCACGACCTCTTCCCCCAGACTTCCTCATTCTTGGAAAAATGTTACCAAACTAACAACCGTTATGTGGTCCTGTAAAACCAGGTACAAGGTGTGTGTGAACTTGTTGGGAATGTAAATCTCCCTTTTTTATGTGTGGGAGAATGCAGGGAAAAATCAGGCCCACTGTATTACACAACAACAGAGTTTGATTAGCAGAAAGAGGCTGGCAGATATGGCACTAACAGGATAGACGCAGATAAAAACACTGGCAATAGAAATGTCCCTCTTTATGTGTGGGAGAATGCAAGGAAAAATCAGGCCCACTGTATTACACAACACAGTTTGATTAGCAGAAAAAGGCTGGCAGATATGGCACTAACAGGAGTGACGCAGATAAAAACACTGGCAATAGAAATGTCCCTCTTTATGTGTGGGAGAATGCAGGGAAAAATCAGGCCCACTGTATTACACAATACACAGTTTGATTAGCAGAAAGAGGCTGGCAGATATGGCACTAGCCGGACTGACGCAGATGCACACACTGGCAATAGAAATGTCCCTCTTTTTTTTGATATGGGATACAAGGGATTGAATCAGGCCCACTATATCATGGTATAGTTCCTGTGGCACAAAATGACTGACAGATACCACAGACAGCACTCGCACACATGCACAGGTTTGGCAAGATTATTCTCCCTTTATTTTAATTTTTTTGGGGGATATGTGAGACAAGTGATTTAATCTGGCCCACTGTTACACAGTAGGTTTTCTGTGGCAGAAAAAAAAAAAAAAAACACACACAGGACTAGCACTAATGCAGATTTGCCAATCTTAATCTCCCACTTTTTTTTTTTTTTCTGGGAGAATTGTGAAGAAATCAGGCACACTGCTACACAGTAGGTTTTCTGTGGCAGAAAAAAAAAGACAGATGCCACACACAGGACTGGTACTAATGCAGATTTGCCAGTCTTAATCTCCCAATTTTTTTTTTTTTTTTATGGGAGAATTAGGAAGAAATCAGGCACACTGTTATACAGTAGGTTTTCTGTGGCAGAAAAAAAGACAGAAGCCACACACAGGACTGGCACTAATGCAGATTTGCCAGTCTTAATCTCCCACTTTTATTTATTTTTTCTGGGAGAATTGTGAAGAAATCAGGCCCACTGCTACACAGTAGGTTTTCTGTGGCAGAAAAAAAAAGACAGATGCCACACACAGGACTGGCACTAATGCAGATTTGCCAGTCTTAATCTCCCACTTTTTTTTTGTTTTATGGGAGAATTAGGAAGAAATCAGGCACACTGTTATACAGTAGGTTTTCTGTGGCAGAAAAAAAAACAGATGCCACACACAGGACTGGCACTAATGCAGATTTGCCAGTCTTAATCTCCCAATTTTTTTTTTGTTTTATGGGAGAATTAGGAAGAAATCAGGCACACTGTCATACAGTAGGTTTTCTGTGGCAGAAAAAAAACAAACAGATGCCACACACAGGACTGGCACTAATGCAGATTTGTAAGTCTTAATCTCCCAATTTTTTTTTTTTTTTATGGGAGAATTAGGAAGAAATCAGGCACACTGTTATACAGCAGGTTTTCTGTGGCAGAAAAAAAAGACAGAAGCCACACACAGGACTGGCACTAATGCAGATTTGCCAATCTTAATCTCCCACTTTTTTTTTTTTTTCTGGGAGAATTGTGAAGAAATCAGGCACACTGCTACACAGTAGGTTTTCTGTGGCAGAAAAAAAAAGACAGATGCCACACACAGGACTGGTACTAATGCAGATTTGCCAGTCTTAATCTCCCAATTTTTTTTTTTTTTTTATGGGAGAATTAGGAAGAAATCAGGCACACTGTTATACAGTAGGTTTTCTGTGGCAGAAAAAAAGACAGAAGCCACACACAGGACTGGCACTAATGCAGATTTGCCAGTCTTAATCTCCCACTTTTATTTATTTTTTCTGGGAGAATTGTGAAGAAATCAGGCCCACTGCTACACAGTAGGTTTTCTGTGGCAGAAAAAAAAAGACAGATGCCACACACAGGACTGGCACTAATGCAGATTTGCCAGTCTTAATCTCCCACTTTTTTTTTGTTTTATGGGAGAATTAGGAAGAAATCAGGCACACTGTTATACAGTAGGTTTTCTGTGGCAGAAAAAAAAACAGATGCCACACACAGGACTGGCACTAATGCAGATTTGCCAGTCTTAATCTCCCAATTTTTTTTTTTGTTTTATGGGAGAATTAGGAAGAAATCAGGCACACTGTCATACAGTAGGTTTTCTGTGGCAGAAAAAAAACAAACAGATGCCACACACAGGACTGGCACTAATGCAGATTTGTAAGTCTTAATCTCCCAATTTTTTTTTTTTTTTATGGGAGAATTAGGAAGAAATCAGGCACACTGTTATACAGCAGGTTTTCTGTGGCAGAAAAAAAAGACAGAAGCCACACACAGGACTGGCACTAATGCAGATTTGCCAGTCTTAATCTCCCACTTTTTTTTTTGTTTTATGGGAGAATTGGGAACAAATCAGGCACACTGTTATACAGTAGGTTTTCTGTGGCAGAAAAAAAAAGACAGATGCCACACACAGGACTGGCACTAATGCAGATTTGCCAGTCTTAATCTCCCAATTTTTTATTTTTTTTATGGGAGAATTAGGAAGAAATCAGGCACACTGTTATACAGTAGGTTTTCTGTGGCAGAAAAAAAAAGACAGAAGCCACACACAGGACTGGCACTAATGCAGATTTGCCAGTCTTAATCTCCCACTTTTTTTTTTGTTTCATGGCAGAATTAGGAAGAAATCAGGCACACTGTTATACAGTAGGTTTTCTGTGGCAGAAAAAAAAAGACATGCCACACACAGGACTGGCACTAATGCAGATTTGCCAGTCTTAATCTCCCACTTTTTTTTTGTTTTATGGGAGAATTGGGAACAAATCAGGCACACTGTTATACAGTAGGTTTTCTGTGGCAGAAAAAAAAAGACAGATGCCACACACAGGACTGGCACTAATTCAGATTTGCCAGTCTTAATCTCCCAATTTTTTTTTTTTTATGGGAGAATTAGGAAGAAATCAGGCACACTGTTATACAGTAGGTTTTCTGTGGCAGAAAAAAAAAGACAGATGCCACACACAGGACTGGCACTAATGCAGATTTGCCAGTCTTAATCTCCCACTTTTTTTTTTGTTTTATGGGAGAATTAGGAAGAAATCAGGCACACTGTTATACAGTAGGTTTTCTGTGGCAGAAAAAAAACAGATGCCACACACAGGACTGGCACTAGAGCAGATTTGCCAGTCTTAATCTCCCAATTTGTTTTTTTTTTTATGGGAGAATTAGGAAGAAATCAGGCACACTGTTATACAGTAGGTTTTCTGTGGCAGAAAAAAAAGACAGAAGCCACACACAGGACTGGCACTAATGCAGATTTGCCAGTCTTAATCTCCCACTTTTTTTTTGTTTTATGGGAGAATTGGGAACAAATCAGGCACACTGTTATACAGTAGGTTTTCTGTGGCAGAAAAAAAAAGACAGATGCCACACACAGGACTGGCACTAATGCAGATTTGCCAGTCTTAATCTCCCAATTTTTTTATTTTTTTTATGGGAGAATTAGGAAGAAATCAGGCACACTGTTATACAGTAGGTTTTCTGTGGCAGAAAAAAAAGACAGAAGCCACACACAGGACTGGCACTAATGCAGATTTGCCAGTCTTAATCTCCCACTTTTTTTTTGTTTTATGGGAGAATTAGGAAGAAATCAGGCACACTGTTATACAGTAGGTTTTCTGTGGCAGAAAGTGGCTTGAAGAGATATAGCAAAAAAAAAAAAAAAGTACTACAATTACTATCTCCCTACAGTAATCTCAGAAAAGTGTGGCAGGCAGCAATAAAAAGGAGTGCTGCACACAAAAGTCAAAAGTGTGGACAAACAAACAAGATAGCTGTGCAGAAAGGAAGGAGCAACAGGATTTGTGCTTTGAAAAAAGCAGTTGGTTTGCACAGCGGCGTACACACAGCAACACAGCTATCAGGGAGCCTTATAACCTACAGAGCTGATGAAGAGAAATCTAGCCTCCACTGTCCCTGCAAAGAAAAGGTGGTGTTGGACAGTGGAAATCGCTACAGCACAAGCGGTTTTGGGGTCATATTACCCTTCCTAACGCTATCCCTGCTTCTGACGAAGCGACAGCATCCTCTCCCTACGCTCAGATCAGCAGCAGTAAGATGGCGGTCGGCGGGAACGCCCCTTTATAGCCCCTGTGACGCCGCAGAAAGCAAGCCAATCACTGTCATGCCCTTCTCTAAGATGGTGGGGACCAGGACCTATGTCATCACGCTGCCCACACTCTGCGTGCACCTTCATTGGCTTAAAAATGGCGCTTTAAGCGTCATATGAAACGCGACTTTGGCGCGAAGATCGTGTACCGCATGGGCTATCCCACGCTGGGATCGGGTCGGGTTTCATGAAACCCGACTTTGCCAAAAGTCGGCGACTTATGAAAATTACCGATCCGTTTCGCTCAACCCTAGTGAAAACCATTTCCGGTGACTATTTCTTGAAGCTCATCAAGAGAATGCCAAGAGTGTGCAAAGCAGTCATCAAAGCAAAAGGTGGCTACTAGGTTTGAAGAACCTAGAATATAAGACATATTTTTAGTTGTTTCACACTTTTTTGTTAAGTATATAATTCCACATGTGTTAATTTATAGTTTGATGCCTTCAGTGTTAATGTACAATTTTCATAGTCATGAAAATACAGAAAAATCTTTAAATGAGAAGGTGTGTCCAAACTTTTGGTCTGTAATGTATGTGTGTATGCATGTACGGTATATGTATCTATGTGTTTGTATGGTATACAGTATGTGTGTATGTACAGTATATGTATGTATGACCAGTAGCATAGGTCCTGGGGGGGCAGAGGGTGCGGGCGCCCCTGGCCCGGTGCTCTGAGGGGGCCCACCTGGAGCTGCGATACTGTAACTGTATCGGCGAGCGCAGCAGCACAGTTATAGGGACACATACGGCAGCAGCGGCTCAGTATTGGGGTATCAGGGGCAGTAATAGGGACACATACGGCAGCAGCGGCTCAGTATTGGGGTATCAGGTGCAGTAATAGGGACATATACGGCAGCAGCGGCTCAGTATTGGGGTATCAGGTGCAGTAATAGGGACACATACGGCAGCAGCTGCTCAGTATTGGGTTATCAGGTGCAGTAATAGGGACACATACGGCAGCAGCGGCTCAGTATTGGGGTATCAGGGGCAGTAATAGGGACACATACTGCAGAAGCGGCTCAGTATTGGGGTATCAGGGGCAGTAATAGGGTCACATACAGCAGCAGCGGCTCAGTATTGGGGTATCAGGTGCAGTAATAGGGACACATACGGCAGCAGCAGCTCAGTATTGGGTTATCAGGTGCAGTAATAGGGACACATAAGGCAGCAGCGGCTCAGTATTGGGGTATCAGGTGCAGTAATAGGGTCACATAGGGCAGCAGCGGCTCAGTATTGGGGTATCAGGGGCAGTAATAGGGTCACATACAGCAGCAGCGGCTCAGTATTGGGGTATCAGGTGCAGTAATAGGGACACATACGGCAGCAGCGGCTCAGTATTGGGGTATCAGGTGCAGTAATAGGGACACATATGGCAGCAGCGGCTCAGTATTGGGGTATCAGGTGGAGTATTAGGGACACATACGGCAGCAGCTGCTCAGTATTGGGGTATCAGGGGCAGTAATAGGGACACATACGGCAGCAGCGGCTCAGTATTGGGGTATCAGCAGGATGAGGAGTTTGTGCAGGTTGGAGATAGATGGTGATGGGGCTGGAATGTGAGAAGCGAAATGTGTCTTTGTTGTATTTTCTGCAGCCAAGTCATTGCTGGAAGAAGTTGTCATGTCGGTCTGGCCAGATGGAAAAGAGGGGAAAAGTGACGACTCCAGCGGTAAGACATTATCTGTAACTGTGCTGTGATCTATGTTCTGCAGGGCTGGTATCTACCACTGACCATATGGCGCTAAAATCCATGTTGGTCATTATATTGAGATTATCTTCAGTAAGAGCGCGGTCATGTGCTGAGGTTCTCCTCCACTATTAGGGAGCGTCACCGAGTTGTAATCAAGGTTACCTGGTTAGGGGCCCACTCAGAAGCTTCGCCCCCCCTGAGCCAAAACCCTAGCTACACCTCTGTGTATGACGGTATATGTATGTGTATCTGTGTGTATGTACGGTAATGTATGTACGGTGTGTGTGTATGTACGGTATATGCATGTATGTATAGTATGTATGCATATGCATATGCATAGTATGCATGTATGTATAGTACGTGTATGTATAACGGTATATGTATGTGTATCTGTGTGTATGTATGGTATATGTGTGTGTTTACATATACGGTATATGTATGCGTATCTGTGTGTATGTATGTACAGTATGTGTGTATGTATGGTATATGTATGTGTATCTGTGTGTATGTATGTACAGTATGTGTGTGTTTGCATGTACGGTATATGTATGTGTATCCATGTGTATGTACGGTGTAACGGATATATATACTTATTTCAAACACACACAGTATATATACATATATATATTTTTTATCTATGTGATGCAGTTTGCAGCTTGCACGTGTTCACATTGGGAGTGCTGATTGGTTTCTTTTCCTCTATTTATATGGATGTGGCAGCATCCAGACTTATCTTGCACTCCTCCCATTGACCTTGCAGGTGGTGGTAATCAACTCTACCTGCCCATAAGTTGTAGGTCTAGCCCAGAGTGACATGATTTGTCCAGAGTTGTAGGCTGGTGGCCCAAGAGTGGCATCTATGGTAGAGTAGGACCCATCAAGGGGAGATCACCTTGCCGTGGTTGATGGGCACACATGAATTGGCCAATTTATGCGCTAAGAATCTCCATTTCATCTTTAACTGTAAGTTTTATGAAAAAAAAATTTTTTGAAACATTTTTTATGAAAAAAATATTTTTTAGAAATGTATATTTGTCTGTGTTTTCACATGGCCGATTCATGTATATGTGCTGCTGTGTTCTTTTTTATCTACATATATATATATATATATAGATATATATATATATATATATATAATATTCATCCATCTCAGTGAAAAAATATAAATATATATATTTTTTAGAGGTGTGGGCCCAAATAGAACTTTTGCTATGGGGCCCTGTGTTTGCTATGTACGCCCCTGCTTGCAGGGCAGTAACAACGAGGGCAATCTAACTTGTTTCTCGGAGCCCCAGGCCCCAGGGTCCCATTGCCAGATTGCCATCATCATAAGCAGTGTACCGGGCAGGAAGTGGGGCCCAGACATATTTCTTGAACAGGGGCCCCAAGCTATTAGTGTCTGCCCCTGCTCCCAGCCAGTGGCGTGTCGCTAATAGCAGCACACCATGCAGCTGCTATGGGGCCCATGAGTCAGTGGGGCCCGCCCGGTGCCAGCAAAGAAGGAGCAGTGGGTGACAGGAGGCAGGAGCCGGCGGCTGCAGCTAAAGCCTGTACCCGCTGCTAAAGAGAAATTCATATTCATTGCTTCCCATGCCCATAGTCGCTCCCACCACTATGCACTGAAGCCGGTGCCGAGAGATGGGAGAGATTATAGGAGAGGAGAGCAGTGAATATTCATTTCACTTTAATAGTGGTCACAGTAGCCGCAGCTGCAGGTTTCCTGCTGCTAGGCGATCACATGTGCCCGCTACTAAAGGGAATGAATATTCACTGCGCTCCACACCCATGAATACAGTATATATCAGTGAGCGAGTGAGTATGTGGTGGCCATAACACTGTAGGACTGCATTATATGCTGTTGGGGACTGCATTATATGCTATGGGGGGGTTGCGTTAAACTATATGAGGTCAGAATTATTTTCTATATGGGGACTGCATTATACTCTATGGAGGACTATGGGACTGTATTATACTCTATGGAGGACTATGGGGAGTGTATTATACTATATGGAGGACTATGGGAAGTCTATTATACTATATGGAGGACTAGGGGGAGTGTATTATACTATATGGATGATTAGGTGAGTACATTATACTAAATGGAGGACTAGGGGGAGTATATTATACTATATGGAGGACTATGGCAGTGTATTATACTATATGGAGGACTAGAGGGAGTCTGTTATACTATATGGAGGTCTAGGGAGAATACATTATACTATATGGAGGACTATGGGAGTGTATTATGCTATATGGAGAACTAGGGGGAGTGCAAAATGCTGCATATTCATCAAATGATTGGATTGGTTATGCCGGAACAAAAATCATTGTTCTCATCAGCACATCACCCAGTGAAAACTGCGGATATGCTGCTAAGATGGTACTGTATGTGGACAGATTGATCTACTAGTGATTATTCTGTCCCCATCATTATTCCTCAGCCAGTGTAAAGAGGCCGGAAACAAGCGGCGAATGACTTCGATATTGTTAATCACACTCGTTTAGGCTACGTTCACAGCTGCGTCGGCGACGCAACGCACAACGCAAACAAAAACGCAACAAAATGCACGCTAAAACGCTGCATTTTGCGACGCATGCGTCCTTTTTCGCCGAAAGTTGGACGCAAAAAAAATGCAACTTGTTGCGTTCTCTGCGCCCAATGCTTGCGGCCAAAAAAACGCATGCATCACAAAACGCAGCACAACGCATGTCCATGCGCCCCCTGTTGTGAATTTACCTTTTTGGCTCCCTCTGGTGGTTATTAGTGATTTGACTCTGGGAATGTCTGCCATCCCTTGTATGCTCACCTGGGTCGTTGGGTCAGGGGTGTTGCTATGTAGGCTCCCTGGACCTTCGGTTCAGTGCCTGGCAGCGTTGTAATCAGAGCTAATCTGTTGTGCTCTTGTCTACTGATCCTGGTTCCTGCTAGATTAAGCTAAGTCTTCTTTCTTGCTTTTTGCTATTTGTTTTTGTTTGCATTTGTGTCCAGCTTGTACATAATCTGTATTCTAACCTTGCTGGAAGCTCTAGGGAGGCTGGAGTTCTCCCCCCGGGCCGTTAGACGGTTCGGGGGTTCTTGAATTTCCAGTGTGGATTTTTGATAGGGTTTTTGTTGACCATATAAGTTATCTTACTACATTCTGCTATTAGTAAGTGGGCCTCTCTTTGCTAAACCTAGTTCATCTCTGTGTTTGTCATTTCCTCTTACCTCACCGTTATTATTTGTGGGGGGCTTGTATCCAACTTTTGGGGTCTATTCTCTGGAGGCAAGAGAGGTCTTTGTTTTCCTCTTCTAGGGGTAGTTAGTCCTCCGGCTGGCGCGAGACATCTAGCGACCAACGTAGGCATGTTCCCCGGCTACTTCTAGTGTTGGCGTTAGGAGTAGATATATGGTCAACCCAGTTACCACTGCCCTATGAGCTGGATTTTTGTACTTCGCAGACTTACTTGTTCCTCTGAGACCCTCGCCATTGGGGTCATAACAGTTTGCCAGGCCCGTATTAAATGTTAAATGCATTGCAGAAGCGGGATTATAAGAAAGAAAATTCTGAGTTTTTTTTTTTTCTCTTTCTCATTTTTTTTTTTTCTTTTCCCCTTTACCTCTGAGTGGCTTGTGTTTGCTGCAGACATGAATGTCCAGACCTTGATTACAGGTGTGGACCAGCTTACTGCTCGTGTGCAGGGCATACAAGATTATGTTATCAGAAATCCTATGTCAGAACCTAAGATACCGATTCCTGAACTGTTTTCCGGAGACCGATTTAAATTTAGAAATTTCAGGAATAATTGTAAATTGTTTTTGTCCCTGAGACCCTGTTCATCTGGAGACTCCGCTCAGCAAGTGAAAATTGTTATTTCTTTTTTACGGGGCGCTCGGTTTGCTTTATGAGGAACCCAATCTTGAGATTCAGGCAGAAAAAGCCTTGCTGGCTATGTCTCAGGGCCAGGACGAGGCTGAAGTGTATTGCCAAAAATTTCGGAAATGGTCCGTGCTGACCCAGTGGAACGAGTGTGCATTGGCTGCAAATTTCAGAAATGGCCTTTCTGAAGCCATTAAGAATGTGATGGTGGGTTTTCCCATTCCCACAGGTCTGAATGATTCCATGGCCCTGGCAATTCAAATCGACCGGCGGTTGCGGGAGCGCAAAACCGCAAATTCCCTCATGGTGTTGTCTGAACAGGCACCTGATTTAATGCAATGTGATAGAATCCTGACTAGAAATGAGCGGAAAATTCATAGACGCCAGAATGGCTTGTGTTACTACTGTGGTGATTCTACACATGTTATCTCAGCATGCTCTAAACGTCTTACTAGGGTTGTTAGTCCTGTCGCCATTGGTAATTTGCAACCTAAATTTATTCTATCTGTAACTTTGATTTGCTCACTGTCATCGTATCCTGTCATGGCGTTTGTAGACTCAGGTGCTGCCCTGAGTCTGATGGATCTGTCATTTGCCAAGCGCTGCGGTTTTGTTCTGGAGCCATTAGAAAATCCTATCCCTCTTAGGGGTATTGATGCTACGCCTTTGGCAAAAAATAAACCGCAGTTTTGGACACAGGTTACCATGTGCATGACTCCCGAACATCGGGAGGTGATACGTTTTCTTGTTCTGCATAAGATGCATGATTTGGTTGTTTTGGGTTTGCCATGGTTACAGACCCATAATCCAGTCTTGGACTGGAAGGCAATGTCGGTGTCAAGTTGGGGCTGCCATGGAATTCATGGAGATTCCCTGCCCTTGTCTATTGCTTCTTCTACGCCTTCGGAAGTTCCGGCGTATTTGTCTGATTATCAGGAGGTCTTCAGCGAGTCTAAGTCCAGTGCACTGCCTCCTCATAGGGAATGTGACTGTGCAATAGATTTGATTCCTGGCAGTAAGTTTCCTAAGGGGAGACTGTTTAATTTGTCGGTACCTGAACATACCGCGATGCGTTCATATATCAAGGAGTCTCTTGAGAAGGGGCATATCCGTCCTTCTTCTTCCCCTCTTGGTGCGGGATTCTTTTTTGTGGCCAAAAAGGACGGATCTTTGAGGCCTTGTATTGACTATCGGCTTTTAAACAAGATCACTGTCAAATTTCAGTATCCTTTGCCGCTGTTGTCAGACTTGTTTGCCCGGATTAAAGGTGCCAAGTGGTTCACCAAGATAGACCTTCGTGGTGCGTACAACCTTGTGCGCATTAAGCAAGGCGATGAATGGAAAACCGCATTCAATACGCCCGAAGGTCATTTTGAGTACTTGGTGATGCCATTTGGGCTCTCTAATGCACCTTCAGTTTTTCAGTCCTTCATGCATGACATTTTCCGGAAGTATCTGGATAAATTTTTGATTGTTTATCTGGATGATATTCTGGTTTTTTCTGATGATTGGGACTCGCATGTGGAGCAGGTCAGGATGGTTTTTAAGATTTTGCGTGAAAATTCTTTGTTTGTTAAAGGCTCAAAGTGTCTCTTTGGTGTACAGAGGGTTCCCTTTTTGGGGTTCATTTTTTCCCCTTCTGCTGTGGAGATGGACCCAGTCAAGGTCCGAGCTATTCATGATTGGACTCAACTCTCGTCAGTTAAGAGTCTTCAGAAGTTCTTGGGTTTTGCTAACTTCTACCGTCGTTTTATCGCAAATTTTTCTAGCGTTGTTAAACCATTGACGGATATGACCAAGAAAGGCTCTGATGTAGCTAACTGGGCTCCTGCTGCCGTGGAGGCTTTCCAGGAGTTGAAACGCCGGTTTACTTCGGCGCCTGTTTTGTGCCAACCTGACACCTCACTTCCCTTTCAGGTGGAGGTGGATGCTTCGGAGATTGGGGCAGGGGCCGTTTTGTCGCAGAGAGGCCCTGGTTGCTCTACTATGAGACCTTGTGCCTTTTTCTCCAGGAAGTTTTCGCCGGCAGAGCGAAATTATGATGTGGGCAATCGGGAGTTGTTGGCCATGAAGTGGGCATTTGAGGAGTGGCGTCATTGGCTCGAGGGTGCTAAGCATCGTGTGGTGGTCTTGACTGATCACAAAAATCTGATGTATCTCGAGTCTGCTAAACGCCTGAATCCTAGACAGGCCCGCTGGTCATTGTTTTTCTCCCGTTTTGACTTTGTGGTCTCGTATTTACCAGGTTCTAAGAATGTGAAGGCCGATGCTCTGTCTAGGAGCTTTGTGCCTGATGCTCCTGGAGTCGCTGAACCTGTGGGTATTCTTAAGGAAGGAGTTATCTTGTCAGCTATTTCTCCTGATCTGCGGCGTGTGTTGCAGAGATTTCAGGCTGGTAGGCCTGACTCTTGTCCATCTGACAGATTGTTTGTGCCTGCTAAATGGACCAGCAGAGTCATTTCCGAGGTTCATTCCTCAGTGTTGGCAGGGCACCCGGGAATTTTTGGCACCAGAGATCTGGTGGCCAGGTCCTTTTGGTGGCCTTCCTTGTCAAGGGATGTGCGGTTATTTGTGCAGTCCTGTGGAACTTGTGCTCGAGCTAAGCCTTGCTGTTCTCGTGCCAGCGGGTTGCTCTTGCCCTTGCCTGTCCCGAAGAGACCTTGGACACACATCTCTATGGATTTCATTTCTGATTTTCCGGTGTCTCAGGGCATGTCTGTCATCTGGGTGATATGTGATCGTTTCTCCAAGATGGTCCATTTGGTTCCTTTGCCTAAGCTGCCCTCCTCTTCTGATCTGGTTCCTGTGTTCTTCCAGAACGTGGTTCGTTTGCACGGCATTCCTGAGAATATTGTGTCGGACAGAGGATCCCAGTTTGTTTCCAGGTTCTGGCGATCCTTTTGTGGTAGGATGGGCATTGATTTGTCGTTTTCGTCCGCTTTTCATCCCCAGACTAACGGACAAACGGAGCGAACTAATCAGACTCTGGAGGCTTATTTGAGGTGTTTTGTCTCTTCTGATCAGGATGATTGGGTGACCTTCTTGCCGTTGGCTGAATTTGCCCTTAATAATCGGGCTAGTTCCGCCACCTTGGTTTCGCCATTTTTCTGCAACTCTGGTTTCCATCCTCGTTTTTCCTCGGGACATGTGGAGCCTTCTGACTGTCCTGGGGTGGATTCTGTGGTGGATAGGTTGCAGCGGATCTGGAGTCATGTGGTGGACAACTTGAAGTTGTCACAGGAGAAGGCTCAGCGTTTTGCCAACCGCCGCCGCGGTGTGGGTCCCCGACTTCGCGTTGGGGATTTGGTATGGCTGTCTTCTCGATTTGTTCCTATGAAGGTCTCCTCTCCCAAATTTAAGCCTCGCTTCATTGGTCCTTACAAGATATTGGAAATCCTTAATCCTGTATCCTTTCGCCTGGATCTTCCGGTGTCGTTTGCCATTCACAACGTATTTCATAGGTCCTTGTTGCGGCGGTACGTTGTGCCTGTGGTTCCTTCTGCTGAGCCTCCTGCTCCGGTGTTGGTTGAGGGCGAGTTGGAGTACGTGGTGGAGAAGATCTTAGATTCTCGTCTCTCCAGGCGGAGGCTTCAGTACCTGGTCAAGTGGAAGGGCTATGGTCAGGAGGATAATTCCTGGGTGGTCGCCTCTGATGTGCATGCGGCCGATTTGGTTCGTGCCTTTCACACCGCTCATCCTGATCGCCCTGGTGGTCTTGGTGAGGGTTCGGTGACCCCTCACTAAGGGGGGGTACTGTTGTGAATTTACCTTTTTGGCTCCCTCTGGTGGTTATTAGTGATTTGACTCTGGGAATGTCTGCCATCCCTTGTATGCTCACCTGGGTCGTTGGGTCAGGGGTGTTGCTATGTAGGCTCCCTGGACCTTCGGTTCAGTGCCTGGCAGCGTTGTAATCAGAGCTAATCTGTTGTGCTCTTGTCTACTGATCCTGGTTCCTGCTAGATTAAGCTAAGTCTTCTTTCTTGCTTTTTGCTATTTGTTTTTGTTTGCATTTTTGTCCAGCTTGTACATAATCTGTATTCTAACCTTGCTGGAAGCTCTAGGGAGGCTGGAGTTCTCCCCCCGGGCCGTTAGACGGTTCGGGGGTTCTTGAATTTCCAGTGTGGATTTTTGATAGGGTTTTTGTTGACCATATAAGTTATCTTACTACATTCTGCTATTAGTAAGTGGGCCTCTCTTTGCTAAACCTAGTTCATCTCTGTGTTTGTCATTTCCTCTTACCTCACCGTTATTATTTGTGGGGGCTTGTATCCAACTTTTGGGGTCTATTCTCTGGAGGCAAGAGAGGTCTTTGTTTTCCTCTTCTAGGGGTAGTTAGTCCTCCGGCTGGCGCGAGACATCTAGCGACCAACGTAGGCATGTTCCCCGGCTACTTCTAGTGTTGGCGTTAGGAGTAGATATATGGTCAACCCAGTTACCACTGCCCTATGAGCTGGATTTTTGTACTTCGCAGACTTACTTGTTCCTCTGAGACCCTCGCCATTGGGGTCATAACAGCCCCCATGTTAAATATAGGGGCGCATGATGCATGCGGCGACGCTGCGGCGCCGAACGCTAATGTGAACGTAGACTTAGTGGCCTGAAATCGGCGCATGTAACTACAACCGAAATGTTTCTGTGTGATGGTGCAATTTGTTAGCATTTGGGGCCCCATTTTAAACTTTTGCCTAGGGCCCCACTTTGCTTAAAACCGGCCCTGAGCACGCCTATCCTCAAAAAGCCAGCCCTCAACCCAACCGCTATATCCATCTCCCCATATCGCTGCTCCCATTCGCTTCCAAATTCCTTGAGCAGCATGTTCACACTGATCTTTCCTCCCACCTTTCATCCAACTCACTCTTTGATAACCTACAATTTGGCTTCTGTCCCCACCATTCCACTGAAACTGCCCTGACCAAAATTAATACCGACTTACAGCCAAAGCCAACAGACAATTCTCTATACTTCTCCTTCTAGACCTGTTATCGGCCTTTGAAACAGTTGACCACTGCCTCCTCCTACACATCCTCTCTTCATTTGGCATCAAAGACCTTGCCCTATCCTGCATCTCCTCATACCTTTCCAACCGCACATTTAGCATCTCCCACTCTCACACTACCTCCTGATCTTGCCCTCTCTGTTGGAGTTTGTCAAGGCTCTGTACTATGACCCCTACTTTTCTCCATCTATACCCTTGGCAGGGTCAACTCATAAAGTCACCTCTCTGCTGTCCAGAATCATCCCGGAGTGTCTATCAGCCATATCCTCCTTCTCCTCTCGGTTCCTCAAGCTCAATGTGGACAAATCTAAAATCATTATCTTTCTTCCATCTCACATATCTTCCTTACCTGATCAATCTATCTATCTATACGTCTGTCTATCATAAAAAGTGACATTACGCTTTCCCCTTTCCCAGAAGTCCGCTACCTCGGAATAACCCCTACTCTGCCCTGTCCTTCAAACCACACATCCAACTCTCGCCATCTCCTGTCACCTCCAGCTCAAAAATATTTCCAGAATCTGTTCTTTCCTCAACCCTTAATCTACTAAAATGCTTGTGCATGACCTAATTATCTGTCACCTCGACTACCCCAACATCCTCCTCTGTGGCCTATTAACACTCTGGGCTCCTCTCCAGTCCATCCTTACCTCAGCTGCATGACTAGTTCTTCTCTCTACTCACTACTTGTACGCTTCCCCTTTTTGCAAATGCTTTCACTGGCTACCAACTCCCCAGAGTATGCAGTTCAAACTACCAACACTGACCTGCAAAGCCATCTATAACCTTTCTCCATACATCTCCAAACTAATCTCCTGTTATCTTCCCTCACGTAATCTCAACTCTTTCCAAGATCTCCTTCTCCTCACTTATTCGTTACTCACACTCCTCCACACTTATTCGTTACTCACACAATCACCACCAAGAATTCTTCCAAATATCCCTCATCCTCTGTAATTCTATGCCTTAACATGTTTGATTATCTAACACATTCGGATCCCATCCTTCAGATGGAACCTGAAAACTCATCTCTTCAAGAAAGCTTACAACCTGCAAGCAATGACCACGCTACCACCTTAACACCACTGGAGATACTGCAACCCCCCCCCCCCGACCTACTGTCTCCTTCCCCATCATCCTGTAGAATGTAAGGCCACAAAGGCAGTGTGCTCTTCCCTCTGTACCAGTCTATCAGTGTTAGTTTGTTTACTGTAGGTTATATTTGTATTTTGATGAAACCCCTTCTCATGTACAGCACCATGGAATCAATGGTGCTATACAAATAAATAATAATTGCTTCTGGCAATCCCGGTGGTGCAGGCAGGTCAAAGGATGTTTACATTTGTCATTTACTGGCCAGATCCTACTATATAGCATGACGTGTTCCATAGTCATTTGTTACTCTGTGTCCTTTTTAGAGTCTTCACTACATACAGTAAGTACAGTGGGGAAAAAGTGTTTTGTCAGCCACCAATTGTGCAAGTTCTCCCACTTAAAAAGATGAGAGAGGCCTGTAATTGACATCATAGGTAGACCACAGCTATGAGAGTCAAAATGAGAAAACAAATCCAGAAAATCACCCTGTCTGATTTGGCAAGATTTATTTTGCAAATTATGGTGGAAAATAAGTATTTGGTCACCCAAAAACATGCAAGATTTCTGTAACTTCTTCTTTAAGAGACTCCTCCTCCACTCATTACCTCTAGTAATGGCACCTGATCGAACTTGTTATCAGCATAAAAGATACCTGTCCACACCCTCAAACAATCACACTCCAAACTCTGACCTTGTCATTACATTATTGCAAAACAATGTGGATTAGATGACTGAATGGGCAAGCACTTGGCAATTGAGATTTAATATTGATAAATGTAGAGCAATGCACCTAGGATGGCTCCTATTGCTGCATATACATTAAATGCCCATATATTCAGGACTACAGAACAGGAGAATGACTTGGACATCCTGGTTACAAGTAAGCTAATCAGCAGTGCTCAATGTCAGAAAGTAGCTGCAAAAGAAAACAAGATTTTAGGGTGTATAAAAAGAGATGAAATCGCATGATCCCAATGCATTATTAGCCCTTTATAAATCACTTGTGTAGCCACATCTAGAATATGGGATCCAGTTCTGGGCTCCACATTGTGAAAACGATATTCAGAAGTTAGAGCCAGTTCAAAGGCGGCAACTTGATTACGATAAGGGATGGAAGGCCTTTCAAATGATGAGAGGATGGAAAACTTGGGCTTGTTTAGTTTTGAAAAAAGACATTTCAGAGGAGATTTCATTTATATGTAGAAATATATGTTTAGTTAATACAAAGGACTGGCACACAACGTATTCCTTCCAAAGACTATACTAAGAATCAGGGGGCACTCATGGCTAGAAATCATTGTCAGAGCTAACTTTTGCTGCATTGCTGGTTGTTTTTATTGAAGAAGGCGTTTGGTGGATTTATGTGTGACTGTTGCTAGGTTTTGAGTGTGTGATAATTCCCTTTCTTCTCCTAGTTTGGTTTAGCCCTATCCTCCAGTCCCTGATGTCTTCCTCTGTTGTCTGTGTGAGTATATTTGTAGGTTTGGTATTTTTCGTTATCCCTGTTCATATTACCTTGTTAGTCTGGTTGGTGTGTTAAAGTACACTACTACTCCTCTCTTCCCTGGATGGGGGAGGGGTACAGACTGAGGACTGATTCAGAAGCTAAGGCAAGGTACGTGGCCCTGGTGTCTTCACCATCAGAAGTAAACTGGGGAATATGGCAATCTAGGGTGCTTTCTGCCTAGCTGTGACCTCAGGGTGACCATTCAAGATGGAATCATGAAACTCCTGTAACAGGCGCAATCTTAAGTACACAGGTACAAATAACTTGGACCCTGGAGTGGCAAATGGGGCCAACAACTCAGTTTTAAGGATCTCCGCTTCCAATCCAAGGATACAACAGACACCACCATACCCTTTGGAAGAATGGAGTATGGAGGTTCTGGATGTGAAACTGAATCAAGACTGCGTGACAATGCGTCAGCCGTCATATTCTTAGACCCCGGCCTGAATGTGATAGAGAACTTGAATCTAGAGAAAAATAGGGACCATCTGGCCTGTCTAGGAGTTAACCGTTTAGCAGATGCAATGTAAGCTAAATTTTTTTGATAAGTGACCACGGTGAGTTGATGAACTGCCAAATCCAAAATATGCCTCCATTCCTCAAAAGCTAATTCAACAGCGGTAACTCATGATTCCTATCATCATAATTTCTTTCAGCAGATGAAAAATTATTTTAGAAAAATGCACATGCCCGCACATAAGTCTGACTTTTGGGCCCCCGTAAAAAAATGGCCCCTAACCCGACCTCTGAAGCATCTACCTCCACAATGAATGGTTCCTGAAGATTGGGTGAATTAGAACAGGAGCAGACATAAAATATTTTTTAAATCTTTCAAAAGCCCTAATAGTATCCGGTGACCAAACCTTGAGGTCTGTCGCCTTATGTGTAAGGTCAGTAAGTGGTCTAACATTCTGAGAAAACCCCTTAATGAATTTCCTATAATAGTTGGTGAATCTTAGAAAATATTGCAGCACTTTGAGGTAACTACAGTAGGTAGAATCTAATCAGCTATGGATTTCACCCTCCCATTATTCATTTTAAACCCATCAGGTGATAAAATGTATCCCAGAAATGAAAACTCATGAACAGAAAAAATACACTTCTCAAAGAATTTTCCCCTCAGTCTTTACAATACTATATGGACATGTTCCTAATGAGAGCCCAAATCAGGCGAGAAAATTAAAATATTATAAAGGTAAATAACAAATCTCCCAATGCAATCAGAAAAGACATCATTCATAAAGTTGAAACACTGCTGGTGCATTGGTTAACCCAAAAGGCGTTGCAAGATTTTTGAATAGACTCTCCGAAGTTAAAAACGCCATTTTCTACTCATCACCCTTCCAGATGCATATCAAATTTTAAGCTCCCCTAAAGTCAAGTTTAGAAATCCATTTAGCCCCAGTAACCTGATTATAATGGTCGGGGATGAGTGGAAGTGGGTATGTATTCTTAACCGTGATTTTGTTCCGTTCTCAGAAATCGAGGCATGGACAAAGACCCCCATCTTTCTTTTTTTTTTTTTTTTAAATTTTAGCAGCTACAGGGGTGGAGGAGGGATGGATATGACCTTCTGTAAACTTTCGTTCACATCATTATAAAGGCGAGCTTTAGGTAATTTGGCACCAGGTAGAAGATCCATAGCACAGTCATAAGGACGATGGGGAGATAATGTCTCATTCTGTTTTTCTGAAAACACATCTCCGAAGTCTTTAATAAACCCCTCAAGACTTGCAGAGCATACTTGCAGGAAGCTTATACATTTCTTATGACATTTGGGGCCCCACTTAACAATTTCCTTCTGACACCAATCAACAACAGGATTGTGAATGAGCAACCATAGAAGCCCCAATACCACCCTAGCATGTAACTTATCCAAGAGAAAACCGGAAATGGATTCTGAGTGAAGTGCTCCTATTTAAACATGAATTCCACTCTTACAAAGTTTTGAAGTAGCAGTGTTTTATCAATTGTAAAACTTTAAATTGGGTTTTTCCAGACTAACTGTCCCTAATCCCAGTTTCCAAAGCAGTTCAGAATCAATAAAGTTAGCTGCAGACACGCAGTCAATGAAGACCAATGCTGGCAATACCTGGTTCTTGAAAGACAAAACCGTTTTGAGCAGTACTTTATCTGATTAGAAAAAGGGTACCTGGCAGTCTTGGTGAACTCCACAACTATCACCCAGACTTAGATGTTTTCCCGAAAGCTCACTTGCTTCAGGGCACAGTACTTTAGAAAACATGTTCTGGGAAACCACAGTACAAACAAGTCCAAGACACTGTCTCCATTTTTTTTCCCATGGCACAAAAACTGGCAGCTCAAACCTACATTGGCTCTACCACGAGTAAATTGGCCTGCTCCGGGGAAGAATACATGGCATTCTGCTGCCCAGCATGCCTCTCACAAATTCTGCGGTCCATTCGTTTGGCCTGGGTTATGTCAAAGAAAAAGAGGGAACATGCTGAATCAAAGTGTCCTTCAGGAATTCAGACAGAACTCTATGAAATTGGCACCTAAGGGCCGCATCATCCCATTGAACCTCAGTGGACCACTGTCAGAATTCAGTACAGTAGTCCTCAGCGGTGCGGCTCCCTTGTGTCAGGTTCCCGATGCCAGCCTCAGCGACCAGGTTTCTGTTGGGTTAATCATAGATAGGTATTAAAAAGGAGTCAACTGAAGACTGTTCTGGGACTTGTGGGTACAAGAAAATTCTCAAGTCTGAGGGACCCCTCTGAAGTCTTCAGGACACCTGAAGACTGGGGTCATAGGGTAAAGAATAGCCCACAACACTCCCTGAATACTCTAAACTGGTTTCTCTCCCCAAAAAATGTATCAGGGAGGGCCATTACTGGTTTGAGGGAGACCAACTGAACGTCATAGGGGACAAACAGCACAGTCTCCACTAGGAGTGAAGAGTTATGGGGAATTTTCATAAAGCTAGCTACCTGGCCTTTTTACTCGGATTGTGAACATTCAGGACTCTGGTGTTTTTCATCCAGATCTTGAATCGCTACAGACAGGTTTGCCACATGATCACCAAACGTATGAATGAGATTCATGCTGGTGAAAAAAAAGAGGTCTCTTGTAATTTGATGCTGATTCACTTCTCACGTGCAAGCCTTGAGACAGAGTAGTCAGAAGGTCTGAGGTTAGATACCAGGAGTAGTACAGAGGGGTAAGACAAAGGTGTGGTCAGGTAACAGTCCAGGGTCAAATACCAGGAGGGTACATGAAGACAAGGGAGCACAGCAAACGGATAGTCTGAGGCCAAGTCCGAGGTCAGGTACCTGAAGTCAGAGAGCATTAAAAGCAGAAGGGATAATCCACATGCATAGTCACAACAAATCTGAGGTCAGCAAAAAGATCAAGAAGTCAGACACAAAGCACGAACACACCAAGCTAAGCAAAGCTACAACTAACACTGGAATGAAAACAGCAACTCAGCTAAATAGCTTGCAAATAGTTCAAGTTGGGAGGCACATGGGGAAATGCCCGCAGGCTAGACCAGATTGAGCGGCAGGGCTGCCATTTAAAATGCTGACAGCCCAGCACGCCCCAGGATCAGATTTGATGACTAGACTGCTACTTATAAAACTGACAATCCAGCACACTTCAGATTGCATAGGGCGGCTGAGCCGTCACTCAAAGCGTCCCTAGGCCAAAGTCAGATATTTAAACTGTAACATCAACAAACTTAGATTAGGAGCACCACTCCAACGCTGAAGTTAAAAAAAGCTAGAGTGGTACATGTGACATCCTCATTTGTATATATAATTCATAGGTACCTTTGTCTAGGTGCACCATGACAACTCCGTCTTAGTCAAGACAAAATGGACTCCCAACGCAGTGAAGTTTCAGGTTACACCTGCTATTATATTCGATGGAAAGTGTGTCATGAATCCCCAATGGCTAGGGATAGCACAGGATAAGCAAAGTATAATAAATATCGGACGAGCTCTAGGGTGAAATGAGAGGAAGGCACACACATAGAGAAGATGTATATAGCTTTAGCAAATAGAGGCCCGCTGAAAACTAGAAAGCAGAATGACACAAAAGGGGACTGAGCGGTCAGCAAAAAACCCTAATCAAAAAAACCATCCTGAGATTACAAGAACCCATGTGCCAACTCATGGCACATGGGGAGAACCTCAGTCCACTAGAGCAACCAGCTAACATAGAGACATTCTAAGCAAGCTGGACAAAAAACCAAACAACTGAAAATCAGCACTTAGCTTATCCTGAAAGATCTGGGAGCAGGTAGGCAGGAACCAAACAGAGCACATCTGAACACATTGATAGCCGGCAAGGGAAATGACAGAAAGGCCAGGTAAAATAGGAAACACCCAGCCTCTGATGGACAGGTGGAAACCAAAGGCCGCAACCCACCAAAGTCACCCAGTACCAGCAGTAACCACCAGAGGGAGCCCGCAAACAGAATCCACAACAGTACCCCCCCCTTGAGGAGGGGTCACCGAACCCTCATGAGAACCCCCAGGGCGATCAGGGTGAGCTCTATGGAAGGCGCGGACCAAATCAGTCGCATGAACATCGGAGGCGACCACCCAGGAATTATCCTCCTGACCATAACCCTTCCACTTAACCAAATACTGGAGTTTGCGTCTGGAAACACGAGAATCCAAGATCTTTTCAACAACATACTCCAATTCTCCCTCCACCAGCACCGGAGCAGGAGGCTCGACCGAAGGAACAACAGGCACCTCATACCTCCGCAACAACGACCGATGGAACACATTATGAATAGCGAACGATGCTGGGAGATCCAAACGGAAAGATACAGGGTTAAGAATCTCCGAGATCCTATAAGGACCGATGAACCGAGGCTTGAACTTAGGAGAAGAGACCTTCATAGGGACAAAACGAGACGACAACCACACCAAGTCCCCAACAAGAAGTCGGGGACCCTCGCGGCGACGGCGATTAGCAAACTGCTGAGTCTTCTCCTGAGACAACTTCAAATTGTCCACCACCTGATTCCAAATGTGATGTAGCCTGTCCACCACCACGTCCACTCCAGGACAATCCGAAGACTCCACCTGACCAGAGGAAAAACGAGGATGAAACCCCGAATTACAAAAAAAAGGAGAGACCAACGTGGCCGAACTAGCCCGATTATTAAGAGCAAATTCGGCCAGTGGCAAAAAAGCAACCCAGTCATCCTGATCAGCAGAAACAAAACACCTCATATAAGTTTCCAAGGTCTGATTAGTTCGCTCCGTCTGGCCATTCGTCTGAGGATGGAATGTAGACGAGAAAGACAAATCAATGCCCATCTTGGCACAAAACGTCCGCCAAAATCTAGACACAAACTGGGATCCCCTGTCAGAAACGATATTCTCCGGAATCCCATGCAAACGAACCACGTTCTGAAAAAACAAAGGAACCAACTCAGAGGAGGAGGGCAACTTAGGCAAGGGCACCAAATGAACCATCTTAGAAAAGCGGTCACACACAACCCAGATAACGGACATTTTCTGTGAAACCGGGAGATCAGAAATAAAATCCATGGAAATGTGCGTCCAAGGCCTCTTCGGGATGGGCAAGGATAACAACAACCCACTAGCCCGTGAACAGCAAGGCTTAGCTCGAGCACACACTTCACAAGACTGCACAAAGGTACGCACATCCCTAGACAAGGAAGGCCACCAAAAAGACCTGGCCACCAAGTCTCTTGTACCAAATATTCCAGGATGACCAGCCAATACAGAAGAATGGACCTCGGAGATGACTCTACTGGTCCAATCATCCGGAACAAACAGTCTTTCTGGTGGACATCGATCCGGTTTATCCACCTGAAACTCCTGCAATGCGCGTCGCAAGTCTGGGGATACGGCGGACAATATTACTCCATCCCTAAGGATACCAGTAGGCCCAGTGTCTCCAGGAGAGTCAGGCACAAAACTCCTGGAAAGAGCATCTGCCTTCACATTCTTTGAACCTGGCAGGTATGAAACCACGAAATTGAAACGAGAAAAAAATAACGACCAACGAGCCTGTCTAGGATTCAAACGCCTGGCAGACTCAAGGTAAATGAGATTCTTGTGATCAGTCAAGACCACCACGCGATGTCTAGCACCCTCAAGCCAATGACGCCACTCCTCAAATGCCCACTTCATGGCCAAAAGCTCCCGATTACCCACATCATAATTGCGCTCGGCGGGCGAGAATTTTCTAGAGAAGAAAGCACATGGCTTCATCACCGAGCCATTAGAACTTCTCTGTGACAAAACCGCCCCCGCTCCAATCTCGGAAGCATCAACCTCAACCTGAAAAGGAAGTGAAACATCTGGTTGACACAACACAGGAGCAGAAGAAAACCGGCGCTTAAGTTCCCGAAAGGCCTCCACGGCCGCAGGAGACCAATCAGCAACATCAGCACCCTTTTTAGTCAAATCAGTCAAAGGTTTAACAATACTGGAAAAATTAGCAATGAACCGACGATAAAAATTAGCAAACCCCAAGAACTTCTGAAGGCTCTTAACAGATGTAGGTTGTGTCCAGTCACAAATAGCCTGAACCTTAACGGGATCCATCTCAATAGTAGAAGGAGAAAAAATGTACCCCAAAAAAGAAATCTTCTGGACTCCGAAGAGACACTTTGAGCCCTTCACAAACAGAGAATTGGCCCGCAGAACCTGAAACACCTTCCTGACCTGTAGAACATGAGACTCCCAGTCATCAGAAAACACCAAAATATCATCCAAATACACAATCATAAACTTATCCAGATATTCACGGAAAATATTGTGCATAAAGGACTGAAAGACTGACGGAGCATTGGAGAGTCCAAAAGGCATTACCAAATACTCAAAATGGCCCTCAGGCGTATTAAATGCGGTTTTCCACTCATCACCCTGTCTTATCCGCACCAGATTATACGCACCACGAAGATCTATCTTAGTGAACCACCTGGCCCCCTTAATACGAGCAAACAAATCAGTAAATAATGGCAATGGATACTGATATTTGACTGTAATCTTATTCAGAAGGCGATAATCTATAGAAGGCCTCAGGGAACCATCTTTTTTTGCCACAAAAAAAAACCTGCTCCCAGAGGGGACGAAGATGGACGAATATGTCCCTTTTCCAAGGACTCCTTAATATAATTCCGCATAGCAGTATGCTCTGGCAGTGACAGATTAAATAAACGACCCTTAGGGAACTTACTGCCAGGAATCAATTCTATAGCACAGTCACACTCTCTATGGGGAGGGAGCGAATTGAGCTTAGGCTCCTCAAAAACATCCCTATAATCCGATAAAAACGCAGGGATCTCAGAAGGAGTAGATGAAGCGATAGAAATCGGAGGAGCATCATCATGAACCCCCTGACATCCCCAGCTTAGCACAGACATTGTTTTCCAGTCCAGGACAGGATTATGAGTTTGCAACCATGGCAGACCAAGCACTAGTACATCATGTAAATTATACAGTACAAGGAAGCGAATCACCTCCTGATGAACGGGAGTCATGCGCATGGTCACTTGTGTCCAATACTGCGGTTTATTCATAGCCAATGGTGTAGAGTCAATTCCCTTCAGAGGAATAGGAACTTCCAGAGGCTCTAGACTAAAACCGCAGTGTTTAGCAAATGACCAATCCATAAGACTCAGGGCAGCGCCCGAATCCACATAGGCATCGACGGAAATGGAAGACAGTGAAAAAATCAGAGTCACAGACAAAATGAACTTAGACTGCAGAGTATCAATGGCAAAAGATTTATCAACCCTTTTTGTGCGTTTAGAGCATGCTGATATAACATGAGCTGAATCACCACAATAAAAACACAAACCATTTTTCCGCCTATAATTTTGCCGTTCACTTCTGGACTGAATTCTATCACATTGCATAGTCTCAGGTGCCTGTTCAGAAGACACCGCCAACTGGTGCACAAGTTTGCACTCCCGTAAACGCCGATCAATCTGAATGGCCATAGCCATAGACTCATTCAGACCTGTAGGCGCAGGGAACCCCACCATAATATCCTTAATGGCCTCAGAAAGACCATTTCTGAAGTTTGCAGCCAGGGCGCACTCATTCCACTGAGTAAGCACCGACCATTTCCGAAATTTCTGACAATATATTTCCGCTTCATCATGCCCCTGAGAGAGGGCTAATAAAGCCTTTTCAGCCTGAACCTCTAGGTTAGGTTCCTCATAGAGCAATCCCAATGCCAGAAAAAACGCATCCACACTGAGCAATGCAGGATCCCCTGGTGCCAATGCAAATGCCCAATTCTGAGGGTCGCCCCGCAGGAAAGATATTACAATCCTGACCTGTTGAGCAGGGTCTCCAGAGGAGCGTGATTTTAAAGAAAGAAACAATTTACAATTGTTCCTGAAATTCAGGAAGGTAGATCTATCTCCAGAAAAAAACTCTGGAATAGGAATTCTAGGTTCAGACATGGGAGTGTGAACAACGAAATCCTGTATGTTTTGAACCTTTGCCGCGAGATTACTCAGGCTGGAAGCCAAACTCTGGACATCCATGATAAACAGCTAAGATCAGAGCCATTCAAGGGTTAAGAGGAGGTAAGAAGCAGCTAGACAGCAATTAAGGGCTAGGCAGCAAAACTCTAAAGGGAAAAAAAAAAAAAAAAATTTCCCTTGCACACTTCTTTTCCTCCTGCTTCAGCCCAAACAATTAACACTTTGTGGGCCGGCTATACTGTCATGAATCCCCAATGGCTAGGGATAGCACAGGATAAGCAAAGTATAATAAATATCGGACGAGCTCTAGGGTGAAATGAGAGGAAGGCACACACATAGAGAAGATGTATATAGCTTTAGCAAATAGAGGCCCGCTGAAAACTAGAAAGCAGAATGACACAAAAGGGGACTGAGCGGTCAGCAAAAAACCCTAATCAAAAAAACCATCCTGAGATTACAAGAACCCATGTGCCAACTCATGACACATGGGGAGAACCTCAGTCCACTAGAGCAACCAGCTAACATAGAGACATTCTAAGCAAGCTGGACAAAAAACCAAACAACTGAAAATCAGCACTTAGCTTATCCTGAAAGATCTGGGAGCAGGTAGGCAGGAACCAAACAGAGCACATCTGAACACATTGATAGCCGGCAAGGGAAATGACAGAAAGGCCAGGTAAAATAGGAAACACCCAGCCTCTGATGGACAGGTGGAAACCAAAGGCCGCAACCCACCAAAGTCACCCAGTACCAGCAGTAACCACCAGAGGGAGCCCGCAAACAGAATCCACAACAAAAGTGCAGGGGGAAGACAAATGAGTAAAAGAGTGTGAAAACAGGCAAAGGGGATCAGAGAAAGATTGTGCTGAGTTTTCTATCTTGGCTTTTACATCACACTAAAGCTGGATTTACAACTGCTCACTGCTTTAATTTCTTCCATGCTGCTATAGCTTCTGTCTTTGTGATAACTAATATGAAGAGCAGGAATCCCTTTCTGTGGGCTATGATGTGTATGGGAGAGATCATAGAAGCCAGTCTCTTCCCACCAGCTAAGAGTCAACTACAAATTCAGGGACAGATTATTCAGAGAGGAAAACTGGTAAGTATCCGGTATACAAGTCATATAATAGAAAAGGTAGTGCTATTCCTTAGGTACACACATAGGACAGCATAATGTGAAAAGTTACTTGAAAGTACAGTTACCCTTTAACTATGATAGTGTTATAAAATAATGAAAATCATTTTAAATGTATTCTAACTTTGAAAACAATCATTTTCCTGGAATGGGTTTTAAAATACTGGATTTAATGACTACATTTAGTTGGTCTTAAGAAGCCACACCCTTTAATGACATCAGTCCATCCAGAGTGATGTCACCCTCTGCACTGCGTTAAGCTATGTCTCCTAGCTATTGTATAATAAGAGGATTATCATACCTCAAGAAGATTGATAGTAGATCTGTAGCATTGGACAATAGGATTGTAGAAATAGGTATAGTATGAGTGGACCTGTTCCAAATAATAGGTTATAAAAGCAGTATAACCTAATAGTTTGTACAGATTAAGAAATAGTAATTTTTAACTCAAAGCTAATGTTGCTATTGTAATTTACTTTTATCACTGTGTACCTCCAGCCTTCAGTCAAATTTAAATAACTGAATGCCATCTCTTTTTTTTAAATTAGGTCCAACATTTTGTTCTGATTATTCTCTCTCTGTTTCTTTATAGACATAAAATTTGAAAAGTACCCCTATTTAATTTTTTTTAAATGATAGTGTCACAGGTTCCTTCTCCGGTATCACACAACCAACAGAGCAAGAGAATAGTGAACACTCCCAAGACCTTTATTTAGGCAAAAGTACGAAAGGTCCATATACAATCCACCACACAAAGGATAAAATGTTGCAGAACACGAATGCAGTTCAGTAACAGGATAAAAGTCCAACAATCCAGCACAGAGGATAACAGTCCATGTTCCCTTCTCTCTCTCTCTCTGATATGCTGTCTTCACATCATGGTTCCACACAGGATCTGATCTTTGTCTCACCTCCCTGATATTTACAAGTCCCTCTCCTCATTCACAGGTTAGGGGATGGGTCACAGGGGCTCATTGTTTCAACAAGCTAGGTCAACATGTCATTAGCATATTAGCAAACAATATTATTCACTGACCCTGTGGAGAGATAACAATACAGAACTGTGGGGAGAATATCAGATGGCAAATAACAACTCATCCTACAAGAGAACACCATGAAAATAAGTAAAATATAAATATACACAAAAATGATACCCACATAGCATATCACACCATTACAACCTCTCCCCCCTCATAATAAGTGAGCACGCCATTAGGTCTACACAGACCTCTGGCCTGCTCACTTTAG